>NC_080039.1:5061028-5708077 GCF_030020395.1 Manis pentadactyla | reverse complement strand
GAGAACTGTGGATAGACAACAGTTCAAATCCCTGCTACCAACATGTTGCTTGACTGCCATTCTTCTGTCCCACAAGTGGAAGATGTCTGCTTTATCACTCCCCAAGACAGCTTGTGTCTGTGGTGGATCAGACTGTTTTCACTAGTGCCTGGAAAGGTTAGGGGAAGAGGTAGAACTTCTGCACCTTTGTCTGAGTTTATACAGGTTAAGGTCTTCCTGACCATCAGCTACTACAGTGACGGTCTTCTTTGCTAAGAGAGTGGAGGGTCAGATAGAGAGTTAGATAGGTAGATAAGTAGTCTAATAATGTTTCTTTGTATATGCAGTGTGTACCTTACCTTAGTAACCTTACCACAGCTGTAATTTACATTTGTCTGGGTGACAAATCAGTATGGTCAATATCAGTCTCTCCTACTAGACTGTAAGAAACATGGGAGCAGGAACCATGTCTATTTTTGTTCATCAGTGTATCCCTGGCACCTAGCACAGTGTCTACCACATAAGCTAAATAGAATTTATTGACTAAAAACACAGTTGTGGTTCTGATGATCATAGAATGAAAGAAAGCCAGATATTCGGGCAGGAGGTTGGGGATAGGTATTTGTGAGAGGTCAGATATCTCACCATCTCTTCACTCTCACTCCAGGAGAACATTTCAACCTGTGAACCTACAGTCTAGCTTTATATAAGGCTGTCTCCAGCCACAGCCAACCCTGAATTGGCCAACAGTGCTTTTGTCTATGAAGGTTGGGAATGATTGAGGATGAAGCCCACCTTTGACAGTTTACTCTTCCTGTGATCTCAAAGCCATTGTCTTCTCCAGGACAGATGCTCATTCGCAGTCACAGGCCCATCTTGCTCCTTGGTGTGCAGGGGTACAACTGTGCCAGAAAGTTGTGGAGCTTGGATGGCAGGGGAACTGAGTAACTCAGGGACTGAATCTCCATTAAATTTGAAACAAAGACACACTGATGCATTTTTTGTATCATAATTGCTCCAGGAATTTGCCAATATATCACTTGCTTGCCTTTCAAAGAGAGTTGGCATGGAAGAAGGGGAGGATTAAGGCTGTGGCAATGAGGCTGGAAATGAAACAAAGATAGTATTTTGAACAAAATATTGGTTTAAGAGAATTCTTATGAATTGAAATAGTGATGCTTTCCCCACCTTCTCTCAACCATCCTATTTTGCCTCTTTTTCAAACCCTGCTCTTTTTCCACAGTTCTATTGACCTCTCATCTGTTGCCCTGAATTCTTACAAGACCTTATACTTCTGCTCATCAACAGCAAAAATAAGATTCCAACTGAATCCCCAGCCTTTCTCATATGATGCAGGATCCTGATGCAGAAATGAGGATCAAGCTCTGAAAGCACAAATGCTTTTACCACATCAGTTCCACGGTTGCTACTATTTGGAATAGCTCTTATTCATAAAACCCAGAGATTTCCAGGGAGACCATTGCTAATCGCATAAACTCAAGACCTAGATAAAGCAGTTGGTTTTGGTATCACTGATTTCATTTTCATGCTTATGTTTGCCATCATTAATTGAGGGACAAGAACAATTCAGCCATGTTAAGGGTAAACCCTGGATCCACATTTTGTGTTGTAGCTGTGAATTTTACCGTAAATGAAATGTATAGATGATTTAAAGCTAAAAAATTCATATGATAAATTTTACAAGGTACTTACTACAAGCCACTCAAGCAAGGCTGTACTACATGTTCAGAAGTTCCTTCTTATGTTGAGTAAAAATCTGTTCTAAAACTTTTTCATGTAGTAGTTCCAGTTCAGTTTTCTAGAGCTAAACAGAGTGAGGCAAATGCTTCTTCTACAGATTGAGGCAAATCCTACAGGATAACCCTCCAAATATTTGAATACAGTTATCATGCCTCCCACATCTTCCATTTTCCAGGATAGGTGGCTCTGTTATCTTCAACATGTATATACCTTTCTCACCCTAAATCATCTTTCCCTAAATGCACTTCATTTTGTCAATGTCCCTCTCAACACATGGTGTCCCAAGTGAAAGAGCATTCAGATATCATCTGACTGCTGCAGAGCACAGAGAAACTAATTTTATTAATTTATACACAATAGTTTTATCAACATACTCTAAGATTGCAATGTTGGAAGTAAATGGTCTTAAAATACTGGTTTGGGTTTTCTTTGTAATAGAATTCTTAGAGAAGTGAAATCTTAACCAGGACCCTCATTCTTAAAACACTTAAGAGTAGAGTTTCTATCGTTGAAATGAAAGGGAGGTGAGAGGTTACTGAAACTTCATCATTTCAACTTCCTGTCTTGTTCCCCAGGGTAAACCAAGGAGATCCTGAGATTTCAAGAACATAGTTTGAAAACTGTGAGTTGAGTCCAACTCTGTCAGAGAACAATGTAGCCCAGAGAGGATAAATGACTTTCTGAGGTCACACAGTTACTTAGTGGAATATTTAATTGGGTCACTTAACTCCCATTCCAGAAGTCTTTTCACTGTATCTTACTGTTCCTCACTATTCATCCCTCACCTTGATGACTCAATTAACCTTGGGATCAATAAGTCCTAGGGCTGCTGTTAATATCAATTTTGCTCCATCTGATACAGTTCACTTTTGGAAATCTTAAATATAGAAATTTACATTTATCAAATGTATTAAGTATAATCTCTCCTACAATGCAAAGGATCATTAGAAATCTTTTGTTTTGGCCCATCAGTCCTGCCTTTTAAAACTTTCTAAATCTTGACTCTGTCATACAACATCAATCAATTTCTTTTGGGAAGGCTGTTAAAGCAAGGCTATATGCTGAAATTCAACTTCCTGTTCTTTAATTTGCCAACAAATGTATAATCAAGACTTAACTTCAAAAATTTCAGACTCACGTTTTATGGCATTACTTCTCCTTTACCTGGAGAACTCCTGCTCATCTATTGCGACCCATTTCTAATGTCATCTCTGTGATTTGTTTCTAAGCCCACATTCCTCATCTTGAAGCAGAACTGGTAGGTCCCATTTTTATACTATAATAGGGTTTTAATAATTCACATACTTCCTGTGCTATTTTATAAATTATTTAAGGGTCTTATGTATTCTCTGCATCCCAGGCTCTGAACTTAGGATGGCAGGTGAACTCTGGTGACTGCCTACTGAGAAGGACTGTGAGGTCAGGTCAGAACACAGTGGCAGACTGTTATGAGGGGTTAATGATTTCTTCCATGGGCTCAGGAGAAAAGTATTTTTCCAACCCTAACCCAGGGCACAGTCAATACTCAAAATATGCTTTTTTAATGTATTTTTATAAACCCTCCCCCCAACAAAATCTAGTAAGTTTATCAAAGGAAAAGTTAGCTGGGCATGGCTTGTGTCAACCTTTGTTTATGTCTACTGATCATAATTTATCTTGAGTGCTGACAAACAATTTTCTAATAACCTTTTTTAGATATTTTTCTGGGTATTAGCATCAAGTTCATTATTGGTTTATATTTTCTGAGATACACTTCTTTCCCTTTTCAAAAAGTAGTACAACATTTCCTTGTCTTTAGTCTTCTGGCACCTCTTCCATTTTCCAAGAACTTTCCAGGTGGTGGTGACTCACTTGGAGAAAATGGCCCATTTCACTCAGACCTTTCAATGGCATTGTTTTTAATGATCAGGGGCCATGACTAGGAGAGCTGTTTTTTGGAAAAAGTAAATTTGAATTGGCAAAATCAGAGGCTGAAGTCAGGATGGTCAATAAATGTGTTATTGACAGAGGCCTGGCCTAGAAAGACAGACAAGTCTAGGGAGCCAGTTTTCTCTGAACCATGGGCCAGCAAGCATTTCAGAGGGCTCTCCCTGTCTCTCTTCCCTTCCCCTTCTCTTGGCTCCATGTTCTCCTCTTGCTTTAGTTTGTCTCCTCTGAGCTGAATTTGGATGGCTAAAGTATAACCTCAGCAGAAAACTGACCAGAAGAATGCACATCTGCCCTTGGGTTCTGAATGAGGGCCTAGGACTGTGACTGCTAGTGACAGAGATCACAAAACAGGAAACAACTTCAATAAATTGAAGATACTAGGTTAAAAATAGCTGCACCTCAGGCTGTATATATATGTGAAAACAGAGGACATCAGCTATGTAGACACAGTAAAATACAGTAAAATGGCAATTCATTAGAATACTAAAAGGCACAGATATTTTCATGAACCTACCATGAGCCCAGCACTGTGCTAAACAGTGGAAGGATGCAAAGACATGATTCTAAAGATGTTGCAATAATTTATAAAAAGTTGTCTACCTTAATAAGAGAATAAGAGAATGACAAATAGCCAGAATCTGGTGTTCACTTTAGTTTTATTTTTTTGAAGAAACCTTTTCTTAACAAGATTTGGAATAAAAATGTAAGTGCATTTTTTAAAAGGCTAACCTCCAGTGACTGGAAAATGAAATTCATCCAAACTCTCTGTTCCAATTTTGTGTTAGTTAAATGACCTCTGATCTACTGTAAATGTGAAGAAATGAGATTGAAATGATTGCAGCTTGTCCCCCCAACCCAGTGCTGAGGGTTGCTTTGTAGAAGCTCCAACAAGCATGGTGTTTATTGGGACTGGAAATCTCATCATACAGGTTCAGTCTAGCTAAGGTTCTTGTCCCTTCAGTGTGGATCTTACCACATATTTGGGAAATAGATACAGTGAGAAGTGGGCCTTCAGCCCTCCAAGGGGTTGTTCTGTTGCTATAAACCATTGACAGCCTGACTGACTCCTCATCCCTGCAGCTGATGCAAGAGACAAATGTGAACAGGGGCTGCTTTGTTCTCAGTGGAAAGGTTTGAGTTGAGCTGCTTCCAGGCAATCACACTGGCTGCCATTTTTCAGTCTATTTCTGTCTTCTTGTACACATCCCTCAATTTGCATTCCTGCTTAAACTTGCCACTAGTCTTGCCTTTCTGTGTAGAAAGTGGAATGGATTTTAAGAGGGTAAAGAAAGGTCTTCTTGTGAGGAGGAGGGGAGAATATAGGACTTTCACTAGCTGTTCCTGCTGGATGTCTTCAGAGAAGCATTTTTTCTCCTGGCCTCATTGTGGGTTGTCACAGAAATGTCCCTTTTAGCACAGGCGTCAGCCTTACTTTGTGTACTTGACTTTTAGCTAAGTTTGAACTAATTTGACTCATTAAAAAATGGTGATTGACATAGTGGAAAGATGAACAGGATGATAATAGAAGTAGAACTTTAAAGATGGTTTGCATGAAGAGAGTGATTTGAAAGGGACATCAACAGTCCTTAAATACCTTTCATCAAATTTTAAGGGATATGTGATATCTACTATTACAGCCTTATTCCTTAGGGTTCAGTTGTGGTCCCTGTAGGCATTCATTACCTCCAATGCTAGACAGGACCAGATTAAGCTATGGACACTCTAGCATGAATTAGCTAATCAGAAATTCATACTCAGCTCATCCTTTTCCAGCAACCAATTGCTGTTCTTGACAATATATTGGACTTAGATTATTTCCCTCATTCTAAAGGGAAACTAATTTAACTGCATAAATTCCACAATCTTAATAGGCTTAAAAAGCAATTGCTATGTATAAAAATTTGGAAAGGCTCAGCAGTTTAGATATTGTATAAACAAGGTTCAAAAGTCAATTTTTCAGACCATTAAATGTAGGTCAGATGCAAGAAGAGAATTAAATAGTCATAGAAGGTACTCAACTAAGAAATTTCCACCAGACTAATGGCTCCTTGAAGGTAAGAGCTGTGTCTTATTCTCTCTGTATCTCTAACAGTTACCATGATGGCTGATTTTTCATGAACACTCAATGAATGCTATCAGAAGAATTTCTTAACTAAAAGATCAATTTGGAGTGCATTAAAAGTAGTGTTGGGTAATCCTTTATCATAGAGATTTTATAAGAGAATATAGGTACTACCTATGCCTAGTATGTGGAAAGTATGTGGAAGTAAACTGCTTTGTAGGGGCAGAGAAAGTAGATTTTCCTTCTAGGCCTTGAGTATTATGAAACTGAATGAAGATAGTTCATTCTCTGTCTCTCCATCTCTTTCTGTGTGTTTCTCTCTCTGTCTCTTTTTCTCTGTCTTCCCTTGCCAAAGTCTGATTTACTTTAACAGCTTTTCTTGGCCCTACCTTTTCCACCTTCATTTCCAGTTAAGTCATACATCTTTTCCAAAGTAATTATAATAATTTGCAACCATATTGCACTAATTGCTTTTCAAGGCACTGTGATATGCACTGTCCCTTTTTGTTTGAAAGTGCAAAAAGACCCAGTATGAAGCAGTCAAAGTAGTATTGATTCCATTGTTCAGATAAAGAACCCAAGGTGTAGAGTACTTAAATGATTTTCCCATGATCACATAGCAATGTGCAATTGAACCTGGACTAGAATACAGTCCTTTTGCACAATATCACCCCAAGTCTCAAAATTCAGGAATGGAGGCTTGTTAGGAAAACAACAGGTAGTTCTACTCCCTTTATGGTTATAGTCTTCATTTTTCTTGCTGTTTCAAATTTATTCTTTATATTCCTTTCTAGACATATGAGGCTGACACTTGAGACATGGCAAAATCAGACATTATCTCAACTGTGGGAGGTCTCAATTTATTCTCAGCATTTTTTCTTCTTCAAATATGAAGTGCAAGCTTAGCTAGATTTGAAACAACATTGTGTAGGACATCTTTCTGTCTCTACTTAAGCCACCTGAGGCAGGAGTCTTCTGAAATGTGTGGTCCAGAATGCATCTTCTCTTTCTCTCTTTGACAGCTTTCTTTGACAGTCATAGCAGGAACACCTCTTATACCAGCTGATATTTCATTGAGTCCTTTCCATCCTGGGGCTGGCAACTTTATCACACAGATTCAAGAGGCAGAAGGTCTACTGTAATACCAGCACAAGCCCTATTTGGTGCCCCAGGATGGAATGAGTAAGTCAGTGTTGTACTGAAACCATGGGTGAAGTTGGGCCTCAGAACCTGAGAAATTTACCAGGACTAGAAGTTTTTTTGTAAAAACCAGAGGTCTAAGCAGGCTGTGAGTCATTAAACATACAAGCAGTTAGGAACTAGGACATAAGCTTCTTATTGGGGTTAAAGCAAGGCCAAGGGTCAAAAACTAAGTAAAAACAGACACCAGTAACAACAAATACCACCCTGGAAAATAAGAAAAATTCTTCCTTAGCCCAGCAGCCTGCTGAAATTAAGCTGATTCTAGGAAGTGGCCAGCCTGAGGCCCATGGTAAGAATAAGGAAGCCATCTTACAGGTGGGAAGTGCACAGGGTGATAGCCATAGCAAAGGTAATAGCTTGACAGTCGAGAAACACCCTTGGGTGAAGTTCCTCAACCCTGGTACTATTGGCAGTTTGGTCCAGATAGTTCTTTGTTGTGTGGCACTGTTCTGGGCATTGTAGGACATTCAGCAGTATCCCTGTCCTCTACCCACTAGATGTCAGTAGCACCTCCCCCTGCCCCCCCAAGTAGGGGCAACCCAAATATCTCCAGATATCGTCCAGTGTCCTTTGGGGAGTTAGGGGAGGCAAAATGACCCCAGGTTGAGAACCACTGCTCTAGAAGCTA
Organism: Manis pentadactyla; assembly: GCF_030020395.1. NCBI lineage: Eukaryota > Metazoa > Chordata > Mammalia > Pholidota > Manidae > Manis > Manis pentadactyla. The sequence goes on along the minus strand of NC_080039.1, from coordinate 5,700,515 downwards.
TGGATTGAGCCATCTAGGATTCACTGGCTTCTAAATTGTCTTCAGAGCTGAGAACCTAAGGTAGCAGATATAAGCGTTTGCAATCCCATCCTTCCCAAATGTCCTTTCATACCTAATGCCCGGATCATCTCTTCCATTAGGCAATATTACAGTTCCTAAGAACACTGAACCCTCATAATTTTCCTCAAATCCTACTTAATTGCAAACTCAAGGGTGTATCTCCTCATGGTGTTCACAGAAATTGGTACAAATGTGAAAATACTTTTTGTTCTTTGCAGTTGAGCTCTAAAACACATAACAAAGGAGGGGCGGAAGATGGCGGCATAAGTAGAGCAGCGGAAATCTCCTTCCAAAACCACATATATCTATGAAAATATAACAAAGACAACCCTTCCTAGAATAAAGACCAGAGGACACAGGACAATATCCAGACCACATCCACACCTGAGAGAACCCAGCGCCTCGCAAAGGGGGTAAGATACAAGCCCCGGCCCCGCGGGAGCCGAGCGCCCCTCCCCCCAGCTCCTGGCAGGAGAAGAGCAGGCAGAGTGGGAGGGAGACGGAGCCCAGGACTGCCGAGCACCCAGCCCCAGCCATCCGGGCCAGAGTGCAGGGCCCCCGATACTAGGAAAACAGGGCAGCAAGAACAGTGAGCAGGCACTGGAGGCTGGGTGCCAGAGGACATAAGAAAAGCGCGCGACCATTTTTTTTTTTGCTTTTTTGCTGTTTTGTTTTGGCGAGCGCTTTTTGGAAGTCTTAAAGGGATAGGGACCCCAATACTAGGGAAACAGGGCAGAAAGACCGGTGAGCAGAGGCCTGAGGCTGGCACCGGAGAATAAAGAAAAACGAACAACTACCTTTTTTTTTTTTCAATTAAAAACTTTTTTTTTTTAATTAAAAAATTTTTTTTTCTTTTTTTTTTTTTTTGTTGGTTGTTATTTTGTTTTGGCAGGTGCTTTTTGGAAGTCTTAAAGAGGCAGGGCGGGACACTTGATCCAGAGGTAGGGAATCCGGGATCTCTGGGCACCCTAACCCCTGGGCTGCAGGGAGCAGGCAGGCCCCTTACGGAGATAAATAGCCTCCCAGCAGCTCCTGCTCCAACGCGACTCCACCATTTTGGAGTAGCTGCCCGAGCCAGGCCACGCCCACAGCAACAGCGGAGATAAACTCCATAGCAGCCGGGCAGGAAGCAGAAACCCTGTCTGCGCGCAGCTGCGCAGCACAAGCCACTAGAGGCCGCTGTTCTCCCAGGAGAGGAGGGCCACAAACCAACAAGAAAGGAAGTCCTTCCAGCCGTCACTCGTCCCAGTTCTGCAGACTATTCCTATCACCATGAAAAGGCAAAGCTACAGGCAGACAAAGATCACAGAGACAACACCAGAGAAGGAGACAGACCTAACCAGTCTCCCTGAAAAAGAATTCAAAATAAGAATCATAAACATGCTGACAGAGATGCACAGAAATACGCAAGAGAGATGGGATGAAGTCCGGAAGGAGATCACAGATGCCAGAAAGGAGATAGCAGAAATGAAACAAACTCTGGAAGGGTTTATAAGAAGAATGGATAGAATGCAAGAGGCCATTGATGGAATTGAAATCAGAGAACAGGAACGCATAGAAGCTGACATAGAGAGAGATAAAAGGATCTCCAGGAATGAAACAATATAAAGAGAACTGTGTGACCAATCCAAAAGGAACAATATCCGTATTATAGGGGTCCCAGAAGAAGAAGAGAGAGGCAAAGAGATGGAAAGTATCTTAGAAGAAATAATTGCTGAAAACTTCCCCACACTGGGGGAGGAAGTAATCAAACAGACCACGGAAATACACAGAACCCCCAACAGAAAGGATCCAAGAAGGGCAACACCAAGACACATAATAATTAAAATGGCAAAGATCAAGGACAAGGAAAGAGTGTTAAAGGCAGCTAGAGAGAAAAAGGTCACCTATAAAGGGAAACCCATCAGGCTAACGTCAGATTTCTCAACAGAAAACCTACAGGCCAGAAGAGAATGGCATGATATATTTAATACAATGAAACAGAAGGGCCTTGAACCAAGGATACTGTATCCAGCACGACTATCATTCAAATATGACGGTGGGATTAAACAATTCCCAGACAAACAAAAGCTGAGGGAATTTGCTTCCCACAAACCACCTCTACAGAACATCTTACAGGGACTGCTCTAGATGGGAGCACTCCTAGAAAGAGCACAGCACAAAACACCCAACATATGAAGAATCGAGGAGGAGGAACAAGAAGGGAGAGAAGAAAAGAATCTCCAGACAGTGTATATAACAGCTCAGTAAGCGAGCTAAGTTAGGCAATAAGATACTAAAGAGGCTAACCTTGAACCTTTCGTAACCACGAATTTAAAGCCTGCAATGGCAATAAGTACATATCTTTCAATAGTCACCCTAAATGTTAATGGGTTGAATGCACCAATCAAAAGACACAGAGTAACAGAATGGATAAAAAAGCAAGACCCATCTATATGCTGCTTACAAGAAACTCACCTCAAACCCAAAGACATGTACAGACTAAAAGTCAAGGGATGGAAAAACATGTTTCAAGCAAACAACAGTGAGATGAAAGCAGGGGTTGCAGTACTAATATCAGACAAAATAGACTTCAAAACAAAGAAAGTAACAAGAGATAAAGAAGGACACTACATAATGATAAAGGGCTCAGTCAAACAAGAGGATATAACCATTCTAAATATATATGCACCCAACACAGGAGCACCAGCATATGTGAAACAAATACTAACAGAACTAAAGTGGGATATAGACTGCAATGCATTCATTCTAGGAGACTTCAACACACCACTCACCCCAAAGGATAGATCCACTGGGCAGAAAATAAGTAAGGACACGGAAGCACTGAACAACACAGTAGAGCAGATGGACCTAATAGACATCTATAGAACTCTACACCCAAAAGCAACAGGATATACATTCTTCTCAATTGCACATGGAACATTCTCCAGAATAGACCACATACTAGGCCACAAAAAGAGCCTCAGAAAATTCCAAAAGATTGAAATCCTACCAACCAACTTTTCAGACCACAAAGGCATTAAACTAGAAATAAACTGTACAAAGAAAGCAAAGAGGCTCACAAACACATGGAGGATTAACAACACGCTCCTAAATAATCAATGGATCAATGACCAAATCAAAATGGAGATCCAGCAATATATGGAAACAAATGACAACAACAACACTAAGCCCCAACTTCTGTGGGACACAGCAAAAGCAGTCTTAAGAGGAAAGTATATAGCAATCCAAGCATATTTAAAAAAGGAAGAGCAATCCCAAATGAACGGTCTAATGTCACAATTATCGAAATTGGAAAAAGAACAGATGAGGCCTAAGGTCAGCAGAAGGAGGGACATAATAAAGATCAGAGAAGAAATAACTAAAATTGAGAAGAATAAAACAATAGCAAAAATTAATGAAACCAAGAGCTGGTTCTTCGAGAAAATAAACAAAATAGATAAGCATCTAGCCAGACTTATTAAGAAGAAAAGAGAGTCAACACAAATCAACAGTATCAGAAACGAGAAAGGAAAAATCACGACGGACCCCACGGAAATGGAAAGAATTATTGGAGAATACTATGAAAACCTATATGCTAACAAGCTGGGAAACCTAGGAGAAATGGAAAACTTCCTAGAAAAATACAACCTTCCAAGATTGACCCAGGAAGAAACAGAAAATCTAAACAGACCAATTACCAGCAACGAAATTCAAGCGGTAATCAAAAAACTACCAAAGAACAAAACCCCCGGGCCAGATGGATTTACCTCGGAATTTTATCAGACATACAGGGAAGACATAATACCCATTCTCCTTAAAGTTTTCCAAAAAATAGAGGAGGAGAGGATACTCCCAAACTCATTCTATGAAGCTAACATCACCCTAATACCAAAACCAGGCAAAGACCCCACCAAAAAAGAAAACTACAGACCAATATCCCTGATGAACATAGATGCAAAAATACTCAACAAAATATTAGCAAACCGAATTCAAAAATACATCAAAAGGATCATACACCATGACCAAGTGGGATTCATCCCAGGGATGCAAGGATGGTACAACATTCGAAAGTCCATCAACATCATCCACCACATCAACAAAAAGAAAGACAAAAACCACATGATCATCTGTATAGATGCTGAAAAAGCATTTGACAAAGTTCAACATCCATTCATGTTAAAAACTCTCAGCAAAATGGGAATAGAGGGCAAGTACCTCAACATAATAAAGGCCATCTATGATAAACCCACAGCCAACATTATATTGAACAGCGAGAATCTGAAAGCATTTCCTCTGAGATTGGGAACTAGACAGGGATGCCCACTCTCTCCACTGTTATTTAATATAGTACTGGAGGTCCTAGCCATGGCAATCAGACAAAATAAAGAAATACAAGGAATCCAGATTGGTAAAGAAGAAGTTTAACGTCACTATTTGCAGATGACATAATACTGTACATAAAAAACCCTAAAGACTCCACCCCAAAACTACTAGAACTGATATCGGAATACAGCAAAGTTGCAGGATACAAAATCAACACACAGAAATCTGTGGCTTTCCTATATACTAACAATGAACCAACAGAAAGAGAAATCAGGAAAACAACTCCATTCACAATTGCATCAAAAAAAATACCTAGGAATAAACCTAACCAAAGAAGTGAAAGACTTATACTCTGAAAACTACAAGTCACTCTTAAGAGAAATTAAAGGGGACACTAACAGATGGAAACTAATCCCATGCTCGTGGCTAGGAAGAATTAATATCGTCAAAATGGCCATCCTGCCCAAAGCAATATACAGATTTGATGCAATCCCTATGAAACTACCAGCAACATTCTTCAATGAACTGGAACAAATAATTCAAAAATTCATATGGAAACACCAAAGACCCCGAATAGCCAAAGCAATCCTGAGAAAGAATAAAGTAGGGGGGATCTCACTCCCCAACTTCAAGCTCTACTATAAAGCCACAGTAATCAAGACAATTTGGTACTGGCACAAGAGCAGAGCCACAGACCAATGGAACAGACTAGAGAATCCAGACATTAACCCAGACATATATGGTCAATTAATATTTGATAAAGGAGCCATGGACATACAATGGCGAAATGACAGTCTCTTCAACAGATGGTGCTGGCAAAACTGGACAGCTACATGTAGGAGAATGAAACTGGACCATTGTCTAACCCCATGTACAAAAGTAAACTCAAAATGGATCAAAGACCTGAATGTAAGTCACGAAACCATTAAACTCTTGGAAGAAAACATAGGCACCAACCTCTTAGACATAAACATGAGTGACCTCTTCTTGAACATATCTCCCCGGGCAAGGAAAACAACAGCAAAAATGAACAAGTGGGACTATATTAAGCTGAAAAGCTTCTGTACAGCAAAAGACACCATCAATAGAACAAGAAGGATCCCTACAGTATGGGAGAATATATTTGAAAATGACACATCCGATAAAGGCTTGACGTCCAGAATATATAAAGAGCTCACATGCCTCAACAAACAAAAAACAAATAACCCAATTAAAAAATGGGCAGAGGAACTGAACAGACAGTTCTCCAAAAAAGAAATACAGATGGCCAACAGACACATGAAAAGATGCTCCACATCGCTAATTATCAGAGAAATGCAAATTAAAACTACAATGAGGTGTCACCACACACCAGTAAGGATGGCTGCCATCCAAAAGACAAACAACAACAAATGTTGGCGAGGCTGTGGAGAAAGGGGAACCCTCCTACCCTGCTGGTGGGAATGTAAGTTAGTTCACCCATTGTGGAAAGCAGTATGGAGGTACATCAAAATGCTCAAAACAGACTTACCATTTGACCCAGGAATTCCACTCCTAGGAATTTACCCTAAGAACGCAGCAATCAAGTTTGAGAAAGACAGATGCACCCCTATGTTTATTGCAGCACTATTTACAGTAGCCAAGAATTGGAAGCAACCTAAATGTCCATCAATAGATGAATGGATAAAGAAGATGTGGAATACTACTCAGGATTCTGGAATACTACTCAATGGAATGGAATACTACTCAGCCATAAGAATACTATGGAATACTACTCAGCCATAAGAAAAGCGCAAATCCAACCATTTGCAGCAACATGGATGGAGCTGGAGGGTATTATGCTCAGTGAAACAAGCCAAGCGGAGAAAGAGAAATACCAAATGATTTCACTTATCTGTGGAATATAAGAACAAAGGAAAAACTGAAGGAACAAAACAGCAGCAGAATCACAGAACTCAAGAATGGACTAACAGGTACCAAAGGGAAAGGGACTTGGGAGGATGGGTGGGTAGGGAGGGATAAGGGGGGGTGAAGTAGGGGGGTATTAAGATTAACATGCATGGGGTGTAGGAGAAAAGGAAGGGCTATACAACACAGAGAAGGCAAGTAGTGATTCTACAACATTTTGCTATGCTGATGGACAGTGACTGTAAAGGGGTTTTTAGGGGAGACCTGGTATAGGGGAGAGCCTAGTAAACATAATATTCGTCATGTTAGTGTAGATTAGTGATACCAAAAACAAAGCAAAAAAAAAAAGGGCAGTTCCTGTGTGGTAACCTCCAACGATTTCTACACAAGGATATAAAGGGCATATAAAAGTGTAGGCAAAGGGTCTGTTTGTGTTTATACAGAGGATCAAAGCCTAATTGGGCTACCCCGAAAATGAACTAAGATACGATATGAAAAAGAACTTTCAACATCAGCACTCTCTGGAAGACTCATGCCAGAAGATGATCATCACAAAACCCCAACAAAGATCCACGCACTGCTACAGCTGTAGATGCACTCATCCCACCAGCTCCTGGACTTGCCATTGGAATGAAGGAGATATCTAAGCTGGCCTGTGCATACAGTAAAACAACAAATTTGACTGGATCTATACTGTTGGAACTCAACCAAGGATTTGGAGAAGTGCAAATTGTAGCGCTCCAAAGTCTTACAACTACAGACTATTTACTGTTAAAAGAACATATGGCATGTGAACAGTCTCCAGGAATGGGTTGTTTTAATTTGTCTGATTTCTCTCAGACTGTTCAAGTTCAGTTGGACAATATCCATCATATCATAGATAAGTTTTCACAAATGCCTAAGGTGCCTAACTGGTTTTCTTGCTTTCACTGGAGATGGCTGGTAATTACAGATATGCTTTGGTTATGTAACTATACTCCTATTATGTTAATGTGTGTGTGCAATTTAAGTAGTAGCTTAAAACCTATACATGCTGAAGTACTCTACAAGAAGATATGTCAAAGAAATAATCAATCTTCCATGTTTTCTTCCGCCTGCTACTTCTATAGCTTTTCTTCTTCCTTCCTAATTACAACCCTTAAATAGAATTCGTGCCTCATATCAAATTTACCGAGTATCATAATTCTTCCAAGGGGTAAAGACACCTGAAGACAAATGCTGGGCATAGAAGCCACAGGGCATAAATATGCAAAGAAGTAAAAAGCTAACCTTTTCAAACAATAAGGCTTCTCTCTCACTTACCAACTTTACATTTCCCTGTATGGCCCCGGAAGATGACTTGTTAGCCAGAGACAGGTAAGATTCCTCAAGGGAGGAACAACCTAAGACAGGCACAGTCGCAGGGGGGCCATCAGGTGAGAAATTGGGGATCAACAGAGGTGAGGCTTAGAACCTCACCCCCCCTGTTCTGAGAGAAATCTGCATACGTGGATGTTTTATTGCCCTTGTCTAGCTTGGATTAACACATAGTCTACAGGCACACACCTGATCATCTACATTTGCTCTCTTACAACACTAAACTATGTTTTCTACCTTTATCTTGTATCTACCTACCACTTCAGCATTTTATTAAAAATAATAATAATAAAGAGAGAAATGTGGTATCCACATATAAATCAAGTATAAAAACCAAATGAGTATTCATATTTGAACTGACTGTTTATAGTTCATAATGCATGAGCAAAACCGAAAGTTTCTGTGATGACTGCCCTTGTACTGTTCACTATGTAACTTATTCATTATGTAAGAATTTGTTCTACATGTAAGAACTTGTTTGTTATGCCTCAGAAGATTGGAGACTGACGAAAATTAGGCTTGGGGTGGATTAATGATTGTGCATTGAGCACTGACTCCCCTATACAGAATTTTATTGTCGTTAACAACCATTTGATCAATAAATATGAGAGATGCCCTCACAAAAAAAAAAAAAAAAAAAAAAGGACATACTTCCAATGGTAAAATAAATAAGTAACCGGGATGTAATGTATAGCATAAGGAATATAGTCAAGATATTGTAACAGCTTGGTAGGGTGATAGCTGGAACCTAGAATTATGTATATAAATGTTTTACCACTGTGTTGTACACTTGAAACTAATGTAATGTAATACTGTGTGTCAACTACCCTTCAATAAAAAATAATTATTTAAATTAAAAAAAAAACACATAACATGCTAAGTTTCTGTTTTCTTACTATTTGCCTTGAGCTTTCATTTCTTCCTTTCCATTTCTTTCCTACTTTCTTTCAACCATATCCTTTAAAGTGGAAGTGTATTTTTCTTGAGGTGGGACACCCAAGAGGCCAAAAATGAAGAAAAGGAGAGATGATAGGAAACAGACTCGAGCCATTTGGCAAGAACTGGATCTAGGAACTTCTGTAAAATCATTGGAGGGAATATTGTATCCACCACTTATCTGTCTTCTAACTCAGCCTGTTTTCTTACCACCCATCTTACTTAGATTATCTTAAAATTGTGAGGAGGAAGTTTATTCTTTCTCTTCATTGCCCTTGTGGATTTTCAAGTCCATCTAAGGTAGGAGTGTTCTGAAGGCCTCTCAGAACAATTTTATGGACTGTACATAATAGAGAAGAGACCATTGGTTATAGTGGAAATGGCTCTAGCCCAGAAACCCAAATGCAAATTCTAGTCTCTGTTTTCCTCCTTATAGATACTTGATCTTGAAAATTACTTAACCTTGGCTGAACCTCAGTTTCCTCATGTGTAAAATAGAACTTTTGCCTACATGGTAACTTTATGGTTCAAATGAGACAAAAGGGTGAAAGCAACATAAAAAGTGCAAAGGCTTTTACAAATGCAAAGGAATATTGTTAGTATTGCTTGATTGCACTTCACACCTCTTCTATTATTCATGTCCAAATGTCACAGTGTCCATTGGATAGATGTCATATTGAAGGCTGTACCAACAGGGACTTTTTCTTGACTGCAGGGAAAGACCTACTTTGCAGGACTTCCTTTCCAGGTTTACTCTCTACTTTTTACCTGATTCCACCCTCCTCTGTGGCCTGGGGGGCTGACCCATAGCAATAGGCTCCCTTATATTCTGGATTACACTAGTGTTTAGCCAATGGGAAGCACTGGCATGGAGGAGAAGAGCAAGGTTAGGCTATTTATTCCCTGAGACCCTGCCTTAGAAGCTGCTGGGCATCCCTTGACTAAAGGTCACAGCTCTGATTAGGGAGCTCTCTTCATACAACTTCCATGCTCTCTTTTCCCTCTGGGTTCTGGTAGCTGCTGTGTCCCCTCTCTCTTTCAGGCCCGAGGGTGGACCCCACAATTACTAGGGCTGGGATACTATAGTATTCCTTGTGCTTTCTTTATACCCTGCCCATACTTCTGTAATCAGTACCCTTTATTAAACTCTACTCAATTTAGCCACTCTGAGTGTGTCACATATTGCTCGCTGGGACCCTGACTGACATATCCACCAAATCTTTTTCTTTTCTTCTCTCCTGACCTTTCTTATTGGTAATGAAATATATACTTATAAAGGAGTGGAAATTAAGTAAGAAAATATAGTATGCTTATGGATATTAATATTCTATCCAGCTATCTCAGAACATCTATAATCAAGCTGTACATTCCTTATCAATTGGGTGGTCCATGCTCTTTGTCCTCTCTCCAATCTAAACGTTGCCCATTTAAGAGGCCATGACTCTTGTGCCTACTGTTTCCCACAAAGGTCATATCCTTGCTAAATTCCAGCAACCTGGGAGGCAGCTGTGTGGTGCACACTCCCATCTCTGGTTTGCTGTAAATCAGTTTGCACCCCTTTGCTTCCCTTGAACCTAGTCCCTTTTGCTTCCCTTGGACCAGAGTCTCAGGAAGTCTGGGAAGGGGGGTATAGTTAAGCCTCTGGGATTCCATGACAGCTGCCAGCATTCTGGCCCTGGTGTCTCTACTTATTAACCATGTACAACCTGGAATGTTTCACAGACTGTCTGAGCTAGAAGAGATCTCAGAAATCAACTAGTCCAGAGGTTATTAACTTAGGATCTATAGATGGACTTCAGGGAAATCCTTAAACCTCCTAAATTATATGAGAAATTAGCTATTTATATGCACACATGTGTTCTTCTGGGGAGAAGATCCATAGCTTTCATCATATTCTCAAAAGAGCTTGTAATACAGAAAGACATAGACCTCAAAAGGTTCTAGACCAGTACCCTTACCTTACAGCAGAGGAAACTGAGGTGGAGAGAAAACAGCTTATCTAAGATTCCACAGTGAGTCAATTGCAGGGTTTATCCTAGAATCTAGGTGGATGTTAACTTTCTTTTTTAAACAAAACATTCCTTCCTCTACTGAACTCCAATGCCATACTCCCACTCTACTTTGTGCATAGAAGACACCAGGTAACAGTTAAATGCAATTGATAAGTGCAATGGGCCCTACAAGCTCTTCTTTTAATCGACCCTGCTAAACAGAAACGAGTTGTATGGGGCTCAGGGCCAACCTGAGAGCTTAGTGGTGCCAAGGGATCAAGCAGGGTTTTCCCAGCCCAGTTCTCTCTGATGAATGGAGTTCTGTCTCATCCATGTTTCTCTGAGCCAACTTGTCCCCAGGGCCCTGCGGAGGGGCAGGTGTCAGTCCTGGGCATGGACTCAGCAGCCCAACTCCATTGTACCTCCAGCTGTTCTCATCCCTGCAAGGCCCCAGTGGGATCTGATACAGAGACTCTTGAAAAATGGTAAAGAAAAGCTAAAGAAAAAACACCCTTGAGAAATGAGGGGTTGCCAGGCTTCCAGGGGAGCTGGCACTGTCTAGTTCAGGTTATTAAATCACAACCAGCTTCTGGTAAAATAGGGTAGAAAGTGTTATTCCTTCCATCTTGCATTCTATGCCTTTCTTTTTCAGGTCAGAGGTATTTTTATGCTACCCAGAGTCTGCTACTGTATTTCCTTACCAGGGTATCCACATCCAGGAAATAAGTGTCTTTATTATTTAACTTAGGTGCCCAGTGTGTCAGAGTGAAAGAAGCCATCTTGAGTTCTAGTATCAGCTCTGTAACTAGCAATGTGATCTAATGCAAATCATTTAACCTTGATGGGCTTTCATGCTTCATTCATTAAAAAATGGGCCTAATGAACCAAATGAGAAACCTTTTGATAAATGCAAAACAACAAAAGCTATGCGGGGTCATTATAAACCTTCACCACTCAAAGATAAATTATTTCAAAGGTTGAAAGAATAACCTTGAGGGCCAATGGACCAGTTGAGATCTGGTTGCCTTGATTTCACACTAACTAGGTTTTCTCAGGGAAATTACTGAATTGAGTGGGAAGGAAAGTCACCATTCACTATGAGTCTACGACCAGTGGAAGAAATCTGTTCACAGAAGTGTGATCTATTCCTGGAGATTCCACAATATACTTGCTTTATATCCTAGAGGCCTTTGAGAAGAGCTTCTAAGGACCAGACACTCTTCACCAGGGAAGGGAGAAAAACCCAATCAGATCTAGTGCTGCAGAATAAGAAGGCATCAGCCTCAATATAACTTGCCTTAGGAATACATAGACCAGTTTGCAGAAGCTCAGAGAATTCCCAGAGGGTGGCACAGGCAGTGGGAATAGAATATCAATCCCTCTTTCACAATCTACCAGTCAACAGTTTCCTAAAGCCCTGGGATTGCTCATGTGCTACAGGTAAGCACTGGGCAGCAAGACAAAGGAAGTCAGAGGCATGGTCACTGCCTTTAAGAAATGGATGCCTTGATTAATGAAAGAGAGCAAAAGGACAAAACCCATAGGGGAACTAAGGTGCTTAAAGAAATGGTCTTTGGGGGCAAAGAGGGTTGACACTGTATTGTTTTTGTGTGAATAATTAGAAAACAAATAGATTCAGAATTTAATAAACAAGTCGATTTTTACCTCAGGACTTCTCTAAAATATGGTGTAGAGGCAGTGATCACTAGTAGTCTAGAAAACACCCTATCATACTATTATATCTTTAATTATGAAACTGAGATTTTATTATTACGGTTCTTAGACTCTTCTTAATTGTGCTACTACTGATAACAATATTTTTTTTCGATAATTATTTTTTATTTAAGGGTAGTTGTCACACAGTATTACATTAGTTTCAGGTGTACAACACAGTGATTCAACATTTATATACATGATAATTCTAGGTACCAGCTATCACCATACCAAGTTGTTACAATATTTTGACTATATTCCTTATGCTATACATTACATCCTGGTTACTTATTGATTTTACAATTGGAAGTGTGTTTAAATATATATATATATATATATATATATATATATAATTTTTCTTTTTTGGTGAGGGCATCTCTCATATTTATTGATCAAATGGTTGTTAACAAAAATAAAATTCTGTATAGGGGGGTCAATACTCAATGCACAATCATTAATCCACCACAAGCCTAATTTTCATCAATCTCCAATCTTCTGATGCATAATGAACAAATTCTTACATGGAGAACAAATTCTTACATAGTGAATAAGTTACATGGTGAACAGTGCAAGGGCAGTCATCACAGAAGCTTTCGGTTTTGTTCATGCATTATGAACTATAAACAGTTCAAATATGAATATTCATTTGATTTTTAAACTTGATTTATATGTGGATACCACATTTCTCTATCATTATTATTTTTAATAAAATGCTGAGGTGGTAGGTAGATACGAGATAAAGGTAGAAAACATAGTTTAGTGTTGTAAGAGAGCAAATGTATATGATCAGGTGTGTGCCTGTAGACTATGTGTTAATCCAAGCTAGACGAGGGCAATAAACATCCATGTATGCAGAAGATTTCTCTCAGAACGGGGGGGTGAGGTTCTAAGCCTCACCTCTGTTGATCCCCAATTTCTCACCTGATAGCCCCCCTGCGACTGTGCCTGTCTTAGGTTGTTCCTCCCTTGAGGAATCTTACCCATCTCTGGCTAACCATTCATCTTCCAGGGCCATACAGGGAAATGTAAAGTTGGTAAGTGAGAGAGAAGCCTTATTGGTTGAAAAGGTTAGCTTTTTACTTCTTTGCATATTTATGCCCTGTGGCTTCTATGCCCAGCATTTGTCTTCAGGTGTCTTTACCCCTTGGAAGAATTATGATACTCGGTAAATTTGATATGAGGCACGAATTCTATTTAAGGGTTGTAATTAGGTAGGAAGAAGAAAAGCTATAGAAATAGCAGGCGGAAGAAAACATGGGAAGATTGATTATTTCTTTGACATATCTTCTTGTAGAGTAACTTCATCATGGATAGGTTTTAAACTACTAATTAAATTGTGCACACACATTAACATAATAGGAATATAGTTACCTAACCAAAGCATACCTGTAATTACCAGCCATCTCCAGTGAAACCAAGAAAACCAGTTAGGCACCTTAGGCATTTGTGAAAACTTATCTATGATATGGTGGATATTGTCCAGCTGAACTTGAACAGTCTGAGAGAATTCAGATAAATTAAAACAACCCATTCCTGGGGACTGTTCACATCCCATATGTTCTTTTAACAGTAAATAGTCTGTGGTTGTAAGATTTTGGAGCGCTACTATTTGCACTTCTCCTAATCCTTGGTTGAGTTCCAACAGTATAGATCCAGTCAAATTTGTTGTTTTACTGTATGCACAGGCCAGCTTAGATATCTCCTTCTTTATTCCCATGACAAGTCCAGGAACTGGTGGGATGAGTGCATCTACAGCTGTAGCAGTGCATGGATCTTTGTTGGGGTTTTTGATGATCATCTTCTGGCATGAGTCTTCCAGAGAGTGCTGATGTTGGAAGTTCTTTTTCATATCGTATCTTAGTTCATTTTCGGGGTAGCCCAATTAGGCTTTGATCCTCTGTAGAAACACAAACAGACCCTTTGCCTACACTTTTATATGCCCTTTATACCCTTGTGTAGAACTCATTGGAGGTTAACAAACAGTAACTGCCCTTTTTTTTTTCTTTTTGGTATCACTAATCTCCACTTACATGATGAATATTATGTTTACTAGGCTCTCCCCTATACCAGGTCCCGCCTATAAGCCCCTTTACAGTCACTGTCCATCAGCATAGCAAAATGATGTAGAATCACTACTTGCCTTCTCTGTGTTGTACAGCCCTCCCCTTTCTCCCACCCCCCTATGGATGCTAATCTTAATACCCTCCTTTTTCTCCCCCCTTATCCCTCCCTACCCACCCATCCTCCCAAGTCCCTTTCCCTTTGGTACCTGTTAGTCCATTCTTGAGTTCTGTGATTCTGCTGCTGTTTTGTTCCTTCAGTTTTTCCTTTGTTCTTATACTCCACAGATGAGTGAAATCATTTGGTATTTCTCTTTCTCTGCTTGGCTTGTTTCACTGAGCATAATACCCTCCAGCGCCATCCATGTTGCTGCAAATGGCAGGACTTGCCCTTTTCTTATGGCTGAGTAGTATTCCATTGTGTATATGTACCACATCTGCTTTATCCATTCATCTATATATGGACATTTAGGTTGCTTCCAATTCTTGGCTATTGTAAATAGTGCTGCGATAAACATAGGGGTACATTGGTCTTTCTCATACTTGATTGCTGAATTCTTAGGGTAAATTCCTAGGAGTGGAATTCCTGGGTCAAATGGTATGTCTGTTTTGAGCATTTTGATGTACCTCCATACTGCTTTCCACAATGGTTGAACTAATTTACATTCCCACCAGCAGTGTAGGAGGGTTCCCCTTTCTCCACAGCCACGACAACGTTTGTTGTTGTTTGTCTTTTGGATGGCACCCATTCTTACTGGTGTGAGGTGATACCTCATTGTAGTTTTAATTTGCATTTCTCTGATAATTAGCGATGTGGAGCATCTTTTCATGTGTCTGTTGGCCATCTGTATTTCTTTTTTGGAGAGCTGTCGGTTCAGTTCCTCTGCCCATTTTTTAATTGGGTTACTTGTTTTTTGTTTGTTGAGGCGTGTGAGCTCTTTATATATTCTGGACGTCAAGCCTTTATCGGATGTGTCATTTTCAAATATATTCTCCCATACTGTAGGGTTCCTTTTTGTTCTATTGATGGTGTCTTTTGCTGTACAGAAGCTTTTCAGCTTAATATAGTCCCACTTGTTCATTTTTGCTGTTGTTTTCCTTGCCCGGGGAGATATGTTCAAGAAGAGGTCACTCATGTTTATGTCTAAGAGGTTGGTGCCTATGTTTTCTTCCAAGAGTTTAATGGTTTCGTGACTTACATTCAGGTCTTTGATCCATTTTGAGTTTACTTTTGTATATGGGGTTAGACAGTGGTCCAGTTTCATTCTCCTACATGTAGCTGTCCAGTTTTGCCAGCACCATCTGTTGAAGAGACTGTCATTTCGCCATTGTATGTCCATGGCTCCTTTATCAAATATTAATTGACCATATATGTCTGGGTTAATGTCTGGATTCTCTAGTCTGTTCCATTGGTCTGTGGCTCTGCTCTTGTGCCAGTACCAAATTGTCTTGATTACTATGGCTTTATAGTAGAGCTTGAAGTTGGGGAGTGAGATCCCCCCTACTTTATTCTTCTTTCTCAGGATTGCTTTGGCTATTCGGGGTATTTGGTGTTTCCATATGAATTTTTGAATTATTTGTTCCAGTTCATTGAAGAATGTTGCTGGTAGTTTCATAGGGATTGCATCAAATCTGTATATTGCTTTGGGCAGGATGGCCATTTTGACGATATTAATTCTTCCTAGCCACGAGCATGGGATTAGTTTCCATCTGTTAGTGTCCCCTTTAATTTCTCTTAAGAGTGACTTGTAGTTTTCAGAGTATAAGTCTTTCACTTCTTTGGTTAGGTTTATTCCTAGGTATTTTTTTTGATGCAATTGTGAATGGAGTTGTTTTCCTGATTTCTCTTTCTGTTGGTTCATTATTGGTGTATAGGAAAGCCACAGATTTCTGTGTGTAGATTCTGTATCCTTCAAATTTGCTGTTTTCCGATATCAGTTCTAGTAGTTCTGGGGTGGAGTCTTTAGTGTTTTTTATGTACAGCATCATGTCATCTGCAAATAGTGACAGTTTAACTTCTTCTTTACCAATCTGGATTCCTTGTATTTTTTTGGTTTGTCTAATTGCCATGGCTAGGACCTCCAGTACTATGTAAAATAACAGTGGAGACAGTGGGCATCCCTGTCTAGTTCCCGATCTCAGAGGAAATGCTTTCAGCTTCTCGCTGTTCAATATAACGTTGGCTGTGGGTTTTTCATAGATGGCCTTTATTATGTTGAGGTACTTGCCCTCTATTCCCATTTTGTTGAGAGTTTTTATCATGAATGGATGTTGAACTTTGTCAAATGCTTTTTCAGCATGGAGATGATCATGTGGTTTTTGTCTTTCCTTTTGTTGATGTGGTGGATGATGTTGATGGACTTTCGAATGTTGTGCCATCCTTGCATCCCTGGGATGAATCCCACTTGGTAGTGGTGTATGATCCTTTTGATGTATTTTTGAATTCAGTTTGCTAATATTTTGTTGAGTATTTTTGCATCTACGTTCATCAGGGATATTGGTCTGTAGTTTTCTTTTTTGTTGGGGTCTTTGCCTGGTTTTGGTTTTAGGGTAATGTTAGCTTCATCGAATGAGTTTGGGAGTATCCTCTCCTCTTCTATTTTTTGGAAAACTTTGAGGAGAATGGGTATTATGTCTTCCCTGTATGTCTGATAAAATTCCGAGGTAAATCCATCTGGCCCAGAGGTTTTGTTCTTTGGTAGTTTTTTGACTACTGCTTCAATTTCATTGCTGGTAATTGGTCTGTTTAGATTTTCTGTTTCTTTTTGGGTCAGTCTTGGAAGGTTGTATTTTTCTAGGAAGTTGTCCATTTCTCCTAGGTTTCCTAGCTTGTTAGCATATAGGTTTTCATAGTATTCTCTAATAATTCTTTATTTTTCTGCGGGGTCCATCGTGATTTTTCCTTTCTCCTTTCTGATACTGTTGATTTGTGTTGACTCTCTTTTCCTCTTAATAAGTCTGTGTAGAGGTTTATCTATTTTTTTATTTTCTCGAAGAAGCAGCTCTTGGTTTCATTAATTTTTGCTATTGTTTTATTCTTCTCAATTTTATTTATTTCTTCTCTGATCTTTATTATGTCCCTCCTTATGCTGACCTTAGGCCTCAGTTGTTCTTTTTCCAATTTCGATAATTGTGACATTAGACCGTTCATTAGAGCTTGCTCTTCCTTTTTTAAATATGCTTGGATTGCTATATAGTTTCCTCTTAAGACTGCTTTTGCTGTGTCCCACAGAAGTTGGGGCTTAGTGTTGTTGTCATTTTTTCCATATATTGCTGGATCTCCATTTTGATTTGGTCATTGATCCATTGATTATTTAGGAGTGTGTTGTTTAGCCTCCATGTGTTTGTGAGACTTTTTGCTTTCTTTGAACAGTTTATTTCTAGTTTAATGCCTTTGTGGTCTGAAAAGTTGGTTGGTAGGATTTCAGTCTTTTGGAATTTACTGAGGCTCTTTTTGTGTCCTAGTATGTGGTCTATTCTGGAGAATGTTCCATGTGCACTTGATTAGAATGTGTATCCTGTTTCTTTTGGATGTAGAGTTCTGTAGATGTCTATTAGGTCCATCTGTTCTAGTGTGTTGTTCAGTGCCTCTGTGTCCTTACTTATTTTCTGTCTGGTGGATCTGTCCTTTGGAGTGAGTGGTGTGTTGAAGTCTCCTAGAATGAATGTATTGCACTCTATTTCCTCCTTTAGTTCTGTTAATATTTGTTTCAGGTATGTTGGTGCTCCTGTATTGGGTGCATATATATTTATAATGGTTATATCCTCTTGATGGACTGAGCCCTTTATCATTATGTAATGTCCTTCTTTGTCTTTTGTTACTTTCTTTATTTTGAAGTCTGTTTTTTCTGATACCAGAATTGCAACACCTGCTTTCTTCTCTCTGTTGTTTGCTTGATATATCTTTTTCCATCCCTTGACTTTAAGTCTGTACGTGTCTTTGGGTTTGAGGTGAGTCTCTTGTAAGCAGCATATGGATGGATCTTGCTTTTTTATCCATTCTGTTACTCTGTGTCTTTTGATTGTTGCATTCAGTCCATTTACATTTAGGGTGATTATTGAAAGGTATGAATTTATTGCCATTGCAGGGTTTAAGTTTGTGGTTACCAAAAGTTTAGGGTTACCTTCTTTACTATCTTACTGTCTAACTTAACTCGCTTGTTGAGCTATTTTAAACACGGTCTGATGATTCTTTATTCCTCTCCCTTCTTATTCCTCCTCCTCCCTTCTTCATATGTTGGGTGTTTTGTTGTGTGCTCTTTTTAGGAGTGCTCCCATCTAGAGTAGTCCCTGTAGGATGCCCTGTAGAGGTGGTTTGTGGGAGGCAAATTCCCTCTACTTTTGCTTGTCTGGGAATTGTTTAATCCCTCCTTCATATTTAAATGATAATCGTGCTGGATACAGTATCCTTGGTTCGAGGCCCTCCTGTTTCATTGCATTAAGTGTATCATGCCATTCTCTTCTGGCCTGTAGGGTTTCTGTTGAGAAGTCTGATGATAGCCTGATGGGTTTTCCTTTGTAGGTGACCTTTTTTTCTCTCTGGCTGCCTTTAATACTTTGTCCTTGTGTTTGATCTTTGCCATTTTAATTATTATGTGTCTTGGTGTTGCCCTCCTTGGATCCCTTGTCATGGGAGTTCTGTGTACCTCTGTGGTCTGATGGCCATTTCCTCCCCTAGTTTG
Source organism: Manis pentadactyla (assembly GCF_030020395.1). NCBI lineage: Eukaryota > Metazoa > Chordata > Mammalia > Pholidota > Manidae > Manis > Manis pentadactyla. Next base: position 5,681,525 of record NC_080039.1, on the reverse strand, counting down.
GGGAAGTTTTCAGCAATTACTTCTTCAAAGACATTTTCTATCCCCTTTTCTCTCTCTACTTCTTCTGGAATACCTATAATTCTTATATTGTTCCTTTTTGTTTGGTCTCTGAGCTCTCTTAAAATTCTTTCATTGCTGGATATCCTTTTATCTCTCTCTGCATCAGCTTCTCTGCATTCCTGTTCTCTGTTTTCTAGTCCATTAATGGTCTCTTGCATCTCGTCCATTCTGTTTTGAAGTCCTTCCAGAGCTTGTTTTATTTCTGAATTCTCCTTCCTTAGTTCTTGCATATTTCTCTGCAAGTCCATCAGCATGGTTATGACTTTTGTTTTGAATTCTTTTTCAGGAAGACTGGCTAAATCTATCTCCCCAGGTTCCTTCTCAGGGGAAGATGTAGCAGATGCCGAAGCTGTCTGGGTTAGTCTTGTCTGGATCATATTTTTTTGCCTTTTCATGTTGACAGGTGCTATTGACTGTCAGCTGGGAGGGCCAAACTTTTCACTTGCTACTGGCCTTTCTTTACTGGGGCAACTGCGACCCCTAGTGGCTTGTGTTGGGTAATTGCGTGTAGACTGGGTCTTTGTGTCTTGCCTGGCCGGAAGGGAGAAATTTCCCTTTCTGTGGGCGGAATTTGTCTCAGGCTGCTTCTCTGCTTTCGCAGCGCCCGGTGGGGTAATGGATGGGGGGGCTGCTTGAATGTTTGCCTCCGTGAGGGGTCTCAGAGCTGTTGCCCAGGGGGTTAGTGCACCCGGTTTTCCCTGTAATTTCCAGCTGCTGTACTGTGACCTGGGTTGTTTCCGTCAAGCTGTTAAGTCCCTGTCCCTTTAAGACTTTCAAAAAGCCCCCACTTTTCTTTGTCACAGGGGCATCAGCTTCAGCACCTGCTCAGAGGTCTTACTGCCCTGTTCCCCCAGTATCCAGGGCCCTCCTCCCACGCACTGTGTCTGCACTCTGGCCCGGATGGCTGGGGCTGGGTGTTCGGCAGTCCTGGGCTCCGTCTCCCTCCCGCTCTGCCTATTGTTCTCCCGCCGGGAGCTGGGGGGAGGGGCGCTCGGGTCCCGCCGGGCCGGGGCTTGTATCTTACCCCCTTCGCAAGGCGCTGGGCTCTCGCTGGTGTAGCTGCAGTCTGGCCACTGTCCTGCGTCTTCTGGTCTCTCTTTTATGGCTAGTTGTGTTTGTTGTATTTTCAAAAGTATTTATGTTTTTGGGAGGCGATTCCCACTGTCCTACTCACGCCGCCATGTTGGCTCCGCCCCTCAACAATATTCTTAAATATTTGACTTTTTACACTTGAACTTAGTGGGGATACAATGGTGAACAAAACAGATGAGAACTCTGCTCTCTTGGAACTTATGTGGTTTTTAATGGTGGTCGTCCTGGTTTAGATTGAGCAATGAGGAAGACCTGTTTGAATAGGTAAAATTTGAATTCTGCTTCAGTAGTATGGCAGACTGCATATTCTAAAAAGTATTCCTGCTAAAATATAACTAAATCCTAGATTGATAAATTAAAACAAACTTTTTTTTTGCATTTCTCTTTTTAGAATAGCTTTATAATAAATAATTCACATACCATACAATTCACATATATAAAGTGTACAGTTTAATTATTTCTGATATATTACATTATTATTTTTTTAATTATAAAATATGTATAACAAAAATTTGTCAATTTAATTATTTTATGTATGCAATTCGGTGGTATTAAATACATTCACAATGTTGTTCAGTCATCACTAGTAGTTTGAGAACTTATTCCTCCCCATGCACAGAAACTCTGTAACAGTTAAGCAATAACTACCCAGTTTCTCTGTCCGTGAACATCTGGTAACCTCTAATCTATTTCGCCTCAATGATTTTGTCTAGTTTAAATGGTTCACATAAGTAGATTCATACAATATTTGTCCTTTTATGTGTGGTTTATTTCATTTAGCATAATATTTTCAAGGTCAAGTTTGCATGTATCAGGACTGCATTCCTTTTGTGGTTGAACTGTATAAATACAATGAATATATGAATACAGTGTGACTCCATTCTATGTATACACCACATTTTGTTTGTCTATTCATCAGTTGATGGACACTTGGATGGTTTCTATGTTTTGGCTATTGTGAGTAATGCTATAATGAACACTGAATACAAGTATCTATTTGAGCCACTTCTTTCTATTGTTTTGTGTATATACCTAGAAGTAGAATTGCTGGGTTTTATGGAGGGGTATTGTGATTTATAATTAGAAATAAATATTTGGTCTGTCCCATTTCTAACAAAGAGCTCCTAAACCCCTTGAAATTTTCTATGTGATGAGAGTAATAAAGGTGTCTTTTGCTATGTTAATGAGGTCTTGGATCTCACTGAAGGTTGGGGGCTGGTTGCCATGAGAATCAGCCATGTGATTAAAGGGTTGGAATGTTCAGTTCTACTCTTATATCCTGAGGAAGAGGAGAGGGGCTGGAGATCGAATGGATCACCAATGGCCAATGATTTATTCAATCATGCCTATGTAATGAAGCCTCCATAAATAACAAAAGGATGGGTTTCAAGGAGCTTCAAATTTGGTGAGCATATGGAAATGCAGGAAGAGTTGTGTGCTCACAGAGAGCATGCAAGCTCTGTGCCCTTTCCTCAAAACTTACTGTATGCATTTCTTCCATATGGTTCTTCTTGGGTTATATCCTGTTATAATAAGCCAGTGATCAAATGAGTAGACAGGTTTTATGAGTCCTGTGAGCCAATTTAGCAAATTTATCAAACCCAAGGAGGAGGTAGGGGAAACCTCTGATTTATAGCCAGTCAGTCAGAAGTACAGATTGTAAGTTGGACTTCTCATTGGCATCTGAAGTGGAGGGGTGGGGTGGGAATACAGTCTTGTGGGACTGAAAACTTAACCTGTGGGAGCTGAGGCTATCTCCTGGTTGATAATGTCAGAACTGAGTTGAATTGTAGGACACCTTGCTGGCGACCAAGAATTGCTTGTTGGTGTGGGAATATTCTCCCCCACACAACCATGCATTGGATTGGTGACCAGAACATTTTAGTTGGTGACAGTAGGGTGGGATTTGCTAGAATGGCCTTAGCTAATGGAAAGAGAGAGAATAAAAGTATGAGGGATGATGAACCCTTGATTCCTGGGTGGCCCCATGGTCACCCTTGGGAAGGAGCATCAGCTGTGCTCTGATCAGTTACTAAAGGTGAAAGTACCAATAGAATTTAGAGATGGATCCAGCTCCCAGGGAGTCAGTTCACTGGATGCATAAGGAAATGCAAACTAAGAGAAAGGCAACACATTCAGTTCCTTGATTATTCTTATCTATAATAGATAAACCAAAAGTGAAAGAGAAGAATGTGTAGAGGGTCTAACATGAAGGAGTTGTTTCATTGTGTGGATCAATATCATCAGCTTCCTGAAGAAACTTTCCTATAAAGGAATGAAAGAGGGACTAGCTGGGGCTGTGTCTTTGGCTTTGAGTGCTTCAGAGTGGAAGGGCATGTCTGGGGTGCTTCAGGACCTACAGCTCTCTGTGGAACAATCACAGGTGACTGTGTGTGACCCAGACACAAAGTGGGTTATTCCCAAGGGAACAGCCAGCCTGGTGCACTGGATGAAAGCCACTGCCAGGTCTGTTTACCCTGAGAAGGGCGACTGTCTGCCTCCTCCTGTGAATGCCAAGAAGAACACCCTAGATGAGGCATCCAATAAGCTTTGTATGCCACGTGGGACTGGCTTTAAAATGACGGAACTATTCACCCGTGGAAGATGCATATTACCCAGATCACTGTGAATGCTATGGTTAAGGGGGCCCCTTTCTTGTGGGAACCCCATATAAGCTGGTTGCAAAACCAAAAAAACAGTCCAGAGAGCCTTAGTGAATTTGCTGCTTCAGCTTATCCTCATGGGTCTTACAGATGTCAATAAAAATATTAGGCTAATTAACAAGGAAATGGGGAGAGCCAAGAGACTCTTCCCTACAAGGAGGAAATGTTGAAACATTTAGAGTAGTCTTCCCTTTATCCGTGGTTTCAGTTACCCACAGCCACCATGGTCTGAAAGCGGATGATCAACCTTCTGAATTATCGTCAGAAGGATAATGGTAGCCTCATGCTATGTCACAGTGCCTAAGTCATTCACCTCACTTCATCTCATCACTTAGGTACTTTATCACCTCACATCATCACAAGAAGGGTGAGTACAATGCAATAAGATAAATAGTTTTAGGGAAAAAGGCCACAGTCCCATAATTTTTATTACCAGGTAGTTATATTGTCCCATTTTATTATAGGTGTTGTTAATCTCTAACTATGTCTGATTGATAAACATTATCATAGGTACGTATATATAGGAAAAAACAGTATATATAGGGTTCAGTACTACCCATTGTTTCAGGCATCCACTGAAAGTCTTGGGATGTATCCCTCATGAATAAGGGGGGACTACTGTTTTGAGAAATAAGATGAATAAAGCAATATTGATAGGACTGAAACAGAAGAAACAGAGAAGGAAGGGTCACAGAACTCGTCTCAGCAGGGTGGAAATATTTAGATGGTTAAGAAATGGAATAAATACAATGGACATTGATGGACTTAAAACAAAGGATTTAATACTGTACTACCAAAGGTTAGGTACTTCAACATTAAAGGAGTCCAAAAAAGTCTACTTTATTTATCCCAATTTTGTAAAAGTTTAACCCTTGATTTATAGCCAGTCAGAAGTACAGATAACAGCATGGGCTTGCTACTAGCATCTACTGTGGTGGAGGGGTCGTCCTGTAGGACTTAACCCTTAACCTGAGGAATCTGACACTATCTCTGCATAGACAGTGTCATGATTGAGTTGAATTGTAGGACAACCTGCTGGTGTTGGAGAATTGCTTCTCAGAGGTATGGAGAAGCCTCTCACTCCCACACACTGAAATTGGGTTCAGGAACCTAATTTCATGGTAAATCTATGTTTAGATTTTTGAAGAACCTGTAACAAACATTTTTTTGTATTTTTTATTGTAGTAAAGTTTATGTACAATATTATATTGGTTTCAAGTATACAACACAATGATTCAACTGTTACAAACATTATTAAATCTTCACCCCAACTAATGCAGTTACTGTCAACATACAAAGATAGTGCAGAATCATTGACTGTTTTCTCTATGCTGCACTTCCATGCCCATGACCAATTTATATTATTTGATATTTTTGTGCTTCTCTTTCCCCCTCACCCACTCCACCCACCCACTCCAACCCCTCCCCTATGGTAACCACCAGTCACTTCCCAGGTCTATGAGTCTACTGCTCCTTTGTTCATTTTTGTTTGTTCTTATATTCCACATATAAGTGAAATCATATGGTTTTTGTCTTTCTCCACCTGGCTTATTTCACTTAGCATAATACCCTCTAGGCCCATCCATATTGTTGCAAATGGCAGGATTTCTTTCTTTTTTATGGCTGCATAACATTCCATTGTGTATACATACCACATCTTCTTTATCCATTCATCTATTGATGGACACTTTGATTGCTTCCATATCTTCGCTATTGTAAATAGTGCAGCAATAAACATAGGGGTGCATATATCTTTGCAAATGAGGGATTTTGTTTTCTTTGAGTAAATTCCTAGAAGTGGAATTGCTGGGTCATAGGGTATTTCCATTTTTATCTTTTTGAGGACCCTCCATACTGCTTTCCACAGTGGCTGTACAAATTTACATTCCCATAACAGTGTAGGAGGGTTTCCTTTTCTCCACATCCTCACCAACATTTGCTATTTCTTGTCTTTTGGATAGTGGCTGTTCTAACTGGTATGTGAAATGGTATATCCTTCTGTTTTGATATGCATTTCCCTAATGATTAGTGATGTGGAGCATCTTTTCCTGTGCCTGTTGGCCATCCATAGTTCTTCTTTGGAGAACTGTCTGTTTAGGTACTCCACCCAAATTTTAGTCTGGTTATCTGTTTGTTATTTGCCGTTGAGGCACATGAGTTCTTTATATACTTTAAATGTAAACCCATTATCAGATAAATCATTTACAAATATATTATCCCATGCTTAGGTTGCCTTTTTGTTTCATTGGTGTCCTTCTGTGCAGAAACTTTTTTGTTTGATGTAATCACACTTGTTCATTTTTGCTTTTGTTTAACACTTTAAAATGCTTTTCTCAGCTTTCAGAAAAGAAAGGTAGGAGAGGGAAGAGGAATCAGAAGCTGAAGCCAGAGCAGTAGGCAGTATGTAAAATCTTGAGTGTCCCTAGAAGCAAAACTCCATAATCGGAACCCAGCACTTTGGATATTAACAGAACTGCAGAGCTTGTAAGGTCCTTGAAAAGTGAGGGACCTGAAGCCACAACTTCCATATTCATAAAGGAACCTTGAAAGGAATATACCAAAAATCTAACTGTAAACTTGTCTCTGTTTTGACTCCAGTTGGGAAACAAAAGAAACAAGAGCACTACTCTTATTACCATTGTGGCTGCTGCTACTCCTGCAAGTACTCCTTGAGAATTTGCAACCCAAAGCTTGCTGTAATGTGAGCCTAGAATTCAAATGTATACTGTTCATGTCACAAGGGAAACCACAGCTGACAAGATGGCCCACATTGTCAGTGCCCCCTACCACCTGGCAGAAGTAAATTTACATCTTTATTGGAGGAAAGCATCCCCAACCTAGACCCCTCAGTATTCCTAAAGATTTAGTTCAACCAAATATGAGCTCACAATAGAAACAAAAATTATCAAAGATGCAAGGAAACAAACCACCATGAGGAAGAGTTAGCAGAAACAACAGATTGGGAGTTCCAAGGACTTCATATTCTAGAAATACCAGATATATATGGTATATAAAATGACTTCATATAGATTGTTTAAAGAAAAAAAACATAATCAAAATGGGATAAGAAAAGAAACTATCAACTATGACCAGGCAAATTAGGGGGGAAAATGAAATAGAATTCCAAAATCAAAATTATAATCATTAAAATTTGAAGCTCAATGAGTGGGTTAAACAGCAAATTAAATACATCTGAAGCAAGAGAGAGTGAACGGATAGATTTGAAGATGTTTTCTAGAATATAGAACCAAGAGATAAGACGGAAAATATGAAGGTGAGCTTGAGACATGAAAGAGGGAGTGCAAACATCTAATATGCACCTAATTTTAAAATGACCCCAGGAGAAAGGCCTCAGATGTAACAAGAAATGGTGAGCAAACAAACTAGTAAATATGTAAAGAAATATGAAGAATAGTAACTATATAAAATAATTAAAATAATGATTAGTTTGTGGGGTTAAATGGACTAAAATTCTAAGCAACAATGGCATGTAAGTTGAGAGTTGCTCGGAATTAAGTATGTGATACCTTAGATCTGATTGTGAAGAGGCAGCTCACATGTGAATATCTGGAAAGAGTACAAGTCTCTTGTTTTATTGCACTCTGAAGATACTGCATTTTTTACAAATTGAGAGTTTGTGGCAACTCTGCATCAAGCAAGTCTGTCAGCACCATTTTCCAACAGCATTTGCTGACTTCATTTCTCTGTGTCACATTTGGTAATTCTCTCAAAATTTCAAACTTTTTCATTATTTTTATATCTGTTATGGTGATCTGTAATCAGTGACTATGACTTATTGAAAGCTCAGACAATGGTTAGCATTTTTAGCAATAAAGTAGTTTTTAACTAAGGTATGTACATGGTATAGTATAAACATAACTTTGATATGCACAGGAAAACCAAATATTCATTTGACTCACTTTATCATAATATTCACATGATTGGGGTAGCCTGAAAATGAATTTGCAATGTCTTTGATGTAGGCCTGTACCTTCTAGATAGAGGGACTTTCAAGAATGTAGACTTTGAAGCAGGAAAGTTGTTGATGTGTTTGAGTAGCAGAAAGGAAGCCAGTGTGACTGCAGCTAGATAGTATAGGTGGTATAAGAGAGTGGATAATACCGGGCCAAGATAAAAAGTTAGGATTTTATTCTATCTATAATGGGCAGGTTTTGGAGGATTTTAAGCAGGAGAGTGATATGCCCAATTAAAATTGTAAAGAACTACTCTGACTGTAGAATGGATAACAGTATGAATGCATGTGTAGGGGCTGGTGGGGGCATGCTGACAAGAGTGGACATAGAGCGACAGGTTATAAATTACTGTATCATATCTTGGAATAGGACAATGACAATGGAGAGGGGAAAAATGTACCTCGTAAAAAATGACTCATAGGTTTCTGGTTTGGGCAGCTGGTAGAATTGTGGTATCATTTACTGAGATGAGAAAAGCTGAAGAGAAGTAGGATTTGGAGTAGAAATATGATAATTAAGTCCCAGGTGTATACAATTCTGGATGCCTATCAGATAACCAAGTAGAGCTATCAAGCAGACAGTTGAAGATATGAGTCTGGATTTCAAGGATAAGAAGGGCCTGGAGATACCAACATGTGTGTCACCAGTACAGAGATAGTATGTAAAGCCCAGGGACTGAACATGACGAACTAGTAAATAAATGTAAATGAAGAAGAGAAGAGGTCTGAAAACTGAGCACAGGGACTTTCAAATTTTGAGTGGTCTGGAAAAGGAAGAGAATCTAGCAGAAATGATTGAGGTGAGAGGAAATCCAGAAGGCTATGGTGTCCCAGAAGCCAAGAGGGGCAAGTATTTAAGGAGGAGTACTTGCTCAATTTAAGTCCAGTATTGCTGAAGGGCTAAGATGAAGCCAGAGAAATGACCATGGGATTTGACAACATGGAAGTCACCGTTGTCCTTGACATGAGCAGCCTTGGTAGAGTGATGAGGATTGGGTTGAGAGGAGAATTGGAGGTATGGAAGGGAACATAAGATACTATAAATTAGCTTGTGGGAGAGTTTTGCAAACAGTAAAAATATTTTACAAATGGAAGTAGCATTTTTATTTCACTGGAGATTTTGGGGAAGCTCAAGACATTGAATAAAGAGATGTGTGCCTGTTATAAGAGGAGGCACTGCAGGACCAAGGATCAATTTGCCCAGGCAAAAATGATGTCATGACAAACGCACAAGTAAGACTTCAAGTTGACTCCAGGAAAACAAGTTTGATAAAAAAGCCACAATTGCCTCAGAAATGTTGTTTCAGCTCAGCAAGCCAACCCTGTGCCAGCACGTCTGCCACAAGTTTCCCTCTTCTTTACCACTGGGGCCCCTACCATCTCCATAGGCACTCTGTCCTCCTCTTCACCCTGAATTCCACTGGTAGGCAAGTTGTATGTTTTGTCTGTGCAGGAGGCTGGCAGATGAGTCTGTGTAATTGTGCTTTGGAGAATTAGAATCTTTGGGACTCTAGTCGACAAGATATGGTTCCCTTTTCCAGAGCTCTTAAGAAAAAGGCACTTGCCTGCCTTTATTAATGCAGTTACCTGGAATACCCTTCACTCCCACCTCCATCACCCTATATCCCACGCACCCTTCAAGACTCAAATTTTGTGTCACCTTCTGTGCACTACCTTCCCTGGTTCTCAGGATTAGAATTTCTCTCGTTGTCTTCTGGGCTTCTCTTGCTTTTTGTGCCTCTATCACAGGGCTGACCACAGTCGGCCTCCTGTTCCAATTATCTGTGTAGTTCCAACTTGCTTATTTTTCTGTCAACTTTGAAGACAGGGGCCTTTTATTGTCATTTCTGTATCTCCTACGTAGTTCCTCTGCCATAGTAAGTGCTTAATGAATGAATATTAGTGTAATTGAACCTTCAATGAAAATGTGTTGCATGTTGACAGTGAGTTCTATAGATAAACGAGCTAAACCTTACTTCTCAAAGAAACATTTCTTTCTGAACAAGTAGATAGTGAAATATAGAATCTACCAGCTGCAGGCACATATAATATATGGCTGTAGAATCTAGTAAGCTTAAATCAAGTCACAGTAGTCCATTTGTTATTTACAGCTTATAGACTCCAATTGTTTCCATACAATAATCTGTTGTCTCCATTTCTTCATTCATATTTCAACATTTAAGCTGCCAGATGGTCCATATAATCTATTGTTCATGCTAATGCACAACCAAGTTAGCTTCCCTCACCCCAGGACTTGCTGTTTCTTCAAAAAAAGAACATTGAGTTAGTGTTTCAATATTAATGTGAGTTGATGTTACTGATTTTGTGCTGACAGTTGATTAATTACAAAGACAGGTGTCATGCTTTTTTGTTCTCATCTCTGAGTTAAATACCCAAGTGTGACTCACAAAAGCTGATGTCAGCAAGACCCTTGATCTCTGAGGCTGCTGTACCTGGTATCAGAATAATTATTACTTTTACCACCTCTATTGCTACATTATGATGGAAATTTCTCCCCCCAAAACTCTGATTTTCAAAATAATATATTTGCGGTGTAAGGCTAAGGGGGACTTTGTGTTGCATTACCTCTGTGGAATTTTAAAAAGTGGGTGTGAGTGTGAATTTCATTTGGAAATTATTTCTTACATTCTGTTCTTCTCCTCCTTTCCTCCTTCTTTTCCTTTTTTCTCTTTCTTGTTTTCCTCCTACTCCTTTTCCTTGTTCTCTTTTTCCACCATATACTCAGTTGTCAGTTATAGTACTGAATAAGAGTTTTCCTATCCATAGATTAAAAATACGATCCATAAAGATACCTTCCTTTTTCAGTCCAATAAGGTGTTCCACTGCCTTTTGGGCATTGGTTAATACAAATGGGGACTCTTCCAAGTTATACACAAGCCTTTGAAGTCACAGCTTTAGGAAGGCATGTTCTCTCAGCTAATTGAATTATTTTGTCCTGAATTCCATCAGGACACCAGGGTGCTAGTCTAAATTCTGCCAAGAGCCATCTGTGTATCCTTGGACTACTCTGACTCTGTGTTTTGGGTTCCTCATATTTAAAACAGAGAACTTTCTATTTTCCCAACTCTGTAACAAAAGCAGGGAAGGCTGGTATGTCCCAATATCCAAGGCATTTGGGAAAGCTGGGCATCCACATGAACAATGTGAATTTGTATTTTGGAGCCAGTAAAATGCGGGGTGGAATCACACAAGAAACCTGATACTGGACAGCTGGATTGCAAACTGTATGTGGTTGAAGCCAGCCGCACTGCCGTGAGTTTGTCAAAAGCATGGGGGGCTTTGCTTTTCTTAGAACGTCCCCAAAGGAGGGGTTACCCAAAGTCTGTCCCCAAGCCTGGGTCGGGGCAAAGAGGCTTAGGGCTGGAGGAGGTTGGGTTAATATAACAGCAACCCCCAGAGCAATCCGTGAAGACTTTGTTGTCCTACAGTAGGATATCATGGCATGTCACCGCAATGGCTGCTTTTCAGCTTTTGACTTTTCTTCTTGGGAAGCAATTTCCACAAGTGCTTCCAAAATGAATGCTCTGGTGCCTTTTAGGGAAGGGTTGCTGTTTGAAGTTTTTACTAAATTCTGTTCATGGATAGTAATTGGTTGAGGTTTTCCATTTCTTTTGGAGCTAATTTCATTAATCACGTTTTCCTTTAAATATCAACCTTTAATCTAAGTTTTCAAACTAATTAGCATAATGAAGAGAATAACTTCTGAATTCCCAGTCTCTGCTCCTTTCTTATTTGTAAATTTGTGTTAATTTGTGCCACCTTTCAAAATCTTGGAATGCTAATTCCTGTTGTCTGCTGTGATTGAGTTCTTCTTTCTTGTTCCTACTCTGCTACTTTTGAATATCCTTCTCATTTTCTTTACATTCAGTTGAGGCAAACACTGCGCTGACTAAATTCTCACTCTGTGCTAAGCAGTCTATCAGAAACCATGGGGAAATATAGAGGAAGAGATAAATTTGGTCTTTGCATTCAGGAAACCTGTGATTTCCTGAATGGGAAGGACTAAGTGAGTACTTAAAATACAGGCAGGCCTTGAAACAAAGTGCCAAATCCTAGAGACCACTAGTTGGAGGGTCACCCAAGGGTGAGAGTTCCCTCACTCATGACAAAAACGACAGCCAGCCAGTCGCAATCAGGGCCAACCTCCAACATGAGGGCATGGCAGAGGTCTTCATAGTCAAGGATGTATAAAGAGGTAAACAATTATGAGACACACAATGTGTCGACATTAGGGGCTTCAGATTTCATTAAGCCAGGTCCAAGATGTCAGCAGGTGTCCACAGCAGGGTTCAAAGCCATGCAGCCTCTGTCATTGGATTTGATACCAAGACAATATACAGCATACTTACTGAATTAACAGTGGCAACCAGTGACTGGGTTACGGAATAGCTCCCACGACATCTACAGATGCTCCTACCCTAGCACTCACAACACTGTATTGAAATGCTTTGGTTCAATATGTCTTACTGCATCAGATTGTGAGCTTCATGAAGTTATAGCCTGAGTCTTATTCATCTTTTTCTCCCCAGTGCCTGAGCTCCACATAAGTACTTTGTACTACTCAGTGGTCAACAGCTCAGGCTTTAGAGACAGACAGACCTGCAGATGTTTGGCTGCATTGCTTTCTACCTGAGCCACTTATTGTCTCTGGGCCTCAGTTTTCTCATCTTTAAAACAGTGATGACAGTAATACCAACTTCTAGGATGTGTTGTGAGAGTAAAACAAGATGACAGGTTTGGAATTACTTAGCAGGGTGCCTGTCACAGAGTAAGCATTCGATTAGTGGCTCTGGTTGTCATTTCATGATTATGGAATGAACAAATGAGGGACAGGTGGGCTGAAGAAGGACGTTGGCCTACTTGATGAGGTCAGCACCCAGGGCTGGGAAGAGGCTTAATAGAAGCGACCCTGGGAGCCCTCCAAGTCTTCCTCCCTTCTTTTGGTATCTTTTGGATGATTGGGAGCCTGAAACAATGCAGATAATCTTTCTGAGGTACCCTCATTTCCTTGTGCAGAAAAGGGATTGGGGAGACTATCTGTTGTGGAGAAGCAGCATTGCATAGGGTACTAGTGGATAGAAATGACCCCGGTAACATGTGTTTAGCAGCAGAGCCTCAAGCCTATAGGGACCCATTCCTCTTGATTAAGTTGTATGTGGTCAGACAGTATTCCCCTCCTTGTTTTTGAGGGAGGAATAGTATTCTGGGAGACTACCAGGTTCTTGGTCCATTTTTAGCAAAAGTCCAAAGCAGATGAGAACTGGTGTCCTTTCAAAACTCATGGAGATGATAAAAGGAATTTCCATGTCTTTGTCAGCCACAGAGTGTATCTACAGCAGGCTGCAGATCTTTCTCATCTGTCTTGGTCTACAAACCCTGGCCCCAGAGTTTGGCTAGGAGCACTCTGTCTTTTGAGGCTCTGAGAAGAGGTGATATTTGTAAGGCAACCTGCTTGTTGATTTTTATTCACAGGGTAGGCATTCTATTTGGACATGGTCTCAAAGTTACTCTTGATGCAATATAAACAGGATTACCACACAAGAAACACAGGCAATCGCACTCAGTAGATCTCTACTCACCAGGGCTCCAGTGCAGACTATGAGCCTGGTATTTTCTGGAAAGGAAATCCTGAGGACTGGAGATGATGACCCAGATGTGAAGCTCTTTTCCCCTGCTGATATGGTATGAAGCTGATTGTCACAAGACTGTCAAATATCAATCTAATCTTTCTGCTTTCTCTATAGGTAACATGTCTTGATGATTTTTTTTGGTGATGATGATGTTTTTATTACCTGTCTTGAAAAATTTCACTATGCTCAGGATGACTTTCCTCTGGATAAAAATGGTAAGCACAACCACTGGATTTTACTGCTTCATTGTTCTCCCTCCTTTTATGCCTTGGGATTTCCAAGATTCATACTGCCTTGAGAACACCAAGGAAAAATATTATCAGTCATTCTCCTGTATATTTGGATACATGAGTCACTAAGTAAATGGTTGATTGGATGTCCCAGATGCCCAGCCTCCAAACTCAATAAAACTCACCATCTGCTCCAATAGTGACCATACTTCTTGAACCCCATAGTGTGTCACATGGGCTGACAGGTTCAGTCAGACCATGGGAAGGAGCATTTGGAGTTAGAACTTGGATATCAGATATATAGGTTCTTTGTCAACATCCTCCAGCTATTTGGCCCATCTAGATGGTTCCATTTTAGAGAGACTTTCCACTCTTTTCTTAGTGTCAAACCTTTTCCCTTTTCCCACCTTCTGGCTTGCTACCCTATTCCTCCTCCATTGTGACTCAAGATTCCAGAGATTTGTTAATCTCAGGAAGGAGGTGATTATCTGCCCATCTCCCTTTGCTTGAGTCCAAGCTCCACATACAAGTTAATAGTGAATTAGCTTATACAGTAACGGGATCAGGATATGATCCTGATAGAGAGGCTCATTCAAAACATACCTCCCAATTAAGTGTGAGAAAAACAAGCAAGTTGTACTGATATAAAACTTAACAAACAGCTCAAGTGACAAGGATCTGAAAGAGATGACATTTCTGTTTTGTCCACTTTGAGAAGAGGCAAATGACCATAAAATGGCTTAACAACTCCCAGGCTACCTTAGATTTCCTATACCTTCTACATCTCCAGCTCTGGACAGTGACTGCTAAACTTGATCAATCAAAACAAGAAGTAAAACAAAATGAGTTTTCTGCTTAATTCGATTTTGTAAAAAGTTCAGTTTACCAGAAAATATCCCCTCATCTTTCTGGTTAATTGATACTTCATTATATCTTTAAGGAGGAGGTAATAAGGTTGTGTCAAAGGAAAGACCCTTCACTCAGTCATTTGGTTCCACTTTGAACATTGTAGCACAAGGCTGGGAAAGCTAAAGTGGAAAGAGCACTATACTGGGACTCAGGAGAATTGGTAGCTGGTCCTTGCTCTATTATTTTCTTGCTCTGTGGCCCTAAGCAAGAGGCTTAAGTTCTTTGTATTCTCATCAGAAAAGTGAGTACAATAATTCTAACACATTAGCACGATCAGTGCCCAAAATTACTGTAGTAGGGATGCTGAGTGACCCGCATGGAAAGCATGCCCCAAATGTGTCAGACTGAAGTGGAAGGAAGTAACAGAAATATTTGGCAGACTCCTCCATACTCACAAGCTTTCTGTAAGTTCTGAGTGACAGAGTCACTGCTGGCCCATCTATTCATTAAGCCACCCTAGGGTAACATGCATTGAAAATCAAAAAGAACTCTAAATGCAAAATGGTGCTGGTAGTAGAAGGGCTTATTTATAAAATGACATGACATCCTTAATATGACTGTTACAGTACATGGCAGGTAATAAGCACTAAATGGTAGCTCTTGCCTCTAAATTACTCGTGACTATTTCATCTGTGTGGCTTCAACCTCTGAGGTATCAGTCTCTTCTCCTTGAAAATTAATTATGTCAACAGGTGCTGTTCAGAGACCACTGAGTTGTCTACAAATGATTGAATTGAGTATTTAATAACCAGCCCAACCTGCTTTTAAACTCCTCCCTTGTTTCCACAATCAAGAGAGTTAAACATCTGGTTTAGCTCAGGTGACTTTTGAAAGTTTCTCCCATGCCTCCTTCCCCAGAGCCGTCATTCCTAGAAGTGATAAGGAGTGCCTTGTAGGCCTGAAGCCTTGGGTGCTTTGGCCCATGGTGGTTCTTCCAGGCTACAAAGGTTGGTAGTAGGCTGAGCCTCTATTTGCTGCTGGCTCTCCCAAGGTGCCTGTGTCCTTTTCCATCAGAATGCCATGTCATGAAAGGAATCCCATCAGCCGCAGCTGGCCCAAAGGTATCCCCGACACCACAGAAGAGTTCAGCTAAGAGCCCTGGTCCTATGCACTGGAGCAAGTCCCCAGCTGACTCAGGTGATGACAAAAACGGTAGTGCTCTCTCCTAACTGTGCACACTGACTTCATTTACAGAGGCCAGTACTGTCTACATGCAGAGAGGCATGAGCCCCTCATGAACATGGTTGTGTCTCCATGAGACCAGTTCTATCAACTCAGAAACCAAACAGTCAAACCTGGATGTGTCATGGAGGCACAACCCCGATTCTTCTCAAATGGATGCAGCCCAGAAATCTGGCCTATTTGCCATGCTTGCTGTCATGCCTACTATCATGGTTGTCTGCTTCACTGTCATCATCTTTGACATCACTCAGCAAAAGCATAACCAGTGAAATTATCAAGTCAAACATTAATTTGAAATAGAAAATCAGAATAAAAAAGAAGGATGTAAAAACATTCTACCCAAAGGTGTCAGAATAGTCGATGCACTTGAGCTTCAAATTTGACTTTGAACATCTTAGAAGCCAAAAGGAAAAGACAAAGAAAATAAATTGCATTATTATCACAATAAGAAAAGAAAGTAGAGGCCAAGCTCTGAAAGGAAACAGAGAGATTTGACATATAGGTTTTATTTAGTAGATAGTGAATGATCTAAAACATGTGGCCTGTGGATCACTGCCAATCCACAATTTATCAGTCTGAGATGAGATTAGGAACTTGTGCCAAATATAAATCTTGCCACTGACAATACTGTTTACTTCAGCAGACTCGTTTTTCATAGCATGATTTTACTGATGAAGGCAGCTGTATGTTGGTTCACATTCTGGTGCAAAGTCTTACACCTGCAGTTAAAGTGACACTGGTTTAAAAGGCAAAAGGCCACAGAAGTCTAAGTTTAGAAGTTTAATAGACTCAGGCACAAATCATTTGAATTCTTCCTGATAAGGAAACTATATGGTCTGGAAAACTTACACATTTGTCCTTCCAAGGTGTAGGGTTCACCTTGAGAATTCGTCTAGCCTGAGAGCCTTGGGGCAAAGAGCACAAGCTCCCTTTATCTCCTTCAATTTGAGACAACTTGAGTGGCCTATTCACTATGAAATGCTTGCAGCCCAGAAAAATGGCCTGTTCTGTCACCCTCACACTGCCAGGAGCAGACATATCACCACACATCTTTTTATTCTCAGGCAGAAGGAAATAAACTGTGAAGAGGTATCTCAGGCTTTTCATATTTCCATATCTTTGCAACTCTGTTCTCCTGCACCTGGAATGCCATCTTGCTTGAAAACTCATCTTCATTCTTCAATACCTCAAATAGAAATAGTTGTTCTGGGTCTCTTCAATATCATAGCATGTGACTCGCATCTCTGGGGTAACATTTGCCACACTGTATTGTAAAGGTTGTATTTACTTATCTATTTCTGAAGCTAAATACTGGACCCCTGCAGGGCTAGGTGTCACGTTTACTTTTGTATCCTCAGGCTGGAACACAGGGCCTGGGTCTTAGTAGATGCTCAAATAATGCTTGTGAATGAAAAGTTGTATAAGAGCACCTATTTCACTCAGCATGGTGCTAGAGACCCAGTCAGCATTTAGGTAATGTTTGCTGAGGGAATGAAAATGCGTGTGTTTGGTGATATGTTGGTTAGCATATAGAACACCACAGGAATCTACCCAAGTAAACTCATATAGCTCAAACTATAAAGACCTGGGTTTTAACAGTTAGACTGAGAATGAAATTATTTGTATAGATCCTAAGCAGGGCCTTGCAAAAAATGGACTTTAAACACTTCATCAAAATTCATAAGGTCTGGTAATTATTGCTTAGTCAATCACTTTTCAGAAGTGTCACTGGATATTTCTGGGATTTCTGATCTGTGTTACTTATCTCTTGCTATGAAACAAATCACCCCAAAATTTAGTGTCCTAAAAGAACAGACTTTTATTATCTCACAATTTTTATTGGTCAGGAATTCTGGAGTGTCTCAGCTGGATGGCCATGTTTGACTAGGATCTCTCATGTAGTTAATTGAGCTCAAGGTATTGGTAGGGGCTACAGTTCATCTGAAGGCTCAACTGGGACTGTAGGATCTACCTCCAAGATGGCTGTTGGCAAGGTCATCCCCCACACAGTGATTCAAGAGAGTGTACAAGGAAGAAGACGCAGTGCCTTTTGTGATCTAGTCTCCAAAGCCATTTACTAGCACTTCAGTTTTTGTCTATTCATTAGAAGCAGTCTCTAAGTCCAGCCCACATTCAAAGGGAGGAGTATTAAAGAGTTTGTGAACCTCTTTTCAAACCACCACATAACCCATTAGTTAGAAATGCTGAGATGGCAGTAACTTGAAATAAATATATTCTCTGCAGACTGTATCCAGTTGGGTTACCCAGCACATATGAACACAACCACCTGTAATTAAACAGTTTAAACATACATCCAGTCATTCATCTCTAGCATTCTACCTACATAATTTACCTTCTAAGAAATACAAACTGCACTGATTCTAAGATATGAGAGACAGAGAAGAAATACATTAGGTCTCAATGAATATTTTTAAAATTGAAAAGAGTCATGATGGGTCCCAGCCAAGGCTTACACAGGCAAGATGTGTGCTGGCTCCTTCAGAGCTTCCCTGCTAAAGAGAAGGAATGAGGATGTATTCACACACACACAAGATAAAAAGAGTAACCAATGGGAGGGGGAGAGGGGGACTTTACCTGGAAGATAGCAGCTACCCGTTCCCTACAAGTAAAAAATCTAAAGTGGTGTTCTCAGGAGAGAGGATTTAAATCTTTATTTCAGATAGTTCATGAACATAAGTGAAGCCCAACTCTAGTCTAACCATCCTTCACGAAAATTTCAAGAACATTTGAGCTTTTCTCAGATTATGTGTCTAGAGCCTCCATGTGATATCAGCCTCCAGGAATGAAAGGATTTATGTAAAAACCTTGCCATTCCCTGGCAGTTTAGAGTCAAATCCAGGGCATTGCACTCAGTAAACATTCCACTGGGGCAAAGCTGATTTCAAGCAAAATAGTACTTTAGGTAAGTTTAGGGTTTGAAAGACCCATGCCCCTCTTTTTATCCTGACCTCACTCAGGATCATTCCAAGCTGGGAGGTGGAAGGGGGTGGGAAATGAAAGAGGAGAGGGAAACATCTCTCTAAGAATGCCCAACTTTGTGACTTTGAGACCAGTGTTTTACCTTCTAGGACATGGTTTCCATTTTGGATGAGACAGAACTTGTGTATCTATAGATAAAAATAATTTTTCATTGTTATCAGTTATTTCTATTTACAAAGTTGTACAATAGCTAACTCAGAATTAGATAACCAGAAGATGAGCTATAGACAATGCATACTTTTGCATTAGCATAAATTTCTCCTTAGGAACATCAAGAAGATATATTTCATAAAGTGTCAATGTTTTCCTGAGCTGTTAGCAAGGGACAGATGCAGGTTAATATATGTTTAACCAAAGAATAATGGCATTGGTGGGGCCGAGATTCTTTTTTTCTTTTCTAGGACATGATAGTACCACCTGCTTCCATCCTGTGTTAGTCTGTCTTGGATCTGGGACTATGTAGATAGATTCATATTTTTTCATTCAACCTGAGTAACTAAAGTTTGTGGAAGATAGGCCATTTCCAGGGAATTTTAACTACCTTCCTTTGAAGGCAAACAAAAGCCAAAACTGTTCATCTTTAACTGGGACTCAAACCAAATGAAACATTGGCTTAGTTAAGGTTCAGTTAATGGAATGTTTTGATGTTCTAGTTCATTAGAACATATGTAGGTTTGATTCTGGTTCGAACGAGTTTGCTAGATTTTCAAACATTAAAAATCCCCAAACCCAGAGCAATGGAGTTTAGAGAAAGCAAGTATTTCTTTAAAGCTATAGAATGAAACAAATCCTTCAGAGGACAGTAATAGTAAATGGATAAAAAATGAATAAATTATGTATGTTTGGTCCAGTTCATAGCTGAGTTAATGTCTGGGTTCAGTTTGTCTTGAGTTTTAGGAAATTGATGTAATTTGTGTGATAATTCGATTCCTGACTCCTTAGTCCTTAAGTTGTCTCTGTGCATGAATAAACCAAAATTTTTATACTTTATTTCTTTTGTGTTCAATCCCCACTCCTGCCAATATTGAGTTTGCCCCAGATGGAATGCCTGTTGCTAAACCCTAAACTCGAGTTAAGGAGTGATTTGGTCTCTAAAATATTGCTATAAGGAGCTCTCATTCTCACTGGGCAGAGATTATGGATTCTTAGAATTCAAGTCCCATTAGCTATGTCTGCTTTGAAGTCAGCCAAGGGACTGTGGTGGACAGATAAAATCTGAGCCCAGAAGGCTCCTATTGGATGTTTGAAGAGAGCCTATGCAGTGGCCCACTTTGGTTAACCCAGAACTTGCCATTTTACTGGGAAAAGGAAAGCCTGGCTTCAGAAATAAAGGAAGACATTTCTAGTGTGTCTTTCTGTTTCCATTTCAGCCATTCATGCATTAATTTTTCCCTTTATGCAGCAACCCCAATTGAATTGAATTGAATTAAAAGCACAAAGTAGCTAGTTGCTCAGAAGGAATCTTTTCTTTTTCTTTCTTTCTTTCTCTCTTTCTCTGTCTCACTCTCTCTTTCTTTTAAGGAGCCTCCAAAGGAGGTAATTACCCAGGCTGGTAGGCTGAGAGACTTGTAATGTGATAATGAGTTTGCTATTCTTCAACAGAAAGTCATTGTTATAGTAGCTCAGTGTTCCCCACCCTCCTTCCCCCAGCTTATCTATGTGACCTATTCCTGAAAGTCAGATCTTCCTTGTTAGCAAACTCACAAGCCCGAATGGCCTCTCTACCAAAATATATAGCTTTTGAAAGGGAAGGTCAAGGGACACAAAGAAGTTAGGGGCAAGGGGGTTGTCTGTGGGAGAATTGTATTCAGGAGTCCTCTTCTGAACCAAACAGGTTGCTTTGGGTTGCCTAAGATGGAGGATCCTGCCTTTTTGACCTTCCTGAATGTGACTCTCTAGACCAACTCTGTCCAAAAAACATATAATGGGAGCCACAAACTCAAGATTTGCATGTAATTTTAAATTTTCTAGTAGTCACAGGTAAAAAGTTCAAAGAAACAAGAAAATTCTTTTTTTATTTTGTTTTACTCAGTATATCAAAAAGATGATCATTTCAACATGTAATCAATGTAAGAAATTATTGAGATATTTTATAATATTTGAAATTGGGTTGTTTTTTACACAGCAGTCTCAGTTCTGACGAGCCACACTTCAGTGTTCAATAATCACATGTGACTAGTGGCTGCTGTATTAGACAGCACAAAGCTTTCTTCTCCATCTATGAGAGGCTTAAGATAGCACTCTTTTACATGGATTAAATGCTCTGCAGTTAGCAAAATAATTTCCAAATTTATCACCTCAGTTGTGACTCATGATAGCACAATGAATAATAATAATAGCACAATGAATTAAGCTGGGAAAGGGAAATTATCCATTCTTTTTTTTTAGATTGGGAAATTAAGATATAATCTTGTTTTCTTCCCAATGTCACACAAATACCCAAGAGCCAGAGCCCAGCTCTCCTGACTTCCAGGCAGGTACTCCTAACACTATCCTTTAGGCAAGGTGTGGGAGCTCCAGAGTGGTAAATAGAAAGGTCTTTGTTGGATGGTCCTTGCTTCTCTGCTTCCTTTCACCTTCTGCCACCTCCAGGCAAGGAATGTGGGGAGGCAGAGGCTTGGTGTGGTGTGTGTCATTCCCTTTGTGCTGCATAGAGCACAGCTGTGAGTAACTAGGCACCTCTGTTTCCATGCCCAGTTCTGGAAATTCTATCAGCTTCCCTGCTACTGCTCAAGGGGAAGTGGTGCCACTGGCAAAGCTTTGGGAGAGAAAAAGTTACCTTGCTCCTCTTCATTTCTGACTCTTTCTAAAACCACAGTTTATGTCTAGTTTAAGTGGAAAAACTGCCATGTATCTAAGGCAACTTTCCTATTGACATTGGAGAGCTGCTCAGGAAACGATTGGAGCAAGTAGTCTAATGAGCATGCCACAGGGCATTGAAGGTGGTGGCATTGACCCATTTCCCTGTAATAGGAGTCCTAATAACCTGTCAGCCTGAGAATTGTGCTTAAATACAACCAAATCCCCAGAGTTTTGGTGGACTACCTGGTAGTGCTAGATGCTATGAAGAAAACTACGATAAAACAAATCCCGTGTCACTAAGAAGTTTATGATTTATTTGGGGAACCAGTATACATATAAATTTAACAACAAAATTTACTTACAAATGCTTACATAGTTCTTATTATGTGACAAGCAACTCTTGTAATGACTTTCCACGTATTAACCAATTTAATCTTTACAACAACCTTATATGGTAGGTACACTTATTCCCATTTTGCTGACGAAGAGACTAGGGCATACAAAGTTAAGTGACCTGCCCAAGATGGCATAGCTAATATGTGGTAGAACTGGGATTTGAACCTAGGCAATCTAGCTCTGCAGTCCACAATTTAACCATGGTGCTGTGGTGCTAAGTACAAGTTAATAGTAATGGTTTGTTTAAAATACCAAGTGAATGAGAGATGCAGACAGTAAGAGCTGTGCAAGGATTTGGTTTCACAGGTAAGAGCTCCTCAGGGGCTAGGGTGCTAAGGGAAGGCTTCCGGAAGAACTGGGGCTTGAAGGAGGTTTATATTTCAATGGATAAGGAAACGGATATTTCTGAAAGGGGGGAAAGCATGAACAAAAGAGCAGAGGTGGCAAGACTATAGCATATGAGGGTACAAGGAAATAACAAAGTAGAAATTGATTTTAGGATGAGAAATGTGGTGGCACCACATTGCTTTTATTCAGATATTACATATGAGGAAACTGAAATTCACAGACTTTAGGTTACACCCAAGGTCATACATTTATGAAATGGCTAAGCCAATATTTAAAACCTTGACTGATTCCAATGTGTGTATCCCCAAATTGTGCTCTTTCCATAATTTCCACAAGAGCAGTGAATAAGCTTCCTTCACCAAAAATACGTTAGCAGAACCACCTTCAAAAGGAGATAAAGGTCAGCATTATCAAGTCAGAAAATCCTGGCATCTCCATCAACTTTCTTACAGATAGATGTCTTCTTCTCTAAGGAAACTGATCTGTGTCCACATATTGCAGGAATGGGTACACACAGTTGTTTGGCAACAGGGAAGACTCATACCTCTCTTCCTTATTCAAAGGATTCACAACTGCTGGCAGTCTAAGACTGTAGGAAACAGATTTAAATTTCAGATTCCAACTTCTAAACTTGCAGTACCTTACAACCTGTGAATGAATTTGACCTAAGAACAGGCCCTGTGATCATATCCATGAACAACTGTTCCTAGGCTGTCAGTTCTTGCTTTCCAAATGGATGGGTCTAGAGAGAGGAGAAAAAAGCTTTTCCACTAAGCAGAAATAATTAGCCAAATCAATCAAGAAACCCAGTCCAAGGCTGGGTTTGGATTGAATGTGTGAAAATTGCAGGCTCTGTCTCTTGGCCTTATTCTGAAGTAAGTTGAAACCACCTTGGTTCTACTTGGATGGCCTTCCAGAAAAACTCCCTGTGTATGTAGGGAGAAAACAGGGGAACATAGGGTGTCTTTGGACTGGAATGAAGGAAGGCTTAGAGCATGTCAATCTAAGAAAAAATGAGGTGGCTCAATTGTATTGTGAGATCTCCCTCTGCAAGGCATTAGGGAATTAGAGAAGATAAGAAAGAACCAATCACTAAAAGGTCCTAGTGGGAGGTCTGTGATGTGCTAATCTAAAGGGAATTTTGAAATGAATCTGTGGACAAGTTCTCAAGGCTGACATCATTGAGGATAGGCAGTTTATACCTTTTAAGCAAGTCCTCCTCTCTCTGAGCCTTTGTGTATCCTTGTTATTAAAAGGAGACCAGCAATTCCTGGCCACCATTTCCTGGGGGTATCAGGAGAATCATGTGAATTCATATATGGTAAGATGCTTTGAAAACAATTGTAGAAATACAACTGCAATTATTAAGGAGGCTCTGAAATTATTATCTTGGCTGCTTTTGCTAGACTGGGGTTATTTTCAGTGAGCAATATTTCAGAATAGACATCAGACCAAAACCAGTAGGCTTGATTTTCAGTTGGGCTCAAGTATTGGGATTAGCATGGGAGGAAAAGCCAGAACTAAGTGAGTGTGTGTTTTCAGTTCAGTCTCCGGTCAAAAGTTGGCTGACAGGCAGATGACAAGCTGGCAGTTTTCTTTCTCTGCCAGTCTAGGCATGCAAACTTGAACCCAGAAAAGCACAGTGACTTACCTCACTCACTACCCAGACAGTTCTTCGCTGCACCTGGGGCTGCTTGTGCCACCTTACAAGCAGGTGCATGCTGATTTTCAGGGATTGGTCCAGCCTCCAGAGGAGGGCATCCATAGTCTTGGAGCTCAGCCTCAACTCCGCCTTGCTGGTGGCCACAATCTGCCCATGCCAGACACTGGATTTTTTCCTTGTTCTTTGGGAACTGACTTCTCCCATATTATGTCTCTCTTCTGGAGACCCATCTTCCCCCATACATTTAAATCCCTGTAAATCTAGGTAAGGCAGCCTAGTTACCTTACCAGGCACTTGTTGTTTGGGCTTGTCCTGTTCTGTTCTGATGGAGCCAAGGATATAAAGATGAGCACTGGGGCAAGAGCAGGCATAACCACTGAGAGAAGCTAGTGAGCCAAGACTGTGCCAGGCCAACCATGGCAACTGTGCCGTCCAGATTAGGGGAGAGACAGACAGAGCACAGGCACCCTCTTCCCAGAGAGCTCTGTGGCCTGAGAGTAGGGGTGTGCCATGCTGGCTGCTCTGTCCACTAGCGTTTCATGACATTATCTATGACACCCAGTCAGTTCAATAAATGAAAGAAAGCTTTTGCTAGGCACTTGCTAATCTAAACTAGATCAAGTAGAACAAAAGCCCAGAAGATGGATGTGAGGTCTGGTGTCTGCTTCTACCTTCTCCTGTCCCTTTCTCTGTTCTCTGCCACAACTTTTACCCCCTTTCCTGCTCCCCCCATCAGAAGGCTGTCATAGGAAGGACTCCAAGAAGCAATGCATTTAAGAAAGGAAGAGCAATATAGCAAAAACTGAAAACAAAACAAAACAAAACAAAAAAAACATAGGCTTTGGAATCAAAGAGACCTGCATTCAAATCCTGATTATGCAATCCCTAACTGGAGCAAACTTGTATTTCCTTATCAGAAATAAGAAAGTGACAAAATGGGGCTGGGTGACTGTGTGTGTGAGAGAAAGAATGAGAGAGAGCGAGGAGTGCTTGGCCAATAAGACACTCAATAATCATTACTTATTATCCTGGTTTAATGATAAGATTGATAAAATGGCCTAGGAGATTGAAAAGTACCTGATATACCGTGTTGTAGAGGGAAAAAATAATGTGTACAATGAGAACAAAGGAATGAAAAGACTTGATTTATGAGTAAATAAAAGGTGACAACAGTGGGACAGTGCTGTGTTTCTAAGGCAGGAAATGAGGAAGAAGAACAAGTGCAAGAAGGCAAAGACCCTTCAGTGCATTCCTAAATTGCAGCTGAGAATTGGAACCTCAGACAAGAGCTAAGGATGCTTCATAAAAAGAATAAGGGAAAATGAGAGATGTCAGTGATATTATTTCTCGCCACTCTCAAAATAGATGGCATTCCGTCACAATTTTACTTGACATTTATATGAATTGGCTTCAGAATCCGTATCAAATGGCACCCTCCCAGATTTTTTTCCCACAGAACCCATAGAAGAAATGCACATACGAATATATTTGTGTCTAATTTGTAGAGGTAGGAACTCTGCCAGCTTGAAAGGCATTGACATTTGCCTCTGCATGTCTACGTTTTCTCATTTCTCTGTATCCATCTCTGGATTTCATTCCATCAGGGACGTCTTGCAAAGTGTTTGCATTTTTCAACAGTGTAGTGAGTGGCAGTTAAATTATTAAAAACTGATTTTCATAATGTTGATGATAAAATGAAACCCTTTATTTACAGGTAGCTTAAGGTGGATTAGCTGGGAGAGTGGCAGGAGAATCTTTGTCAACATATCCACACATATATAAAGGATACAGAGACAGGTGTAAATGGAATATGTAT
Organism: Manis pentadactyla; assembly: GCF_030020395.1. Classification (NCBI taxonomy): domain Eukaryota; kingdom Metazoa; phylum Chordata; class Mammalia; order Pholidota; family Manidae; genus Manis; species Manis pentadactyla. The sequence goes on along the minus strand of NC_080039.1, from coordinate 5,655,740 downwards.
TTATGTACTACCCCTAAAATTTTTGGGTGAGAGAATTTCAGAGGATAGTGAGAAAAGAACTGGAAGTTGAAAAATAACTCGTATGTACAGATCTATGGCCAAAGGTGGAAACTGACTCACATGCAGACATGACTGTGGTTAGCAATTTTCCACATTTTTGCAAGACCAGTGGGCTCATTCTCACCTAGATACTAGTGTAGGTGAAAAAGATAGTAGCTACCCCTTTGTAGAATGATTGACAAATGCTGGGAAACTAGAATCTGTTGTTGCCAAAGGACACATTGATCATGTGGAACAAAATGCCGGAACTTCCCTAGGGATGCCTACATCTGTTAGACTTCAGGGCAGAGGTCAGGGCTCATTTGGAACACTTTCATTATGTCAGCCCAGACAGATCAAGATTGTTCTCTGTCTTGAAGGCTAGGGGCCAAGTCCTGCTGTGGAGGCCCTCAGGCCCTGTAGCTGGTTCAGTAACTGTGGCTCCACAGACTCTCACCTTTTCCAAAGTGCCTCCTTTATTCACCAGTAAGCCTAGTGCACTGGCAAAGCCTAGCTCCCACCTGTCTCTCTGCTGCTGGGCATAGGTCATGTTCTCTGGGCTCACATAGTATGTGCACATAATTCTCTAAGCTTGTCTATCCCTTAGGTCTCTATCTTCGACCTTGTCCCTTTTCTCCCTCCCTTTTGCTTTAATTTAAGCCATCAGCACCTCTCACCTGGACTAATGCATTGACTTCTAACCAATCTCTTTGCTTTCACCCTTACCCCATCCTACCCCACCCACTTCAGTCTTACAATAGCAATTGGAGTAATAGTTTAAAGTGCAAATTTGATGGTATCACTCCCAGATTTCTTTGACAAATCAAACTCAAACTTAACAAAGGTTCCTGGATATGGCTTTTATCCTCATCTCTAGTCTCATCTCTTAGAACTCACTAAGACACTCCATGCTTGAGCCATTTTGAGCTACTTGTACTTTGTAAAAGTACTGTATTCTTTCTCACTTCTATGTCTTTGGTCCTACTGATACAGTTCTAAAGTCTAGAATACCCTTTCTACCTGCTCTGCCTAACTAACTCGATTCATCTTTTTTAAATGGCTTTATTGAGGTAAAATTTACATAACAAACAATTCACTCAAAACAACGAACAAACAAATGAAAATAACAGAAATAGACTCATAAACATAGAGAACAGATTGTTGGTTGCCATAGAGGAGGGCCGGTGGTGGGCAAAATAGGTGAAAGCTGTAGAAGAGCTGCAAACTTCCCATTATAAAAAAGCTAATTACAGTGATGAAAGTACAAAATAGGGAATATGGTCAATAATATTGTAATATATATGATGACAGATGGCAGCTACACTTACTGTGGTGAGCATTCAGTGATGTATATATTCTTGAATCAACTATGTTGAACACCTGAAACCAATGTAATATTGTCTATCAGCTATACTTCAAAAAAAAGATAAAATGTACAATTCAATAGACTTTAGTTTAGCCACATAGTTGTGGCAACCATCACCACTATTTGATACTAGAACATCTTTATTCCTCTAAAAAAATGCTGGACCTATTAGCACACTCCATTTCCTTTCAGTCTCCCCATCCACCTGGCCAGACCTTGGCAACCACTGATCTACTTTCTTGTCTCCATAGATTTGTCTATTCCGGAGTCACCATTCAAGATTTTTTCAGGTGTAGCCACTTGTTTCCCAACCTCCTAATTTCAAAACCTCTCCAATAGGCCCCAGTGATACCCGTTGCATGCCCCTCCCATAGCACTTAGCCCACTGTATTCTTCCTGCCTCCCCACAGGAACTGATGGACTCATCTCTGAACCCCAATGTTAATACTTGGTCTGGCTTTGAGGAAGTACCCAATAGCAACTGGCTAAATGAATGAATGATCCAGGAATCCCTGAGAGGAGAAAGGGCTCTTAGTGCATGAATGAGACATGCATGAATACACATGCAGAACATTCTGGTGCCCTTTTTCAGCTCACTTGCGCTTGAATAAACTTGGCAACCACCATACTTAGGTCTTTTCAATCTCTAGTGTTGATATGCAGGTTCCAAAGCCTACAGAAACATTACCATAAGCGGTGCAAAGCAAGAATATCCTGGGGAACTGTTCATGTTACAGCAGTTGAAGCCTTCCTTACCTGTGGTTCTAACAGCGAGAGTGGCAGGCCATTTTGCCGCTTAACTTTTTCAGTCTTCTAGTATCTCTTCTCTCTCTCCCTCCCTCCTTCCTTCCCTTTCTCCTTCTCCCCTCCCACTGCACCCCTGCCTGCGCACAACACATTTCTGAATACCTCTCCGTGCTGTACCGCCTTCTCTGTGACCTCCCTATATTGCGATTGTGATTATAGTGCCCCTTAATCCCCCTCTCCCTCCCCACCCACCCTCCCCAAACTAGCCTTAGAGTTTTTTTAAACTAACTTCAGCATGAGATTTCTGAACATGAATCCACTTTGAAATGTGTCACATTTCTTTGTACATGACTGAGTATTTTAAAGAGCTCATTGGCAACGGAATATAAAACAATTTGCAAACACAATGGAATATGAAGATGTTAAATACTAAACCATCTCATTTTCAGCACTTTATGGCCTAGAGATGAATGGGTGTGCACTCTGCCCCTGGCCACCATTTTCTGCCATCCTCTCTCTGCCTTTCTTCCTATTCCACACTTCTCCATTCTCTTTTTCTAATCTCTTAGCCTAGCTTCTTTGTCTCCCCTCTCCTCCATTCCTGATCTCTTTATCTCCCTCTTGTTTGAGTCTCTCCTCTTCTCACTTGGCTGTGTGAGCCTTTCTTTATGTTTCAGTCTTTCTCCACTGCTTTGTTTTTCATACTTCTTCCTGCACAGCCCCTTTCTCTTTCTTTCACTCAGGATCGGATAGGGAAGACAAAGGAGGGAAAGATGAACAGGAAAAGAGAAAGGGGGGAGAGACTGACAGTGGGGCTGTCCTGCACCTGCCACATGACAAGCCACCAAAGAGGGTTTGCCGTGGTCCCTGTCACCCTTTAGGGTAAAGCACATCACCTCTTTGTGACTCACTCTGTTCTCACTTATAAAAAAATAACATGTTCCCAGATTACCTCCCAGAGATGTTGTTAGGGTCAGACTTGGGAAAGAATACGAAAAAGATTTTAAAAGAACCAGACCTCTGTAATTGGAAGCACTCAGGCGTAAGGGAGGGGGAACGACTGCCATGCACTGTGCCAGAATCTAATTAACTGAGAATCGCAGGGCTTGCCTTTCCAAGGAATGTGATTCTTTCCACCTTTGTGCTACTCATCAAATCATTTGGTTGTCTGTGTATACTGTTTGAATTTTCTTAGTGTCTTCGGAGGGGAAGGATGATGTGTTCCTTTGTAAACCGTTGATTTTTATCCCTTTCTTTTCTCTTGCCTTGGGCTAGCAAGTGGAACCTCCAGCAGCCAACTTTCTACCCCCAAGTCTAAGCAGTCTCCCATCTCTATGCCCATCAGTCCTGGAAGCCTCTGGAAGCACAAGGTATTATGTATCTTATACCTTACTAAAACCCTTCGCACTCAGACTTTTTTGAATGGCTGGGTGAGGGTTTTCTTTTCCTTCTACTCTACAGCACATCAGGCCAGAATTTCTCTTCATCTGCTCCATTAGCTTGAAGCCCTGGGAATCCCAGCAGGGGCCAAACTTCCAGTCCCTTTTATTTATTCCGCTGACCACTTGCTTTTTCACTTCCAGTTACATTAACCAAAAGGAAGAGGGACAAAAGTCCCAAAGTTCTGAGTTAACGGTGTCACCAAGTGAAAGCTCATGGGGTGCCAATTTATAGGCATAGCAAAGAAGACATTGAGGGTGACTTATGTCTCTAGGCATCAGTCAATACAAGTGACATAAAGATAGCAGTCAAAGAAAGTTATCACTGAGTTACTCCCTTTAGATTTTTTGGATGTCAGAATATGAACAGACCCTAGTTTCACTATGCATTCTTCATTACCAGGCAGGTTCTGGTACAGCGTTGGAAGAGAAGGCACATATACATTGCATTGGCCCTGGGTACCATCTACACCGCTCAGTCATCCCAAATAAATATTACCATTCAAACAATAGAAGTGTATAAATTCTCCAGCCCCACTTTCCAAACAGATTCCCGTCCAGCAATATCTCCTGTATAGAAAATCTGTAGTGGTCACTGCCTTGAACCTCATCTCTGAGGTGACGTGACTGTGGTTTCTGCTCTGATTACCATCCTTTAGAGCAGCTTCCTCCAGGAGTCTCTCATATTTCCCCTGCTCACAAGACTTGGTGTGAGATGGAAAAGGCCAAAAGATGACCACTGTGGCCAAGTTCATCACAGAACCATAGATGGTCAGAGCTGGAAGACATTTTAGATGGAGATGAATCCATTTCATTTGATTCTCTCATTAATTTTGTGGGGCTGATATTTTATAGATGAGGAAATTGAGACCCAGAAAGGTTAAGGTACTTTCTAAGGGGACATAGCTGGGTAGTAACAGACATAGGACTGGCCCGCAGGTTACCACCAGCAGTAGGCTGGGGCCAGTTCATACTAGCTCATGAGAGCTGATTGGACACATTGCTTCCCAGCTGGATGATCAGTGACACTATGTTGGTAACTAGAACTCGGCCAGACTGGGAATATCTACCCTATGGAAAATGGCAAATACTACAAATCAAGATTGTTGTTTTCTTCATACAGAAAGTCATTTGTTCAACATTGAACAGCACACCATTGCCTGACACCCATTTTCATTTCTTTCCCTGCATCACGATTTTAACTTCCTGCATAATCTGACCATTTTGTGCTCCATCATTCCTAAGGCTTGCTCCATTCCTTCAATAACCCCTTTAACTTCTGGTATTGACCCTGAACAGAACTTTCTAATTGTCCTGCTGAGCAAAGGAGGATCTGCTGAACTGTCTGTGCAGCTGGCATTACTCAGAGACTGTGAGATGGATGAAAATTTCTTTTGCACTCAGCTTTCAGTCACTCTTCTGATCAGCAAAGCTTGTTAACATGAACATTCCAGGACAGGGAGTAGCCTACTTCTCTTGTTCCACTCTCCACACAGAATCTCCTAGGCTACGTTGCTTCATACTATGTCTTTAACTATGCATTCCTACCCTTCCTACTCTTTGGGGAAAGCTGGCCTATGGCAGCACCTTCCTTCAGTACCTTCCCCAAAGTGGTGGGGCAGTTAGGCCATCTATTTGGTCTGTACACTAGAGTCATCTGGCTTTTCAACTGACCGTGTTCAGTTCATTTAGGGTGAGGACTCATCATCCATAGGCCCATTGAGGTGAGTGCTGGCATTGTTATACCATTTCTCCTGGCTGGGTTTGCAGGTTTTTTGCATGAGTGGTGGTGGTGGTGGTGTTTTTGAGTCAATTCTAAAAACAAATTTAACTACTGAAGGACTAGAACAAGATACAGGTGGCAGCTGTGTCAGAGCCTCACTGTTTTCTCAACTGTGGAATTTTCAGTGTATCATTTTATTTGTAAAGTCATTATTTTTATGGTAGTTAAGAAAACAAATATTAAGTAATAGATTGTATAATTTTCTAGAACTTTTAAAAAACTTATTTTTAAAAAATTTTGGTATAATTTTCACTACTTTTTTAAACTTTTCACTTTGATACCCTTTCAAATTTACAGAAGAGTTTCAAGAATAATATAACTTCCATATACTGTTTACACAGATTCACCAGTTGTTTCTATTTTGCCACATTTAATTATTCTTTTTGCATCTTCTCACTTTCTTCCCCCCTACCACTTCACTACTTTTTTTAACTATTTGAGATTGAGTTGAACACATCATGCACTTTTACCTCTAGATACTTCAGTGTGTATTTCCTAAAATTAGGGACACTTTCTTTCATAACCAAAGAAAAATTATTGAAATCAGGACGTTTGCATTGACCTAGTATACTATTATGTACACTACAATACCATTTTAAATGTCATCAATTGCCCCAATAACATTCTTTCTCTGGTCCAGGATCCAATCCACGATCACACATTGCTTTCAGCTGTTATGTCTCTTTAATCTTCTTTAATCTAGAAAAGGTTTTGAGTCTTTTTTTCTCTTTTAGGATGGCATATTGTAGAATGAAGAGTACAGGCTAGTTATTTGGCAGAATGGCTATCCATTTAGGTTTCTCTGAAGTTTCCTTGGGATGAAATTCGGACTATGCATTTGCGGCATCTGGGACGGAAGTGTTGCTGTATCTCTCTCAGAGCATCCCATCAGAAAGCAAGAGCCTCATGCTCACACCACCAATGATGGATTGTGAGCTGGTTTTTCTGAATAAGCTAAATAGTGTCTCATGACCTTGGCTCATTTCCACCTGGGGCCCAGGTATCAGCTCCCTGCTCCTGCTTTCACATGGCTTCCTGAGCCCCAGCACCACCAAGGTCCTTGGGCAGTGGGATTCAGCAGATCTCATCTAAACTTCCAGCCAAGGGTACCCGAAAGGTGTGTCTTGGTGAAGACAGGAAGCAAGTGGCTGAGGCCATGACTTTTCTCCTGCACAGTTGGAAATCAGCATCCCTTTCGTAACTTCTGATGGCTGTGGCAGGGCCCTGAGCTGTAATCAGCCTCTTGACTTCTCCTTTTAAGCTCCTCATGGAGAATCCTCTTTAAGGCAGCTGCGGTGGGGTTAGTCAAAGTCCGCATACTTGAGTGCTACAATATGGACACAAAGTCAATCCTTGTATAGTTAATGAGAACAAAATTTTGCATTTCCATACTGCTTTAACTTTTTCCGTAGCCATTCTCACACTTACCCTTAGAACCCTGTGGAAGGCAAAGGGCAGGTAATGTTTCCATTTTACAAATGAGAAAAAGGAGGTGCCAAGGTTAAAGGCAATCCCAGTACCATTCAATAATTTGGAGAAGGTGCCACATTAAAGATTTAGTTCAAAAGCCTACAAACCTAGGGAAACTTCATAATCTATGTCAACATTTTTTTCCAGGTTAGTGATGGCACCCACTTTAAATTTGGAGACATTTTACTTGTGGAGTTGTCTGGAGATGGAAGGAAAATATATTCAATATGTTATTTGAAAATTTAAATAGACATTTTCCTTTTTCCAGACTTTGTCATCCTGTAAGTGCTTGGAGAGCTATTTTGATGAATAAAGAAGGGTCCTGGCCCTTAAATCACAGACACCACTCTGAGTGGATCTTGGTAGCACCATCAAGAGCAGACAAAAAGACAGCTGGAATATAAAGAAGGGGGTGAAAGACATGAGACTGGAGGAGAATAGGAGATGGGGAAAGCTTTGCAGACTAGGTGACATTTCAGCGGGGCCCTAAAGCCTGGGTAGGCTTTTGATAGCTGGTGAAGAGAATGGGCATTCCAGTAAAAAAAATCAGCTAGAACAAAGCCACACCATCAGAAAAATGCAGAGCACATTTTGGAAAAAGCAGACCCCAACTAGGAGCCAGGTTTCTCAAAACTCCTCTCTGACTTCCTTTGGACTATAAGCTCCCTGAACCAGAAACCAAGTTTTTGTTTTCTCTAACGCAGTAATATCGCCAGCGCAGCTGTATTTGTTACAAACATTTTGTTCTGTAGGGCTCTGAGGGACTAAGCAAATGAATTTCAGGCACAAATTATTTGTATTGTTAAGCAATATGTGTGTTTCTGTATTTCTACCCATCAATCAACAAAAACAGAATGTTGAGATAATTCCTTTTCCTGAACATTGTTCTGCCCATACAAGGAAGTAAATTTTTTGATGGAGGACAGAAATACAGAGGCTCATACCTAGGCCTTAATCTATGGATTCTTTCCAAAGCCGGCATCTTGCCCTAGCCATTCCAAGTCATAGCAGCTGATGGTGAGTTGCCTTATGATTCCACCCCAGTGCTGAACCCCCTTTCTCTGAAATAAAAGTCTAGAACAGTCTTTGCCAATAATCAGTTCCACCCACCAGCCAACTACACTGGAGAGTTTGTTAATGAATGATTAACATCAGGGCTGAATGCTGAAGCCCAGTAGTTCAGTGTGCTGAGATTCAAAGTGCCCTCTACAATGAAAAGGTCACTTACTACTGCCTTTAAAAAATCCCAGGGAGTTTACTGACCTGGCAGTATCTCTCCCATTTCTTCTTGCTTTAGTATAACTAAAGAAAAATAAAATGCAATAAACTGAGTTATATCTGATAGAATTGCAGGACTAGAAGGAACTTCAAAGATCTTACAGTCCACATCTTACTCAGTTTTCAGATATGGAAACAAAGTCCCTGAAAGGGAAAAAGTTCAATGGCAAAGCTAGGCCTAGAACCTAGGTCTCCTACCTCTTAATACTGTACTCTTTCTACTACACTGGACTTGCATTAATGTGTAAGCTTGACTTATGGGCTTCATCAATAGTCACAATATAATCACAGAATGAAACTACTACAAAACTGTCTCTTATATTTGTACACATCATTGCACATTTAATATTACTATATACATTATACATTGATATATGCATATTGCTGCATAGGGTTGCATACTCAGGAATCACATAAACAATATTCAGTTGTCAATATAAGGGATTCTCAAAGGTACTTTTTAAATAATAGTGTATTGAAATATAATTTGCATATTGCAAAATTCAACTTTTTAAAGTTTAGTGGTTTTTGACGTAATTAAAAAGTTGTACAAGAGTATATCATCACCCTTAAAGAAACTTTATGCCCATTAGCAGTCACAGTTCCTTCCCCCTCCACCCACCTCCAGGCAACCACTGTCTAGTCTCTGTTTCTATGAGTTAGCATATTCTGAACATTTCATATAAACTTCCCTCTGAGTACTACCTTAGCAGCATCCTGTAACTTTGGCTATATTATTTCATTTTCCTTCATCTCAGAAGTATTTTCTACTTTCTCTTATGATTTCTTCTTTGACCCACTTGCTACTTAGTTTAATTTCCACATATTTTTCAATTTCCCAAATATCTGTTATTGCATTCTAAATTTAATTCCACTGTAGTCATAGAGTATAACTTGCATGATTTCTGTCCTTTTAGATTGATTGAGAGTTATTTTATGACCCAACATATGATCTGTACTGCAGAATGTTCTATGAGCTCTGGAAAAGAAAGTGTACCCCACCATTGTTGGATGGAGTATTCTGTAGTTGCACAATTCTTTGTAGTGTGGTCTTCCACCTAGTTATTCTATTCGTTATTGAGTGTGGGGTGGTGAAGGCTTCAATCATTATAGCTGAATTATTCATTCTTCCTTTCAATTCAGTCTTGTTTTCCTTTATGTATTTGGGTACTCTTTTGTTGCTACAGCACATATATGTCTATGTTTTTGGATGTGTTGACCTTTTTATCATTATAAAATGTCCTTCTTCATCTCTAGTAACGATTTTCATCTTGAAGTCTATTTTTTCTGATATTAGTATAGTTTCTCCAGCTCACTTTTGGTTACTAAGTGCATAGTAAGTCTTTTCCTATCCTTTTACTTTAACCTGCTTATGTCTTTGAATCTAAATTGTGTCTCTTTCAAACATTGTAGAGCTGGATCATGTGTTTTTGTTTTGTATTTGATCCATTCTGCCAATCTCTGTCTTTCATTTTGGTGCTTAAGCTACTTATGTTTAATAGAATTACTGGTAAGATAGGAATTACATCAGTCATTTTGCAATTTTCTATATGTCTTATGTTATTTTTGTTCCCTAATTCCTTGATTTCTGCCCTTTTTTGTGTTAGACATTTTTCTAGTGCACCATTTTAATTCCCTTGTAGTTTTACTAATTTTTTTTAGTTATTTTCATAGTGATTACCCTGAGAATTATAATTAATACCTTAATACAATCTACTTTGGATTAATATCAACTTAATTTCAATTGTATATAAACATTTTACTTTCCCCATGCTTTGTGCACTTATTGACATATAAATTACATCTTTATTCATAATAAGTCCATCAACATATTTTTATAGTTGCTCCTCCATGCAGTTGTCTTTTGAATTGGATAATAGAAGAAAGGTCACAAAAGTAAATCTGTACTGTTTTTTTGTGTTTAATTATATGTTTGCCTTTACCAAGTGCTCTTTATTTCTTTTGTAGATTTGAATCACTGTCTATTGTCTTTGTCTCCCCCTGTAGGATTCTCTTTCATATTTCTTTTTTTTTACAGTTCAGTACTTGGATAGTTTTATTTATTAGGAAAAATATGTGAAGTATTTCTTTTTTTATTAAGGTATCATTGATATACAAACTTATGAAGGTTTCACAAGAAAAACAATGTTACATTCACCCTTATTATTGAGTCTCCCCCCATACCCCATTGCAGTCACTGTCCATCAGTGTAGTAAAATGCCACAGAGTCCTTACTTGACTTCTCAGGGATACATTATCTTCCCTGTGACCCCACACACACCATGTGCACTAATCATGATAACTCTCAATGTCCTTCTCCCTCCCCACCTGCCCTCCCTCACCCCTCCCCTTTGGTAAATGCTAGTCCCTTCTTAGAGTCTGAGTCTGCTGCTATTTTGTTCCTTCAGTTTGGCTTCATTGTTATTACACTCCACAAATGAGGGAAATCATTTGGTATTTGTCCTGTAGGATATGTCTGCTAGCAATGAATGCTGTTTGGCTGGGAATCTCTTGCTTTCTCCTTCATTCTTGAAGGATAATTTTGATAGATTTCCTTAAATGCTTTGATCCAGTAAGTCTCCCAACCCTTACTGAGTGGCTCAGTGTGTGTATTGGGGCATGATTTCAATGCTCTCTCTCAGGCAGTTTACAATGTTGCCTTAACCTTTATTTGCTGCTTGTGAGGGGCCCTAAGGCCAACCAGAGGTGAGAGACTAGAGGTTTTCAAGTCTTTCCTGAGAATATGCCCAGTTCTGAACATGTGCTGGGCTGTGGAGATTCCTATTGGAGCTTTTCAAAGTCCCCTACAGACATTAGTTCTCCAGCTTTTTCTTTTGAGGTTTTGAGCAGCTTCGTTTGCCCCAACTGTTTCCCCTACCTCAGTCAGCTGTGATTTTAAACAGTTGTAGCTGATTCACATTCCTGAAAAGGCTGTTCACAGTATGCACTGGGTCAGGTCCAATGCCGATGAGCCCTACCAGTGGGAGTTTCCAGAGAGCTACCAGATAGGTCAAATAGTGACAATTCTCTGAGAATTGGGCATTTTAGAGAGCTTCAAACCTATTCTGCCTCCTCCAGTGGCTTCTAGGTTACTGCTATTCAGGTACTGTAGTTGTGATGCTATTGATTTTCCAAGCTACCCTGGTGCTGGGGAGAGGGAGCATGGAAATTGGGCAAGATGAAAGTATCACAAATCTTGGAATTCTTACTGGGACATAGCAATATTTCTTGAATAAACACTTTTTGGATTGTTGAAAGCCTTTGGTTAATTTCCAGAGTTCTGAAAAATTTTTGACAGTTTTTCTAGCGTTTTTACATTTATGTAGGAGCAGAATTTCAGAGTTTTTTTTCCATCACTCTGGAAACCGAGAGCTCAAAGACACTTATAACTATATTTGATTTTCACTTTACTCAAGTATTAGAAAACTAAATCCCCTCAGAGATGCAACTCTATTATATACTACTTAGCCTCAATTCAATTTTATAAATTTTATTTCACTCCTATTGTTTCTTCAGCTTCCCTCCTGTTTAGCAGTTTTCTAAGAAATTTTGCCAGGTAGTTGAGAAAAACGGTGCCAAATCCAGGCTATGGCCTGGTTATTTTTTGGATGGCCCCCTGATGTAAAACACATTTCTTACATCTTTAAAGGGTTGTAAAAGAACTAAAATCCAAACAGACAAAACTGTGTGACAGAGAACATATGTGATCAGCAGAGAGAGTCTAAAATTTTTACTATCTAGCCCTGTACAGAAAAAGTTTGCCAACCTGATTTACGGTGGAGGGATGGCAGGTTGGTGAGAAGTCAGTCTATTTACTGTAGTTACCTTTGTTGTGTTTTTGAGAATGATTTATTATTCCCTTGAGAGTCCCAGATAATAATATGGAAGCTAAACGAGTCCTGACAGATTGTCCATTACAAAGCCTACATTTTCTTGATGAAGAAACCAAGATTTAAAGACTTCTTCAATGTCACAGTACTAATTAGCCAGGACTAAAACCGCAGGTTTCAGAACACACTTTACTCTTCTTTCCAGTCTAAGCTGCCTTAAAGTTTTCCTGACCCTTCTTTCTCAGCAAAAAGCACTCTCATTGTTAGATAAATAAGTCCCTCTCCTCCCTGTTCTTGTTCCTCTTTCTCATCTGCACTTTTCCCTCTGCCTCAAGGAGAAGCGGTAGTCTACAATTTTCTTGAACAGTCCTCTACTGAAGTTCTCTGTTTCTATTCTACCCAAGAGGGTCTCTCAACTATCTCCAGAGTTTATCCTAAATTGTCTAATTCCCTTTAGCATCTTGCTGATAATGTGAGTGAAAACAGTGGTTTTCAAACTATTTTTCCTTGGGGATGAGTGAGATTCCACCTCTCCCATGTCTGATTCAGCCACAACAGCTAGACTTTTATTTATTTCATGCTTTGGGCTGCCAAGCAAAATTTCATTTGAATAAAGAATTTGAAAGGATATAGAGAAAGATTTGAAAATCACTGGTTTAGAATATGGATATACTAAGTCCAAGAAGAACCACAGGGATCTACAAATAGAGCTCTGGGGACAATAGGAAAAACCAATTTCCCTATCATGCCCCCATCTCCTCGAGACATAGGCAAGGCTGGGGGCAGTACTAGAACCATGAGTCCTAATTCCTGGTGAGAAATGAAAGCATCAGGAAGTAAGATGGAAGTAGGTAGATGGGGTACATTTTCTGGGTCAGGCATTTGTTCAAGGTCTGGCAGTTCCCTGGAAGCCTGAAATGAACACACATACATATTCAAAACTGATTTTCAACAAAGGTGCAAAAGCCAATGGAGGAAACATAGCATTGTTAATAAATGGACTGCAGTAATTGAATATCCAGAGACTAAAAAAGGACCCCCAACGTGAACCTCACATCTTATGCAAAAATTAAATAGAAAATGAACTATAGATGTAAATGTGAAACATTTAGAAAGGAAACAGGGAGAAAAAATCTTTTGATCTTCAGCTAGGCAAAGAGTTCTTAGGTTTGACCACAGGAGCACCATACATAAAAGGAAAAAAAGATAAATTGGACCTCATCAAAACTAAAAATTTTTGCTCTGTCAAAGACCACACAGACGTTTGAAAAGACAAGCTAAGATTTATTTTCAAGTCAACCAAATGCATATATAGCATATAAAAATAACTGGTAAAACTCAACATTAAGAAAAAATCCAATTAGAAAACTAACAAAAGACACAAGGAAACATTTCACTGAGGAACAATGTCAGATGTCAACTGTGCACGAGCAAAGATGTTTAACATCTTTAGCCATCAGGGAAATGCAAATTGAAACCCTAATGATATATTACCACAAACCCGCAAGTGTGTCTATATTAAAAAGTAGGAGTGGAGTACTGATACATGCAATAACTTGGGTGAATCTGTAGGGAATTATGCTGAATGGGAAAGGCCCATTCTCAAAAGGCAACTGTATGACTCCATTTATTTCACATTCTTGAAATGACAAAATTCCTGAGATATATGGTTGCCAGTGTTTAGGGATGAGAGAGGGGTGGTTGTAGCTCTGAAGGGGTAGCACAAGGGGGCCCTTTGGCAAGGATACAGGTCTGTATCTCAATTGTGGTGATGGTCACACAAATATATCCATGTGGTCACATTGCACGGGGCCATGCTCACACACATTGCACAGGACCATGCTCACCATTGCAAGATGTTACCATTGGGGAAAATTTAGTGAAGGGTACATCAGTGCAAAGACAGTTCCCTGTATTTCAACTTCCTGTAAATCTATAATTATTTCAAAATAAAATTAAAGAAAGTATTAAACAACAAAAGCAGACGCACATTCTTGACTGTTTCCGAGCCCAGGATGTTAAGGAAAGGACAGTTAACTTTTTCACTTACCTTCTTACACTTGCCTCTGTCCTTGGATGACTCGGATTCACTTGGGGATTCCATGTGAAGGAGGAGCGCTCAGGGTACCCATCCAAGCTTACCAGTACCATGGGGTACTGCTGCTCTTGTGTCCAACAGGGATATTGGTGCTTTCAAAGTTTTATTTTTTTTTGTTATTGTTATGTTTAAAAACACACTGTCATATGTTGGGTTTATTTTCTAGTGATTTCTTCACTGGGCCACTGATCCACAGTTACCAGTTATAAGAGACAGATTGATAACCATCCTTTGGGCTAATTTTCAGGGATGCAAAATATGCTAGTCCATGACTTTTCTATTGAATATTTAGGCACCTGCATTATTTCTTCCATCTCACTTTGCTCATACATGACAGTCTTCCTTCTGGAGAGGGTTGTTTACATACACAGCACTTAAAATGCATGTGTGTGGCAAAAAAAGACTCCTTGGCAAATTCGAGAGTGACAAACACAAGTGCCCCTTGTCTCCCAATATCAAGAATGCTAGGAGAATGGCAAGGCAGTTTCCTCAACATCGCTCTTCACTCCTGATTGAGCCCCCTGATTGTTTAACTCCAATTCTGGCTATCAATGGGGAGAGACAACATCAACTTCTAATTCCAACACTAGATGCTCAGTACCCCAGTACAGGGCTAGCTAAAGGAGACTAGGCAGATTGGAAAACAATGTAGACACCGCAGTAAAGTTTATAAAGCACAGCGACTTCCTCGTCAAGCTCTCCACTGGGGCAATGTGGAATCAATAAGCAATTAATAAAGAGTTGGGGGTAAGGGACTTCATATACCTGATTCCTCTAGGAGGCTGTCTAACAGCAAATTATTACCCAAAATGTAATGGTATCCATCTATCTCTGTTCTATTGAATGCCTTGTAAACAGACAACACTGAAAACACTGTGAGAAATTGTTTTCAGGGCTGACACCTTTCAGTTTCTTTTTATAGCAAGAAACAAGTATCCTTTTTATAAAACCATTTGTCTGTATTTTAGGATCAAACTCTTCAGGCTCCTTTTTTTATAAACTGGTGATTTTTCTCTTCTCTAAAAAACACATGCAGAAAATTTACCAAAAAAATGCAAAAGAATAACATAGTTTAGAAATCATGCTATCACTGCCAAACAGAATCCTCCAGGAGAAACCAGAATGAATAGCAGAGGCCAATTCAATAGAACCAGTCTTTTGATAACTTTTTAACAGTTGTACTTACATTAATAATTTCAAAGTGAACCAGACATTCTAATTATTTTTTATCAGTCATTGAAACTCTGCTTCATTTAAAGTATGCTTTTTTTTGAGAGGGTATCTCTCATATTTATTGATCAAATGGTTGTTAACAACAATAAAATTCTGTATAGGGGACTCAATGCACAATCATTAATCAACCCCAAGCCTAATTCTCAACAGTCTCCAATCTTCTGAAGCATAACAAACAAGTTCTTACATGGTGAACAAGTTCTTATATAGTGAATAAGTTCTTACATGGTGAACAGTACAAGGGCAGTCATCACAGAAACTTTTGGTTTTGATCACACATCATGAACTATAAGCAATCAAGTCAGATAAGATTATTCGTTTGTTTTTTGTACTTGATTTATATGTGAATACCACATTTCTACATTATTATTATTATTTTTTTAAATAAAATGCTGAAGTGGTAAGTAGATGCAAGATAAAGGTAGAAAACATAATTTAGTGCTGTAAGAGGGCAAATGTAGATGATCAGGTCTGAGCCTATAGACTAAGTATTAATCCAATCTAGACAAGGGCAACAAAACATCCATGGATGCAGAAGATTTCTCTGAGAACAGGGGGTTTAGGTTCTAAGCCTCACCTCTGTTGATCCCCAATTTCTCACCTGATGGCCCCCCTGCGGCTGTGCCTTAGGTTGTTCCTCCCTTGAGGAATCTTACCCGTCTCTGGCTAACCAGCGGTCTTTTGGGGCCATACAGGGAAATGTTAAGTTGGTAAGTGAGAGAGAGAAGCAATATTGTTTGAAAAGGTTAGCTTTTTACTTCTTTGCAGATTTATGCCCTGTGGCTTCTATGCCCAGCATTTGTCTTGAGGTATCTTTACCACTTGGAAGAATTATGATCTCAGTAATTTTTGATATGAGGCACGAATTCTACTAAAGGGTTGTAATGAGGAAGGAAGAAGAAAAGCTATAGAAGTAGCAGACGGAAGAAAACATGGGAAGATTGATTATTTCTTTGACATATCTTCTTGTAGAGTAACATAAGCATGTATAGGTTTTAAACTACTAATTAAATTGCATACACACATTAACATAATAGGAATACAGCTACATAACAAAAGCAGATCTATAATTACCAGCCATTTCCAGTGAAACCAAGAAAACCAGTTAGGTACCCTAGGCATTTGTGAAAACTTATGAATGATATGATGAATATTGTCTAACTGAATTTGAATAGTTTGAGAAAAATCAGACAAATTAAAACAACACTTTCCTGGGAACTGTTCACATCCCATATGTTTTTTTTTTTAACAGTAGATAGTCTATAGTCGCACGATTTTGGAGCACTGCAATTTGCACTTCTCCAAATTCTTGCTTGAGTTCTGACAGTATAGATCCAGTCAAATTTGTTGTTTTATTGTATGCACAGGCCAGCTTAGATATCTCCTTCTGCATTCCAGTGCAAGTCCAGGAACCGTCGGTATGAATGCAGCTACAACTGCAACAGCGCCAGGGATTTGTTGAAGTTTTTTGATGATCATCATCTGGAATGACTCTTCCAGAGGATGTTGATGTTGAAAGTTCTTCTTCATATAGTATCTTAATTCATTTTCTAGGTAGCCAAATAAGGCTTTGATCCTCTGTATAAACACAAACAAACCCGTTGCCTACCCTTTGATATGACCTTTATGCCATTTTAAAGAACTTTGGAGACCACCACACAGGAACTGATTTCTTTTAAGAGAAAGAAATATTACCAGAAAATCGTACTTTCATACCTGATCATCCGACACCCTTTAAAAGATCAAAATTAAGGATATGTAAAGCATGCATTAATTGTTGATTTGCAGTTAATTTTATCATATCATGGAGTAATCCCCCCCTTTTTTGTTATCATTAATCAACAAATACATGAAGAACATTGTGTTTACTAGGCTCTCCCCTACACCAGGTTCCCCCCACAAACCCCATTACAGTCACTGTCCATCAGCATAGCAAGATGTTGTAGAATCATTACTTGTCTTCTCTATGTTGCTCAGCCCTCCCCTTTCCCCCACCCCCACATTAAAATGCTAATCATAATACCCCCTTTCTTCTTCCCCACCCTTATACATCCCTACTCTCCCATTCTCCCAGTCTCTTTCCCTTTGGTAACTGTTAATCCATTCTTGGGTTATGTGGTTCTGCTGCTGTTTTGTTCCTTCAGATTTTCCTTTGTTCTTATACTGCACAGAAGAGTGAAATCATTTGGCATTTCCCTTTCTCCGCTTGGCTTAGTTCACTGAGCATAATACCCTCTAGCTCTGTCCATGTTGTTGCAAATTGTAGAATTTGTTTTCTTCTTGTGGCTGAATAATATTCCATTGTGTATATGTACCACATCTTCTTTATCCATTCATCTACTGATGGACATTTAGGTTGCTTCCATTTCCTAGTTATTATAAACACTGCTGTGAAAAACATAGGGGTGCATCTGTATTTTTCAAACTGGAGTGCTGCATTCTTAGGGTAAATTCATAGAAGTGGAATTGCTGGGTCAAATGGTAAGTCTATTTTGAGCATTTTGAGGAACCTCCATACTGCTTTCCATAATGGTTGAACTAATTTACATTCCCACCAGCAGTGGTCCTCTTTCTCCACAACCTCGCCAACATTTGTTGTTGTTTGTCTTTTGGATGGTAGCCATCCTTACTGGTGTGAGGTGATATCTCACTGTGGTTTTAATTTTCATTTATCTGATAACTAGCGATGTGGAGCATCTTTTCATGTGTCTGTTGGCCATCTGAATTTCTATTTTGGAGAAGTCTCTGTTCAGTTCATCTGCCCATTTTTTAATTGGATTATTTGCTTTTTTGTTTGTTGAGGTGCATGATCTCTATATATTTTGGACATCAAGCCTTTGTGGGATCTGTCATTTATGAATATATTGTCCCATACTGTAGGGTACCTTTTTGTTCTATTGATGGTGTCCTTTGCTGTACAGAAGCTTTTCAGTTTGATATAGTCCCACTTGTTCAGTTTTGACTTTGATTTCCTTGCCCGGGGAGATATGCTCATGAAGAAGTTCCTAATGTTTACGTCCAAGAGATTTTTGCCTGTGTTTTTTTGTAAGAGTTTTATGGTTTCATGACTTACATTCAGGTCTTTGATCCATTTCGAATTTACTTTCGTGTATGGGGTTAGACAGTGATACAATTTCATTTTCTTACATGTAGCTGTCCAGTTTTGCCAGCACCATCTGTTGAAGAGACTGTCATTTCCCCATTGTATGTCCATGGCTCCTTTATCGAATATTAATTGACCAAATATGTTTGGCTTAATATCTGGATTCTCTAGTCTGTTCCATTGGTCTGTGGCTCTGTTCTTGTGCCAGTACCAAATTGTCTTCATTACTGTGGGTTTGTAGTAGAGCTTGAAGTTGGGGAGTGAGATCCCCCCCACTTTATCTTCTTTTTCAGGATTGCTTTGGCTATTTGGAGTCTTTGGTGTTTCCAGATGAATTTTTGAACTGTTTGTTCCAGTTTGTTGAAGAATGTTGTTGATAATTTGATAGGGATTGCATCAAATTGTTTATTGCTTTGGGCAGGATGGTCATTTTGATGATATTAATTCTTCCTAGCCAAGAGCATGGGTGAGTTTCCATTTGTTAGTGTCCTCTTTAATTTCTCTTAAGAGTGTCTTATAGTTTTCAGGGTTTAGCTATTTCACTTCTTTGGTTAGGTTTATTCCTAGGTATTTTATTCTTTTTGATGCTATTGTGAATGGAATTGTTTTCCTGATTTCTCTTTCTATTGGTTCATTGTTAGGAAAGCCACAGATTTCTGTGTGTTAATTTTATATCCTGCAACTTTGCTGTATTCCAGTATCAGTTCTAGTAGTTTTGGAGTGGAGTCTTTAGGGTTTCTTACGTACAATATCATGTCATCTGCAAATAGTGACAGTTTAACTTCTTCTTTACCAATCTGGATTCCTTGTATTTTTTTGTTTTGTCTAATTGTCATGGCTAAGACCTCCAGTAGTATGTTAAATAACAGTAGGGAGAGTGGGCATCCCTGTCTTGTTCCTGATCTCAGAGGAAAAGTTTACAGCTTCTCGTTGTTCAGTATGATGTTCACTGTGGGTTTATCATATATGGCCTTTATTATGTTGAGGTACTTGCCCTCTATACCCATTTTGCTGAGAGTTTTTATCATGAATGGATGTTGAATTTTGTCGAATGCCTTTTCAGCATCTATGGAGATGATGATGTGGTTTTTGTCTTTCTTTTTTTTTATGTAGTGGATGATGTTGATGGATTTTTGAATGTTGTACCATCCTTGCATCCCTGGGATGAATCCCACTGGGTCATGGTGTATGATCCCTTTGTTATATTTTTGAATTCGGTTTGCTATATTTTATTGAGTATTTTTGCATCTATATTCATCAGGGTTATTGGTCTGTAATTTTCTTTTTTGGTGAAGTCTTTGCCTTGTTTTGGTATTAGAATGATGTTGGCTTTATAGAATGAGTTTGGGAGTATTACCTCTTCTTCTATTTTTTTGGAAAACTTTAAGGAGAATGGGTATTATGTCTTCTCTGTATGTCTGATAATATTCTGTGGTAAATTCTTCTGGCCCAGGGGTTTTGTTCTTGGGTAGCTTTTTAAAATTACAGCTTCAATTTCTTTGCTTGTAATTTGGTTTGTTTAACTTTTGTGTTTCTTCCTTGGTCAGTCTTGGATGGTTGTATTTTTCTAAGAAGTTGTCCATTTCTTCTAGGTTTTCCAGCTTGTTGGCATATAGGTTTTCATAGTAGTCTTTAATAATTCTTTGTATTTCTGTGGAGTCTGTCGTGATTTTTCCCTTCTTGTTTCTGAATCCGTTGATGTGTGTTGATTCTCTTTTTCTCTTAATAAGTCTGGCTAGAGGCTTATCTGTTTTATTTATTTTCTCAAAGAACCAGCTCTTCATTTCATTGATTTTTTTTGTTTTATTTTTCTCAATTTTGTTTATTTCTTCTCTGATCTTTATTATGTCCCTCCTTCTGCTGACTTTAGGCCTCAGTTGTTCTCCTTTTTCCAGTTTTGATAATTGTGATGTTACACTATTCATTTGGGATTATTCTTCCTTTTTAAATATGCCTGTATTGCCGCTATATACTTTCCTCTTAAGAATGGTTTTGCTGCGTTCCACAGATGTTGGGAGTTTGCTGTGTTGTCATTTTCTTCCCATGTATTCCTTGATCTCTATTTTAATTTGTTCATTGATCCATTGATTATTTAGGAGCATATTGTTAAGGCTCATTGTGTTTGTGAGCCTTTTTGTTTTCTTTGTACAATTTATTTCTAGTTTTATACCTTTGTGGTCTGAAAAGTTGGTTGGTAGAACTTCAGTCTTTTGGAATTTACTGAGGCTCTTTTTGTGGCCTAGTATGTGGTCTATTCTGGAGAATGTTCCATGTGCACTTGAGAAGAATGTGGATCCGGTTGCTTTTGGATGTAGAGTTCTATAGATGTCTATTAGGTCCATTTGTTTTAGTGAGTTGTTCAGTGCTTCCATGTCCTTACTTATTTTCTGTCCAGTAGATCTATTCTTTGGGATGAGTGGTGTTTTGAAGTCTTCTAAAATAAATGCATTGCACTTTATTTCCCTCTTTATTTCTGTTAGTATTTGTTTCACATATGCTGGTGCTCCTGTGTTGGATGCATATATATTTTTAATGCACATATCCTCTTGTTGGACTGAGCCCTTTATCATTATGTAATGTCCTTCTTTATCTCTTGTTACTTTATTTGTTTTGAGGTCTATTTTGTCTGATACTAGTTCTGCAACACCTGCTTTCTTCTCCCTGTTGTTTGCATGAAATATCTTTTTCCATCCCTTGACTTTTAGTCTGTGCATGTCTTTGGGTTTGAGGTGAGTGTCTTTAAGTAGCATATAGATGGGTCTTGCTTTTTTATCTATTCTATTACTCTGTGTCTTTTTATTGGTGCATTCAGTCCATTTACATTTAGGGTGACTATTGGAAGATGCGTACTTATTGCCATTGCAGGCTTTAGATTAGTGGTTGCCAAAGGTTCAAGGTTAGCTTCTTTAGTATCTTACTGCCCAATTTAGCTCACTTATTGGGCTGTTATAAACAGTTTTTGGAGATTCTTTCCTTCTCCTCCATTCTTTATATGTTGGTTGTTTTATTACGTGCTCCGTCATGTTCCCTTTAACTGTTTTTTGTGTGTAGTTGATTTTATTTTTTTGCCTTCAGTTGGTATTTTGTTGGTCTGCTTTCTTTGCTGTGATTTTATTTTCTCTGGTGACATCTGTTTTATCTTAGGAGTGCTACAATCCAGAAAAGTCCCTCTAAAATACCCTGTAGAGGTGGTTTGTGTGAGGCAAATTCCCTCAACTTTTGCTTGTCTGGGTATTGTTTAATCCCTCTTTCATATTTAAATGATAATCATGCTGGATACAGTATTCTTGGTTCAAGGCCCTTCTGTTTCATTGCATTGAATATATCATGCCATTCTCTTCTGGCCTGTAAGGTTTCTGTTGAGAAGTCTGATGATAGCCTGATGGGTTTTCCTTAGTAGGTGACCTTTTCCCTCTCTCTAGCTGCCTTTAAAACTCTGTCCTTGTCCTTGATCTTTGCATTTTAATTATTATACATCTTGGTGTTCTCCTCCTTGGGTCCCTTCTGTTGGGAGCTCTGTGTACTTCCGTGTTCTGATCGATTATTTCCTCCACCAGTTTGGGGAAGTTTTCAGCAATTATTTCTTCAAAGACACTTTCTTTCCCTTTTTCTCTCTTTCTTCTGGTATCCCTATAATGTGGATATTCTTCCTTTTGGATTGGTCACACAGTTCTCCTGATATTGTTTCATTCTGGAGATCCTTTTACCTCTCTCTGCATCAGCTTCTATGCATTCCTGTTCTCTGGTTTCTATTCCATCAATGGCCTCTTGCATCTTATCCATTCTGCTTATAAATCCTTCCATAGATTGTTTCACTTCTGTAATCTCCCTCTGGACATTATCCCTTAGTTCTTGTATATTTCTCTGCAGCTCTGTCCCTATACTTAGGATTTTTATTTTGAATTCTTTTTCAGGAAGACTGGTTAGGTCTATCTCCTTCTCAGGGGTTGACTCTGTGATCTTGGTCGGCCTCAAATTCTGTCTTTTCATGGTGATAGAGACTGTTTGTGGAGCTGGCATGAGTGACAGCTGGTAGTATGTCCCTTCTTGCTGGTTTGTGGCCCTCCTCTCCTGGGAGAACAGTGACCTCTAGCAGCTTGATCTGGGCAGCTGTGTGCAGATGTTGGTTCTGATTCTTTCCTGGCCGCTATGAAGTTTAGTTCCCCAGTTGCTTTGGATGTGGCCTGACTCGGGATGCTGCTCCAATTTGGCAGAGCTGCGTCAGAGGGGAAACAGCCAGGAGGCTGTTTATCTCTGTGAGGGGCCTCTGAGCTGCCCTGCTATCCAGGGGGTTAGGGTGCCCAGAATTCCCTGGGATTCTCAGCTGCTAGGCCAAGTGTCCCGGGATGCTTCCGTCCAGCTGTAGGGTCCCTGTCCCTTTAAGACTTTCAAAAAGCACTCACTTTTCCTTTTCCTTGGTGCACTGGCTGTGGGGACCCACTCACAAGTCTTACTGTCCTGCTTCCCTTGTTTCCAGCACCCCATGCATGCACTGTGTGTCTGCACTCCAGTGCAGATGGCTAGGTATGGGTGTTTAGCAGTCCTGGGATCCCTCTCCCTCCCTGCTCTGACTCCTCTCCTTCCACTGGGAGCTGGGGTGAGGGGCACTCAGGTCCCGCCAGGCTGCAGCTTGTATCTTACCCCCTTTGCAAGGTGCTGTGTTGTCGCAGGTGTGGATGTGGTCTGTCTATTGTCCTGTGTCTTCTGGTCTCTCTTTTAAGAAGAGTTGTCTTTGTTGTATTTTCAAAAATATATTTGGTTTTGAGAATGAGATTTCTGCTGCTCTACTCATGCCGTCATCTTGGCTCCACCTCTCTAATTATATTTTATATGAAATGTTATGGTATATTTTAGGCAACTCTTTTCTATCTATAATCCTGATATTTCATACTGAAGAAACAGAAACCTTTCACTTGTCTTTAACACTAGAAAGGATTTTTCTCTTTGCAAAGGACTGATCATCTGAGATAGTTCTCAGTCTTTGAGGTACAGGTTCTAACACTGCCTTTTGTCAGTAAACATAGCCCAACCTGGCAAAGACAACTAAGTTTAAGTGAAAGCCATGCATGCCAATTCTGTGTTTGCCTTTAGCAGATATGAAGATTTCCTTATTTCTTTGTAATTGTTCAGATAGTTTGAAAGGTACAGCATTCAAAGCCAAACTGCTGTTTGACTATTGAATGACTTGCAGCTGTTTCTCCATTTTAACTGGAATGAGCTTGCTGTGTGTGTGTGTGTGTGTGTTTGTGTGTGTGTGTGTGTGTATGTCCACAAGTGTATACACAAATAGCTGCTTCATAATTAGGAGATACTACAGGACATCCTGACATGGATCAGTGGCAACTTAGTGGCATTGTTGATGTGCACTGTGTAGGAGGGAACTCAGTGGTGGAAGAGGTAACTCAGATGCCCCTAGATAAGCTTCAGATGTCCTTAGCTACAAAAAACATTTTTGGCTCAAGAAAGTTCCTGATGATGGTAGTACCGATTTCTGGTTAAATTGCTCATTGAGTAACCCCAAATCATGAGCCTGTCTTTTTGTCTCTCTCCTTTATTTGTTAGCCTATTCAAAACCACTAAGAAATCCATTTTACTTACCCCATACTTCTCTCTAGAAGCTCAAGGTTTTCTTAGTGCTCTCAGAATAATTTGTAGTTAATTGGGAAAAATTGGTACTTGGGAGGGGGGATGGATACAGTGAGTGGTAGGAGGACTGTTTCTCAATTTTAGGCCAGACCCTGAAGTTCCTACCCATAGTCTTTCTCTATATCTCACTTAGTCCAATTCCTTCAATTTAAAATGAAATGGAGGCCAAGGTAGTTGATGATCTGCTGGTGAAGAGGAGGGCCAGAGGAGAAATTCAGATTTCCTCAAGTCCAGACACTATGCCTTCTCTCTGAGCATTCCCTTGCTTATGATATATATGCATCATTAGAAAATACTAAATAGGTGTATTTTCTTTAGAATTATCTTTGAACCAACAATATTCAATAAGAATAGATTTTCCATCCTTCTTTTAATTCATTATAAGAAAATGTTTCTTTACTGCATTTCAGGGGACCTTGGTATGG
This sequence comes from Manis pentadactyla, assembly GCF_030020395.1. Classification (NCBI taxonomy): domain Eukaryota; kingdom Metazoa; phylum Chordata; class Mammalia; order Pholidota; family Manidae; genus Manis; species Manis pentadactyla. The sequence continues at coordinate 5,631,283 of NC_080039.1, read as the reverse complement.
TTTTAGTAATTGCATTTTAAATTGGCACATTTTCAAGGCAAACAAAAAAAACAAACCATTTTTGTAACTGGGCATCTTCCCTCCTATCATTCATTCCCAATATTACCCAATCCAGTTTTACCACAGAAGTCCCATTGTGTTACCTTCTGCACAGTCAGAAAATATCCCAGCTTTCAGCAAGCATTTGCCAACACTCCCCACTTCTCCCCCCATCTTTTACACTTTGCTACTGCTCTCCAATTCTCCCTCCTTCTTTTTTACACACACACAAACTCACACACAATCCATCTATTGCTTGTTCATACTTCCTGATTTTTCTCCCTTACAGAAATAGAAATAGGGACAAAGAAGGGGAAATTGTATATATGGGAACTGTGTTGAAGAACTTCTTAAGTAGTGTTAACGAGTGGTAAATTGAGAGAAAACTTTCTTTTCTCTTGTTTTGGAAAGGATAGCCATTAGCATGACTGCTTTGTGTCTTATGGACTTCGGTATTAGCCTAGATTGAATCATGGCATTTTCTAACTGGAAGGAACCTTCAGATCACATCATCTACTCCAAATTCTTCATTTTCAGGCCAGGAACAGAGAGGCAGAGGTAAAGTAATTTCCCAAAGGTCACACAGCTGGTTAGGGGTAGGGCTGGGATTAGAACCCACATCTCCTTGCTCTTATTCCAGGGCCTTTTCCCACTGAACTGAATTGCCTTCCACTGGGACCCTGAGGAATCTTTCTCAGAGTCCTGAGAAAGAATCCTCAGGGTCATGTTGCATCTTGGAGCCATATGCTGTTACCCTGATCTCCGTGGGAAATCCACCCAGCAACCTAATACAGCTTTCTCCCTGTATTCACATGATTCTCATCCACATGGACTGCTGATGTCCCCATAGAAAAGGAGGCATTGAAGACCAACAGGAAAAATGGGGTCCCTGGCCCTGTCCATCCAGCACAGGGGATCCCTGTCTTACATTGAGGGGCCTTCAGAACAGCTCCCTGAGCCTGAGCCTAGTCCAGATGGAATGGAAGAACACTGGTTTTCCCTGTCAGCTGATGCCATCTCATCTCATACTGGATGGTCTTCGTAGGCTGAGGGAAGTATTTCTCATTCCTAGAGCAGGGAAAGGAAGGAAGGAAGAGAGAACAATGGCTTCGTTCATCCTGACTTTCTGAGGTGGATTTTAAGTAATTTTAAAAAATGAGTATGGCTCCCATTCGTTTGCACTGATTTCTTTTAAAATATGTGAATGAGACTAGCCCAAGAAAATGAAATGGTCTTGCTGTGGCTGCTTTCATCCACAATGTCCCCATAGCCATTCTGCCCTGATAGGGACAACTTCCAGTTATAAGCAAGGGACTTTGTAACTAAAATGTTCCCTAGCTGATGTTAAACATTGGCTTCTTGTGTATGCATGAAAACAGCAAGCTATGTGTTCTCCCCACCATACTCACCTTCTGATGCACACCACCCCTATGCCTGCCATGGCAGAAATCAGAGCAACAAACCGTGAACATCCAGTCTTCTTTGCAGCAAGGCTCTTCCTGGGAACTAAGGGTGTATTATTAGTTCAGTTCCAAGAGCCCTCCTCAGGAAATTCTCTATCCTCCCTACTTTTCCTCCCCAGTCAGGAGTAACCAATAAACCTTAAAGAGGATGGGCAGTTACCTGAGGAAGACAAGAAGAAATAATCTGAAGCCCTGAATCCTTCTTTGAATCACCCATTCCAAGTCTTAGAGCAGCAATCCAGTGCTTGTGTTGGTCAAAATCTGTCTGCTTCCCTAGTCCCTTCAGTACTCTGGATGGGCATGCCCTCTCGCATTTGGTTCTGGATAGCTTTTCTTTCTTAAAAAAACACATGTCCCTTGGAAGAGTTATGCCCATGTGCCCAAAACAAGCTCTGGCACACTAATGAGAATTTTGCCAAAGTTCAGCACACCTTCTTCACTGTCCAGTTCACTACGGAAATAAAACGCACTGGGGATTTCTTTTTTTGTTTTTAAAGAGACCTTTGGAACCTGTCCTTGGCCACACCGAGCCCCTTGCATTTCCAAGGCCAGGTCTCACTCTTATATTTCCCTCACTGATTAAGGATTGGCTCTTAGGCCCAAAGCCATTCATGTTTTGAAGCTCATCTGGCATGGGGAAAGGGTTAGAGTCCTATGTTTTGGGACCTAGAAACTAGAAAAAATAAAGTTCTAGCCACTGATGTGCCAGAAGTAATCTGAGACCTTTTGTATAGCAAAGACACCTTGCTAGCCTTCCTGGGTACCTCTTTTGGTATGGAACTTCAAAGCTGTCAAGCTTCTCCATCTGCTCTAAGAAGGGGACCCCATAGATAGTCTTTCCACTATTCTATGATTCTATGCAGGGTTTCCGCTCCCTGACAGGTGTGAACACCTGGAACAAGGATACTGTGTTGATTCCTCATGCCTACCTTTTGGCTGGAGAGGCATCTCCAATGGGTTCTGTTAGTGGCTCAGACCCAGTCTAGTGCTGTTGACACAAACTGGATTGCCTTTAGTCAGCCCTAAAGGCTGTGATTATGGGCTAAGACAACACAGGTCATTTCTCAAAAGTAAATTCCAAATTTTATACTTCCTCTAGCTAGCAGACCACACTTCCCTAATAGACAAAAGGCTGGGGGTTCTTGTCACACAGCAGCCAAGACGTGTGCAGGGAGGAAAATGTATGTCTAAACCCACAGAGAACTGACTCCAAAGAGCAACCTATGAGCTAGAACTGTTAGCAGCTTACCCTCGCCCCTGCCACTTTTACCTTTCAGAGACTGTAAGGCTCCCTCTCCAGCCACCTGTCTTTCCGTATGCCTGGTTAAAGAATTTTGCCCCTTCTATGTCTTCAGGGAAGGGGGACTTCCTCCTTTGTCTCCCCTAACTTGGTCCCCAGAACTTTCTCCAACCCAAGAGACCCTGTATGGTCTTTAAACTCAGCCTCTTGGTTTTGGTGTTGCTTCCTGATTATTTCTCATTAAGTATCCATGCAGACCTCCCACTCTGGCCTAGGAAGTGTGACACTGTATCATATGACAAGACTCTCGAGCCCCACTTCTAACTGCATAACTTCTTATCCCTTAGTTTACAGGTTTCAACATATGGAATCGAAGCAATCTTGTGTTACCTTTGATGGCTTGGGGTCTAGAATTCCCATTGGGAATTAAGGCATCTTCCTGTTCCTAATTACAAGGGCAAAGTCCATACCATCACGGATGGCACAGAACTCAGAGCAAATACCTTATAAATTAAGGCAAAAACCTGAAGGCATTGGATCTTCTCATTTCTGGGTTAATAACCTGAGGAAATCGATGGCTTTTTGCCACTGTCTCCCTCCCCTGTGTATCTTTTTGTCTTCTTTCTCTAGTTCATTATATCTGTTCTCATTTTTATACTGTTATTCCTCTCCCTTTATGAAGTAAAACCATCCATCCTTTGTCCTCTCTCTTGTCTTTTTTATCTCTTTTGTTGTCAGCCTTTAAATTTTTTTCCTTCCTCCTTGTGTAGGCATAGGGCACATACCTCTTTCACCTCTGTGATTTTTGCCTTGGTGATGAGAAGTTTTTTCCAGACTCAAACAGCTCTAATCCTACCCCAGTCCCGTTGGTGGGAATCAATCCGATCCTGGCCCTTTCTTCTCCATTTCATTTGTAATTCCCCAAAACAGATTGTCACAAGCAGCTTTGAGAGCTCATCTTTCTTTGGGTCTTTGCCTTCCAAGCACTGTAAGAATACTCAGGGGTTCCTTTTTTGCCTGCCTGCCATTTGGTGGAGCGGTGAAGTGTGCTCAGAGAAATCATCACTTGTCCAGAAAAATGCACCCATGGATTTCTATCAGTTAAATAGTATTAAGGGATTTTGTTTAATCTGCTCATAGCTTAAAAAGCTGCAATATAGTATAATGAGAGACCACAGGTAATTGCTCCTGTCATTTGGTTTAGCTGGGTTGGGGGTGTTGGGTGGGGTGAGGATTTGTCTAAAGTTTACCATTATACAGTAAGCTTTCTGTAATAACCTTATGATTTGGACTTGTCAACTGTTGAATTGTTTTAGCTAAGCTCATAGGCAACTGGGATTGATTTACATGAAAAGGGTATTTAACAGATCCATAGAAGAAGAAGAAATATTCACTTAATTGAAATGTACTTCTTCTAAATTCACCTAAACATTCACTATTGACACCAACTGTTCATATTCCTGTGCAGACATGCAAATAAGGGTAATTTTGGGGCCTAAAAAAGTCACCTGTAGGCACTAATTTTTTTTAACAGGGTGCACAGCCTGTGGGAATGTCACTGCTGGGCAATAGTATACGGAATGCCCTTTCTAATGACTTTTACTTATAAGTTCTCTTAAAGAGATTTGAGCATATAAACACATGATCATATATAACCGATGATATAACCACAAAATGTCCAAGCTTGAAGAAAACTCAGACATTATTTTGTCCAATGCCTTAATGCTATAGATGAGGAAGCTGAGGATCAATGTACCATGGGAACACCATAATTAACGACACAGCACATTTGCAACATATAAGATCTCAATCTCCTCTCCAGAGTTGAGCATGAATCAAAGAGGTTACACTGTAATGTCGCCAATGTATGGTCCTGTAATATATTGCAGCTTGAAGCCAATGATCTCTTATGACTTGTACACAACCAATGCATGTCTTGATTGAATTTTGCACTTGTGTGGTAACTTCTTTAAAACATTTTTGGTCACCTTTTTGTGCCATTCAATTTGTACAGAAAATGCTTTTATGGCCATTTTCAAAGGGATAACTTTTAAAATGGAAACAGCCCATCCTTTCTGCCCTATAGCTGTTGTTAGAACTCCGTAACTGTAGCCAAACAGCTGTAATTGGTGGTTGTAGTGTTAGAGGCGTTAGCTTGCTAGTTGACTAGCCTTGGGGCATAAGTGCATGCATGGTATTAGACATCACATTTCTTAAATAACTCATTTTAACCTCTGAAAAGAATACATCCTTCCTTGTGGTCACTCTTCTCTTCCTTGCCCTCTCCCTCCCCCTGCTCCCAGGTGTCTTGCATTAATAACTGATTTGGGGGCCAATAATTTTAGCCAAGTAAGGTCAGCAAAGAATAAACCAAAAAGGAAGGAAAATGCATTCTGAGCAGTTATTCTCCAGGAATGGCATTGTGATCAAAGACTCAGCGCCTCTTTACATTAAACAACAGTGGCACATTGGGTGTCTTTGGCCCTCTGACTACAGTGGGGAATTGAATACTTCTCAGAATCACATATAATTGAAAGATAGTGGACAATGATGTCCCTTATCCCTGAACCTGCTTTGAGGTATTTGGAGACCTCAGAAGGCTCTGCTTGACCAATGACTAATAATTATTAAAAAAAAGAAAGAAAATCAGAGAAAGACAACAGATGTTTCAGGATTCTTAGCTGCCCCTTTAGTTATAGCCAGAAAAGACAAGGACATGCATTATAGGCATTGCTGTTGGTTTCCCAGGCAATGCCTAACCCACTCTGAGATTGTGATTCAAAAGTAGTGTTCCAAGCAGGCACCCTCCTTTTTGGTTTTCTGGTGCCACTTGGACTGGTAGGTTTGGTGAGGCCCATGTAAACAAGCTGGAGCAGACCCTTTTCATCTCCTATGCCTGTTAATAACCCTCTTCCTCCCTCCACAATTTGATGAAGGCTTTCTTTGGTTAGAGGACTTCGAAGTCTAGACAAATTCCCCATGTGTGCAAAGTGTTGTGAACTGAACTATGAATGCTGTGAATTCACAGCATTTAGTGCTTGGCAGCCAAAGAGTTGGTCTTGCTATCATTTTGGCTCTCAAGCCCTGTTCTTCATCTCATTCTCATTTCTGTGTACATTTGCAAGATGTGTGTAATGTCATTTTCTAAAAATAAAATTTGATTTCAATATTTCTGGCTGACATTCTCTTTCTTTTTAAAGCATTGAACCGATGATCATATAATCACAAAATGTCCAAGCTTGAAGAAAACTCAGACATTATTTTGTCCAATGCCTTAATGCTATAGATGAGGAAGGTGAGGATCAATGTATCATGGGGACACCATAATTAATAATACAGCACATTTGCAACATATAAGATCTCAATCTGCTTTCCAGAGTTGATCATGAATCAAATAACCTCTTTTTATGTCTAAGATGCTTTGGCCATGATCAGTCTTCCATCAGAATAGATGATCTCTTCCAGTATCATATTTTCATAGGCTCAGAAACACTCCATGTGGATTCCTCAAAAATACCTCTCCTTGTTGCCTATAATTCTTGTGGTAATTTTTCCCCAATAGGTTGATGATGTGGCTACTTTCTGGGAGAGAGAACACCTAGATATCTTATTCATCCTCAGGCATAAATGACTAATTAAATGTTTTTCTCAGATGAGGTTTTATTCACAGGGAGAGCAAAGACATTGGACTTGTGAAGAGGCTGATTGAAAGGGAGGGAGGAAAGGGCACAGAAGGAGGAGGCTGAGGTCTTAGAAAACAGTTGGACCAACCTCACAATGAGGACCAACCCCTGACTTATGTTTGGAAAAGCAAAGATGGTAGCATCCTAGGTATTACCAAGGACTGAGATGATTAGGAATGCTTCCTCCTGACAGTCTATTATCAACCAGCCCTGTGGCCATTACTCTTCTTGAGATAAAGAAAGTAAATGGAGATGGGATTTCTTAGTGTTCCTAATCCAATTAACAGTTCGCTATGACAATCAGAGGCAGGGCCAGTCTTCATCTCCACTCTCATCAGGCCTTCCTCATTGCTGTTTCTCATGATGTTATCCCAACACGGTCTATCCTGGTCTCTACAGCAGATAAAATAAGATTGATTTGACTATGCCATTCCTCTGACTGGAAATTTATGATAGTTGTCTATTGCCTATCACATTAAGTCCAAATCATCGTCATGGTTTTCATTAAGATGTCTCTGAGGTGTTACACTCCAGATACCCTGCCAGTTGCTAGTCTGAAGGTTGAGGCCTCCAGGAGTTCTAGCCTAGTGAATGCAGACCTGAAAATAAAGGAGTCCACTGCAAAGGAGCAAGTATTATAGGACCGCAATGTGGGATAATGTCCCGGGATGATAGAGGTCAGGTAAATGTCACAAAACTGGCAGCATGTTAGAACCGATTAAGAGTTTTCCATTTGAAAAGATATATGCACTCCTGTGTTTACTGAAGCACTATTTACCATAGACAAGCTGTGGACACAAGCTAAGTGTCTATCAAAAGATGAATGGATAAAGAAGATGTGGTATGTATATAATACACAATGGAATATTACTCAGCCTTAAAATAGAATGAACTCTTGCCATTTGTGTCAACATGGGTAGAAGGTATTATGCTAAGTGAAATAAATCTGACAAATACCATATCCTTTCACTTATACATGCAATCTGAAAAACAAAGCAAATGAATGAACAAACATAACAGTTTATTTAGACTCATAAATATACAGAACAGACTGGTAGTTGCCATAGGGGAGGCATGTGGAAGGATGGGCAAAATAGGGAAAGGGGGAAAAATTAATGAGAATATCTTGATATGGATGATGGTTACATTAATGTATACACATAACATTCATCAAGCTGTACACTAAGATTTGTGGATTTGTGCATTTTATTGTATATTCCACAATTTTTAAAAAAAGATTTCCAGGTGAGCAGGGAGCATTCTAAGCCAAGGAAATTGCATGGAAAATGACAGTGAAAGGAAAGCCCTCTCTGAGAATTGAAAATTACCTAAGGCAGCAAGGTTATAGCCCCAGCACACAGAGAGCTGGGAGGACAAGTGCATAGTCTGGAATTATACTTTGGGTCTTTCAGACTAGTGGTTCTCAAATGGTACAGCAGTTTATGCAGTCTGTAATAAAAATTTCACCAGACTGAGGTGGAAAGAGAAAATAGGATAACAGAGTATTTTTTTCATAGAAATGAAAAAATATCATTCGCTTTTTACCTTTTTGTTATTAAAAATGTTTCTTTGATGAAATGTTGGTCATGTTAGAAGACAGGCATGTATTTGTTTTTTAACGTCTTAACCAGGCAAGATAAAAAGCAAGTAAACCTAGGAGAGGCTCAAAACAAATTTAACTCATTTTATTTCTTTTCTCTTCTATTTTGATGATCTTTGAAGTCAACCAGTCTGGCAAAAACTGGATGAGACTAAAAGAATGGAGAAATGGAGAAACCAGCAGGGGCTGAATTGCAAGAAAAAAGATGTTTGGTTTGAGGGAAATTGTTTCTAGAGTATTAAATTCTCTCTCCTTATGCCCCTTCTTTGTCTCTTTCACCCTCCAGGTGAGGGGGCCAACACGCTTTGTATGCGAGCCATGTGGGACTGGCTTTAAGATGACGGGGTTAATCACCCACCGAATATGACCATTACCCAGCTCCGGTGAATGCTTTGGTTAATGGGGCCCCTTTCTTGTGGGAACCCCATATAAGCTGGTTGCAAAACCAAAAAGCAGTCCAGGAGCCTTAGTGAATTTGCTGCTTCAGCTTATCCTCATGGGTCTTACAGATGTCAATAAAAATATTAGGCTAATTAACAAGGAAATGGGGAGAGCCAAGAGACTCTTCCCTACAAGGAGGAAATGTTGAAACATTTAGAGTAGTCTTCCCTTTATCCGTGGTTTCAGTTACACACAGCCACCACAGTCTGAAAGCTGGAATGTTTTTTCCTGGCCTTTGTTACTGAACAGATTTGTAGAATGTCTGAGTCAACTGAACTGCCTTAGTTTATGGAATTGGGAGTAGGGGGAGTCTAAAAAACTTAATGTTCTGCATATAACTGTAGATTAATAATAACAAAATAAAATCAATGTAAAAATTAAGGAGTAATAAAACAGCAGATCCAAACAACCCAAGAATGGACTAACAGTTACCAAAAGGAAAGGGACTGTCAATTAATGAAAAATGAATAATAAAGAAAAAAAACAAATAAATATTAATAAATATATAAATAAAAAGAATGCAGCAGCACAGTTGAAAAAAGACATATGCACTCCTATGTTTACACAGCACTATTCAGTATACAAAAGAAATGGAAACGACCTAAATGTCCATCAGTAGATGAATGATAAAGAAGATGAGGTTCATACACAGAATGGAATGGAATATTACTCAGCCATAAGAAGAAAATAAATCCTACCATTTACTCAACATGGATGGATTTGGTGGATATTCTGCTCATTGAAATAAGCTAGTGAGAGAAAGGAAAGTGGCAATGATTTCACTCTCCTGTGGAGGATTACAAAAAAGAAAAAAAGGGAAGGAACATACAGTAGCAGCCTCACCAAACCCAAGAATGGACTAACGGTTACCAAAGGGAAGTGATTGAGGGGGATGGGTTGGAAGGGAGGAAAGAGATGGAAAATGGGGCATTACGAGCAGCACTGATAATGTGGTTTGGGGGCAGACACAGGGAAGGCAGTATAGTACAGTGAAATCAGAATCCCTTCTGCAGCATATTACTGGGCTGAAGGACATTGACTCTTATGGGATATGTGGGGTGGACAGGAGAATGGGGGTAGTCAAGTAACCAAAATGTTGTTCATGTAACTGTTTCTACTCACATCAAAATAAAAAGAGACATACGGGACCTTGGATCTGATTTCCATTTTTCCTGATGCTGTCAAGTGGTCAGCATCCACCTCACTGAAATCACACCCCCAGGTAGGGCTTGAGGCTTTTGACTGGGGAGCTGCTCATATGAGTAGACACTTTGTGTCTCTAGGAAAAATGAAGTTGCTCACATAATTGTCGATTAATGATAAATGAATAATAAAGAAAAAAACAAGCAAATAAATAATAATAAATATGTAAATAAAGAATGCAACATCACAGTATTAAAAAGACATATATACTCCATTGTTTATCACAGCACTATTAAGGATACAAAAGAAATGGAAGCAACCTAAGTGTCCATCGGTAGATGAATGGATAAAGAAGATGTGGTTCATACAAAAATGGAATATTACTCAGCCTTAAGAAGAAAATAAATCCTAACATTTCCCAAAACATGGATGCAGCTTGCAGATACAATGCTCCTTGACATAAGCTAGGGAGAGAAACAAAAGTGCCACAAGATTTCACTCAAATGTGGAGTATTAGAAAGAAGAAAAAAAGTGAAGGAACCTACAGTAGCAGCCTCACCGAACCCAAGAATGGGCTAATGATTTTTCAAGGGAAAGTGACTGAGGGGGATGGGTTGTAAGGGAGGAAAGAGATGGAAAATGGGGCACTAAGAGCAGCACAGATAATGTGGTTTTGATGTGGGCACAGGAAAGGCAGTAGAGCACAGCAAAGATCACTATCACTTCTAGAGCATATTACTGGGCTGATAGACATTGACTCTTATGGGGCATGTACTGTGGACTGGATAATGGGTGTAGTCTAGTAAGCATAATGTTGCTAATCCAACGGTTTAGTACTGACATCAAAATAAAAAGAAGTGCACAGGACCTTGTATCTGATTTCCATTTCCCTGATGCTGTCAATATGGTCAGTGACCACCTCACCATAATCACACTTCCAGCTCAGGCCCTAGGCTCTGGGCTGAGAAGCTGCTCATTTGAGCAGACACTTTGTGTCTCGAGGAAAGAGGCACCACTGTGACATCATGGATTCTTCAGGCAACAGTGCCACTCTTGTAAACTCCATCCCCAGGGGGTGGGCAATGCCCAACCATGGGGGGCTGCATCATCTTAAAAAACATTCCTGGATCTGGTCTATACATATATACATAGAAAATGATTTAAATCATCAGTGGAGAATAAGAGCACAGAAAAACTGAAGGAGCAAAACAGCTTCAGATGCACAGGACACAGTAATGGACCAACAGTTACCAAAGGGAAAAAGCACTCGGTTGGATGCCTGGGACAGCAGGGAAAAGGATTAGGGGAGAAAAAGGGGGATTTATGATTAGCATGTACAATGTTTGGTGTGGCACAATTAAGGCTGTATAACATTGAGAAGACAAGGAGTGACTCCACGGTATCTGGACATGGTGATGGAAAGTTACTGCAATGGGGTATGTAGTGGGAAGTTGGAGATGGGGGTAGTGCAACAAACTTAATGTTCTGCATGTCATTGTAGATGAATGATAACGAAATTTTAAGAATGTAAAAATTAAGGAGATGTATAGTAGCAGATCCACACAACCCATAAATAGACTAACATTCACCAAAAGGAAACGGACTGGGGTGGAAGGGTGTGAATGCAGTGATAAGGGGGTGAAGGAAAAGAAAGGGTGCATGGTGGTTAGCATCTATAATGTGAGCGGGGGGGATCCAGGAAAGCTGTAAAACACAGAGAGAACAAGTAGGGATTGTACAGTATTCTACTACACTGATGAACAGTGACTGCAATGGGGTATCAGGGGGTATTTGGTCATGGGGGGAGTTTAGGAAACAAAGTTGCTCATGTAATTGTCAGTTAATGAAAAATAAATTATAAAGAAACAAATAAATAATAGTAAATACATAAATAAAAAGAATGCAGCAGCACACTTTTAAAAAGACATATGCACTTCTATGTTTACCACAGCACTTTTCAGGATACAAAAGAAATTGAAGCAACGTAAGTGTCCACCTGTAGATGAATGGATAAAGAAGATGTGGTTCATATACATGATGGAATATTAGTAAGCTATAAGAAAAAAATAAGTCCTACCATTTACTCAACATGGATGGATTTGGTGGATATTATGCTCATTGAAATAAGCTAGTGAGAGAAAGAAAAGTGCCAAATGATTTCACTCACCTGTGGAGTATTAGAAAAAAGAAAAAAGTGAAGGAACAAGACAGTAGCAGCCTCACCGAACCCAAGAATGGACCAATGGTTACCAAGGGAAAGTGACTGAGGGGGATGTGTTGGAAGGGAGGAAAGAGATGGAAAATGGGGCATTACGAGCAGCACAGCTAATGTGGATTGGGGGCGGGCATGGGGAAGGCAGTAGAGCACAGCGAAGATCACTATCGCTTCTACAGCATATTACTGGGCTGATGGACATTGACTCTTATGGGGCATGTGGAGGGTACTGGATAATGGGGGTACTCTAGTAACCGTAATGTTGCTAGTGCAACTGCTTAGTACTGACATCAAAATAAAAAGAAACGCACAGGACCTTGTATCTTATTTCAATTTTCCCTGATGCTATCCCGGTGGTCAGCGTCCACCTCACTGAAATTACACTCCCAGCTAGGGCCCTAGGCTCTGGACTGGGACGCTGCTCATTTGAGCAGACACTTTGCATCCCTAGGAAAGAGGCACCACTGTGACATCATGGATTAGCCAGGCAACAGTGCTGCTCTTGCAAACTCCATCCCCACAGGGTGTGCAATGCCCAGTCATGGGGAGCTGCATCATCTTAGCAAACATTCCTGGATCTGGTCTATATATATACATATAAAATGATTTCAATCATCAGTGGAAAATAAGAGCACAGAAAAACTGAAGGAGCAAAACAGCAGCAGGAGCACAGGACCGAAGAATGGACTAACAGTTACCAAAGGGTAAATGACCCGGTTGGATGACTGGAAATTCAGGGATAAGGGTCAGGGGAAAGAAAGGGGGCTTTATTATTAGCATGTAAAATGTTTGGTGTGGCACATGTACAGCCGTACAACACTGAGAAGACAAGGGGTGACTTCACAGTATCTGGTCATGCTGATGGAAAGTTACTGCAATGGAGTATGTAGCAGGAAGATGGAGATGGGGGGAGTCTAAAAACTTAACGTTCTGCATGTAATTGTAGATTAATGATAATGAAATTTTAAAAAACAATGAAAAAATTAAAGAGCAATAGGGCAGCAGATCTACACAGTCCAAGATTGGACTAACAGTTACCCAAACAAAAAGGACTGGGGTGGATGGGTTTGAATGCAGTGATAAGGGGATGAAGGGCGAGAAAGAACACATTGTGGTTGGCATGTATAATGTGGGAGGGGAGTGCCAGGGGGGCTGTAAAACACAGAGAATACAGTTATTGATTCTACAGAATCCGACTACACTGATGGACAGTGACTGCAATGGGGAATCAGGGGGTACCTGGTGATGTGGGGAGTTTAGGAAACAAAAGAGTTGCTCCTGTAATTATTGATTAATGAAAAATTAACAATAAAGAAACAAACAATAATAAATATATAACTAAATAAATAATGCAGCAGCACCGTTTTAAAAAGACATGCACCCCTATGTTTATCACAGCACTGTGCAGGACACTAAATATATGGAAGCAACCTAGGTGTCCATCTGTAGATAAATGAATAAAGAAGATGTCGTTCATACACACAATGGAATATTACACAGCCTTTAGAAGAAAATAAATCCTATCATTTGCTGGAACATGGATCGAGTTTGAGGATATTATGCTCATTGAAATAAGCTGGGAGAGAAAGAAAAGTGCCAAATGATTTCACTCACCTGTGGAGTATTAGAAAAATGAAAATAAGTGAGGGAACAAGACAGTAGCATAACTGAACCCAAGAATGGGCTAACGGTTTTCCAAGGGTAAGTGACTGAGGGAGATGGGTAAGAAGGGAGGAAAGATATGGACAATGGGGCATTCCGAGCAGCACAGATAGTGTGGTTTTGGTGTGGGCACGGGGAAGGCAGTAGAGCACAGCGAAGATCAGTATCACTTCTAGAGCATATTACTGGGCTGATAGACATTGACTCTTATGGGGCATGTACTGTGGACTGGATAATGGGGGTAGTCTAGTAACGGTAATGTGGCTCATATTACTGTTTAGTACTGACATGAAAATAAAAGAAACACACAGGACCTTGGATCTGATTTCCATATTCCCTGATGCTGTCAAGGTGGTGCATCCACCTCACTGAAATCACACTCCCAGCTAGGGCTTGAGGCTCTGGACTGGGAAGCTGCTCATATGAGCACACGCTTTGTGTCTCTAGGAAAGAGACACGACTGTGACGTGGATTCTACAGGCAACAGTGCTGCTCTTGCAAACTCCGCCTCCAGGGGGCGGGCAATACCCAGTCATGGGGAGCTGCATCATCTTGGCCAACATTCCTGGTTTTATGTATATATGTATTTATATACATATATAAAATGATTTCACTCATCAGAGGAGAAAAAGAACAAAGAAAAGCTGAAGGAGCAAAAGAGCAGCAGATGCACAGGACCCAAGAATGGATTAACGGTTTAATGTTTGGTGTGGCACAGGTACAGATGTACAACACTGAGAAGATGAGGAATGATTCCACAGTATCTGGTCATGGTGATGGAAAGTTACTGCAATGGGGTATGTGGAGGGAAGTTGGAGAAAGGTGGAGTCTAAAATATTTTATGATCTGCATGTAATTGTAGATTAATGATAACGAAATATAAAGACAATGTGAAAATTAAGGAGCAATAGAGCAGCAGATCTACACAACCTACGAATTTACTAACAGTTACCCGAACAAAAAGGACTGTGGTGTATGGGTGTGAATGCAGTGATAAGGGTGTGAAGGGAAAGAAAGGGTGCACTGTCGTTAGCATGTGGGAGTTGGGACCAGGAGGGCTGTAAAACACAGAGAAGACAGGTAGTGAGTATCTTACTACACCGATTGACAGTGACTGCAATGAGGCTTCTGGGGGTACTTGGTGATTGGGGGCGTTTAGGAAACATAAACTTGCTCATGTAATTGTTGATTAATGAAAAATGAGTAATAAAGAAAAAAACAGTAAGTAATAGTAATATATAAGTAAAAATAATGCAGCATCACATTTAAAAAAGACATTTGTACCCCTATGTTTATCACAGCACTATAAAGGATACAAAAGAAATGGAACCAACCTAAGTGTCCATCTGTAGACGAGTGGAAAAGAAGATGTGGTTCATACATACAATGGAATATTACTCAGCCATAAGAATAAATCAAATCCTACCATTTGCAACAACATGAACGGAGCTGCAGGGTATTCTGCACAGTGAAATAAGCCAGGTGGAGAAAGACAAGTATCAAATGACTTCACACATCTTTAGAGTATAAGAACAAAGAAAAAAGGGAAGGGGCAAAACGGCACGAGACTCACAGAACCCAATAATGGACTATATTTACCCAAGTGAAAGGAACTTCAGGGGTTGGCTGGAAATGGAAGGATAAGTGGGGGAGAGAATAAAATGGGTTTTATGATTAGCAAGTATAATGTGTGGGGTGGCATGGGGAGCAATGTACAACACAGAGAAGTTGAGTTGTAATTTTACAGCATTTTAATATGCTGATGGACAGTGACAACAATGGACTATGGGGGTAATTTGGTGATGGGGAGTGTCTAGTAAACATAATGTTACTCATGTTATTGTAGTTTAAAGAAAGATAGATGATAGTTAGAAAGACATAGATAGATTGAAAGATAGATGCATAGCTAAATTAATAAATATAAATGACTGACTGAATGAATGAATGAATGAACGAATGAATAAATAAATAAATAAATGGGCAAATAAAGGAGCAAATAAATAAATGAGCAAATAATTAAATAATTAAATACAATGCAGCCACCCAGTTTAGCAAAGACGTATGCACACCTATGTTTATCACAGCACTATTCACAATAATCAAGCTAAGTGTCCCTCAGTAGATGAATGGATAAAGAAGATGTGGTACATATACACAATGGAATATTATTCATCCATAAGAAGAAAAAAAATTCTACTATTTACAACAACATGAATGGAGCTAGGGGGTATTATACTCAGTGAAATAACCCAGGCAGAGAAAGACAAGTAGCAAATGATTTCACTCATCTGTGGAGTATAAGAAGAAAGAGAAAACTGAAGGAGCAAAACACCAGTAGCCTTGCCGAACCCAAGAATGGACTAATGGTTACCAAATGGACTGTGACTGTGGAGGATGGGAGGGAAGGGAGAAATAAGGGGGAAATCGGGGCATTTAGAGTAGCACACATAATATGGGTGGGGGTGCAGCATGGGGAGTGCAGTATAACACAGAGAAGACTAGTAGTGATTCTACAGCATCTTACTAAGCTGATGGACAGTGACTGCAATGGTGTAAGTGGAGGTAACACAGTGATGAAGGAGTGTAGTAAACATAGTGTTCCCCATGTAATTGGAGATTAATGATAGCAAGTTTAAAAATAGATTAAAAATGAAATAAAAGAATGCAGTAACCCAGTTTGAAAAAGACACATGCACCCCTACGTTTATCACAGCACTATTCACAATAGTCAAGCTAAGTGTCCATTAGTATATGAATGAATACAGAAGATGTGGTGCATATACACAACGGAATATTCTTCAGCCATAAGAAGAAAACAAATCCTACTATTTACAACAACATGGATGGAGCTGGAGGATATTGTGTTCATTGAAACAAGCTAGGTGGAGAAAGACAAGTGCTAAATGATTTACCTCATTTGTGGAGTACAACAATGAAGCGAATTTGAAGGAACAAAATAGCAGCAGACTCAGAGACTCCAAGAAGACACTAGTGATGACCAGAGGAGAAGGGTTTGGGCGAATGGGTGGGGATGGAGGGAGAAGGTGATGTAGGGGTATCGTCCTTGGTATACATGTGTTGGAGGATCATGGGGAATACACTGTAGCACAGAGAAGGTAAATAGTGATCTGTGACATCTTGCTGCACTGATGGACAGTGACTTCATTGGGGTATGGGTGGGGACTTGATAATATGGGTAAACTGTAGTAACCACATTGTTTTTCATGTGAAACCTTCCTAAGAGTGTATATCAATAGAACCTTAATAAAAATTCTTGAAAAACAAAAATAAATCACATGTTCATCTCAAGAGATACAGAAAAATCATTTGAGAAATCCCTCAACATGTATTCAAGACAAAAACTCTCAACAACTTACATACAGAGGGAATATATCTAAACATAATAAAAGTCATATGTAGTAAGGCAACAATGTGAAAAACTGAAAGCTTTTCCTCTGAGATCAGGATCAAAACAAGGGGGCCACTCCTGCTTTATTATTCAACAAAGTAGTGGAAGTCCTACCCAGAGCAATTAGGCAAGAAAAAGAAACAAAAGGCAAACAAATCAAAACAAAAAAAGCAAAAACATCATTATATGTATGACTATACATAACACTGAAGACTTAAAAAGCTCTTACCATTAACTGAATGAAGTCAATAATATTTAGAATGTAAAATCAATATACAAAACTCAGCTGTGTTTCTACATACTAATAGTGAACTATCAGTAAGAGATATTAAGAAACTACTCCCATTTATAACTGCACTGAAAATAGTAAAATAAATAAATCAAACCAATGAGGTGAAAAATCTGTATGTTGAAATCTATAAGACATTGATAAAAGAAGCTGAAGAATAGGTAAAGAAATGGAAACAGTCTGTGCTCGTAGACTGAAATGATTACTATCACATACTACACAAACAAACAAATCCACAGATTCAGTGTAACCCCTTACCAAAACTGCCATGGCATTTTTCATGGAACTAGCACAAACCTAAAATGTGTATGGAACCATGGAAGTCTGAACAGCCAAAGCAATCTTGAGAAAGAACAACAAAGCTGGAGGCATCAAGCTCCCTGATTTCAAAATGTATCAATAAAGCTATAATAATCAAAACAGTACAGTACAGACACCAAGATCCATGGAACAGAATAGAGAGTTCAGAGGTAAACCCAGTCATAGAGGGTTAATTAACTTACAGCAAAGGAGCCAGGAATATACAGAGGGAAAGAACAGTCTTTTGAACAAATCGCTGGGAAAACTGTACAGCAAAATAACAAAACAGGATGATTATATTGTACCATAAACAAAAAGAACTCAAAATGGATCAAAGACTGACACATTAAGGCCTAAAGTCATGAACTTCCCAGAAGAAAACATAAGAGGGTAAACTCATTGACACTGGATTAGTCAATGGTTTTTTGAATTTGACACCAAGAGTAAAAGAAGGCAATAAAAGTGAGAAGAAAAGTAGGATTCTATCAAACTAAAAAGGTTCTGTACAGCAAAGGAAGCAATCAACAAAATAAAAAGACAATCTATAGATTGAGAGAAAATATTTTGAAACCACATATCTGATAAGGAATTAATATCTAAAATATAGGAAGAATTAATGCAATTCAGTAGTGGAAAAAACCCAACAAACAACCCAATTACTAAATGCGCAGAGATGTAAATGGATGTGTTTCCAAAGAACACATACAAATCGCCAATGTGCACATGAAAAGGTGCTACATATCACTAATCATTAAGAAATGCAAATCAAATGCAGTGAGATATCACCTCGTACCTGTTAGAATGTCTATTATCAGAAAGGCAAGTAATACCAAGTGTTGGCGAGGATGTGGAAAAAAGTGTTCTGTTTTGGTGCACTGTTACAAGGTAAATTGGACCTGCTGCTCTCTAAAACAGTATGGAGCTTCAATAAAAAATAAAAAAATGGAACTACCACGTGATTCAGCAATTCCACTTATGAGTATTTATCCAAAGGAGATGAAATCACAATATTAAAATGTCTGCTTTGTTCAGTGCAGCATTGTTTCCAGTAGCCAGGACATAGAAACAATCTAAGTGTCCACTGATGGATGAATGGACAAAGAAAATGTTGTATATATATATGCACAATGTGATATTATTCAGTTACCAATAAATGGAAAATCTGCCATTTATTATTACAACATGGATGTACTCTAAGTGAAATAAGTCAAATAATGTATGATATCACTTACATTTGGAATCTAAAACAAAACAGAACAAAAAAGAGAGAATTCATACATATACAGAACACACTGGTGAATAACAGAGAAGGCGGGGGTGAGGGGTAGGGGGTAGGCACAATGGGTGAAGGTCAAAAGTTACAGACGTCCAGTTACCAGACGCATTAAGTCCTGGGATGTAATATATAGCATGGTGAATATAGTTAACAATGTTGCATTTGTATATTTAAATGTTGAGAGAGTAGATATTAAAAGTTCTCATCCAAGAAGAATCCTATGTAAATATAGTGATGGATGTTATCTAAACTTACTGTTATAATCATTTCACAATGTATAACACATATCAAATCATTATGCAGCACACGTAAAATTAACAAAATACAATATGTCAATATATCTCAATTATAAAACTATTAATTTTAGAATAATCTAGCAGCTCGTAAAAAAGTACAATTGATGGCGCACCGTTTGGGCAGTGGGCACGGGCGGGTCCAAGTGGGCGCCCCGGGGCGGAGCCAGGTGGCCGCGAGGGGCGGGCGCGGGAAGCCTTCGGCGTCCGCTTGCCGCTAGGCCGCCCTGCTGGCTGTAGCCCCCTGCCTGGCGAAGGCCTTCACGGAACCTCGGCAGTGGCGGCGGCACCGGGGCAGGGGGTCGAGGCAGGCTGCCGCTTCCGGTGGAGTGAGGAGCGATTGTCTGAGCGAGGCCAGACTGGAGGCCTTCCCTCAATGGCCCCCCTAGCACGCGCCCGTACCCGCCTCACTCATCCCAGTGGCGCCGGGCGCCCGCTCCCGCTGCTCGGGGCCTGGAAGTTCCCCAAGGGCACCCAGGAGCTGGAGGCTCAGCGGCCAACGTGGCCTCGGGGTACTGAGGGTGGGAGGGAGCTAGGGCGCAGAGGGCCGGCGCGGAGCGCCACGCAGGCGCCGTGGGAAAATGACCCCAGGGGTCACCGCGGCGCGCTGCCTGATGGGGGGAGGCCCGGGAACCCTGGCGGACTGACGGCGAGAGCGCGGGAGCTCCGCAGGGCCCGCCGGGAGCTGACGCTGTGGCTGCTCTCTCCTCTCCAATCTCTCTTTTTTTTCAGTCTCACCATTATGTAGTCTGGACTATGCGGGCTTTTTTATTTTTATATTTTTTAGTGTCATTAATCTACAATTATATGAGCAACATTATGGTGACTAGACTCCCCCCATCATCCAGTCCCCCCCCCCAACATACCCCATTACAGTCACTGGCCATCAGCATAGTAAGATGCTACAGAATCAGTACTTGACTTCTCTGTGCGATACTGACCTCCCCGTGGGACCCTCCCCCACATTATGAGCACTAATCGCAATGCCCCTTTTCCCTCTTCCCCCTCCCTCCCCAGATAGTCAGCCCAGTCCCTTTCCCTTTGGTAACTTGGTTATAGGGGGAGTCTAGTAAACATAATGTTACTCATGTAACTGCATATAAATGATAAAAAATTAATAATAATAATAATAATAGATGATAGATAGACATACAAATAAAAAAATAAATAACATGAAGTCACAGTGGTGCCTCTTTCCAAGATACACAATGTGTACGCTGAGAAGAGCAGGTTTCCCCTTCAGAGCATGGTGTCCTAGACTGGAATGTGATTTCAGTGAGGTGGGCACTGGCCACGTTGACAGCATGAGGGAAAATGGAAACCGCATCCAAGGTACTGTGTGTTTCATTTTATTTGGGGTCAGTACTAAACAGTTATATGTTCACCATAATGGTTCCTATACTCCCACCATTATCTTATCAAGTCCCCACCGCATATGCCATACGAGTCACTGACCATCAGCCCAGTAATATGCTGTTGAAGCACTACTTGTCTTCTCTGTGTTGTACAGCCCTCCCCGTGCCCCACCTCCCACATTATACATGCTAATCGTAATGGACCTTTATTTCCCCGCCCTTATCCCTCCCTTCCCACCAAGCCACCCCAGTCCCTTTCCCATTGGTAACTGTTAGTCCATTCTCGTGATTCTGCTGCTGTTTTGCTCCTTCAGTTTTCTCTTTGTTCTTATACTCCATAGATGAGTGAAATCATTTCATGCTTTGTCTTTCTGTTCCTGGCTTATTTCACTGAGCATAATACCCTGTAGCTCCATCCATGTTGTTGCAAATGGTAGGATTTGTTTTCATCATATGGCTGATTAATATTTCACTGTGTATATGTGCCACATCTTCTTCATCCACTCATCTACTGATGGACACGTATCTTTGCTATTGAGGATAGTGCTGTGTAAACAGAGGAGTGCATAAGCGTTTTTCAAACGGGGTTGCTGCATACTTTTTTTGTACTTATTTATTTATTTTTTAATTTTGATATCATTATTCTACAATTAGATGAGGAACATCATGTTTATGAGACTCCCCCATCAAAAACTTACCCCACATAGCCCATTGCAGTCAGTGTCCATCAGCGTAGTAAGATGCTGTAGAATCACTACTTGTCTGCTCTGTGTGGTTAAGCACTCCCTGTGGCCCCTCCACACTATGCATGTTAATCATAATGTGCTCTTTCTTTACTCCCCCTGATTCCCCCATTCCCACCCATTCATCCCAGTCCCTTTCCCTTTGGTAACTGTTAGTCCATTCTTGGATTTTGTGTGTCTGCTGCTGTTTGCTTCTTCAGTTTTTTCCTTGTTCTCCTTTTCTACTGATGAGTAAAGTTATTTGATACTTGTCTTTTTCCGCCTGGCATATTTCACTGTGCATAACACCCTCTAGCTCCATCCAGGTTGTTGCAAATGGTAGGATTTGTTTTCTTCTTATGGCTGAATAATAGTCCATTGTGTAAATAATCCACGTCTTCTATATTCATTCATCTACTGTTGGACAAGTAGCTTGGCTACTGTGAACATTGCTGTGATAAACATAGGGGTGCATGTTTCTTTTTTAACCTGTGCTGCTGCATTCTTTTTATTTATTTATTTATTTATTTATTATTTGTTCGTTTGCTTATTTGTTTATTTTTATTTAGTATACAATTACATGGGTAACATTATGTTTACTAGACTCCCCCCATCACCAAGTTCCCCCATGATTGATACCCCATTGCAGTCACTATCCATCAGTGTTGTTAGGTACTGTGGAATCACAACTTGTCTTCTCAGTGTTGTTGTACAGCCCTACCTGTGCCCCACCACATGTTATACATGCTAATCATAATGCCACCTTACTTTCCCCCACCCCTTACCCATACAGTCCCAACAATCCACCATAGTGCTTTTCCCTGTAGTAACTGTTAGTCCATTCTTCTGTTCTGTGAGTGTGCTGCTGTTTCGCTCCTTCAGTTTTTTCTTTGTTATTATACTCTAGGAAGACGGAAATCATTTTGTACTTGTCTTTCTCTACCTGGCTTATTTTACTGTGTATAATACCCTATAGCTCCACTGATGTTGCAAATGGTATTATTATTTTCCTCTTATGGTTGAATAACAGTCCATTGTGTGCATGTACCACATCTTCTTCATCCATTCATCTACTCATGGGCACTTAGCTTGGCTATTGTGAATAGTGTTGTGATAAACATAGGGGTGCATATGTCTTTTTGAACAGGGCTGCTGCAATATTTTTATTTATTTATCTATAATTTATGTATTTACTTCTTTATTTCTTATTAATCTACAATTTCATGAGTAAAATTATGTTCACCAGATTCCCTGCACCACCAAGTTTCACCCCAGATACCCCATTACAGTCAGTGTCTATCAGGGTAGAAAGATACTGCAGATTCACTACTTGTCTTCTCAGTTTTGTGCAGCCCTCCACATGCCATCCCTCCCACATTATACATGCTATTCCTAATGTGCCCTTTCTTCTCACCACCTGTTATCCCTACATTCCCACCCAAACACCTCATTCCCTTTCCCTTTGGTAACGGTTGGTTCATTGGTCAGTGCTGTGTGTCTGCTGCTGTTTTATTCCTTCAGTTTTTTCTTTGTTCTTATACTCCCTAGATGAGTGAAATCATTTCATACTGTCTTTCACTGCCTTATTTCACTGAGCATAACATGCTGTAGCTCCATCCATATTGCTGCAAATGTTAGGATTTGATTTCCACTTTCGGCTGAATCATGTTGCACTGTATATATGCAACACATCTCCTTCATCCATTTATCTACTGATGGACACTTACCTTGGCTATTCTGACTAGTGCTGTGGTAAACATAGGGGTGCATACGTCTTTTTGCAATGGAGTTGCTGCATTTTTTTACTTATTTATTTATTTTATTTTGATATCGTTAATCTACCATTAGATGAGTAACATTATGTTTACTAGACTCCCCCATCGAAAAGTTACCTGATATAGCCCATTGCAGTCATGTCCAGCAGCGTAGAAAGATGCTGTGGAATCACTACTTGTCTTCTCTGTGTGTACAGAACACCCTTTGCCGACCCCACATTATACTTGCTAATCATAATACCCCCTTTAAGTAGCCCACCTTTTCCCTCTATTCCCACCTGTCCATGCAAGACCCTTCCCCTTTGATAACTGTTAGTCCATTTTGGGTTCTGTGAGTCTGCTGCTGTTTTGCTTCTTCACTTTATTCTTTGTTCTCCTTCTCTGCAGCTGAGTGAAGTCATTTAATACTTGTCTTTCTTTGCCTGGCTTATTTCACTGTATATGATACCCACTATCTCCATCCATGCTGTTGCAAATCATAGGTTTGTTTTCTTCTTATGGCTGAATAACATTTCATTGCGTATATGTACCACATCTTTATCCATTCGTCTCCTGATGGACACTTTGCGTGGCTATTGTGAATGGTGCTGTGATAAACATAGGGGTGCATATGTTTTATTTAAACTAGGCTGCTGCACTCTATGTGTATATATATTTATTTATATTTCCTTATTTTTTATTTATTTATCATTATCTACAATTACATACGTAACATTATGTTTACTAGACTCCACCCATCACGAAGTTCCCAACAAATAACCCATTGCATTCACTTTCCATCAGCGTAGTAACATACTGTATAATCACTACTTGTCCTCTGTGTCTTACAGACCTCCTGGTGTCCCTCCTCCCACATTATACATGCTAATTGTAATGCACCCTTTCTTTCCCCCAACCCCTTATCCCTCCATTCCCACCCATCCACCCCACTCCCTTTCCCTGTCCATTCTTGCATCCTGTGAATCTGCTGCTGATTGCTTGTTAAGATTTTTCATTGTTTTTTTACTTCGTTATCATTAATCTACAATTACATGCTGAACACTAAGTTTTCTAGACTACTCCCATCAACAAGTTCTCCCCACATGCCCCATTGCAGTCACTTTACATCACCATGGTAAGATGCAGTGGAAATACTCCTTGTCTTCTCAGTTTTGTACAGCCTTATGTGTGCCTCACGAAACATTATACATGCTAATCATAATGCCCTCTTTCTTTCCCGTGCTCCTTATCCCTCCAGTTCCAGACATCCACCCCATTCCTTTTCCCTTTGGTAACTGTTAGTCCATTCTTGGGGTCTGTGAGTCTGCTACTGTTTTGCTCCTTCAGGTTTTCTTTGTTCTTATACTCCACTGATGATTGAAATCATTATATATATATATATAGACCAGAACCAGTAATGTTTGCTAAGATGATGCAGCTACCCATGGCTGGGCCTTGACCACACCCTGGGGGTGGACTTTGCAAGAGCAGCACTCTTGCCTACAGATTCCATGATGTCACAGTGGTGCCTCTTTCCTAGAGACACAGTGTGTATGCTGGGTGGATCAGCTTCCCTCTTCAGACCCTGGTGTCCTAGACGGGGATATGATTTCAGTGAGGGGGTCACTGACCACCTTGACAGCATCAGGGAAAATGGAAACCTGATCCAAGGTACTGTGTGTTTCTTTTTATTTTGATATCCATACTAAACAGTTACATAAGCAACATTATGGTTTCTAGATTCCCCCATTATTAAGTACCCACCACCTACCACACAGGAGTCACCATCCATCAGCACAGTAATATTCTGTAGAAGCCATACTGAACTTTGCTCTATTGTACAGCACTCCCCTTATCCCCCTTCCACATTATACATGCTCAGCATAATGCACCCTTTCTCCCCCGCCCTTAAACCTCCATTCCCACCAATCCTCCCCAGTCCCTTTCCCTTTGGTAAGTGTTAGACCATTATTGATTTCTCTAAATGTGGTAATGTTTTGCTCCTTCAGTTTTTTCTTTGTTTTTATACTCTTTAGAAGACTGAAATCATTTCATACTTGTCTTTCTCTACCTGGCTTATTTCACTGTGTATAATGCCTTATAGCTCCATCCATTTTGCAAATGGTAGGATTTGTTTTTCTGTTATGGCTGAATAATATTTCATTTTATACATGTACCACATTTTCTTCATCCATTCATCTACTGATGGACACTTAGCTTGGCTGTTGTGAATAGTGTATTGATAAACGTACGTGTGCACGTCTTTTTAAAACTAGGCTGCTGCCTTCTATTTAGTTCATTATATTTATTTATTTATTATTTATTTTTCATTAATCTGCTATTACATGAGTAAAATTATTTTTACTAGACTTATCCCATCACCAAGCTCCCCCTAACACCCCATTACAGTCACTTTCCATCAGTGTAGTAAGATACTGTCAAATCACTGCTTGTCTTCTCTGTATTGTCCAGTCCTCCCCGTGCACTCCGTCTGACATTATACATGCTAATTGTAATGTGCCCTTTCTTCCCACACAGCCTTTGTCCCTCCATTCCCACCCATCCACCCCAGGCTCTTTCACTTTGGTAACTCAGTCCATTCTCGGATTCTGTAAGTCTGCTGCTGTTTTACTCGTTCAATTTTTTCTTTGTTCTTATTTGACAATGATGAGTGAAATCATTTTATGTTTATATGTAGGCAAGAACTACTTATATTCCCTGAAATGATGCAGAACCTCATGGCTGGGCAGTGACCACCATGTTGGGGTGGAGTTTGAAAGAGCAGCACTGTTGCCTGGAGATTCCGTGACGTCACAGAGGTGCCTCTTTACCGGAGACACAATGCATATGCTGAGAGGTGCAGGTTCCCACTTCAAATCCCGATGCCCTAGATGGGGACGTGTTTTCGTTGAGGTGGGCACTGCCCACCTGGACAGCATCATGGAAAATGTAAACCAGATCCAAGGTACTGTGTGTTTCTTTTTATTTTGGTGTCAGTACTAAACAGTTACATGAGCAACATTATGCTTACTAGAATACCCCCATTATCCAGTACCCTCCACATACCCCATAAGAGTCAGTGTCCATGAGCCCAGTAATATGCTGTAGAAGTGCTACGCATGGTCGCTGTACTTTACTGCCTTCCCCGTGCCCGCCCCTTGCCACATTATGTATGCTACTCATAATGCCCCATTTTCCCTCCCTTCCCTCCCTTCCAACCCATCCTCCTCAGTCACTTTCCCTTTGGTAACCATTGGTCAATTCTTGGATTCAGCGGGGATACTACTGTCTTATTCCTTCACTTTTTTTCTTTTTTCTAATAGTCCACAGGTGAATGAAATCATTTGAGACTTTTCTTTCTCTGCCTGGCTTATTTCACTTAGTATAATACCCTCTAGCTCCATCCATGTTGTTGTAAATAGTAGGATTTGTTTTCTTCATATGGCTAAGTAAATTCCTCTTTGTATATGTAACCACAACTTAATCCATGCATATCATGGTGGACACTTCGCTTGGCTGTTGTGTATTATCCTGTGATAAACATAGGGGTGCAGATGCCTTTTTAAATCTAGGCTGCTGCACTCTATTATTTATTTATTATATCTATTTATTTTTATTCATTCATTTATTTTTTATTTGTCATTAATCTAAAATTACATGTATAACATTATGCTTACTAGACTCCCCCCATCACCAAGATGTCCCCAGATTCCCCATTGCAGTCAATGTCCATGAGCATAGTAAGATACCGTAGAATCACTTCTTGTCTTCTTTGTGATGTTGAGTCCTTCCCGTATCCCCCTCACACATTATACATGCTAATCGTAATGCACGCTTTCTTTCTCCCCCCTCCTTATCCCTCCATTGCTACCTGTCGACCCCAGTCTCTTTCGCTTTGTTAACTGTTAGTCCATTCTTGGGTTCTATGAAACTGCTTCTGTTTTGCTCCTTCCGTTCCTTCTTGGTTCTCCTTCTCCACATGTGCGTGAAATCGTTTGATACTTGTCTTTCTCCACCCAGCTTATTTCAAAGTGCATAATGGCCTCTAGCTCCAACCATGTTGTTGCAAATGGTAGAATTTGTACTCTTCTTATGGCTGAATAGTATTCCATTGTGTATATGTACCATGTCTGCTTTATCCATTCATCTACTGATGGACACTTAGCTTTGCTACTGTGAATATTGCTATGATAAACATAGGGGTGCACATGTATTTTTTACACTGGGCTGATACATCATTTCATCTATTTATCCATCTATCTATCTATCCATCTATCTATCTATCTATCTATCTATCTATCTATCTATCTATCTATCTATCTATCTATCTATCTATCTATCTATCTATCTATCTATCTATCCATCCATCCATCCATCCATCCATCCATCCATCCATCCATCCATCCATCCATCCATCTATCTATCTATCTATCTATCTATCTATCTATCTATCTATCTATCTATCTATCTATCTATCTATCTATCTATTTATTTATCATTAATCTACAATTAGATGTCTACCATTGTTTTTACTAGACTCCACCAATGACCAAGTTTCCCCCAGATATCCCACTGCAGTCCCTTTCCATCACCGTAGTTTGGTAAAGTAGAACCACTACTTCTCTTCTCTGTGTTGTTGAGCCCTCCCCATGCCCCCCCTTCCACCTTATACATGCTAAACTTAAGCCACATATTCTACCGCCCCCCTTGTCCCTCCTTTCCCAACCATCCACCCCAGTCTGTTTCCCTTTGGTAACTTTTAGTCCATTCTTCAGCCTGTGAGTTTGCTGCTGTTTTACTACTACAGTTTTTTCTTTGTTCTTGTACTCCAATGATGAGTGAAATCATTTTATATATATATATATATATGTATGCCAGATCCACTGATGTTTGCTCAGATGATGCCACTCCCCACAGCTTCACAATTTGCTCCCTCTGGGCATCCTGGACTGGGGACCGATGTGATGCACTGGCCGAGGCCTGCGACTACTTCCCAGTGTAATTCTATCCTGTGGATAAACGTGTTCCTTCATTTGCTAAACTTGACAGCCTGCAACTGCATTTCCTATATGCGTTTCCACTAGGCAGGGGCAAGGCAGGTGGAGACAAGAATGGAATAACAATGCCATCCTGCCATCTGGGGGTGGAGTTTGCAAGAGCATCACGGTTGCCTGGAGATTCCATGATATCTCAGTGATGCCACGTTCCTAGACACAGAATGTGTATGCTGAGAGATGCAGCTAACCACTTTAGAGCCTGGTGCCCAAGACAGGGGTGTGATTTCAGTGAGGTGGGTGCTGACCACCTTGACAGCATCAGGGAAAATGGAAATAGATCCAAGGTACTGTGTGTTTCTTTTTATTTTGGTGTCAGTACTAAACAGTTACATAAGCAACCTTATGGTTACTGTAATACCCCCATTATCAAATCCCCACCACATAGCCCGTAAGAGTCATAGTCCATCAGCGTAGTATGGTAAATGCATATGCCCTGTAATATGGCCTAGAAGCACTACTGAACTTTGCTGTGTTTTACTGCCTTCGTGCCCTCTCCTGGCCCACATTATGCATGCTACTCGTAATGCCCCATTTTCCCTCTCTTCCCTCCCTTCCAACCCATGCTCCTCAGTCACTTTCCCTTTGGTAACCGTTAGTCCATTCTTGGATTTGGCGTGGGTGCTACTGTTTTGTTGCTTCATTTTTCTTCATTTTTCTAATACTCCACATGTGAGAGAAGTCATTTGACACTTTTCTCTCTCTGCGTGGTTTATTTCACTGAGCGTAACACCCTCTGGCTCCATCCATGTTGTTGCAAATGGTATGATTTGATTTCCTCATATGGCTAAATAATATTCCACTGTGTATATGTACCACATGTTCTTCATGCATTCATCTACTGATGGACATTTAGCTTGGCTATTGTGAATACTGCTGTGATAAACATAGGGCCACACATATCTTTTTTAAAGACGACAGTGGCATTCTATTCATTTTTGAACTATTTATTTATTTGTTTCTTTATTGTTTATCATTAATCTACAATTACATGAGTAACTTTATTCACCAAGTTCCCCCTGCATACCCCATTGCAGTCAGTTTACATCAGCATAGTAAGGTAGTGTAAAATCACTACTTGACTTCTCTGTGCTGTTCAACCCTCCCCGTGCCCCTATCCCACATTGTACATTTTAATCATAAATTCCATTTCTCCCCCACCCATTATACCTCTGTTCCATCCCATCCTCCCTAGTGCTTTTCCCTTTGTTAATTGTTATTCCATTCTTATCTTCTGTGAGTCTGCTCCTGTTTAGCTCCTTCTGTTTTTCCTTTGTTCTTACACTCCAATGATGTGTGAAATCATTTTATATATATATAAGTAGGCAAGAACCACTGATGTTTGCTAAGATGATGCATCTCCCCATGGCTGGGCTGTCCCAGCCATCTGGGGGTGGAATTTGCAAGAGCAACACTGTTGCCTAGAAGTTCCATGACATCACAGTGGTGCCTCTTTCCTGGAGACACAATGTGTATGCTGAGAGCAGCAAGTTCCCACTTCAGAGCCTGGTGCCCTAAATGGGAGTGTGATATCACTGAGGTGGTTGCTGACCACCTTGACAGCATCAGGGATAATGGAAACCAGATCCAAGGTACTGTGTGTTTCTTTTTATATGGTTTCAGAATGAAACAGTTATATGAGCAACATTATGGTAACTAGACAACCCCCCATTATCAAGTCCCCATCATGTACCATGTAAGACTCAGTGTCCATCAGCCCACTAATATTTGTTAGAAGCCCTACTGATTTTTGCTGTGTGACACTGCCTTCCCCGTGCCCACCCTGTGACCACATTATGTGTGCTACTCTTAATGCCCTATTGTCCCTCTCTTGCCTCCCTTCCAACCCATTCTCCTCAGTCACTTTCCCTTTGGTAACTGTTGGCCCATTCTTGGGTTGGGCAAGGCTGCTACTGCCGTGTTCCTTCACTTTGTTTCTTTTTTCTAATACTCCACATGTGAGTGAAATAATTTGAGACTTTTCTCTCTCTGCCTGGCTTATTTCACTGATTATAATACCCTCTAGCTCCATCCATGTTGTTGTAAATGGTAAAATTTGATTTCTTCATATGGATGAAAAGTATCCCACTGTTTATATGTACCACATGTTATTCATCCATTCATCTACTGATGAACACTTAAATAATAGTGCTGCGATAATCATCGGGGAGCACATACCTTTTTAAAACTCAGCTGCTGCATCCATGTATTTCTTTATACATTTATGTATTTATGTTTATTTATTGTTTATACTTAATCTTCAGTTACAGGAGTAACATAATGTTTGCTAGACTCCCCCCATCACCAATTTCCCCCAAATACCCCATTATAGTCACTTTCCATCAACATCGTAAGGTACTGTAGAACCAATACTTCTCTGTGTTGTAGAGCCATCCCTGTGCCCCTGTCCCACATTATACATGCTAATCATAATTCACAATTTCCTTCCCCACCCCCTTTTCTGTCCATTCCCATCCATCCACCCCAGTCTGTTTCCCTTTGGGAACTGTTAGCCCATTCTTGGGATCGGCGAGGCTGCTACTGTCTTGTTCCTTCACTTTTTTTCTTTTTACAAATACTCCACAGGTGAGTGAAATCATTTGGCACTTTTCTTTCTCTCCCAGCTTATTTCAGTGAGCATAATATCCTCCAGCCTCATTCATGTTCTAGTTAATGGAAGGATTTATTTTCTTCTTATGGCTGTGTAATATTCCATTGAGTGCACGAAACACATCTTCTTTATCCATTTATCTACAGAAGGACACGTAGGTTGCTTCCATTTCTTTTGTATCCTGTATAGTGCTGTGTTAAATACAGCCGTGTGTATGTCTTTTTTAAACTGTGCTGAAGCATTCTTTTTATTTATATGTTATCACTTATTTGTTTGTTTTTTTAGTTTTCATTTTTCATTAATTGACAATTACATGAGTAACTTTATGTTTCCTAAACGGCCCCCATCACCAAGTACCCCATAAACCCCATTGCAGTCACAGTCGATATGTGTAGTAAGATACAGCAGAATCACTGCTTGTCTTCTCTTTGTTTTATAGCCATCCTCGTTCCCAACTCTCACATTATAAATGCTAACTACAATGCGTCCTTTCTTTCCCTTCACCCCTTTGTCACTGCATTCACACCCATCCTCCCCAGTCCCTTTCCTTTTAGTAACTGTTAGTCCATTCTTGGGTTGTGTGGATCTGCTGCTGTACTGCTCCTTCTGTTTTTTATTTCTTCTTATACTCCAATGATGAGCGAAATCATTTTATATATACATATAATAAGGGCTGAACCGCTGATGTTTGCTAAGATGATGCAGCTCCCCATGGCTGGGCAGTGTCCGCCAACTGGGGGTGGAGTTTGTAGGGAGCACTGCTGCCTGCAGATTCCATGACATCACAGTGGTGCTTCTTTCATAGAGACAATTTGTATATGCTGAGAGGTGCAGGTTCCCACTTCAGAGGCTGGTGCCCTAGATGGGGATGTGACTTTGGTGAGTTGGATGCTGACCACTTTGACAGCATCAGGGAAAATGGAAACCAGGTCCAAAGTACTGTCTGTTTCTTTTTATTTTGGTGTCCATACTAAAGAGTTACATGAGCTACATTATGGTTACTAAACTATCCCTACTATCAAGTCCCAACACGTACCCCATAAGAGTCACTGTCCACCAGCACAGTAATATTCTGTAGAAGCGCTACTGATCTTCACTGTGTTATACTCCCTTCCCCGTACTCGCCCCTGGCCACATTATGCATGCTACTCATAATGCCCCATTTTCCTACTCTTCCATCCCTTGCCACCCATCATCCTCAGTCACTTTCCTTTTGGTAACCATTATTCCATTCTTGGGTTCGGCGAGGCTGCTACTCTCTTGTTCCTTCACTTTGTTTCTTTTTTCTAATACTCCACAGATGAGTGAAATGATTTCAGACTTTTCATTCTCTGCCTGTCTTATTTCACTGAGCATAATACCCTCTAGCTCTATCCATGTTGTTGTAAATGGTAGGATTTGTTTTCTTCACTTGGCTGAATAATATTCCACTGCATATGTAACAGATCTTCTTCATCCATTCATCTACTGACGGACACTTAGCTTGGCAGTTGTGAATAGTGCTGTGATAAACTTAGGGCTGCACATGTCCTTTTAAAACTTGGCTGCTGCATTCCATTTATTTATTTATTTATGTCTCTTTATTTTTTATTTATTATTAATCTACAATGTCATGAGTAACATTATGTTTACTAGACTTTACCCATCACCAATATGCCCCAGATACCTCACTGCACTCACTCTCCATGAACCTCTAAAGATACTGAAGAATCACTACTTCTCTTTCCAGTGTTGCACAGCCCTCCCCTTGACCCCCCTCTGACATTATACATGCTAATCATAATGCACATTTTCATTCTCCACCAGCCCATTATCTGTCCTTTCAGACTTACTACCCAGTCCCTTTCCCTTTGGTAACTGTTAGTCCATTCTTAGGTTCTGTGAGTCTACTCTTGTTTGGTTCCTTCAGTTTTTTCTTGGCTCCCCTTCTCCACAGGTGAGTGAAATCATTTGATACCTGTCTTTTTCCACCTGGCTTATTTCACTGAGTATAATGCCCTTTGGCTCCATCCATGTTGTTGCAAGTGATAGGATTTGTATTCTTCTTATGGCTGAATAACATTCCGCTGTGTATATATACCACATCTTCTTTATCCATTCATCTACTGATGGACACGTATCTTGGCTGCTGTGAAAAACATAGGAATGCACATTACTTTTTTACACATTACTTTTTTTACAGTCAGTGTAAAAAAAGCTCCATTCTATTTAGTTATATATCTATTTGTCTGTTTATTTATTTATTTATTCTTTATCATTAATCTACAGTTACATGGGAACATTATGTTTACTGGACTGTCTACATCATCAAGTTCCCCCCAAATACCACATTGCAGTCACTTTCCATCAGCATAGTAAAGTACTGTAGAAACACTATTTCTCTGTGTTGTAGAGGGCCCCTATAGCCCCCCCATCCCACATTATACATGCTCATCATAATGTGCAATTTCATTCCCCTCACATTTGCCCCTCCATACCTACCCATCCACATCAGTCTGTTTCCATTTAGTAACTGTAGGTCCATTCTTTGGCTCTGTGAATCTGCTGCTGTTTTGCAGGTTCTGTTTTCTCTTTGTTCTTATACTCCAATGATGAGTCAAATCATTTTATGTATATATGTAGGCCAGAAACACTGATGTTTGCTAAGATGATGCAGCTCCCCTCGGCTGGGAAGTGCCCACCATCTGGGGGTATAGTTTGCAAGAGCAGCACTGATGCCTGGAGATTCCATGATGTCACAGTGGTGCCCCTTCCTTGAAACAGTATGTGTATGCTGAGAGGACCAGGTTTCTATCCCCTACACGAGGGTGTGATATTGGTGAGGTGAGAACTGACCACCTTGACACCATCAGGGAAAAAGGAAACCAGATACAATGTACTGTGTGTTTCTTTTTCTTTTGGTGTCAGTACTAAAAAGTTTCATGAGCAACATTATGGTTACTAGAGTACCCCCATTATCAAGTCCCCAACACATACCCAATAAGAGTCATGCTCCATCACCCAGTAATATACTGCAGAAGCGCTACTGATCTTCACTGTGTTACACTGTCTTCCCCGTGCCCACCCCCACCCACATTATGTGTACTAGTCATAATGCCCCATTTTCCATCTCTTCCCTCCCTTACAATCCCTCCTCCTCAGTCACTTTCCCTTTGGTAACCGTTAGTCCATTCTTGGGTTTAGCAAGGCTCTTACTGTCTTGTTCCTTCACTTTTTTCTTTTCTCTAATACTCCACAAGTGACTGAAATCATTTGACACTTCTGTTTCTGTGCATGGCTTATTTCACTGAGCATAATACCCTCTAGCTCCATCCATGTTGCTGACAATGATGTGATTTGTTTTCTTCACATGGCTGAATAATATTCCACTGTGTATATATATATCACGTCTTCTTCATCCATTCATCTACTTATGGACACTTATATTGGCTATTGTGAATTGTGGTGTGATAAACATAAGGGTTTACATGTCTTTTTTAACCTGGGATGCCTCGTTCCATTTATTTATTTATTCATTTACCTTTATATTAAGTCATTAATTTGTTGTTTATCATTAATCTCCAATTACATGAGTAGCATTATGTTTACTAGACTCCACTCATAAACAAGTTCCCCCCAAATACCCCATTGCAGACACTTTCCATCAGTGGAGTGTTGTATTGTAGAATCACTACTTGTCTTCTTGATGTTGTACAGCCCTCCCTGTATCCCCTCATTACACGTGTGAATCAAAAAGCCTCCGTTCTTCCCCCAGCACTTTTCCCTCCATTGCATCCTATCCTCTCCAGTGGCTTTCCCTTTGTTAACTGTTACTCCATTCTTAGCATCTGTGCATCTGCTGCTGCTCTGCTCCTTCAGTGTTTTCTTTGTTCTTACACTCCACAGACGGAAATATTTTGATACTTGTCTTTCTCAGACTCGATTTTTTTCACTTAGCATAATACCTCCTACCTCTATCCATGTTGCCGAAAGTGGTAGGATTTGTTTTCTTCTTATGGCTCAATAATATTCCATTGTCCATATGTACAACATTTTCTTTATCTGTTCATCTCCTGATGGACACTTAGCTTGGCTATCATGAATAGTGTTGTGATATAGAAATGGGTGCATATATCTTTTGGAAACTGGGCTGCTGTAGTGAAATATTTATTTATTTATTTTGGTGTCATTAATCTACAATTACATGAGGAACATTATGTTTACTAGACTGGCCACATCACCAAGTTCCCCACACACCCCCCATTGCAGCCACTCTCCTTCAGTGTAGTAAGATGCTGTAGAATCACTTCTTGTCTTCTCTGTGTTGCACACCCCTCCTCATGGCCCCCAAATTATAATACATGCTTATCATAGTGCCCCCTTTTCCCCCCACCCTTATTCCTCCATTCCAACCCATCCACGCAGTCCCTATCCCTTTGGTAACTGTTAATCCTTTCTTGGTTAATGTGATTCTGCTGATGTTTGTTCCTTCAGTTTTATCTTTGTTCTTATACTCTAGGAATGAGTGAAATCATTTGATACTTGTCTTTCTCCCCTGGCTTATTTCATTGAGCATAATACCCTCTAGGTGATTGATACTGTTGCAAAAGATAGGTTTTGTTTTCTTCTTATGGGTATATACCACCTCTTCTTTATCCATTCATCTACTGACGGACACTTATGTTGCTTCCATTTCTTGGCTATTGTAAATAGTGCTGTGATAAACATAGGGGTGCATCTGTCTTTTTCAAACTGGGCTGCTGCATTCTTAGGGTAAATTCCTAGAAGTGGAATTCCTGGGTCAAATGGTATTTCTATTTTTAGTTTTTTGAGGAACCTCCATACTGCTTTCCACAATGGTTGAACTAGTTTACATTCGCACCAGCAGTGTACAAGGCGTCCCCTTTCTCCACAACCTCACCAACATTTGTTGTTGTTTGACTTTTGGAAGGTGGCCATCCTTCCTTTGGAAGGGATACCTCATTGTGGTTTTAATTTGCATTTCTCTGATGACTAGTGATGTGGAGTATCTTTTCATTTTCTGTTCGCTATCTGAATTTCTTCATTAGAGAACTGTCTATTCAGCTCCTCTGCCCATTTTTTAATTTCATTAATTGCTTTTTGTTTGTTGAGGTGCGTGAGCTCTTTATATATTTTCAGTGTCAACTCTTTATTGGATCTGTCATTTATGAATATATTTCCAATACTATAGGATACCTTTTTGTTCTATTGATGGTGTCCTTTGCTGTACAGAAGCTTTTCAGCTTGATATAGTCCTTGTGCATTTTTAATTTTCTTTCCCTTGCCTGGGGAGATATGTTCATGAAGAAGATATGCTCATGTTTATGTCTAGAAGATTTTTGTCTATTTTTTTTCTAAGAGTTTTATGGTTTCATGACTTACATTCAGGTCTTTGATCCATTTCGAATTTACTTTAGCGTATGGGGTTAGACAATGATCCAGTTTCATTCTCTTACATGTAGCTGTCCAGTTTTGCCAGCACCATCTGCTGAAGAGACTGTCATTTCCCCGTTGTATGTCCATGGCTCCTTTATCATATATTAATTGAACATATATGCTTGGGCTAATGTTTGGAGTCTCTATTTTGTTCCACTGGTATGTGGCTCTGTTCTTGTGCTAGTACAAAATTGTCTTGATTACTGTAGCTTTGTAGTAGTACTTGAAGTTGGGGAGCAAGACCCCCCCACTTTATTCAACCT
Source organism: Manis pentadactyla (assembly GCF_030020395.1). Taxonomy (NCBI): domain Eukaryota; kingdom Metazoa; phylum Chordata; class Mammalia; order Pholidota; family Manidae; genus Manis; species Manis pentadactyla. Next base: position 5,595,035 of record NC_080039.1, on the reverse strand, counting down.
TCTCAGGATTGCTTTGGCTATTTGGGGTCTTTGGTGGTCCCATAAGAAATTTTGAACTATTTGTTCCAGTTTGTTGTGGAATGCTGTTGGTAATTTGATAGGGATTGCATTGAATCTGTATATTGCTTTGGGCTGGATGACCATTTTGACGTTAATTTTTCCTATCCAGGAGCATGGGATGAGTTTTCATTTGTTAGTGTCCTATTTAATTTCTCTTAAGAGTGTCTTATAGTTTTCAGGCTATGGGACTTTCACTTCCTTGGTTAGGTTTATTCCTATGTATTTTATTCTTTCTGATGCAATTCTGAATGGAATTTTCGTAGTTTCTCTTTCTATTAGTTCATTTTTAGTGTATTGGAAAGCCACAGGTTTCTGTGTGTTAATTTTGTATCCTGCAACTTTGCTCTATTCTGATACTAGTTCTAGTAGTTTTGGAGTGGAGTCTTTAGGGATTTTTATGTACAATCCCATGTCGTCTGCAAATAGTGACAGTTTAACTACTTCTTTACCAATCTGGATTCCTTGTATTTCTTTGTTTCGTCTAATTGTTGTGGCTAGGACCTCCAGTACTATGTTGAATTACAGTGGGGAGAGTGGGCATCCCTGTCTTGTTCCCGATCTCAGAGGAAAAGCTTTCAGCTTCTCACTGTTCAGTGTGATGCTGGCTGTGGGTTTATCATACATGGCCTTTACTATATTGAAGTACTTGTCTTGTATACCCATTTTGTTGAGTTTTTATCTTGAATGTATGATGAGTTTTGTCGAATGCTTTTTCCGCATCTATGGAGATTATCATGTGTTTTTTGTCCTTCTTTTTGTTGATGTGGTGAATGATGTTGATGAATTTTCGAATGTTTTACCATCCTTGTATCCCCGGGATGAATCCCACTTGGTCATGGTGTATGATCCTTTCGATGTATTTTTGAGTTTGGTTTGCTAATATTTTATGGAGTATTTTTGCATCTACATTCATCATGGATATTATTCTGTAGTTTTCTGTTTTGGTGGGTTCTTTGCCTGGTTTTGGTATTACGGTGATGCTGGATTCATAGAATGAGTTTGGGAGTATTCTCTCCTCTTCTATTTTTTGGAAAACTTTAAGCAGAGTGGGTATTATGTCTTCTCTGTATGTCTGATAAAATTCCAAGGTAAATCTGTCTGGCCCAGGGATTTTGTTCTTGGTAGTTTTTTATTACTGCTTCAATTTTTTGCTGGTAATTGGCTTGATTTCATAATTTTTGATCATTGTTTTTGTAGCCTGAGAAAGAATGTGAAGTGAAAATCGGAAAGGTTCATTTTAATTATTTTAACAATATTGTAGCTTTAGTGTGATTTGGAGAGTAATTTTTTATAAGCAGCAAACTCACATACAGATAGGATTTTAAAAGCTTACAATTTAAGCCTGATATAAAGAGATCAGACCTGTAGTGTGTCTACCACCATGCTTGGCACATCAGGAGTGTTCAGTAACAATTAGTTTTTCCCTGCCTCTAATAACTCAAGTAGTGTTGTTGCCAAACAGCTGTGTCTGGAAAGGTCTCTCCCTGTGCACTAGGTGAAGCACTTGGAGAAACCTGAACCTGGAGGGGAGCGGGTTTTTTACTCTGGTCGAGAAAGAATTCTCAAGCAGGTCAGATGAGTGTAGGTTAGGAAGGAATTCATTAACACAGAGCAGCAGGGAAGGGCAGCTGCATTTCAGGCAGCAGAGAACAGGAAAGTGCAGAGGAAAAGTTCTCGGCCTAGGATAGTTTCCCTTGCCTATCGTGAGGCCAAATCATCTGGCATCCTGTGTCCTCTTGGATCTGCATGGCATGGGGACTAGCCACTACAACTCCAGGATTTGGAGGAGCCACAGAACACAGGATGGAGTGAGACTATGTTCTGAGAACTTCCCCAAAAAGGGAGATTTCCAGGTCAGCTACCAAGAGCAGATTGCACAGTTGCAGTTTCATCCATCCAGGTCACCCAGGCGACAGAAACATGCAGGTCCAAATCAGAGCTTTCAGCACTCCCTTCCTACTTAATAGGAGTAAAGTGGAAACAGAATGAAGACTTGGAAATAAAATGAAATAGCAAGGGGACAAATTGCAATAATTTGAGCAGTGACAAAGCTTTATTTGAAAGTATGCAATGAAAGAAAGGAAAATGCAGGCATTCTCAGAGAGGAAGCACACTGAAAGTTTGGGGATTCTGTCTTTTTTACCCAGCAGGGGGTTAACAATATCACTGATCCATACAAGAGGCATATACTCAAGTAATGTTGCACTAGGAGAAATCTCAACTTCTACATAACACACTTTACAAAACTAAGTAAGTTTAAAAGAAATGTAATGCGGCAAAGGGCAGGGGGATGGTTATTGGGCATAGGCTTGACTTGTGGTCTCAAGGTGTTTGTCTTTGGTGAGAGACACCATGTCTCCTCCTTTCCTTTATTATAAGTCCTCCAGCTAATTCTGCTAAATAAACCCAACACAAGGGATTTATTTATCCTGTTCTTCTCCAAGACAGTGGTTACTCTCAAGCAGTGAGGACATATCAGTTAAGACTGCTTGCCCTTCCTTGAGGTAGACTGTGGGGTTATTGTCCAATTACCAGAGAATATGTTAGGAATTTTACTTTATAACTCTCTGCTTTTGAAAATGGAATATTAGTCTTAAGATGGGGTCGCTCCTGTTCTTACAATGCTGTTTATATCTCAGCATTTTTCATCAGCCAGGAAAAGTTAACTATGATGCTTCTCTTGTGTCCTTGGCCCTACCTCATTGTTGCAATCAGCTGTCATTCATCACAGCCCATTAAAAACCCAGTTTTATACTTGTATAGTTTTTCAACCGAAGCCTAACATTTGGATCCAATTTATTTGAATTAATTGTTTCTGTTTCTTCATTTATTCTTATATATGTATATTAAATTTTATTTTGGTATCATTAATCTACAATTACATGAAGGATATTCTGTTTACTAGGCTCCTCCCTTCAACAAGTCTCCCTCACATCCCCATTCAGAGTCACTGTCCATAAACATACTAAGATGCTGTAAAATCACTACTTGTCTTCTCTGTGTTGCACATCCCTCCCTGTGCACCTCCCACTATACATGCAAATCGTAATGCCCGCCCTTTTTTTTTCCTGCTCTTGTCCCTCCCTTCCCACCCGTCCTCCCCAGACCCTTTCCCTTTGGTAACTATTAGTCCATTCTTGGGTTCTGTGATACTGCTGCTGTTTTGTTCCTTCAGTTTTCTTTGTTCTTATACTCCACATATGAGTGAAATCATTTGGTACTTGTCTTTCTCCGCCTGGCTTATTCACTGATTTATTTATTTATTTACTGAGCATAAAACCCTCTAGCTCCCTCCATGTTGTTGCGAATGGTAGGATTTATTTTTTTCTTATGGCTGAGTAATATTCCATTGTGTATATGTACCACATCTTCTTTATCCATTCATCTCCTAATGGACATTTAGGTTGCTTCCATATCTTGGATATTGTAAATAGTGCAGCGATAACCATAGGGGTGCATCTGTCTTTTCAAACTGGGCTGCTGCATTCTTGGGGTAAATTCCTAGAAATAGAATTCCTGGTTCACATGGTATTTCTATTTTCAGCATTTTGAGGAACCTCCGTACCGCTTTCCACAATGGTTGAACTAATTTACATTCCCACCAGCAGTGTAGGAGGGTTCCCCTTTCTCCACAAAATTGCCAACATTTGTTGTTTGTCTTTTTGATGGTAGCCATCCTTACTGGTGTGAGATGATATCTCATTGTGGTTTTAATTTGCATTTCCCTGATGACAAGTGATGTGGAGCATCTTTTCATGTGTCTGTTGGCCATCTGAATTTCTTCTGTAGAGAACTGTCTGTTCAGCTCCCCTGCCCATTTTTTAATTGGATTATTTGCTTTTTGTTTGTTGAGGTGTGTGAGCTCTTTATATATTTTGGATGTCAACCCTTTATCGGATCTGTCATTTACAAATATATTCTCCCATACTGTAGGTTACCATGTTGTTCTATTGATGGTGTCCTTTGCTGTACAGAAGCTTTTCAGCTTGATATAGTCCCATTTGTTCATTTTTGTGTTTGTTTCCCTTGCCCGGGGAGATATGTTCAAAAAGAGGTCACTCATGTTTATGTCTAAGAGATTTTTGCCTATGTTTTTTTCTAAGAGTTTTATGGTTTCATGACTTACATTCAAGTCTTTGATTCGTTTCAAATTTACTTTTGTGTATGGCATTAGACAGTGATCCAGTTTCATTCTCTTACATGTAGCTGTCCAGTTTTGCCAGCACCATCTGCTGAAGAGACTGTAATTTCCCCATTGTATGTCCATGGCTCCTTTATCGTACATTAATTGACCATATATGTCTGGGTTAATGTTTGGAGTCTCTATTCTGTTCCACTGGTCTGTGGCTCTGTTCTTGTGCCAGTACCAAATTGTCTTGATTACTGTGGCTTTGTACTAGAGCTTGAAGTTGGGGAGTGAGATCCCCCCCCCACTTTATTCTTCCTTCTCAGGATTGCTTTAGCTATTCGGGGTCTTTGGTGGTTCCATATGAATTTTTGAACTATTTGTTCCAGTTCATTGAAGAATGCTGTTGGTAGTTTGATATGGACTGCATCGAATCTGTATATTGCTTTGGGCAGGATGGCCATTTTGACGATATTAATTCTTCCTAGCCAGGAGCATGGGATGAGTTTCCATTTGTTAGTGTCCTCTTTAATTTCTCTTAAGAGTGTCTTATAGTTTTCAGGGTATAGGTCTTTCACTTCCTTGGTTAGGTTTATTCCTAGGTATTTTATTCTTTTTGATGCTATTGTGAATGGAATTGTCTTCCTGCTTTCTCCTTCTATTAGTTTATTGTTAGTGTATAGGAAAACCACAGATTTCTGTGTGTTAATTTTGTATCCTGCAACTTTGCTGAATTCCGATATTAGCTCTAGTTGTTTCAGAGTGGAGTCTTTAGGGTTTTTTATGTACAATATCCTGTCATCTGCAAATAGTGACAGTTTAACTTCTTCTTTACCAATCTGGATTCCTTGTATTTCTTTGTTTTGTCTGACTGCCATGGCTAGGGCCTCCAGTACTATGTTGAAGAACAGTGGGGAGAGTGGGCATCCCTGTCTTGTTCCCGATCGCAGAGGAAAAGCTTTCAGCTTCTCGCTGTTCAGTATGATGCTGGCTGTGTGTTTATCATATATGGACTTTATTATGTTGATGTACTTGCCCTGTAGAACCATTTTGTTGAGAGTTTTTATCATGAATGGATGTTGAATTTTATCGAATGTTTTTCAGCGTCTATGGTGATGATCATGTGTTTTTTGTCTTTCTTTTCGTTGATGTGGTGGATGACGTTGATGGATTTTCGAATGTTGTACCGTCGTTGGATCCCTGGGATGAATCCCACTTGATCATGGTGTATTGTCCTTTTGATGTATTTTTGAATTCGGTTTCCTAATTTCTTTTTGAGTATTTTTGCATCTATATTCATCAGGGATATTGGTCTGTAGTTTTCTGTTTTGGTAGGTTCTTTGCCTGGTTTTGGTATTAGGATGATGTTGACTTCATAGAATGAGTTTGGGAGTATTCCCTCCTCTTCTATTTTTTGGAAAACTTTAAGGAGAATGGGTATTATGTCTTCTCTGTATGTCTGATAAAATTCCCAGGTAAATCCATCTGACCCGGGGGTTTTGTCCTTTGGTAGTTTTTTTTATTACCACTTCAATTTCGTTGCTGGTAATAGGTCTGTTAAGATTTTCTGTTTCTATCTGGGTCAGTCTTGGATGGTTGTATTTTTCTAGGAAGTTGTCCATTTCTAGGTTTCCCAGCTTGTTAGCATTTAGGTTTTCATAGTACTCTCTAATAATTCTTTGTATTTTTTTGTGGTCCATCCTGAATTTTCCTTTCGCATTTCTGATTCTGTTGGTTTATGTTGACTCTCTTTTCCTCTTAATAAGACTGGCTAGAGGCTTATCTATTTTGTTAATTTTCTCAAAGAACCATCTCTTGGTTTCATTGATTTTTGCTATTGTTTTATTCTTCTCAACTTTATTTATTTCTTCTCTGATCTTTATTTTGTCCCTCCTTGTGCTGACCTTAGGCCTCATTTGTTCTTCTTTTTCCAATTTCAATAATTGTGACATTAGACCATTCATTTGGGATTCTTCTTCCTTCTTTAAATATGCATGGATTGCTGTATGCCTTCCCCTTAAGACTGCTTTTGTTGTATCCCACAGTAGTTGGGGCTTTGTGTTGTTGTTGTCATTTGTTTCCATACATTGCTGGATCTCCATTTTAATTTGGTCATTGATCCATTGATTATTTTGGAGCATGTTGTTGAGTGTCCATGTGTTTGTGAGCCTTTTTGCTTTCTTTGTACAATTTATTTCTAGTTTTATGCCTTTGTGGTATGAAAAGTTGGTTGGTAGGATTTCAATCGTTTGGAATTTACTGAGGCATTTTTTGTGGCCGAGTGTGTGGTATATTCTGGAGAATGTTGCATGTGCACTTGAGAAGTATGTGTATCTATTGCTTTTGGATGTAGAGTTCCGTAGATGTCTATTAGGTCCATCTGTTCTAGTGTGTTTTTCAGTGCCTCTGCGTCCTTAGTTATTTTCCGTCTGGTGGATCAGTCCTTTGGAATGACTGCTATGTTGAAGTCTCCCAGAATGAATGCATTTTATCCTTTTTCTTCCTTTAATTTTGTTAGTATTTGTTTCACATATGTTGGTGCTCCTGTGTTGGGTACATATATATTTATAATGGTTATATACTCTTGTTGGACTCAGCCCTTTATCATTATGTAATGTCCTTCTTTATCTTTTGTTACTTTCTTTATTATGAAGTCTATTTTGTCTGATACTTTTATTGCAACACCTGCTTTTTTCTCTCTGTTGTTTTCATAAAATATCTTCTTCCATCCCTTGACTTTAAGTCCGTGCATGTCTTGGGGTTTGAGGTGAGTCTCTTGTAAGCAGCATATAGATGGGTCCTGCTTTTTTATCCATTCTTTGTCTTTTGATTGGTGCATTCAGTCCATTTACATTTAGGGTGATTATTGAAGGGTATATACTTATTGCCATTGCAGGCTTTAAGTTTGTGGTTACCAAAGGTTCAAGGTTAGCTTCTTTACTATCTTACTGTCTAACTTAACTTGCTTATTGAGCTATTATAAACACGGTCTGATGATGCTTTATTTCTCTCCCTTCTTATTCCTTCTGCTCCCTTATTCATATGTTGAGTGTTTTGTTCTGTGCTCTTTTTAGGGTGCTCCCATCTAAAGCAGTCCCTGTAAGATGCCCTGTAGAGGTGGTTTGTGGGAGGCAAATTCCCTCAACTTTTGCTTGTCTGGGAATTGTTTAATCCCTCCTTCATATTTAAATGATAATCGTGCTGGATACAGTATCCTTGGTTCGAGGCCCTCCTGTTTCATTGCATTAAGTGTATCATGCCATTCTCTTCTGGCCTGTAGGGTTTCTGTTGAGAAGTCTGATGATAGCCTGATGGGTTTTCCTTTGTAGGTGACCTTTTTTTCTCTCTGGCTGCCTTTAATACTTTGTCCTTGTGTTTGATCTTTGCCATTTTAATTATTATGTGTCTTGGTGTTGCCCTCCTTGGATCCCTTGTCATGGGAGTTCTGTGTACCTCTGTGGTCTGATGGCCATTTCCTCCCCTAGTTTGGGGACGTTTTCAGCAATTACTTCTTCAAAGACATTTTCTATCCCTTTTTCTCTCTTCTCTTCGTCTGGTACCCCTATAAATAGGATATTGTTCCTTTTCCATTGGTCACACAGTTCTCTTAAAATTCTTTCATTCATGGAGATCCTTTTATTTCTCTCTGCATCAGCTTCTCATTGTTCCTGTTCTCCGTTTTCTAGTCCATTAATGGCCTCTTGCATCTTGTCCATTCTATTATGAAGTCCTTCCAGAGACTGTTTAATTTCTGTAGCCTCCCACCTCAGTTCTTGCATATTTCTCTGCAAGTCCATCAGCATGGTTTTGACTTTTGTTTTGAATTCTTTTTCAGGAAGACTGGTTAGCTCTATCTCCCCAGGTTCCTTCTTGGGGGAAGATGTAGAAGATGTCGAAGCTGTCTGGGTTAGTCTTGTCTGGATCAAGTTTTTTTGCCTTTTCATGTTCATAGGTGCAGTGGAATGTTATTGACGCGTCTATCAGCTGGAAGGGTCAAGACTCTTTCCACTTGGCCCCTGGCCTTTCTTTACTGGGACAACTGCGACCCCTTGTGGCCTGTGTTGGGAAATTGCCTGTAGACTGGGTCTCTGTATCTTGCCGGGCCGGTATGGAGGAAGCTCCCTTGCTGTGGTCATAGCCAGCCTCAGGCTGCTCTCTGCTATGGCGGGGCCCTGGAGGGGTAATGGACGGGGGGCTGTTTGGCTGTTTACCTCCATGAGGGGTCTCAGAGCTGTTGCCCAGGGGGTTAGTGCGCCCGGAGTTTCCTGGAATTTCCAGCTGCTGGACTGTGACCCGTGATGCTTATGTATAGCTGTGGGGTCCCTGTCCCTTTAAGACTTTCAAAAAGCACTCGCTTTTCTTTGTCTCAGGGGCGCCGGCCGCAGGACTGGCTCACAGGTCTTTCTGTCCTGCTTCCCTAGTACCCAGAACCCCACGCGTGCACTGTGTCTGCGCTCTGGTGGGGATGGCGGGGCTGGGTGTTCAGCAGTGCTGAGCTCCCTCTCCCTCCCTGCTCCGATTCCTCTCCTCCCACCAGGAGCTGGGGTGAGGGGCCGCGGGTCCCGCCAGGCTGCGGCTTATATCTTACCTCTTTCACCCGGCGCTGGGTTCTCACAGGTGTGGATGTAGTCTGGCTGTTGTCCTGTGTCTTCTGGTCTCTCTTTTAGGATTAGTTGTATTTGTTGTATTTTCAAAAATATATATGTTTTTGGGAGGAGATTCCCACTGTCTACTCATGCCACCATCTTGGCTCCACCTTCTTATATATTTTTAAATATCTTTTTGAATCTTTGTTTTATTAGCTGTTTTGCACACTCTTGGGTAAACGAAGTTCTTCATTTTACTCACTAGTATCTTTAAGAAACTAGGTAACCTAGCCTGAACTTTTAAAATACAGTTGAAATAAAAATATCGATTAGTAAAACAAAGAGGAAAAATATTTTTTGTCCCTTTATATTTCTAGGTTCTCAGCCTGGAGCCTTGCAAATTTAGACTGGCAAAAGACATATCAACAAGCAAAAAGCAAAGAGAAGTTTATTAATATGTGCATTAATGCACACATATAGGAGTACTCAACGATGAGTACCTAAAGGGGTAGTTATAACTTGAGCTTATATAGCATCTCAACAAAAAATACATTTTAAGAGAAGAGACACGAGCGGCAGAGCCAAGATGGTGGTGTGAGTAGGACAGTGGGAATTTCCTCCCAAAAACGTATATATATTGAAAATACAACATATACAACTATCCCTAAAAGAGAGACCAGAAGATACATGACAACCCCCAGACTACATCCACACCCGTGATAACCCAGCGCCAGGTGAAGGGGGTAAGATACAACCCCCAGAATGGCGGGATTCGAGCGCCCCTCACCCCAGCTCCTGGCGGGAGGAGAGGAGTCAGAGCAGGAAGGGAGGGGGGCCCTGGACTGATAAATAGCCAGCCCTAGCCATCTGCACCCAGAGTGCAGACACACAGTGTATGGGGTGCTGGACACTAGGGAAACAGGACAGTAAGACCTGTGACCGGCAGCCTGGGGACAAAGAAAAGCGTGTGCTTTTTCAAAGTCCTAAATGGACAGGGACCCCACAGCTGTACTGAAGCACCCCGGGACACTTAGCCCAGCAGCTGGGAATCCCAGGGAACGCTGGATGCCCTAACCCCCTGGGCAGCAGCTCTGAGACCCGTCACAGTGATAAACGGCCCCCTGTCTGTTCCCCCAGCACCCTGCCATAGCAGAGTAGCAGCCTGAGGCTGGCGACGCCCACAGCAAGGGAGCTTCCTCCATACCAGCCGGGCAAGACACAGAGACACAGTCTACATGCAACTGGCAAACACAGGCTGCTAGGGGTTGCCGTTGTACCCGTACAGAAAGGCCAGGAGCAAGTGGAAAGGGTCTTGGCTCTCCCAGGTGACAGACGCGTCAATAGCATACCACTGCATCTATCAACATGAAAAGGGAAAAAAATTTGATCCAGACCAGACTAACCCAGACAACTTCCACATCCTCCCCTGAGAAGGAATCTGGGGAGATAGATGTAACCAATCTTCCTGAAAAAGAATTCAAAACAAAAGTCATAACCATGCTTATGGACTTGCAGAGAAATATGCAAGAACTAAGGATAGAGAATACAGAAGTAAAACAATCTCTGGAAGGGGTTCAAAGCAGAATGAACGAGATGCAAGAGACCATTAATGGACTAGAAATCAGAGAAAAGGAATGCAGAGAAGCTAACACAAAGAGAGATAAAAGGATCTCCAGGATTGAAAGAATATTAAGAGAACTGTGTGACCAATCGCAACAGAAGAGTATTTGCATCATAGGAGTACCAGAAGAAGAGAGAGAAAAAGGGATAGAAAGTGTCTTTGAAGAAATAATTGCTGAAAACTTCCCCAAACTAGGGGAGGAAATGGCCTCTCAGACAACAGAAGCACACAGAACCCCCACAACAAGGGACTCAAGGAGGGCAACAGCAAGACACATAATAATTAAAATGGCAAAGATCAAAGACAAGGACAAAGTATTAAAGACAGGGAGAGAGGAAAAAAAGGTCACCTACAAAGGCAAACCCATCAGGCTATCATCAGACTTCTCAGCAGAAACCTTACAGGCCAGAAGAGAATGGCATGATATACTTAATGCAATGAAACAGAAGGGCCTCGAAGCAAGAATACTGTATCCAGAACGATTATCGTTTAATTATGAAGGAGGGATTAAACAATTCCCAGCCAAGTAAAAGTTGAGGGAATTTGCCTCCCACAAACCACCTCTACACTACACGGTATCTTAGAGGGACTGCTCTAGATGGGAGCACTCCTAAAAAGAGCACAGAACAAAACAACCAACATATGAAGAATGGAGGAGGAGGAATAAAAAGGGAGAGAAATAAAGAATCCTCAGACTCTGTTTATAATAGCTCAATAAGTGAGTTAAGTTAGACAGTAATATAGTAAAGAGGCTAACCTTGAAACCTTGGTAACCACAAACTTAAAGCCTGCAATGGCAATAAGTACATATCTTTCAATAATCACCCAAAATGTAAATGGACTGAATGCACCAATCAAAAGACACAGAGTAATAGAATGGATAAAAAAGAAAGACCCATCTATATGCTGCTTACAAGAGACTCACCTCAAACCCAAAGACATGCACAGACTTAACGTCAAGGGATGGAAAAAGATATTTCAAGCAAACAACAGAGAGAAAAAAGCAGGTGTTGCAGTACTAGTATCAGACAAAATAGACTTCAAAACAAAGAAAGTGAGAAGAGGTAAAGAAGGACTTCACATAATGAAAAAGGGGTCAGTCCAACAGTAGTATGTAACCATTATAAATATATATGCACCCAACGTAGGAGCACAAACATATGTGAAACAAATACTAACCGAATTAAGGAGGAAATAGAATGCAATGCGTTCATTTTGGGAGACTTCAACACACCTATTCACTCCAAAGGACAGATCCACCAGAAAGAAAATAAGTAAGGATACAGAGGCACTGTACAACACACTAGAACAGATGGACCTAACAGACATCTATAGAACTCTACATCCAAAAGCAACAGCATACACATTCTTCTCAGTGCACATGGAACGTTCTCCATAATAGACCACATAGGAGGCCACAAAAAGTGTCTCAGTAATTTCAAAGAGATTGAAATCCCACCTGCCAACTTTTCAGACCACAAAGGTATAAAACCAGAAATAAATTGTACAAAGAAAGCAAAAAGGCTCACAAACACACAGTGGCTTAACAACATGCTCCTAAATAATCAATGGACCAACGACCAAATTAGAATGGAGATCCAGCAAGATATGGAAACAAATGATAACAACAACACAAAGCCCCTAGTACTGCGGGATGCTGCGAAATCAGTTTTAAGAGGAAAGGACCTAATGTCACAATTATCAAATTGGAAAAAGGAGAACAAATGAGGCCGAAGGCCAGAAGAAGGAGGGACATAATAAAGATCAGAGAATAAATAAGTAAAATTGAGAAGATTAATACAGAAGAAAAAAATCAATGAAACTAAGAGCTGGTTCTTTGAGAAAATAAACAAAATAGATAAGCCTCTAGCCAGACTTATTAAGAGAAAAAGAGAATCAACACACATCAACATAATCAGAAACGAGGCAGAAAACATCATGATGGACCCCAGAGAAATACAAAGAATTATTTGAGACTACTGTGAAAACCTATATGCTAACAAGCTGGAGAACCTAGCAGAAATGGAAAACTTCCTAGAAAAATACAACCTTCCAAGACTGACCCATAAAGAAACAGAAAACTTAAACAAACCAATTACCAGCAACGAAATAGAAGTGGTAATCAAAAAACTACCCAAGAACAAATTCCCGGGCCAGATGGATTTACCTCGGAATTTTTTCAGACATACAGAGAAGACATATTACCCATGCTCCTTAAAGTTTTCCAAAAAATACAAGAGGAGGGAATACTCCCAAACTCATTCTATGAAGCCAACATCACCCTAATACCAAAACCAAGTGGGATTCATCCCATGGATGCAAGGTTGGTACAACATTCGAAAATTCATCAACATCATCCACGACATCAACAAAAAGAAGGACAAAAAATATACATGATCATCTCCATAGATACTGAAAAAGCATTCGACAAAATTCCACATCTATTCATGATAAAAACTCTCAACAAAATGAGTATAGAGGGCAAGTACCTCAACACAATAAAGGCCGTATATGATAAACCCAAAGCCAACATCATACTGAACAGCGAGAAGCTGAAAGCTTTTCCTCTGAGATTGGGAGCAAGACACGGATGCCCACTCTCCCTACTGTTATTCAACATTCTCCTGGAGGTCCTAGCCATGACAATTAGACAAAACAAAGAACGTTTTCCAAAAAACACAAGAGGAGGGGATACTCCCAAAGTCATTCTATGAAGCCAACATCACCCTAATACCAAAACCAAGTGGGATTCTTCCCAGGGATGCAAGGATAGAATCCAGATTGGTAAAGAAGAAGTTAAACTGTCACTATTTGCAGATGACATGATACTGTACATAAAAATCCCTAAAGACTCCACTTCAAAACTACTAGAACTGATGCTGGAATAGAGCAAAGTTGCAGGATAGAAAGTTAACACACAGAAATCTGTGGCTTTCCTATACACTAACAATAAACTAATAGGAAGAGAAATCAGGAAGACAATTCTATTCACAATAGCATCAAAGAGAATAAAATACCTAGGAATAAACCTAACCAAGGAAGTGAAAGACCTATACCCTGAAATCTGTAAGACACTCTTAAGAGAAATTAAAGAAGACACTAAAAAATGTATAGTCATCCCATGCTCCTGGCTAGGAAGAATTAATATTGTCAAAATTGCCATCCTTCCCAAAACAATATACAGATTCGATGCAATCCCTATCAAATTACCAACAGCATTCTTCAATGAACTGGAACAAATAGTTCAAAAATTCACATGGAACCACCAAAGACCCCGAATAGTTAAAGCAATCCTGAGAAGGAAGAACAAAGTGGGGGGGAGGGGAAACTCACTCCCCAACTTCAAGCTCTACTACAAAGCCACAGTAATCAAGACAATTTGGTACTGGCACAAGAACAGAGTCACAGACCAATGGAACAGAATAGAGACTCCAAACATTAACCCAGACATATATGGTCAAATTAATATTTGATAAAGAGCCATGGACATACAATGGGGAAATTACAGTCTCTTCAGCAGATGGTGCTGGCAAAACTGGACAGCTACATGTAAGAGAATGAAACTGGATCACTGTCTAACCCCATACACCAAAGTAAATTCAAAATGGATCAAAGGACTTGAACGTAAGTCATGAAACCATAAAACTCTTTAAAAAAAAACGCAGGCAAAAATCTCTTACACATAAACATGAGTGACCTGTTCTTGAACATATCTCCATGGGAAAGGGAAACAGAAGCAAAAATGAATAAGTGGGATTATATGAAGCCGAAAAGCTTCTGTACAGCAAAGGACACCATCAATAGAACAAAAAGGTATCCTACAGTATGGGAGAATATATTTATAAATGACATATCCGATAAGGGCTTGACATCCAAAGTATATAAAGAGCTAACACGCCTCAGCAAACAAAAAGCATATCATCCAATTAAAACATGGGCAGAGGAGCTGAACAGACAGTTTTCCAAAGAAGAAATTCATATGGCCAACAGATAGGTGAAAAGATGATACACATCACTAATTAGCGGAGAAATGCAAATTAAAACCACAATGAGATATCACCTCACACCAGTAAGAATGGCTCCCATCGAAAAGACAAAAAACAACAAATGTTGGCGAGATTGTGGAGAAAGGGGAACCCTCCTACACTGTTGGTGGGAATGTATATTATTTCAACCATTGTGGAAACCAGTATGGAGGTTCCTCAAAATGCTCAAAATAGAAATGACCCAGAATTTACCGTAAGAATGCAGCACTCCAGTTTGAAAAAGACAGATGCACCCCTCTGTTTATCGCTGCACTATTTACAGTAGACAAGATATGGAAGCAACCTAAATGTCCATCAGTAGATGAATGGAGAAAGAAGAGGTGGCACATATACAAAATGGCATATTACTCAGCCATAAGAAAAAAACAGATCCTACCATTTGCAACAGCATGGATGGAGCTAGAGGTATTATGCTCTGTGAAATAAGCCAGGTAGAGAAAGACAAATACCAAATGATTTCACTCATATGTGGAGTATAAGAACAAATGAAAACTGAAGGAACAAAACAGCAGCAGAATCACAGAACCCAAGAAGGGACTAACAGTTACCAAAGGCAAAGGGACTGGGGTGGATGGTTGGGATGGGAGGGATAAAGTTGGGGGAAAAGAAAGGGGGCATTACAATTAGCATGTATAGTATAGGGGGGCACAGGGATTGCTGTGCTACATAGAGAAGACAAGTAGTGATTTTACAGCATCTTACTACACTGATGGACAGTGACTGTGAAGGGGTATTCGTGGGGAACTTGGTGAAGGGAGGAGCCTAGTAAACATAATGTTCTTCATTTAATTTAAATTAATGGTACCAAAAAAAAAAAATAGTTGGTGCAGCCAGGGAAGGGAAGGTAAGTTTCAAGGAAAGAACTGCCCAAACTAAACCTCATCATAATCTCATTGAAATAAAATTTACATTGAAAAAAAGAAGAGAAGAGACACGACAAAGGAAGAGGACTGTGAATTTCTTGGGTGGCAAATTGTTGGAAGGTAAACAAATGGGAGAAATGGATCCTAAGTGTTAATTGGCAAAGTTTGCTATGTAGATATGTAGATTCCTGTGGTATTCCTATGTAGAATTATCTCTGGTGGTTATCTTCTTCCTTCCTGGTAGAGTGTAGGGAACACCTTTATGATTACTTCTAGGCAAATAAAGGTAAGCAGAGTGTTTTTCTCATGTATCTGCTTCTTCCCAATAGCCTTCAGCTTAAAACAATCCTTATCTCAAAGCACCATATTTTGGGGTGGGGTATTTTGTTACCCTTTAAAATTAAACCATTTTCTTTATGGTTCTCCCAAAATTGACTCATAATTTTGTACTATTATTTTAACCCAAGATTTGACTTGTGTAGCCCAGAAATAATTTTGGTGTCCCTGAAAGTAAGGTAATTGGCATCAACATTTGTGAAGAGGGGGAGGAAAGGGAGAGGCAAGTTTTGGCAACTTTTCAAGAACATAATGGACCCACAAAGCAGAGATTAAAAACAAATGTTTTACAACATGCAACTTTCTGCCTGGTTATCTGATTCTATAGTGGTTTGCGTCTTTTATTGGATTTTGAAAGAGCCCTGGAAATGTTGCCTCAGTTCACTGGTATGCTCTGAACGTTATCTAAGTGATATTGTTAGGCAGAAAGACAGAAATGAGCAGGATGCAAAGGAGAAATGGCCCCCCAAAGATGACGCAGGGAGTTGATCAAATAGAACCAGAAAGAAAAAAGGACTCAGAGAGTTAATCAGATGAAGCCATAGGGTCCAAGAGTGACTCAGGAAATGTCCAGGGTCCCCCCAGATAAGAAACATCAGAAGCACAGACACAGCACAGCCCCCATTTCGCCAATCAGAACAACCTTAGAGAGCCAACAGCTCTCAAGGAAGGACCTCTCTGCCCTGCCAAAACCACATAAAAGAAGCCTCAGAATGAGCATCCTGGCCTGTCTCACCATAGGCAGGCCTGCTCTGTTACTCTATTCAGAGTGCACTGAAACTTTGCTTTCTTAACTTTGGTCTCTCATCTCACTATATCTGATTTCCCAGCGACACCAAGCCGAGTCCTTTCCTTCCTAACAAAATCGTTTCAGAACCCTGAACCCCAAGTCTATTCTTTGAAGTTCCAATCCCTTGAAGTACTTGGTATGGTTCTTTTCTATGAGGTTCTGAAACTGTTCTTTGTTGAAGATACAAATTCTAGTAGTTTATGGTAGAAGCATCAGGTAAGTTTTAGAGTAAACAATAACATTAACAGATTTAATGGCTGTAGTTAATTTATTACTGTTTCCAATGCTATGTTAATAGAGAGAAGTTAAATTCAGTATTGGAGTACAGTATATAACAGTTTCTTAAGAGTTTTGATGAGGTGAGTTGAGGGTTACCCCTGAAGGCAAAACAGTATTACCTCTGAAGGACAGGGAGGGCACTGACAAATCATCAGGGACTTCCCATAAAGCATATAATTTCTGAAATGTTTATGTAATAATATTTTGTCAAAATAAACTTAATTTAGGGGAGGTTGAATGTCTCTTGATCTGATAGTTCTTCCCATGCGACTTGATAGTAGTAATACATTAAACAAACATAACTCTTTCCCAATATCTCTCTTTATAAGGATAGCAAATCTCGGTGATTCCAGAGGCCCTCTGAGAAGTATTCATGGTTTTATGTATAAAATTGCATTTTAGGTATAAAGTATGCCCTGAAAATTTTATTTGTTCTAAATTTAGGAACTGATTTTGGGAAGGCAAAATCAAGAGTTTCCAGAGATTTGAGCACGTTATTAGACAGGCTCATGAGTGAAAAACCAATTTAATCAAAGCACAGCAGTCCCCCTTACTGGTGGGGGATTCCTAAACCTCAAGTGGGTGCCAGAAACTCTCGACAGTACTAAACCCTATATATACTGTTTCTTCCTGTATTTACATATCCATGATAAAGTTTAACTTATAAATTAGTCACAGTACAGATTAAGAATAATTAACAATAATTACAACAATGTACTGTAATAAAATTATGTGAATGTGGTCCCTCTCACAATATCTTATTGTACTGTACTCACCCTTCTTGCAATAAGTGAGATGATAAAATTCCTACGTGATGAGATGAAGTGACGAGAACAATGTAGGCATAATGCACATATTAATAAACTTCTGTTTGCTTTTCTCTTGTTGATCTGTCTTTTGCCAGTCTAAATTTGCAAGGTTCCAGGAGGAGAACCTAGAAAGATAAAGGGACAAAAAAGATTTTTTCCTCTATGTTTTACTAATCAATATTTTTATTTCAACGGCATTTTAAAAGTTCAGGCTAGGTTACCTAGTTTCTTAAAGATATGTCAGCAGGATAATCTGCTTCTGGACCATAATAAACAGCGGATAACAAACTGTAGAAAGTGAAACCATGGATGAGATGGGGATTACTGTACAAATAAAGATTTGAAAAGAAACAGAATAAAATACTATTGTAAGTGAAGAGCCTCTGTGCTCTGGGGTTTTCTCCCCTTAAATTATTAAGGACATGATAAAGGCAACTTTTTAATTTTAATTTTTTATTGAAGTATAGTTGATATACAATATTATATTGGTTCCAAGTATAAAACTCAGTGATTCAATAGTTACACACATTAAATCCTCACCCCAACTAATGCAGTTATTAACATTGAAAGATGTTACAGAACCACGGACTACATTCTCCATGCTGCACTTCCATCCCCATGACCAACATATTACAATTGAGATTTGGTGTCCCCTTATCCCCCTTGTAAGATAAATTTTAGCCGAAGTAAGCAGGCAGAGAGAGGCAACAAAGGGCCAGGTACTTTATTTGAATGCCCTGGGGCGAGGTTCCGTGGCCTTCCTGTCACAGGCCAGGGAAGTCACACCTGGTCAGGGAGGTGGGGGCTTATAAGGGATTAGGAGGGGGAGGAGTGGGCAAACTATCCTAGGGGGTGTGGAGAGGTATGATTGGCTAAAGGTGACATAATAGACAACTAGAAACTTTTTTCCTTCCCAGAGGGAGGAGGCTGACATCCGGGTCTTAGTTGGCACTTCAGAAGGATGGAATTCAGGAAGTGCTGTCCCCTTTCCATATAAGGCACGGACCTTGGGGTCTGGTCTGTTCTCCCCCTATGGCATCTCCCTGTTCTGTTTGCATGTCCTTCTTTTTCCTTCCTCCAGCCTAACACCCTCACCCTACCCACTTACCCCAACCCCTCTCCCATGATAACCACCAGCCACTTCTCAGTGTCTATAAGTCTACTACTGATATGTTCATTCTGTTTTGTTTGCATATTTAAAGGTAACTTAAATCATAGAAAATTAGTCTTGTAAGACATAGAATCTCTATCTAGGCAAGATTACACTTAAAGAATGACCTTTCATACTGTAGGAGGAAATATTCATTACTAAATAAAGGAAACAAGACTGTTTAAACTGAGGGAGTACTGTAAACACTAATATATTTTATAGCTTTGTTTCAGACTCAGGTATTATAAACCAAAGCAAATAAAATTCACTTTCTAAAATGTCCTTTGTCATACTCTCTCATATTCTTTTAGAGGATCTGTGAGGTCAAAATGATTTTCATTATAATACTAAAATGTTATTTGTCTTTTTGACTCTCATCCTCTCATGAGCGTACTGTATTTTCCAGAGGCTATGATAATGCAATAGATTAAGTGCAGAAGAAGATACAAGGATCCATTTCTCTTCTGTGAGCTCAGATAGTAAAGAGATTTGCCAAAAAAATGTGAAACATTGCTATTCTTTTCAGAAAAATTCTGGTTTGAATAATATAGTTATTTTTCATAAAAATTAGGTCATTTAGATTAACATGCAATGTGTTCATCATTGCTACTTTCCAATGAATCAATATTTTTAAACTTTCTCATTTTTAATATCATGTGGTAAATATCAATAGTTATAACTCACATTATAATACACATAACCAAGAGCTCTTTGAGGTTCTCAACAATTTTTAAGAGTATAAAGGAGTCTGGAAACCAAAACTCTGCTTTAGAAAAAAAAAGTATTCTTTTTCCTTGAAAAACCAAAGTACATACACATATACTGTTGTACTTCTCTGTCACTGTTACTGATTGAAGACCCTCAACCACCTATATTAATTCTCAATTTTAACCAATGTGACTAACTGTGGGTAAAATTGCAGGATTTCCAGAATCACTCCCCTGGCTTTAGTGCATTTCCATATCAACAGGGGTTCCTAAGGGGTGGAGAGAGGTAGTTCATCTCCATATTAATGGGTAATTATGAGGGCAACCCAGGGCTTATCTGAACCTGAGAGGCTGGAGAGGGTATTTGCTTGCTTCTGACGGAGCAGGAGAGAAACGACCCCGGACCGCTGTTTGTAAACAATAAATAGGTTTTAAACTTTATTTCTCCCTTTGACTGATTTCGGTTTCAGCTAGGTATTTTGCCCCTGGATGTCCTCTCCCCGGAATTACACTAACCTTTATTATAAAAAGAAAAGTGCAGGGTACATAATTGAGAACTGTCTGATTTATGCAAGCATTTTAACAGACTAGCAGAGCTTTAGAATGTACGTGACAGAATTTTCTATAGCCACCAAATCTTTTTCATAACTTCTTATAATGGTGAAAACACATTCCTCAACTCCAAGATAATAGCTTCTCTATAGCATTTCAACGTATGAAGCAAAAGGATGTCAATTTAGCATTATGCTTTGTATAAACCAGTGTTTCAACATATTACTTACAAAGTAGCTGTGCTATGATTAACTATTAATTTACTCAGTTTAATGTCAGGCCACAACTTTTAGTTGCTTAAAGATTTTGGAAATTATCCTCAAGCTGGTATAATATAAAACAGTTGTTGTTGAAATAACTTTTGTCAGAATACTGATTTAATGTAGTTGAAAACAAATTTCTATTTTTCATAATTATAAACATTTTCAAAGTAACATTAATTTATTTGATCAGTAAGCATGTATGAGTTTAGTAAAAACACCCAAGTAAAATAAAATGCATGCTTGTATTATATTTAACACTAATATAACAGAGAAAAGACTTGCTAAAATTTTCCATTAATTATGTAATCTTGGATTCTTAAAACATTTGTGGATCAGCTTGTGCAAGATGTTTTAAGTTTGGCACATTTAAATTATAAGTTCAGTTTTCTTATTTTCTGGAAGTTGAAGCCTATTTGATTTATATATATGTTTATTCACTCTATGAGCTAATTAAAACAGTGCTCCTTTAATATTTTTCAGATATATGAAAAAATCTTACAGACACAAGAGGTAAAGGCCTTTCTGAGTTTCAGAATACTTTGGAATATTTGTTGTCTTTATAGTTTAATAAGTACTCGTGGTTTATTACTCTTATTGGGCAGAAAACATACGTATGCTTATGTTTTACTATTTAACCACAGCCTTTCTACATTTGTCATTATGAACCTTAGCTGCACTGCATCATTCGTTCTTGAAATTTGGCATCAAGAAAAGGATAGCAAAATACCACTCCTCAAAAATGCAATTAAACAAGCTACAAGATATAAAGAATCCAGCAGAAATAGACTAGGTTTTTTCAGCATATGTTTTAGCCCTAATTCACCTCCAATCCTCTTTCTCTTTCAAAATAATTTCTTCTCACAGCTTTCTTCCTGTATATCATCAGGCAGGACAAAGCATAAATATGGTTTAAAGGGAGATTTTAATCAGGAAAGAAAGAAGACATTAGAATGAAAAAGAGCACCTGATGATCTAATGCTGGGAGGAGAAGTCTTGATAAATCACCTCTCCTGTACTTGGCTACCTGAGTGTAATTATCTGTGCTGTTTATTCAGGCTAATGTATAACTTTAAATTTCATCATACTTTAACATATCCTTACATTTTAAATGGTTCAATGGATGGGTTCAATGAATGATAGATGTAGGTTTCAGGCCTTAATGCCTCTTATTTTACACACAAAACTTATTAATGGAGTTTGACTCTGCAGCTTCCCAGGGACCCCATAAGCGCTCTGACTTCTTGAGAATCACATTTGTAAGAGACCATTGCCAATTACTTTGAAATGGCATTATTTTTGGATTGCAGTCAACAGACTTGAGGCAAAACCATCACTCAAATGTATATGGGCAAAACATGTTCACAGATAAAGAATCCCAAACCTCAGCATCATTGAAAAGATTTGTGGTATCCAACCAATTATGTGAACTCTTAGGATAGGGTATGAGGCTTCACTGTTCTTGCTTAACCACGACGTTTTAAGAGCTAAATTAAGTCTGTCAGTTCCCTCCTCCTTCTCCTCCTGGTGAGGCTGCCGTGACTTATACACGCAGAGGGTTATCATCAGTGGCCGGCTGGTGGGCCATAAATAGTCTTTGACTCCACCCTCCCCGCCCCAAAGATCTGATTTCCATCGCCCTATGGCGGCCGTGGCGGACTTCCGCCTCCCGCACCCCCCGCGGCCCCTGCGCTCCTGGATTCTGTACGTCATATCCGGTCGTTGCGGTTCGGGGAACGAGCCCGCGCGACGAAGTGTTTGTTACTGTAGGGACCATCAGCTTTGACGACCTCATCGCGTGCGTATCGGCGCACGCCAGTCGGCCAGTGAGTTGAGGAGGCGAGCAGGCGGGCAGCGGCGTTGTTCGCTGAGCTCGCCGCTTGTAGCTTGCCACCGCTAGCCTCGGTAACCTCGGCCTGATTGCAGCGCTCACTCAGGTGCCACCGCCCGCTTCGCTAGCTCCTCCCCGCGCCCGGCTGGGCCCTCTTGCGGCCCACCCGGCCCTCAGGGCCCTCTGCCTCCTCAGATCGCTCCCCCACCCTTTTCCGGCGCCTTCTCCTGCCCCTGGCTTTTTTCCTCAGATTCTCCGCCTCCGCCTCTCTGCCCAATAACTTCGCCCCTTCTTCCTGAGGGCCGGGGCTGCTCTCGCCGGCTCCACTGGCTCGCTTTGGGCCGCGTGGTGGGCAGCGGCCGCCTCCGCGCGCTCCGCTGGGCCTGCCAGGCGCGTCGTCTCGGCTCAGCCCCGCCGTGCTGGAGCCGCGCCCGCGCCCGGCCGCCTGAGGCGCCCTCGCGGCAGGCGTTTTTGGGCGCGCGGTGAGTCCTGAGCGCGCCTTCTCCTCAGGGCTCATAGTTCGCGCAGCCCCATCCGGGAGGCCGAGCGGGCCAATTTCTTGGTCTCCTCACTAGTTTTCGACACCCTTTTCAGAGTCCTTGCCTGATCTCATGCCCCTCGAGTGGCCAGTTCTTTCACGGCTTGGTCAGCCAGGTCGCTTACGTCCATTCCGGCCAAGTGAGCTAACTTGCTGGGCCCAGTACAGGGAAAAGTCGTTTTGGAAAACTTTATTCGGTCATTCTTTTGGACAGCCCGTGCTCTGGCCTGAACACCGACCATAGGGTTTGTTGTTACTGCTGTTTTTCACAGTGGCCTGTTGAAAAAGCCCGTTTTTTTCAGTTTTCTCTATTTAGATAATCAAGAGACTTGGTTACAACCGGCTTGTCCTGCAAATAGGTAGAGGAAAGGTGGTACCTGAGCCATTCAGTACGGAGTCATTTACTCTGGATGTTTACAGGTACAAGAATTCCTTGACAGAAGACCTTGGGAAGGCAGATCTTGTTATTAGTCATGCAGGTCAAGTGTTTTAGAATCTCAAAGAGTTCGGTTTTGGTAGACAGTCACAAATCTGAACCTTTTGAGGTACAGTAAAATCACTAGAGTAACTCACTGTAGCCCTTTTGAATGTAATGCTCGAATATAACAATTGAGAACATTTGTGGAGATAATTTATTTCTGGGTGACAGAAGGATGAGAAAAATTAAATCACCAACCCAACTTTAAGAAACCCTTAACACAGGGGAAAAAATAATTTACCTGATAACACATGCCAAAGAGTTGTCAAACTTGAAATTACTGTTTGGGCTTAAGCAGGAGTGTTCAGCCAGCCAATTGGTTGGATTGTTCATGGAGAAATTAGCTTAGAAAGATTTTTTACATATTTGTTAAGATTGAGTGTGAAATGAATGCTTTCAAAAATGTTCTTTAACGATCACATACTGTGTAACTCATTGCTAGCTTCTTAGAGAACCATCCTGTTGTAGTTAGATTGCCAGTACCTTCAAAATAACTGTTTTTGGGGAGGATTGCAGTTTTGACTGCTGGAAAAGTAAGGGAGTAAGTTTCTTGGTTTTTAAAAAGCCTAGTTTGAAGAGAGGTCTTTCAAAATAGACATTACTACTGGGTTTGGTGATTAGAAATGTATACGATACTAATAGATTTTGGTATGGTTTTGCATGATTTGTGTATATAACTTGTTGAATTCTCCCAAACAGTCCTATGAACTGTAGTGTGTGCATTTCACAGGAAGAAACTGAGACAAAGAAGTTAAGTAACTTGTCTAGTCAGTAAATGGTAAACAGTCTGCTGCTAAGAGTTTGTTTTAACTACTACCCTAGCATCACCTAAAGATTTTGCCTAGTCACTTATCAGTCTCTTTGCTCCCGCTTAAAATAGCTAAAATGATTTTAGATTTCAAAGTTGAATTGACCCAAGTATTGTATATACGAACATTAGTGGAGATTTGTTCTTGACTATTTTTAGGGTGGTACCTCACAGGCAGAATCATAAACAGTGTTAAAAATTTTTCTTTATTGGTGTGTCTTCCTATTGAAGGCTTGCTTTTTCTACTTGTGTTTGAATGGAAGTACATTCAGTTTCATGTACAGCATGTTGAACCTGAGACTGATTTAGATTCAAGACTCATACTTAGGGCTTAGTACTAGAGGGCAGGTGGCAAAGCACTCGGTCATGGGTCATCAGTGGTGAAGAATGTTTTTCAAGTCAGTTTTATAACACTTCATTAGAGAGCAACTGATAATTACATTTTTGTCATTTTAAAGGTATATAATTAAAAGGCCGGAATTGTAGTGTTGCAACTAAGTTTTTTTTTTACTTTTTAATTTTGTTATCATTAATCTACAATTACATGAAGAACATTATGTTTACTAGGCTCTCCCCTACCCCAAGTCCCCTGCACAAACCCCCATTACATCCACTGTCCATCAGCATAGTAACATGTTGTAGAATCACTACTTGTGTTTCTGTGTTGTACAGCCCTCCCCTTTCCCCCACCCCCTACATTACACATGCTAATCATAATACCCCCTTTCTTCTTCCCTGACCTTATTCCTCCCTACGCTTCCATTCTCCCCAGTCTCTTTCCCTTTGGTAACTATTAGTCCATTCTTGGGTTCTGTGATTGGGTGCTGTTTTGTTCCTTCAGGT
Source organism: Manis pentadactyla (assembly GCF_030020395.1). Taxonomy (NCBI): domain Eukaryota; kingdom Metazoa; phylum Chordata; class Mammalia; order Pholidota; family Manidae; genus Manis; species Manis pentadactyla. Next base: position 5,570,352 of record NC_080039.1, on the reverse strand, counting down.
TTTCCTTTGTTCTTATACTCCACAGATGAGTGAAATCATTTGGTATTTGTCTTTTCTCTGCATGGCTTATTTCACTGAACATAATACCCTCTAGCTCCATCCATGTTGTTGCAATTGTAGGATTTGTTTTCTTCTTATGGCTGAATAATACTCAATTGTGTATATGTACCACATCTTCTTTATCCATTCATCTACTGATGGACACTTAGGTTGCTTCCATTTCTTGGCTATTGTAACTAGTGCTGTGATAAACATAGGGGTGCATCTGTCTTTTTCAAACAGGAGTGATGCATTCTTCGGGTAAAATCCTAGAAGTGGAATTCCTGGGTCAAATGGTAAGTCTATTTTGAGCATTTCGAGGAGCCTCCATACTGCTTTCCACAACGGTTGAACTAATTTACATTTCCACCAACAGTGTAGGACAGTTCCCCTTTCTCCAGTACCTTGCCAACATTTGTTGTTGTCTGTCTTTGAATTGGTAGCCATCCTTACTGGTGTGAGGTGATATCTCATTGTGGTTTTAATTTGCACTTCTCTGATAACGAGTAATGTGGAGCATCTTTCCATGTGTCTGTTGGCCACATGAATTTCTTCTTTGGAGAACTGTTCAGCTCCTCTGCCCATTTTTTAATTGGACTATTTGCTTTTTGTTTATTGAGGTGTGTGAGCTATTTATATATTTGGATATCAAGCCTTTATTGGATCTGTCATTTTTTAATATATTCTCCCATACTGTAGGGTACCTTTTTGTTCTATTGATGGTGTCCTTTGCTGTACAGAAGCTTTTCAGCTTCATATAGTCCCACTTGTTCATTTTTGCTTTTTTTCCCCTTGCCCGCGGAGATATGTTCATGAAGAAGTCGCTAATGTTTATGTCCAAGAGATTTTTGCCTATGTTTTTTTTAAGAGTTTTATGGTTTCATGACTTACATTCAGGTCTTTGATCCATTTTGAATTTACTTTTGTGTATGGGGTTAGACAGTGATCCAGTTTCATTCTCTTACATGAAGCTGTCCAGTTTTACCAGCACCATCTGTTGAAGAGACTGTCATTTCCCCATTGTATGTCCATGCCTCATTTATCGAATATTAATTGACCATATATGTTTGGGTTAATGTCTGGAGTCTGTAATCTGTTCTACTGGTCTGTGGCTCTTTTTTGTGCCTGGAACCAAATTGTCTTGCTTAATATGGCTTTGTAGTAGAGCTTGAAGTTGGAGAGTGATATCCCCCTCACTTTATTCTTCTTTCTCAGGATTGCTGTGGCTATTCAGGGTCTTTGGTCGTTCCACATGAATTTTTGAACTATTTGTTCCAGTTCGTTAAAGAATGTTTTTGGTAATTTGATAGGGATTGCTTCAAATCTGTATATTGCTTTGGGCAGGATGGCCATTTTGACTATATTAATTATTCCTAGCTGTGAGCATGGGATGAGTTTCCATGTGTTAGTGTCCCCTTTAATTTCTCTTAAGAGTGTCTTATGGTTTTCAGGGTATAGGTCTTTCACTTCTTTGGGTAGGTTTATTCCTAGGCATGTTATTCTTTTTGATGCAATTGTGAGTGGAATTGTTTTCCTGGTTTCTCTTTCTATTGGTTCATTGTTAGTGTATAGGAAAGCCACAGATTTCTGTGTGTTAACTTTGTATCCTGCAACTTTGCTCTATTCCAGCATCAGTAATAGTAGTAGTTTTGGAGTGGAGTCTTTAGGGATTTTTATGTACACTATCATGTCATCTTCAAATAGTGACAGTTTTAACTTCTTCTTTACCAGTCTGGATTCCTTGTATTTCTTTGTTTTGTCTAATTGCTGTGGCTAGGACCTCCAGTACTATGTTAAATAACAGTGGGGAGAGTGGGCATCCCTGTCTTGTCCCCGATCTCAGAGGAAAAGCTTTCAGCTTCTCGCTGTTCAGTATGATGTTGGCTGTGGGTTTACCATATATGTCCTTTATTAAGTTGAGGTACTTGCCCTGTATACCCATTTTGCTGATGGTTTTTATCACGAATGGATGTTGAATTTTGTCGAATGCTTTTTCAGCATCTATGGGGATGATCATGTGTTTTTGTCTTTCTTTTTGTTTATGTGGTGGATGATGAGGATGGATTTTCGAATGCTGTACCGTCCTTGCATCCCTGGGATGAATCCCACTTGGTCATGGTGTATGATCCTTTTTGATATATTTCTGAATTCGGTTTGCTAATATTCTGTTGAGAATTTTTGCATCTTCGTTCATCAGGGATATTGGTCTGTAATTTTCTGTTTTGGTGGGTTCTTTGCCTGGTTTTGGTATTAGGGTGGTGCTGGCTTCATAGAATGAGTTTGGGAGCATTCCCTCCTCTTCTATTTTTGGGAAAACTTTAAGGAGAATGTGTATTATATCTTCTCTGTATGTCTGATAAAATTCCGAGGTAAATACATCTTGCCCGGGGTTTTATTTCTTGGGTAGTTTTTTGATTACCGCTTCAATTTCTTTGGTGGTAATTGGTTTGTTTAGATTTTGTTTCTTCCTTGGTCAGTCTTGGAAGGTTGTATTTTTCTAGGAAGTTGTCCATTTCTTCTAGGTTTTTCAGCTTGTTAGCATATAGGTTTTCATAGTAGTCTCTAATAATTGTTTGTATTTCTGTTGGGTCCGTTGTGATGTTTCCTTTCTCATTTCTGATTCTGTTGATGTGTGTTGATTCTCTTTTTCTCTTAGTAAGTCTGGCTAGAGGCTTATCTATTTTGTTTATTTTCTCAGAGAACCAGCTTTTGGTTTCATTGATTTTTTTCTATTGTTCTATTCTTTTCAATTTTGTTTATTTCTTCTGTGATCTTTATTATGTCCCTCCTTCTGCTGACTTTAGGCCTCATTTACTCTTCTTTTTACAATTTTGATAATTGTGACGTTAGATTATTCATTTGGGTTTGTTCTTCCTTCTTTAAATATGCCTGGATTGCTATATACTTTCCTCTTTAGACTGCTCTCACTGCGTCCCACAGAAGTTGGGGCTTTGTGTTGTTGTCATTTACCGGATCTCCATTTTAATTTGGTCATTGATCCATTGAGTGTTTAGAAGCATGTTGTTAAGGCTCCATGTGTTTGTGAGCCTTTTTGCTTTCTTTGTACAAGTTTTTCTAGTTTTATGACTTTGTGGTCTGAAAAGTTGTTTGGTAGAATTTCAGTCTTTTTGAATTTACTGAGGCTCTTTTTTGGCCAAGTATGTGGTCTATTCTGGAGAATGTTGCATGTGCACGTGAGAAGAATGTGTATCCTGTTGCTTTTGGGTGTTGAGTTCTATAGATGTCTGTTAGGTCCGTCTGTTCTACTGTGTTGTTCAGTGCCTCCGTGTCCTTACTTATTTTCTGCCCGGGGATCTATCCTTTGGGGTGAGTGGAGTGTTGAAGTCTCCTAAAATGAATGCATTGCAGTCTATTTCCTCCTTTAGTTCTGTTAGTATTTGTTTCACAGATGCTGGTGCTCCTGTGCTGGGTGCATATATATTTGTAACGGTTATATCCTCTTGTTGGACTGAGCCCTTTATCATTATGTAATGTCCATATTTATCTCTTGTTACTTTCTTTGTTTTGAAGTCTATTTTGTTTGATACTAGTACTGCAACACCTGCTTTTTCTCCCATTGTTTGCATGAAATATCTTTTTCCCTCCCGTGGCTTTTGGTCTGTGCATGTCTTTGGGTTTGAGGTGAGTCTCTTGTAAGCAGCATGTAGATGGGCCTTGTTTTTTATCCATTCACTGACCCTATATCTTTTGATTGGTTCATTCAGTCCATTTACATTTAGGGTGGTTATCGATAGGTATGTACTTATTGCCATTTCAGGCTTTAGATTCATGGTTACGAAAGGTTCCAGGTTACTTTCCTTACTATCTAAGACTCTAACTTAACTCACTTAGTATGCTGTTACAAATACAATCGAAAGGTTCTTTTCTATTTCTCCTCCTTTTTCTTCCTCCTTCATTTTTTATATATTAGGTATCAAATTCTGTACGTTTTGTCTATCCCTTGATTGACTTTGGGGATAATCAATCTAATTGTTCATTTGCCTTGCAATCAGCTGCTCCACACTCCCTTCCATCATTTTACTACCTCTGGTGACAGCTATCCAACCCTAGGAACACTTCCATCTATAGCAGTCCCTCCAAAATAGGCTGCAGAGATGGTTTGTGGGAGGTAAACTCTCTCAGCTTTTCCTTATCTGGAAATTGTTTAATCCCTCCTTCAAATTTAAATGATAATCTTTCCAGATAAAGTAAGGTTGGTTCCAGGCCCTTCTGCTTCATGGCATTTAATACATCATGCCACTCCCTTCTGGTCTGTAAGGTTTCCGCTGAGAAGGCTAATGTTAGCCTGATGGGCTTTCCTTTGTATGTGATCTTATTTCTGCCTCTTGGTGCTTTTAACAGTCTGTCCTTATCCTTGATCTTTCCCATTTTAATTACTATGTGTCTTGCTGCTGTCTTCTTGGGTCCCTTATGTTGGGAGATCTGTGGATCTCCGTGGCCTGAGAGACGATCTCCTTCCCCAGATTGGGGAAGTTTTTAGCAACTACCTCCTCAAACACACTTTCTATCCCTTTCTCTCTCTCTTCTTCTTCTTCTCGTATCCCTATAATGCGAATATTGTTCTGCTGGAATTGGTCACACAGTTCTCTCAATATTCTTTCATTTTTAGAGATCCTTTTTTCTCTCTGTGCCTCAGCTTCTTTGTATTCCTCCTCTCTAGTTTCTGTTTCATTTATTGTCTCCTCCACTGTATCCAACCTGCTTTTAATACCCTCCATTGTTCTCTTCTACGATTTGATCTCTGACCTGAGTTCATTCCTGAGTTCTTGGATGTCTTTCCATACCTCCATTAGAATGTTGATAATTTTTATTTTGAACTCTCTTTCAGGAAGAGTCTCGAGGTCCATGTCATTTAAATCTTTCTTGGGAGTTGTATTAATAATTTTACTATGGGGCAGGGTTCCTTTGGCGTTTCATGTTTGTATATGGCGCCCTCTAGTGTCCAGAAGCTCTATTCTGGATCTGCTCAGCCTCTGAAGCAATGTCGGGGGTCGCAGGGGAGAGGTACCAGTGCCTTGGGGGAGGAAAGAGCTGTTCCCCGCTTCCCGGCTGCTGTGCCTGTCTCCACCGCCTGAGCCAGTGGGCCGGACACACAGGTATAAATTTTTGTCTCAGAGCAGCCAGATATGGATCCCTGCTTTCCACAAGTGGCCGGAATCCCAGTCTCCCCAGGAACTCTGTCTGTATTAACTTTCCAACCCGGTAGTCATGCGAGACTCATGAAAGCACCATGAAATGTAGGTTTGTGCTCCCAGAGCAGATCTCTGGAGCTCGGTATTCAGCAGTCCCAAGCCTTCCACTCCCTCCCTGCTCCGTTTCTCTTCCTCCAGCCAGTTAGCTGGGGTGGGGGAAGGGCTCGGGTCCCGCAGAGCTACAGCTCTGGTACTTTACCCTGTTCCATGAGGTCTGCTCTTTTCTCCAGGTGTATGCAGTCTGACACCGTCCTCTTTCCTGTTGCTCTTCAGGATTAGTTGTTCCAATTAAATTTTCTCATTGTATTCATTTTTAGGAGGAAGCCTCTGTCTCTCCTCTCACACTACCATCTTTAACCCTCAAAATAGCTCTTCTTCAAGTTTTTTATCTTTTGAGTCCTAGCTGTAAAGCTTGGTGCAACACCTTCATTTTTTTTAAACTGTATTAACACATTTGATTTATTTTTGTAGGTGTGGAAAGTGGTTTGGAGACTCGTGAAAAAGGAAAGCCACTTGTGGTGGTTGTAAATGAAAAATTGATAAGCAATCAGCAGCTGGAATTGTCAAAGCAGTTCTACAAGGACGGACATCTCTTGTATTGTACCTGCAGGTATGCTAGAGACTGATGATTTGACCTATTTAATCTCTCCCTAGCTCTTGCCTACCTGCCTAACCTTTCTGTCTTTTTGACCTCCTACCTTTTCCCACTTCAACTGTCATTTATGTGTTGTATTTCTTTCAAATATAATTTCATTGCATGTGAGTATCTGTGTGTGTGTGTGTGTGTGTGTGTGTGTGTGTGTGCGCACATGTATGTATATTCATCTGGACATGCAAGTCACAAGAATATAGTTTTTTAATTTGCTTAGATTTTCTTTATCCAAGGAATGCATTTGCTTATTAATTGAAGTTTTGCCTTCAGTAAATGCACTGGAATCCCTAAATTAAGTTTTTACTCATTCATTAATTCAACTAAACCTAATGAGTGGCAGCCATTACTTTATGTGCTATGGATACAGGGAAATACAAGAGAAAAAGTCCCTTCTTTCATGGTGCTTATGTTCTAGTTGTGGGAGTTAGTAAACAGTTCATAAATAAGCCATCAAGATAGTTACACATGGTGAAATGTGTTGTGAAGAAAATAAGGCAGGATGATGGAATGGCTGTGGTGGGTGAAGACTAATTAGATAAATTCAGGGAAGCCATGACTTGGGTATATAACGTTTGAGGTGATACCTCAGCGACAAGGAAGAAGTAGTAATGGGAAGCTAGAGGCAGAAAGAACAGCAGCAATTGCAAAAGGCCCTAAGTTAGGAATGAACATAGAGTTTGGTGCATTTGAGGAACAGAGGGAAATTTAGTGTGACAGAAGTATAGTGAACAAGGAAGAATGTAGTGTAAAATGAGGCTGAGTGGGGACAGCTCGTATAAGAGTTCTGATTTTATTCTGTTTAATGAGAAGCCATTGGAATATTTTAAGCAAAGGCATTACTTTATGGTAAGGAGTATTATTTTCTAGAAGTATATTAGAATTCTGCAAGAACTGATCAACATCACAATAGAAGGATGAAGAAAATTGCTGTTTTTTTTCCTTACTAATGCTTCTTGAGACAGTAGAAGCTTGACAAAGGGTCAGGTCAGTAATTTCCAATTGTTCGAGTTTAAAAGCTATACTAATTTGATGTTGTAAAAAGTAAAGACCTCAGTGAAGAAGTATTACAAAATAGATAATTTTTAAGTTAAAATAAATTGAAATTAAGATAAATGAATCTTAGAAGAAACTGACTAGAACATATTGAGCTTTTCTTTTAATTTTATGTGTCTCTTAGGCAATTTAAAATAAAAATGAACACCTGTTTATCATTAAATATTTATTGCATGCCTCCTATGTGCCAGGCATTATTATAGGCACTTAGCATACATCACTGAACAAAACAGATTCCTATTCTCATGGAGAGGAGACAGATTTATTGATTGTTTCAAGAGCAGCTGTTGGTGTCCTATTCCCTATAATGATGGAGAAGAGGGAATGTCAGGGTGGTTTTATAATAATAGAAGCCATTCTAGAAAGCATTGTGAGTCAGGGGAGAAACTAGTTAATCAAAATTATGTGGGCTTCAGATAATGGACATATCTGTCCCTGGTAGTTGAGATTATTAGTGGTTAACAGGCATTTCTAAAGAGAATAAACTCTCACCTTCCTAATTGGTTTATGCAAATCAGTTTTTCCCAGTCACTTTTGATGATGATTTTCATTCTAAATGTTGAATCAGCTTTAATTTTATGTTGGTACATTAAAAAAAGAGAAAACATTGATTTCATAAACATATCCTATACTTTGGTTGAAGAGGAGGAAGCTATACAAGTCTCCACTTTATTCATTTTTTACAGTTTTTTAGAAATCTTTCTTTGTTATATTAATTTCAAGAAAGTCATACACATGAATGCCATAAGAATCAGTAATTGGTTGTATTTTTATTTTAGGTATATCATTTATTTGCCCCAAATCTGGGCTGGGTGGTTGTATGTCTATTCTAATTTAAGTGACTGGTTTAATTAAATTTCTGAATAGCTGTATGTTGTGATTTGGAACCTTATTACCGATGTGCATGGTGGCTGTGCATTGCTTAATTGTATATGTATTTATGTTAGAAAATTATTGGCAAAAGGAGTTTTTCCACAATCTTCATGCATGGTTTAGTAGTCTCCCCAGCTTATTGTTCTTATCTGGTAGCTGTTAGTTAAAGTTGCATTTATTCTGTTTTCATAAATTAATTTTACCTCCAATTACATATGCCCAGTCCTGAGAAGTGTTCCAAAGCCATGTGACCACATCAGTTGACATAAGAGAAAAGGTATGTGTTGGATTGATATCGACATATAGTCTCTTCATACTGCTTTAATCTTGGTATGTTTATCTGTAGTATTAAAATACTTACTCATGTGCAGTTTGAGAAGCATCACAGTGTGCTTGGAAGTTAGATTCAGTCATCAAGTGGGTAGCAGATGAATTATGGGATTTTCTTCCATGTTACTAATATTTTTCTTCTATTGTTTTAGCACACTTCCTTGGTTATTACAGCCAATGGACTTATCAACACTGAAATGTTTTCCTCCTGGCCAGCCAAAAAAATTTTCTACATTTTTGGATAAAGTTGTTGGATTACAAAAATAAACACTTAAAACTCTGAACACTTTAAAAACACCCCACAAGTCCAGCCTATGGAATATGGTTAAGTCAAATAAAATACATAATACATGTTTGCAGAATAATATAAATTTCCTACATTTATAGAATGTATAGAAAATTTTATGGTGTAAATGTTAGCATTTGGGTCCAAATCCTAATTGCAATTTAATAAATTGATTAGATATGTTTCTCATATTTTCGTAAAAGAAATATGTAGTAAGTATTCATAGGTTTTTGTCCTAGAATCCTAAGTGGATTCAGAATCATGAAAAAAATGAACAAAGCTTAAGAACTTGGACAAGAACCTCAAAGATGGTTACTAGTTTGAATTTTAAAAATGAAATAGTAACAAACTTCTTAAAAAAGAGCAAAGAGCACCTTTAGCTTCTTAATCCAAGGAACCAAATTTTTTAAAAAAGACAAGCAAAAATGATGCATTGTGCTCTGAAATAAAAAGCTCAGTAGTTACCTAAAAGAAATGAACAAGATTAACTATCAAGTCATTTGATGTATTGTACTTGGAGAAACTCTTTTTATCCTGAAGGGTGAAGTGGATGTGTTTGTTCACTTTCCTCTAAAATACAAATAGAAAGTGACAAAATAATCTTGCCTGATGTCAAAGCTTTACTGGTTTGAGAAGAGTAAATCAGGAAAGACTTAACGCCAATAGGACTTGATGTTATTTTTTAAGGCCCTCTCTTGCAGTGGTATTGAAACATTTATTGTAACATCAGAGGAATTGATAATTTATGTGCTTAGAAAATTAGTTGTACAAATGTGTAAGTGATCTGATGTGTGTAATGCCTAAATATATCATTCAGAGTTCACACAATTGAAGATACACATATATTAAGGAATTCTGATGAACAGAGATTACCTTTAAGACCAAAAAGTAAACCAGATAAGCCATGAGTGTTCATAGTTTCCTGGTGGAAATTTTAGATATAATCCATTCATAAAACAAGAGCATTCACTATGAAGACCTACTTTCCACTGTATTATCCCAAAATGTTGAATATTCTAAACATTTGACTGGGGATGCATTATGTGATGTTTTTGTAGATTTATTTTCCTCATTGTGTTTTACTTAAGCTAATGTTTATTAAAAATAAATTCTTACTAATGGTAGAAGGTGGTGGCTAAGAAGTACTCTGGGTAGCAGGAGGAAGCCAACTTGGATTACAATTTTGCTGAGAATAAGCTTAAAAGTGAGTGAGTTGCATCTACATGGGTAGGAATTCACAGCACCATAATCATAATTGTATAGTATTTTGATGTGCTCATGTTGTAGAAAAGGCCCTATTCAAATATATGGGGATAATTTGACTTCTGTGCTTTTAAAGTGTTTCTCTGGTTTGAGAAAAACAATTGTGGCTTAAAATTTATGTTTACTCAATCTTTCATCATTTTATGTCATGAAGGACTAACCATAGAGAAACAGGAACAAGTGAAAGGTTTACTTAGAACATCAGACAGCTGAAAAGCAACATAGGGCCCCACAACCTTGGCTTTTTTAATTTCCCTAAGAATACATAACCCAGATTCAGTTTTTTTGTTTAGCAGAAGCTTAAGTCAGTGGTGTCGACTGTGTATAATGACATCCCTTTGATTACATATTTATGAGAATTGTATCAGTTGTGGGGTTTAAAAATCAAAGGATATCTTCGCATCGATTTGATTTGGCGGGAATCCTCAAGATCGTCTAGTCCAATCTCATCATCTTCTCAGTTGAGAAAGAAGGTCAGAGGTTATAGCTTGTCTAACAGCCTTTGGCAGAGCTGCCATTAGAAGCAGCTCCTCGACTCCTACTCCTGTGCTCTTTCCACCATACCATAATATATGTTGTAAGCTTTTTGTTTCTTCATAGTTTTGTTTAGTGTTTAGTTACTTTAATCTTCAGAGGAAACTTGTTCATTTCCAGAAGCTGTTCATCTCATTTCAGTTGGAATTGAACACTTTGTGTATTTAAGTTTTCTGTTGGTGTATGACAGCCTTACCTCAGACTTATAAATCTGTCATTCCTGAGTGTTTGCAGTCTAGCAAGATGTTCTGAGTGGGATTGGTACTAGATTGAATGAGTGAGGGCTTTAAGACAAATAACTAGATTTTTGGAGTTGGAAGAGAATTTTAAATATACCAGATGGAAACCACTCATTTTACAGATAAGGAAAGAGGCAAAGATGAATTAATTGCCAAGTTTACATGGCATTGGTCCTTATGAAAAAATTAATGATAATCAAAATTCTATTAGAAATAATTTGCTCAGTGGAGTGAAATCACTTTGGTGTTATTACAAGACAGAGCTTCAGGTTCTTGAAAGCAATGAGTAAGTGGAGTGCACTTTATTTAATAGCAGCTTTCTGCTGCACGTATTTCGAGTTCCAGGAATAAGGAAGCAATAGAGAAAGGTTAGTATTTTGAGAAATTTGCATCGTGGATAGGTTCAGAGGTGGAAAAGTAATAGTTAGAAAGTTGATGTTGGAGTAGGTAAAAGATGATGTGAGGTTATAGGATGATGGGAAAGATTTTAGATTACTGTGCTTACAATTTTGGAGGAAAAGTAAGAGCTGGTAGGATTTGGTGTTAGGTAAGAAAGAGTATATGAAAGTACTGTCAGGTTTTTTTAATTTCAGGCGCCTTAGAGCACTACTTTGTATGCCTTTAATGGCAAATAATGCAGACACACAGGGAAGTGTAAAAATATGTTCATTCTGATATTTTCAGTCTGAGAAACTCTTCCTCAGACTAAGTCATTAATGACTAGCATGATCTAGATAATTTTCTTGGCCCTTTATTATGGTATAAGCACTTAATCCCACTGATTTGTTCACATATAAAATTTTCAGAGATGACCAGGAATCTTTACACAGTCTGAGAAATGAGATCTATCGGTGAATTACTAGAAATTAATTTTTGAGAACAATTTGGAATGAGTAGTCCTGATAGCTATGCAGTAATCAATTTTCTGCTGTACAATTAGTTTCACATTTCTGTGGGGGAGTAGGGAATGAAAAATAATGCCTGTTGCGTGCTTAGTAATATATCAGGTACTATTCAGAGCACTTTACACATATGAGTACATTTAATCTTTATAATAACCCTATGAAATAGTTACTATTATCTCATTTTACAAACGAGGAGAATGGGCTCAGAGCATAATGTGAAAAAGGAGTTTCATGTTAAATGAAGTGTCCAAAAGATGGCTTTGGAATTGTAATTGGAACACTGAATTATATTTCCACCATTTGTGGGGATAAGGATAGAATATTTGAAATCCAAGAAATTTTGATGGTATGATAGCCACAGGTACTTAATATACTTCAATTTTCACATTGCTATTTAGAATTATACAATTCATGTGGAGAAATTTTCCCAGTAGGTTTACCTAGTTGCAAGTTCTTTACTGGTTCTTTTGTTTTCTCTTTAAATATTTGTGTTTTAGCTTCCATTTTTGTTCTTTAATGTACTTATATTTCCTTGGTATTGTTATCACTTCCACAGCTTGTACTACTGATTGCCCTATCTATAGTCCTCCATCCAGTTGCCTTTTGGTCTTGTTTGTCTGTTAGCTCTCTAGGCACCTTAAACGATGTGCCCCAAACTAAAATCATATTTCTCCTTTTCATCCTTCTGAGATCCTTATCACCATTTAGTGGTAATAATGGTGTTACCGTTTAGTCAGTCCCCCACGCTTTAACTCTTAATCTCCAACACTGTATTGGTCACCATGTATTCTGAGCTTTACCTCCTAAGTGTCTCATGCCCATTTATTTCCTTATTTAGTATTTTAACAAAAATGCATAGTAAGACTTTTTTGTATCACAGGACTCAAGACAGGATTCCTGGCCTGGAGGAATGCTCATACAGTGTAGTTGAGGATGAACTGTTTTACTCATTCTTGAAGCCTCTGCCTGAAACACTTTAGGCTTTCGATAAATGATAAGTGTACTTTTGTAACTTAGTATTCTTTTCTCATTATCTTGCTTAGGAGTTGGTACTGGTTTTAGGAAATACTGTCATCACGCACATACTCATTTCATACAGTCTTTGACTTGACTCCAAAGTATTATGTCTCTTGTTCAGGAGGAAGTTGTGACCCTCACATTGTATGGTGAGTTTGTAGGATCAAGCATTTACAGGAGTAGCATCTAAAACATAGCGGTGCCTATCCTGTGTAATGTCTTAATGGTGTTTAAGTGTCTCTCATAATGGTGCTTATTGGGGATATTTTGGTAAAATGTGATGTAAATTAGTTTTATTAAAAGCAGTAGCTATAGTGTTTTTCAGTAAAAGACTCTGTGGATAAAGGTTAAGGATAACTGCTGAATGACATTTAATTTGGTTCCCTGTTAGTTGATTAATTCCTGAAGTATTTTAGCACAATCTTAATATTGTATGGTCTTTTAATTCTTATAATTTTTGTAGGTGACTAGACAAAAGGCGAGCAAATCTAGTTAGCTTCCAACAGGAAAGTACAATATATGCTTCTTGATTGATACTGATTCCTGTAAAATATTTTGAGACGTTTATATATTGTTATATACCATCTATTAACATTTCAGAAACTTTTAGATCTTTATTGTCTTTATGAATTTTTACCACATTCTGGTCAAAATTATTTATTATGATTGGCACTGATTTTATTTTAATGACTACAGTCCTATTCTTTAAGGCAGTAGTTCTTAAGCTTCCTTGGGTTGTGCAGTCCTTCAAAATATTTAAAACTATTGCTCCTCTCCCTACTGGCACATACACACATTTTGCAGTGAATGACATTTCAGGGAGTTTAAAGATGCCTTGAGGCCCTAAGTAAAGAATCCTTAGACTAAGGGCAACTTCAGTAACTTCATTCCTGCTTGTAGGAATTATAGGTCATTGCTTATTATAATTATTAGACTCCTTTATAATTAAATCCTTTTGTTAAGTACATTTGAGTTTAATAATTCCCAGTTTTTAAAATAATATAGCAAATTATAAACTTTTCTCATCAAGTTTAACACATAACCAAACAACATGTTTTGAAACTAACCTTCATATTATTAACCCAGTATTTATAACCCCCAATGGCTTGTGTAGCACTGTTTCTAATTGGTGAAAGGAACTAAATGGAATTTAGTAATTAGTTTTAGGGTATACTGCATTAGGCTATTTGGTAAACCTGTACAGTAATTTAGTTATTAACTGTCAAGTGTGCTTCTAAAGTATTTGTTTCCTGAGCTGGTAGTCACTGTTGGAGCTGTCTGTGAGAAGCCACATAGTGCATCTTTTTTACTGTTCATTTTCTCTTTTGTACAGAATGTACTGGTTATTTCTCCACTGCCAGTATGAAGTGGGTGGATAATAAGTGCACCAAATATAGGAGTGAAAAACATTCCTAAATCCTTAACCTAACTAATATTCTGGATCTTAGTTTCCCCATTTGTGAATTAGTAAAACTAACTTCCTTCACTGGTGTTTTCTAAGATATAAAACCAATTATGTGGAAAGTTTGAAAATAAATGTCAAAATAAGACCTTTTCTCTTGGTTAAGAGTTTTTGTTTTAAGAAATAGGAATAGTCTTAGAGATAGTTCCCTAGAATTCACAGTAGACAGTCCTAAGTAATACACAAAGCAAAGTCCTCACTGACACCAAATTTCACATTTAAATTCATATTCAGTCTCTGGTTGGGGTTATAGAAAATTGAAGTGAATGGGCATTTCCAGCACATCAAAACAAAAGAATGGTCTGGTCTTTATTCTCCCTTTCCTCAGTGCCCTGTCTATAGAGTGATGAGACATTGCAAATAACATAAATAAAAAATGAAACCAAAACAAAAATCCTCAGTATTTCTGTGTAAATATGATATATTTTTTAAGCAAGTACCGTTTTCCTCTTTTCTTATCTGTATAGGCATGCTTCAGGTGGAAGTGGGGAAGAGAAGAAAATGAAAGCAAGTAGTTCTTGGTAATGTTTCTTCTGTTTTGTATATCTGAGAAGGATCACTGCTTTATTGGAAATCAATTCTTCCTTGTCTCTATTGTCTTCATTAAACCTGAGGAGGAGGTTGAATAGGGCTGTGTGGCCATATTTTATTGTAGAACCATTGTGTTCCCTTACAAATAGTGCCTTACTAATTCTGTTTAAATGTCTACCATGAAAGAAAGTGACGGGTTCTAGTTGAGGGGGCTGTTAAAAAGTGTTTTTAAAGAAACTTTACCATCATATTTTTCATTAATGAAAGACATTAAAAATAAGTTATCAGAGTTGATGTATTCCCCAAATTGTCCCCATGTTTTTTGGTGCTAAAAATAATTGAAATAAATGATTTAGTATTAGTTTCTAAAATTCCGATTGTCTTCGCAGCAGGTTCTGCCACAAGTTGTTACGTACATGTGTTTGTTATCTCTTTTTTCCCCGTTTTATTTACATACAATTGACATAATACAATTGACTTATATAATTGTATCATATAATTCAGTTATATGATCAATCACCACACAGTTACAAGTTTTGTTGTCTTTTTAAAAATCTAGGTCTATTTCTTTCATTTAGTAATGCAAGATTTATTATTCATTTTTATGTGGCCGAGTCAACCCTACATTTTGCTAGAATGTTAATTCCTCTATGCGCTATTTTCATGGTTAATGTGGATCATTAATTTGACAATATAAATATATTATCCATCATTGAATCACAGAGAATCAGAGTTCCTTAGACATGAACGGGTGCTTAGAGGTCACGCAACCCATCTCCTTTATTTTACAAATGAGGAAACTCACCCAGAGAGATTGAAGGGGCATAATCAAGTTCATAACACTCTTTTAATGGTACCATGATGCCTCTCAGAAACTAAAATAATTCAAGAGCATCATGTCCCATATACATTTACAACTATACTTTGTATATTACAGGTAATACATGCTTTAGAAATATTCCAAGCGTATACCTCATTTGTTTGAAATATGAAGGAGTGTTCTTAGAGTTAAAACTGCTAGTATTCATATGTTGTACTACAAAAAAGAAATAGTTTTAGAAATTAAAAAAATTATATATTTTTATTTTGGTATCCTTACTCTACAATTACATGAGGAACATTATGTTCACTAGAATCCCCCCATCACCAAGTTCCCTCCACATTCCCCATTGCAGTCATTGTCCATCAGTGTTGTAAGATGTTGTAGAATCACTACTTGCCTTCTCTGTGTGTACAGCCCTCCCCGTGAAACCCCCCCCACATTATACATGCTAATCATAATGAACCCTTTATCCCCCACCCACCTTATTCCCTCCCTTCCCACCTGGTCCTTTTCCCTTAGGTAACTGTTAGTCCATTCCTGGGTTCTGTGAGTCTTCTGGTGTTTTTGCTCCTTCAGCTTTTCCTTTGTACTTAATACTCCACAGATCAGTGAAATCACTTGATACTTGTTTGTGTCCGCCTGGCTTATTTCACCGAGCATAATACCCTCTAGCTCCATCCCTGTTGTTGCAACTGGTAGGATTTGTTTTCTTCTTAAGGCTGAATAACATTCCATTGTGTGTAGGTACCACATCTTCTTTATCCATTCATCTAGTGATGGACACTTAGGTTGCTTCCATTTCTTGGCTGTTGTGAATAGTGCTGGAATAAACATAGGGGTGCATTTGTCTTTTTCAAATGGGGCTCCTGCGTTCTTAGGGTAAATTCCTAGAAGTGGAATTCCTGGGTCAAATGGTATTTCTGTTTTTAGTTTTTTGAGGGGAACCTCCATACTGCTTTCCACAATGGTTGAACTAGTTTACATTCTGACCAGCAGTGTAGGAGGGTTCCCCTTTCTCCACAACCTCACCAGCATTTGTTGTTGTTTGTCTTTTGGATTTGTGGCAATCCTAATGTTGTGGTTTTAATTTGCATTTCTCTGATGACAAGTGATATGGAGCATCTTCTCATGTGTCTGTTTGCCGTCTGAATTTCTTCTTTGGAGAAGTGTCTGTTCAGATCATGTGTCCATTTTTTAATTGGTTGATTTGCTTTTACTTTGTTGAGGTGCATGAACCCTTTATATATTTTGGATGTCAACCCTTTATCAGATCTGTCATTTATGAATATATTCTCCCATACTGTAGGATGCCTTTTTGTTCTATTTGTAGTGTTCTTTGCTGTACAGAAGCTTTTCACTTTGGTGTAGTCCCACTTGTTCATTTTTGCTTTTGTTTCCCTTCCCCGGGGCGATATGTTCATGGAGAAGTTGCTCATGTTTATGTGCAAGAGAATTTTGCCTATGTTTTTTTCTAAGAGTTTTATGGTTTCATGACTCACATTCAGGTCTTGGATCCATTTCGAATTTACTTTTGTGTGTGGGTTTAGACAGTGATCCAGTTTTATTCTCTTACATGTAGCTGTCCAGTTTTGCCAACACTAGCTGTTGAAGAGGCTGTCATTTCCCCTTTGTAAGTCCATGGCTCCTTTATCATGTATTAACTGACCGTATATGTTTGTATTTATATCTGGACTCTCTGTTCTGTTCCACTGGTCTGTGCATCTGTTCTTATGCCAGTACCAAATTGTCTTGATTACTGTGGCTTTTTAGTAGAGCTTGAAGTTGGGAGCGAGACCCCCTCGCTTTATTTTTTCTTCTCAGGATTGCTTTGGCCATTCAGGGTCTTTGTGGATCCATTTGAATTTTCAATCTATTTTTTCCAGTTCGTTAAAGAATGCTGTTGGTATTTTGATAGGCATTGCATTGAATCTGAGGATTGTTTTAGGCAGGATTGCCATTTAGACAATATTAATTCTTCCTAGCCAAGAGCATGGGTTGAGTTTCCATTTGTTAGTGTCCTCTTTAATTTCTTTAAGAGTGTCTTGTAGTTTTCAGGGTATAGGTCTTTTACTTCCTGGCTTAGGTTTATTCCTAGGTATTTTATTCTTTTTGATGCAATTGTGAATGGAATTGTTTTCCTGCTTTCGCTTTCTGCTAGTTCATCGTGAGTGTATATGAAAGCAACAGATTTCTGTGTATTAATTTTGTATTCTGCAACTTTGCTGAATTCAGATATTAGTTCTAGTTGTTTTACAGTGGAGTCTTTAGGGTTTTTTATGTACAATATCATGTCATCTGAAAATAGTGACAGTTTGACTTCTTCTTTACCAATCTGGATGCCTTATATCTCTTTGTTTTGTCTAACTGCCGTGTCTAGGACCTCTAGTACTATGTTGAACAACAGTGAGGAGAGTGGGCATCCCTGTCTTCTTCCCGATTGCAGAGGAAAAGCTTTCAGCTTCTCACTGTTAAATATGATGTTGGCTGTGGCTTCATCATATATGGCCTTTGTTATGTTGAGGTACTTGCCCTGTATACCCATTTTGTTGAGACTTTTTTTTATCATGAATGGATGTTAACTTTTGTTGAATGCTTTTTCAGCATCTATGGAGATGATCATGTGTTTTTGTCCTTCTTTTTGTTTATGTGGTGGATGATGATGGATTTTTGAATGTTCTACCATCCTTGCGTCCCTGAGGTGAATCCCACTTGGTCATGGTGTATGATCCTCTTGATGTATTTTTTAATTCAGTTTGCTAATATTCTGTTGAGTATTTTTACATCTTTGTTCATCAGGGATATTGGTCTGTAATTTTCTTTTTTGATGGGGTCTTTGCCTGGTTTTGGTATAAGAGTGATGCTGGCTTCATAGAATGAATTTGGATATATTCCCTCCTCTTCTGTTTTTTGGAAAACTTTTAAGGAGAATGGGTTTGATGTCTTCTCTATATGTGTCATAAAATTCAGCAGTGAATCCATCGGGACCAGGGGTTTTGTTCTTGGGTACTTTTTTGATTTACCACTTCAATTTCGTTGCTGGTAATTGGTCTGTTTATATTTTCTGCTTCTTCCTTGGTCAGTCTTGGAAGGTTGTATTTTTCTAGGAAGTTGTCCATTTCTCTTAGGTTTCCCAGCTTGTTAGCATATAGGTTTTCATAGTAGTCTCTAATAATTCTTTGTATTTCTGCGGGGTCCGTCGTGATTTTTCCTTTCTCGTTTCTGATACTGTTGATTTGTGTTGACTCTCTTTTCCTCTTAATAAGTCTGGCTAGAGGCTTATCTATTTTGTTTATTTTCTTGAAGAACCAGCTCTTGGTTTCATTGATTTTTGCTATTGTTTTATTCTTCTCAATTTTATTTATTTCTTCTCTGATCTTTGTTATGTCCCTCCTTCTGCTGACCTTAGGCCTCATTTGTTCTTCTTTTTCCAATTTCGATAGTTGTGACATTAGACCGTTCATTTGGGATTGCTCTTCCTTTTTTAAATATGCTTGGGTTGCTATATACTTTCCTCTTAAGACTGCTTTTGCTGTGTCCCACAGAAGTTGGGGCTTAGTGTTGTTGTTGTCATTTGTTTCCATATATTGCTGGATCTCCATTTTGATTTGGTCATTGATCCATTGATTATTTAGGAGCGTGTTGTTTGGCCTCCATGTGTTTGTGAGCCCTTTTGCTTTCTTTGAACAGTTTATTTCTAGTTTAATGCCTTTGTGGTCTGAAAAGTTGGTTGGTAGGATTTCAGTCTTTCGGAATTTACTGAGGCTCTTTTTGTGTCCTAGTATGTGGTCTATTCTGGAGAATGTTCCATGTGCACTTGAGAAGAATGTGTATCCTGTTGCTTCTGGATGTAGAGTTCTGTAGATGTCTATTAGGTCCATCTGTTCTAGTGTGTTGTTCAGTGCCTCTGTGTCCTTACTTATTTTCTGTCTGGTAGATCTGTCCTTTGGAGTGAGTGGTGTGTTGAAGTCTCCTAGAATGAATGCATTGCATTCTATTTCCTCCTTTAGTCCTGTTAATATTTGTTTCAGGTATGTTGGTGCTCCTGTATTGAGTGCATATATATTTATAATGGTTATATCCTCTGGATGGACTGAGCCCTTTATCATTATGTAATGTCCTTCTTCGACTTTTGTTACTTTGTTTATTTTGAAGTCTGTTTTGTCTGATACCAGAATTGCAACACCTGCTTTCTTCTCTCTGTTGTTTGCTTGAAATATCTTTTTCCCTCCCTTGACTTTAAGTCTGTGCGTGTCTTTGGGTTTGAGGTGAATCTCTTGTAAGCAGCATATGGATGGATCTTGCGTTTTTATCCATTCTGTTACTCTGTGTCTTTTGATTGTTGCATTCAGTCCATTTACATTTAGGGTGATTATTGAAAGGTATGAATTTATTGCCATTGCAGGCTTTAAGTTTTTGGTTACCAAAGGTTTAGGGTTAGCTCCTTTACTATCTTACTGTCTAACTTAACTCGCTTGTTGAGCTATTATAAACACAGTCTGATGATTCTTTATTTCTCTCCCTTCTTATTCCTCCTCCCCCCTTCTTCATATGTTGGGTGTTTTGTTGTGTGCTCTTTTTAGGAGTGCTCCCATCTAGAGCAGTCCCTGTAGGATGCCCTGTAGAGGTGGTTTGTGGGAGGCAAATTCCCTCAACTTTTGCTTGTCTGGGAATTGTTTAATCCCTCCTTCATATTTAAATGATAATCGTGCTGGATACAGTAGTCTTGGTTCGAGGCCCTTCTGTTTCATTGCATTAAGTATATCATGCCATTCTCTTCTGGCCTGTAGGGTTTCTGTTGAGAAGTCTGATGATAGCCTGATGGGTTTTCTTTTGTAGGTAAACTTTTTTCTCTCTCTGGCTGCCTCTAATACTTTGTCCTTGTGTTTGATCTTTGCCATTTTAATTATTATGTGTCTTGGTGTTGCCCCCCTTGGATCCCTTGTCATGGGAGTTCTGTGTACCTCTGTGGTCTGAGAGGCCATTTCTTCCCCTAGTTTGGGGAAGTTTTCAGCAATTATTTCTTCAAAGACATTTTCTATCCCCTTTTCTCTCTCTACTTCTTCTGGAATACCTATAATTCTTATATTGTTCCTTTTAGTTTGGTCTCTGAGCTCTCTTAAAATTCTTTCATTGCTGGATATCCTTTTATCTCTCTCTGCATCAGCTTCTCTGCGTTCCTGTTCTCTGTTTTCTAGTCCATTAATGGTCTCTTGCATCTCGTCCATTCTGTTTTGAAGTCCTTCCAGAGCTTGTTTTATTTCTGAATTCTCCTTCCTTAGTTCTTGCATATTTCTCTGCAAGTCCATCAGCATGGTTATGACTTTTGTTTTGAATTCTTTTTCAGGAAGACTGGCTAAATCTATCTCCCCAGGTTCCTTCTCAGGGGAAGATGTAGCAGATGCCGAAGCTGTCTGGGTTAGTCTTGTCTGGATCATATTTTTTTGCCTTTTCATGTTGACAGGTGCTATTGACTGTCAGCTGGGAGGGCCAAAATTTTCACTTGCTACTGGCCTTTCTTTACTGGGGCAACTGCGACCCCTAGTGGCTTGTGTTGGGTAATTGCGTGTAGACTGGGTCTTTGTGTCTTGCCTGGCCGGAAGGGAGAAATTTCCCTTTCTGTGGGCGGAATTTGTCTCAGGGTGCTTCTCTGCTTTCGCAGCGCCCGGTGGGGTGATGGATGGGGGGGCTGCTTGACTGTTTGCCTCCGTGAGGGGTCTCAGAGCTGTTGCCCAGGGGGTTAGTGCACCCGGTTTTCCCTGTAATTTCCAGCTGCTGTACTGTGACCTGGGTTGTTTCCATCAAGCTGTTAAGTCCCTGTCCCTTTAAGACTTTCAACAAGCCCCCGCTTTTCTTTGTCACAGGGGCATCAGCTTTGGCACCCGCTCAGAGGTCTTACTCCCTGTTCCCCCAGTATCCAGGGCCCCCTGGGCACCTACTGTGTTTGCGTTCTGGCCCGGATGGCTGGGGCTGGGTGTTCGGCAGTCCTGGGCTCCGTCTCCCTCCCGCTCTGCCTATTCTTCTCCCGCCGGGAGCTGGGGGGAGGGGCGCTCGGGTCCCGCGGGGCCGGGGCTTGTATCTTACCCCTTTCACCAGGCGCTGGGTTCTCGCTGGTGTAGCTGCAGTCTGGCCACTGTCCTGCATCTTCTGGTCTCTCTTTTAGGGCTAGTTGTGTTTGTTGTATTTTCAAAAGTATATATGTTTTTGGGAGGAGATTCCCACTGTCGTACTCACGCCGCCATGTTGGCTCTGCCTCTAGTCAAAGACACTTTCTATCCCTTTTTCTCTCTCTTCTTCTGGTAGCCCTATAATGCGAATATTGTTCCGTTTCGATTGGTCACAGAGTTCTCTTAGTATTTTTTCATTCCTGGAGATCCTTATATCTCTCTCTGCCTCAGCTTCTCTGTGTTCCTGTTGTCTGAGTTCTATTCCATTAACAGCCTCTTGCACCTCATCCAGTCTTCTCTGAAGTGCTTTCAAAGATTGTTTTTCCTCTGTATTCTCCCTCCTAACTTGATCCTTTAGCTTTTGCGTATTTCTCTCCAGGTCCATCAGCATGGTTATGACCTTTATTTTGAATTCTTTTTCAGGAAGATTGGTTAAATGTATCTGCTTAGGCTCCCTCTCAGGGGTTGTCTTGGTGATTCTGGACTGGATCAGATTCTTCTGCCTTTTTATGGCTATAGAGGTAGTTGTGGGCAGTTTGTGTGTGTGTTAGCTGCAAGAGCAAAGTCCCTTCATGCTTTCTGGTCGCCTTGCCCTCCTCACTGCCTCTGCTGGTTACCCACCCACAGGTAGCAGCTTCCGGTTTTATTTCCTGAGCCGCCATGGGCGGGGCAGCCATCAGGGCATCCCAGGCTCTACAGGGAGTGGCAGGCATGCTGGGTACACTCTGATGCACGAACTGCGACCTTTAGTGCCTTGTCTCGGCTCCCTCTGTTTGTGTGTGCTGGCGGGGCCTCTGAGTCTGCCCCAGCTGGCTGCAGAGGATTCTCTGGGCAGTTGCTGTGGGCGCAGCTGCTCTCAGGCTGCTCACCTGCTATGGCAGGTCTGCCCCGGAGGGGGGATGGGCGGGAGCCTGTTTGTCGCCTTGAGGGGCCTCACAGATGCGCTGCCTCCCAGGGGGCTGGAGCGCCTGAATTTCCCCTGGATTCCCAGCTGCTGGGCTTAGTGTGCCGGCATGCTTCCATCCAGCTGTGAGGCCCCTGTCCCTTTAAGACTTTCAAAAATCACTCGCTTTTCTTTTGTCCCAGGGGAGCCGGCTGCAGGGACCTGCTTGCAGCTTTTACTGTTCTGTTTCCCTAATATCCAGCATACCACGCAACGTGTGTCTGTGCTCCCAGTACGGATGACTAGGGCTGGGTGTTTAGCAGCCCTGGGCTTCCACTCCCTTCCCGCTCTGACTCCTCTCCTCCCGCGGGGGAGCTGGGGTCGGGGGTGGGATGCTCGGGTTCCGCCGGGCCACGGTTTGTATCTTACCCCCTTCGTGAGGCACTGAGTTCTTGCCGATGTGGATGTAGCCTGGCTGTTGTACTGTATCTTCTGGTCTTTCTTGGAGTAATAGTTGTATTATTTGTACTTTCAAAAATATATATGGTTTTGGGAGGAGATTTCGACTGCCCTACTCACCCCGCCATCTTGGCTCCTATGTTATTTATTTTTAAATTTAAATATAACAAAGTATTTTTCTTTTACAGTTCGGTAAGATTTTACAAATGCATAATCGTGTAACCACTACTATACTCAAGGTACATAACTCCATATGTTCTTTCTGCCATCCCTTTTTAGTCAGCCCTTCCCTGCAGTCCTAACTAGTGACAACTGATCTGTTTACCCTTATTATGGTTTTGTCTTTTCCAATATGTCATAAAAATGTAGTCATAAAGTGTGTAGCCTTTTGAATCTGTCTTCTTTCACTTGCCACAGTGCATTTGAGATTCATGCATGTTCTTGTGTATATCCATACCTAACTTTTTATTGCTAAGGAGTATTCTGTTGTATGAATGCCATGGTTTGTCCATTTACCAGTTGAAGTGTGTTTGGATTGTTTCCAGTTTTAGGGGAAACATGGTTATGAATAAAGCTGCTATAAACACTGATGCATGGGTTTTTGTGTGGACTTAAGTTTTCTATTTCTCTTGAACAGATAGCCAGAAATGGGATTGCTGTGCCATATGGTAACTCTCTCCTTATAAGAATTGCCAAACTATTTTGCCAGAGTTCCTGTATTGATTTATAGTCTTAACAGCAACATATGAGAGTTCCAGTTGCACTGCATCCTTGGCAACACTTCAGTTGTTACTATCAGTCTTAAAAAATGTGTTTTAGTCATTCTATGATGTATGTAGTGGTATCTCATTAAAGATATGCAGATGGCCAATAGGCACATGAAGTATGCTCGACCATATTAGCCATAGAGAAATGCAAAGCAAAACCACAAAGAGATACCACTTCATATCTACTAGGATGGCTAAAGAGATAACAGTAAGTGTTGGTAGGATGTGGAGAAACAGGAACCCTCAAAATGCTGGTAAGAATGTAAAATGGTGAAGCTGCTGTGGAAAAACAGTCTGATAGTTCCTTGAACAGTCAAATGTAGAGTTATGTGATTCAGCAACTCCATTCCTAGGTATTACCCAATAAAATGGAAACACGTCCAAACAATAACTTGTCTATGACTTTATAATAGCATTAGTCATAATAGGCAAAAAGTAGAAAGGAACCCAAATGTCTATCAACTCATAAATAGATAATTAAACATAGTTTATACAAAGGGTTTAGATACTGGTAAATGCCACAGCATGGGTGAACCTTGAAACTTCATGCCAAGTGAAAGAATCTAGTTACACAGGACTAAGTACTGTGTGATTCTATTTGAAGTACCCATAATATGTATATAGAGACAAAGTAGATAGTGGTTGCCTGGAATTGGTAGGGATAGGGGGATTAAAGGTTGATGGTAATGGGTGTGTGGGTTTCCTTTTGGGGTAATGAGAATGTTCTAAAATTTGGGTGGTGAATGCACAACTCTTAAGTATCCATTACATGCTTTGAATTGTATGTTTTGTGAATTTCAAAGCTGTTAAAATTACTAGTTTTAAATGTACAATTCAGTTTTTAGTAAATATATATAGAATTGTGCAAACATTACCACAAAACAGTTTTCAAATATTTCTATCACCCCAAAAGATCCTTTGTTCCTGTTTGTAGTTAATAACTATTTCCATCCCACACCAGGCAACCAGTGATTTTCTGTCTCTTCAGATTGGTCTGTTTGGTATATTTCATATGAGTGGAATCATGTATATTTTGGAATCACACTCCTTTTGCCTCTGGCTTCTTTTAATAAGGTTCCAGTTTCTGCATGTCCGTGCTAACACTTGTACTGTTTGTATTTATTATAGCCATCCTAGTGGGTGTGTAGTGATGTCTCACTGTGGCTTTAATTTGAATTTTCTTACTGACTAATGTTGAATATATTTTTACATGCTTAGTAGCCACTCCTGTATCTTTGGTAAATGTGTGGTAAAATTGCCCATTTTAAAAATTGTTATTGTTGACTTTTGAGAGTTCCTTATATATTTTGGCACAAACTTTTTTGTCAAATATGTGATATACAAATGTTTTCTTCCAGATGTGGCTTGTATTTTCATTCTAACAATGTAATTTTCAGAGCAGTTTTTAATTTTGACAAAGTCCAATCAATTTTTTATTACATTGTATTGAAGAAATCTGCCTAACTCAAGGTCCACAAGATTTTCTCCTATGCTTGTGTTTAAAAGTTTCAAAGTTCTACAGTTAGTTCTTTGATCCATGTGGAGTTAATTATTGTACAGGACATGAAGTGCAGGTTGAAGATCATTGTTTTTCTTTTGCATATAGATGTCAATTATTCTAGCACATTTGATGAAACTACTATCATCTCTTATTGAACTGCTCTTGCACCTTTGTTAAAAATAAATTGACAGTATTTATGTGGGTCTCTTTGTGCTTTCTCTGTTTTAGTCTCTTTTTGCCTGCTTGTCTTTTTCTTCTCTTTGTTCCCTTCTCTCCTATTAGACTCTCTCTCCCTCTCCCAGTTTTCCCTGTTATCTTCCTCATGGTGAACTATGTTGATTAGTATTGATTGAAATTTTATATATACAGCTATAAATATGCAGAATTGTATTTTTCTCTTATTGGTACATTGGTAAAAAAAAATGTCAGAAATGATTAACTTTTTATTATAACCCTTAGTTTTTCTCAGGGAATTTGTGGCCTTAAAGAAAGATGGTGGTCCCTCTTCCCAAACCGTGTTTCAGAACTTTTGCAAAAAGAGTCATTTCCCCAGTGTTACAGTTCCTTTAAAAAAGAAATTAGTTACGGTAATATCAAATTGGTATGCTGAAGGGAGTCAAGAATTCACTCTTTTTTTCTAAAATGCCTATAGTTCATCCCTTAATTATAAGGTTGATTACTGACAGTTCTCCCCTAGGCGGCAGTCATGATTACTACCGGATCCACAGATACAAGAAAAAGTTTTCAAAAAGCAGCTTAATTTTGTAACTTCTCCAAAGCCAGCTTTGATCTATGTTTTTTAACACTTAAACAAATAAAGGAATTAGAATTTTGTATTTAAATAAAAACGAGAGACTTGACAATGAAATCAAGTAATACAAGTGACCAGTCCTGGCTTTGAACCCTAAAAAGCACAGTCATATTTTATTTTGGTTTTCTCAGAATCTAGTTTTTCCAAAAAGTGCCCTGATACATTGAAACATGTCTCTTACCTAGTTTCTTAGAATGTTTGTGGGCAACATGTTTCTTTCATGCTGCTTCAGTTGAAGTTTCCATTGTTTCCATTTGTTTGGAAACACCCTCTTTTGTATTTACTCTTTTTGTTAATGCTATACAATAGTTTGGAAATACTAGTTCAGAATTCTATCAGCATTTCCTAGCATAATTAAGGAATTTAGTTTCTGTGATGCTAGCAGATGGTTATTATTAACTGTGAGAATGAAATGAGATTACATAAACCCCATACCTGAAATCTCCAGCTGCTTGCTTTTGGCACTTTGCCTGAACTGTGATTTCTGCCCCTTCAGGTTAAGAGAGCCTTTCCCCCAACCACAGTCAGTTTATCTGTTTTTTAAGATGTTCTTAATATTAAATCTTACTAGTTCATTAGTTTCGGATTTTTTTTTCTCATCTCCATGAAACTATGGATAGAGCAGGGAACTTGGCAGAGACTGTTGTGGAAAATTTGGGCAGAGATATTAAAGCAATGTAATGTGGGCCAGGCTGCGTCATAACACACCTGAGCCTTATTGCAGACCTTTCTGCCTCCTGCAGCAGTTGCCTCGAGTTAAGAAGCAAACTCGGCTTCTTTTTGGTCCACGCTCAGCTGTTTATGCATATTTCTCAACCTTGGGCTGATTGGATTAATGTTGCCCTTCCCCTAAAAGGTAGCTCTGCAAGTACCTTCCCCCTCCCACATCTTCTCAAGTCTAACTCTCTATACCTAGGAGCTTTGGCTCTTCCTCTTCTTTTCACAGGGTCGGGACTTGTCCTGGGCAAGCCAGCCCTTTGCTTCTCCTGCTCCTGAGAAATGCCAAGATTCTACAGCGCTGACTCCCAGCTGCCTTCTCATACCTAGACTTTGGGCTGCTTTCCAGATACCTGCATAAGCAAGCCCTTGTCACTGCTACCCATTCCTACCTGCACCCTTTTTCCTCTTTGCCACCCTGTTCCTTTGTCCTTCCCTCCCACCTCCACCCTCTCGTGCACAATGTATAAAAGATGGGAAAAGTACTACGGCCAGAAGTCTCTGACAGAGGCATCAATGGATGAATATTTAGGCAGCTTAGGGCTGTTTCGGAAGCTGACTGCCAAGGATGCCTCTTGCCTCTTTCGGGCTATTTCGGAGCAGGTAAAAGGAAAACAAATGTGTCTTCCCTATACTGAGTTTTCAGAGTTTGAGACATGGCATGGTACTGTAGCTAGAAGACCTGTAGCCCACCAGAACAAAACTCCCTTATCCCTTCCCTAGTAAAAACATCAGGTCTATAAGCCAATTATTACCTTGCTGTGTGCCTTTACTCGTTAGTCCAAATCTATTGCTTACTTTTGCTATCTTAACTTTTCTAAGTGCCACTTTGGAATGTAATGAAGAATGGGGTTAAACAATATTTTGAAGTGTATCTTGATCCTTTTCAGCAACGTTCCACTTCTTCGAAATTTTATGCCTAAGGAAAAATTTATAGGCTGTTCCCCGACAGAGTAGAAAAGCAGGGGGGGGGGCATTGACAGAATCATCTCCCCTCATTCTCACTAAAGGAATCACAGATTTTAGTGAGGACTTAATTTCCTAATTTCCTACATATGTTCTGATTAAGGGATAATGAAGTGTCCAGTTCACAGTCTTAATTTAGAAGCTTCTGTGTCAAATTATTGCTGACAGTGAGCTGGTCTTTCTCTTTTTTTAGTTGTTTTGCAGCCAGGTCCATCATTTGGAAATCAGGAAGGCTTGTGTTTCATATATGAGAGAAAATCCACAACCTTTTGAGTCTGTAAGTAGAATACATACCCAAGGGAGAGTTGTGGATAGAGTATATAGCAGGTGGGAAATGAATTTTGAGCTTCTATGTATGAAAATTGTATCATTCTCTCAGTAGCAAATATTTAATTTCCAGCTGGCTTCCTTCCCCCTGGCTAGCCATGCTTCTGGACCTCCTTCTGTAATTAGACTGTTTTGTACTCCAGTTAAAAATTGAGAAGAAACAGTTAATCTGTATACTTCCAACTACTTCTCCCCCACACACCAAAAATTCCCCAAAAGTTAACATTTTGACTGCTGTTTTTTATTATCCATACCACTGTTTTCTTGCACAATTAATCATAGTTCACAGAGGTTTGGCTATGTAAGTGTATATTTAAAAATATGTACAAATACAAACCTCCTGTGCAGTAATTCTGTGCACAATGCCCTTCGGCCAGCCAACTTAATCTTATAAAACTTAATTGTAAGGAAACTAAATTAGGAAACCTATTATCATGTGACGAATTGGTAATTGAAGCACTGTCACTAATGATTGACTTTTAAAACAACTTAGAAGACCTCTTTGTGTATGTTGAAGCGTTTGAATTCTTGGAACAAAATAAGGTTTTATCAAGGTGTTTTTTGAATTGTGTCTTTTGTGTGGTTGTTGGGTGTTGTGTTTTTTTTTTTTTTTTACTGTGTTTAGCT
Source organism: Manis pentadactyla (assembly GCF_030020395.1). Taxonomy (NCBI): domain Eukaryota; kingdom Metazoa; phylum Chordata; class Mammalia; order Pholidota; family Manidae; genus Manis; species Manis pentadactyla. The sequence goes on along the minus strand of NC_080039.1, from coordinate 5,541,910 downwards.
TTTCCAGTACTATTTGTTTTCTTCCGACTATATTTTGGGTATTTGCCTGCTGTTCGAGGTTTACTCTTAATTTTCTCAACAGGTTTTGGTGAATTTTAACACTACATAAAGGCTTTTTTACTTTAAAGCTTATTACCTTGAAATTAATTACAATCTTCACCCCACCTGGGGAAGGATTATTCCTGAAATTACTTGAAGTGCAAGACGATGGTGTAAAGCAGTGTATCTCAAGTACTCTTGTGCCTACAAATCACCTGGGGATTTTGTTAAAATACAGATTCTGATTCAGTAGGTCTGAGCAGGGCCCATAATTTCTGCATAGTTAAACTCCCAAGTGATGTTTGCTGTTGTTTGTGCATGGCATTTTGAGTAACAGAGATGTGTGTAAAATTTTAAAACTATGAGGATGAATCTCCAAATAATTATGCCAAGTGCAAGAAGCCAGAACCACCCTCCCACCAAAGTACATATCATACAATTTCCTTTATATAAAACTCTAGAAAATGCAAACCAGTCTATTGTGACAGAAAGCAGATCAGTGATTGCTTGTGGGTCGGTGGGGCTAAAGAGGGGCACAAGGAAACTTGATATTCACTATCAAGATAATCATGGTGGTTTGACATGACATGACTGCGTACATATGTCAAAACTTAACTGCATGTAAATATTTGCAGTTCATATGTCAGTTGTACTTCAAAAAGTTGTTAAAAGGGTTTGAGGAAAAATTAAAATTTGATTTCACATCTTGTGATATATTTTCATGGAACTAGTCATATATAGTCCTTGAATTTTTATTTTTATTTAGGTACTTTACATACAGTAAAATTGGCCATTTTAAGTTGAGTGTTACTAGTTTTGGCAATAATATGCAGTCATATAACTGCCACTGTAATCAAGATACTGAACAATTCCATCACCCCAGAAAGTTGCCTTGTGCCCTGGGCTTTTTTGAAATAAATTTCCTTTAAGATTCCTCAGTTTAACTTGGTAAATGCATGTCTCCTGTCAAGTATGAAATTATTCTAATTATTTGGCTTGCTTGATTCATGAAAATTGTCAGGTTACTTAAATAGGAATTTCAAAACTAAAAGGCATACTATTGGATGAAATGCACAGGTAGGTGAATAAGCCAGGATCAGTTCCGAAGATAATTGTATAGTCCATCTTTTCTCCACTCAAAACTTTGTGTATGTGCAAATCTTCTTGAGATGCTGTGCAAAGTCGTAATTTAATACTGAGGTTGTTGATTTGAACAAAAATCCACTGGGGGATAATATTGCAGAATACGATCAGATTTCGGTAATAAAATGTAATTGGTTAAGTCAAGATTTTTTTTATTTTTGAAGTACGTAGAGGGATCTTTTGAGAAATACCTGAAACAGTTGGGAGATCCCAAGGTAAGATCAAATATGGGGGTTTACACTTTTCAGAGTATTTGGAATAGTAACCTAAGTATTCATTCAGCTGTGTCACTTTAGCTAGACTCAACCTGTTTTCTTAAGTAGCTAGCTGATTTGAATCAAATAGTTCTTGCAAAAGTTTGGAGACTGGCTACAGACCAATTGTTTTGTGTCGAATAATGAGAATTCTGTGTTAAGAATTTTATCATCCATAGACTAGTAAAAGAGTACACACTGGGAACAGGACAAGCCTAAGCCTTTTCACTCTAATCGGGGAGGGGGAATGGTAATGAATGTTACTAGGAGGTTGTTACTTAGAACTCTTCTGATGTGTAGTTATCTTTTTTTGTGTGGGAGTAAGATCCACAAACACATTTATTTAAAAATAATTTATGTGATTAGTTCCATAGTTGTGGACTTAAAACACTTGTACTAAATACCCTGCTGACTTCATATTCGTACACTAATTCCATTTTTATTGTGCCTTTTAAATCTTCCATATTAATTGTCCTTGTTAATACCTAACTAAGGTTGTCTTTAGGTCTATTTTTTTCAGACTAAGTTTATGTTAATGATTAACTATCACAATATCCTAAGCCTCAAAGCAAGTTATAGAATTCTTCGTCTAAAGTAGTGTGCTAAGTATCTAGAAAAACAATTGTTAAACTTGGAAAAACTACCTCCTAGCAGCAGAACATTTTTAAAACTTTATGCACTATTTATGTTTAGGAAAGTGCTGGCCAGCTGGAAATAAGGGCTCTTTCTCTAATTTATAAGTAAGTTGAACCTCCTTTTTTCAAAAAGAGAAAGTGTGTGTATGTGTGTGTAAGATTTTTATTAAAGTCCCCTTAGTATTGGGAAAATTTGAGATTTGATGTATCGATATATAGAATGAAGAGACCTAAGGAAAGTCAGTTGGTACAATTTTGGGGTGGAGAACCTCTAGCATTGTGTACATTTGAATGGAAGAATAAAGGACTTTAAGAACTGCTGGTATTATTCCTGTCGAAAATCAGAATATTTATCTTAGAATTTTTATGTGTTTAACTTTGTGCCTCTTTTGCTTGCATCCTCAATGGAACAGTATCACTTCTAAAATAAATTGGTTCTTAAGGACAAAAATATTAGATATTACAATGATGGTTTGTGGTTCTTCAAAGAATTACAATACGTAAGTGTACAGTGTATCTGGTATTAAAATTTCGTAGGGAAATTAAGAAAAGCCTAAAAAGGCTTTTTAGGGAGGTGATAATGGGAAATTTGAGAAACACTGCCCTACTGCTTTTGCAAGTTCTATTTTGGTCTTTAGAACTGTAAAAGCATTTTTGAAAGCTGTGCGATTTTGAAAAATAGCTACATAATGTAGGTTAGAGGTGTGGAAATCTTGTTCATTTGAGAAGTTTAATCTGTTTTGACTCCTTAAAAATTTTTAAGATGATGAGATGGCATAAACTTTGGTAGGGTTAGAACCCTCTTCTGGGGAGTTGTTCAAGTTAGTATTTTGCAATCTTCTCCTTTCTTAGTTAAGTCCAGCAATAAGTAGTATTGAAGAGGCATTGGGCAGGCTGATGTCAGTTGTTGGCTTTTAACTCACTGGCACCCGGCTTGTAAATTGGCTTGCTTCTGTTTTTGTGTGACCCTCAGGCTAAGAATGCTTTAAAAATTTCTTTAAATGGTTAAGAAATCAGAAGACTATTTCATGGCATGTTAAAATTTCATGAAATTCAAATTTCAGTCTGCATAAAAATAGTTTTATTGGGACACAGTTATCTGCGTTTGTGCATTGTCTCTGTCTGCTTTCAGAGCTACAATGTCAAAGTTAAACCATATGGCATGCAAAAACTGAAATGCGTAGTGTCTGGTGTTTACCAAGAAAAAATTTGTCGACCCCTACCTTAAATAAATGGGAGCCCCGAAAACTCGAAAACCTACATACACTTGTTAATCTTCTTTGCTCTTTCTCCCATGTTAAGATATATACATTAAGCAATCCACTGGACTTGACCTACCTTAATTTAGCATTCTTTAGTCTTTTAAACATTTGGATTATTTTATATAAATGAAATATGCAGTTTAAAAGCACAAATACTTGTTCTTACAAGTTTCTCATTTATATACTAAGTTACCTGTTCTCGCCCACCATTGTTTTCTATTCATGTAGACGGGATTTCATTCTTTATCGCTATCCCAGAAAGCCTCCAATTTATGTCACAGATAACGGCTATGAAGACAAGGTAAGAAGATGAGTGAGTGTTTACTAAAATAAACTGAATGATACTGCTGGCTTACCAGGGCATAGGAAATCCTTTTTTTTTTTTACCTAATTAATGGAAAAAATAAGCATAGTCTAAATGAGAATTTTCTCTGCTACCAGCCTTTTCCTCTCCAGTCAGTCCTCCAACCTTAGTATACCATGCTTCCAGATAGTTTTCCTTTGTATCTCAAATGTCAATTCTCTTGAAACTTTCCCAGCTCCCCTGGAGTTATTTCCTCCCTTTGATTTCCTCTAACATGACCTGAAGTAATTATAATATTTATCACATTGTATTGTTTTCATTTCTACGTTCTCATTAGTCTGAAGAGTGTGCTACTACTGACCAGTAGGTTGCTTGGAAAATAGTAGGTTGTTTTGTTGGCTGAGAACTCTCAACAGGTAAACAAATTGCTCTTCAGCATACAATTTTTATTTCAAGAAGATTTTAAGAAAAGCCTTTTATCCAGATTATTTGATTAGTAAATATAGACTGCACAGTATTTGAGTTTTGTAAGTTGTTTCGTTCCATGGAGCAAAATTCAGGCAACATTTTTATTATGGTGAGAGAAGACTAGACACTGAGAGAACTGTTAAGATGTTTAAGTAACCTAGATAAAAGATGTGAACTACACAAATGGCATTAGGAATAGGGGAAGACCAAGTGGGCTGCAAGAGATAATTTGGAAAATAAGTATAAATTGGGGCGCATTGTTTTACTAATGGTACTTCCATCTGTTTTACTCAGCAAACATTAATCCAATGTAGTGTACCATACACTTTACTGGGCTTTGGGGATACCAAAGTAAATACAACAAAATCCTTGCCAGGGGTCTTAAGGGGTTATCAAGACAGACATGTAATAGTTAACTACAGCAAAGTAATATGTTTTATAAAGAAGTATGTACAAAGAGCATAGGAAAAAAAGCCCTTCACTCTGCTTGAGTTTAGAAAGTTTCATGGTGGTAGTGACATTTATGGGGAATACCAAAAAATGAGTCCAACAAGTATGAAGGCAATCTATTTAGAGGAAACATATGCAAAGGAATGGAAGCAAGAGATCCTTTGGGACTCAAATAATTGGGTGGGGAGAGGTCAATGCTGAAAAGACAGGCTAGAGTTACATGAGGGGTGTTAGAGAAGAATTTGGCTTTTTATTGTACAGAATAGTCAATTGAAGTTTTCTTCTACTATTTTATTATTGAGCTTTTAAAACATACAGAAAACCTAAAAGTATTTTACAGTGAGCATCCATATACTCACCACCTAGTCTGCTGTCAGTATTTGGTTTCCTTGTTTTATCATATATCTATCCCATCTCTGTTTACCAGTCCATCTTAATTTTTGGTGTCTGAAATGTACTTTGAAATACATCAGTACAGGTGCCCCTGAACAGTTTTTAAACAAAGGTGTGACATAGTCTGAATTGTTTGAAGAAGAGGAGTGTTATCTTTTTTATTTTAGCAATTTTACACAGCATTGCCTGAGGAGATTTAGACATTTAGATCTTTATTAGGACGCTTTAGACCTGCAATTCATCTTTTCCCTGGACATTTTATTCTGAAAGTTTTCATATAGAGAAAAGTTTTGAAAGAGTTGAGTAGTGAATATCCATATACCCAGCCCTTAGTCCCTACAGTTACACAGCTCCATTTTCAAATGAGTCCTATACATCTTAGAGATATTACTGAACTAATTAAGGGGAAAGCATCATACATTGGGAGCCATGATACTACAAAAATGCAAGGTCTTTTGAGTATGCAGCCATGAGAATAGCATGTATAAATCTCATCCTTGAGCTGATGAGACTCTTATTAGCTTATAGAGAGAGAGCTAATACTTACCAGCATTTGTGTATTTACATGCAAAGGATTGTGTATATATGTCTAATTTGGGAGTGTATAAGTGTGTTTGTTCATACTGAAACTTAAGAATGGAAAAGCCAGGTGGCAGCAGAGTATTTTTGTTAGGTGACACCTTGATTTGCCTTAAACTTGTACTGTATTTCATTTTAGGCTCTTAAGATTTGTGTTTGAATTGTTTGGGTTTTCAAAAATGACTATCACAGACAGTGAGCATTATCAGTGAGCCTTCCATAAAATATATTCTAGAGCAAATTCTCAAATAAATGCCTAATGGTCACCTTGGTTCCTTTCATCGTCTATATTGACTTAAGTCTGTATTTCACATAGTTATCCAGTATCAGAGAAAATGCTACTGGAAACTAGCCATCTTCACTCAGCCTATTCGTCTATCTAGAAAGAATAGAAATAAATTAATATATTAAAAACGAAATAAAACTTAAACCTGGGCATGTAGAGTAAGAAATCAAATACCCGTTCATGCTCTTAAATCTCATGCTTTAAACTAGTTTGGGTGGGTATCCCTCTGTATCGTTCTCTTTGCATTTATTTTCTAAATGTAGATGGGCTCAACTTAACATTCTGTTACTTGTTCTTTTCAAATATCTATCCTCATCAATAATGCAGATCTACTTCATTTTTTCACTACTTTATTGCCATTACATCCCACCCGCCTACCCCCAACAGACAGACCACCCACAAGTTTATATGAACGAATTATTTTATGTTGGGATACCACCAAGAACATGAAAGCCATCATGCCTAGTTTTGCCTCTTCTGTCAAAATTGAACTCATTGCTACTTGAATAGAGAAATTGTACAGTCATCTTTCTTCTTTCCTGCTTGTTCATCAGTTTTGGAACTGGCAACGTTTTTATTATGTTTTATTAGTTTATTATGTTTAGTTTTATTGTAACTACTCCTTAACAACTACCGTCAGTTATTAACCTTTCTTAGTTTGAGTTCCCAGTTCTAGTCCAAAATACAGAGGCTTCTCTGCTCAAATTTGCTTACTGTTCCTTGTGGATTAAAAAACTCCTCTTAAATGTAAATACCCCTGGGGGTGGGTAAAACTTAAAAAGTTAAACTTTTCTGTGAGTAACTTTAGCGTGACACTTGCCCTCAGTTCTCTGAATTGGATTATACTGTTGGGATTAAAGTTGTGATCTCAAACAAAAGGCTAGGGAAGAATAAAAAATCTAGAATCAGAGAATTTGATTATTGGGAGAAGTTTGCCCAGGGTAGTGTAAGAAGGTAGAAAAAAAGTAAAAAAGAAAAATAATAAAAGAGTAAAAAATTAAAAAGATTAATTTTCTGCCAAGGAACTTTGGTGGCAACATCTTCCCATAGAATCACCTTTGGTACTTCAGGTTGCTGATAACCAGAGATATCTTCAAATTAGGCTAAATCACTAAGGATTACATCTCTTACACAAGACACAGGGTTTTGAGCAAAAATTCAAAAAGGTTTTGGAGCAGTTTATAAACATATTTCCTCACATGGAACTAGGGAGCATTTTTACTGAAATAATTTGGTTAGGGAACATGGCCTTTGAATTGGTGTTTGGAAAAACTAGAAGACAAAGGAATCAACTAAGAAATTAACTCATTCTTTAGCCATCTCAGTGCCTTAATTCATTAAGGAAGTCTCTTTAGTAGTATTGATAGCTTGGTGTATTGCTATTTGATACAGTGGAAAACATATTTAATAAAACTGAAGTCCATTCCCAATCCCCCATACTGTGGGTTTGGGGTATTTGAGTATTTGACCTAATTTTTCCAGTCATTTTTAGAAGTTAAGCTAAGTCTTTTAACTTCTGGTAGGCTTTCTGTTTTATTTACCCAATTTGTAGAAGTTCCCATGTTTTGCAAATCTGTACATCAATACTTGTTTCTTGTATTTACAAGAATGTGATCGAGGCTTACAGTGAAGTCTGAGCAGGGGTTTTAATTTTAACCTCGGCATTTAAAAGTCACTGTCAGGAAAATCTCTGAGGTATAGCTTGCATTTATCTATATGTAAATTTCAAAAATCACTTTTCTTCAGCTTTATTGAGATACAATTGGCACATTATGCAAGATGAAATAAGAGACAAACACTGTATGATATCACTCATATGTATAATTTAGAAATCATTGTTTTTAAAAAGACATCAGTTTCTGATTAGCAACTTAATTTCAAGTAGTTATGGTTGTAAGATGTGTAACATTCACTTAATTGTTGTGTGTGTGGTTTTTTTCTTCAGATTCTACTCTGCTCTTCAAGTAATGGGCATTATGATTCAGTATACTCAAAACAGTTTCAGTCAAGTGCTGCTGTTTGCCAAGGTACTTGAAGACTTTATAAATGTTTTGGTGTGATTTCAGGTGATTTGTTGGCCATCTTTAAATTGAAGGACCCACCATGAATAGCTCTTTTAAAACCCTGTTGATACCTATTGAATTTGTATACTGGTTAATAGCTGTTTACATTGTTATAAAACCACCTTATTTTGATAATTTGCATTTTGGTCATTTCTTCCTTTAGCTGTATTGTATGAAATTCTCTATAAAGATGTGTTTGTTTTGGATGAAGAAGAGTTGAAGACTGCAGTTCAATTGTTTCGAAGTAGTTCCAAAAAGAACAGAAACAATGTGACTGGCAGTGAGGATGACCTTATTGACTACAGGAGTTCAACTCAGGATAGGTAATAAGGGGAAAGGGGAAGTCAATCACAAGATCGTTGATGTTCATGTTTCTATGCATCATCATTTGAAAGTGGAAGGGACCTGGAAGCTTATGCCTTAGACAACACATATGAATGTAGGTATATGTGTGTTTATAAGGATATACATTTTTTTTAATGGGGAAAGAGAAGTTTTACCAAAAAGATAGCCTGTACTGTGAGTTGCTCAGGCTTTGGGGTGTTCGGTGCAAGTTGGAATCTATTTTTTTTTTTTTTGCTAGAAGAGACTTTAGAACTATCAAATCCCATGATTCTCAAACTTCAGTTGTATACAAATTGTTTAGGGTGCTTGTTAGAAAGGCAGATTCTGGGGCCTACCTTCACAAAATTTGATGTCAGAGTGAAGTTAAGAATCTGCTTCTTTAACAAGTACACCCAAGTATTCAGATGTAGGTAAACTGTGGACCACATATTGACAAAAAACTGATTCAGAACCAGCCCCATCGTTCTTTAGAAGGTAACTGAGGTTCAGAGTGGTTACTTGACACACGTCCATCTAGTAAAGAATCTCTCAGGCTAACACAAGTTTTAGAAGCTTTTGAGTATCTGCTTTTGGTACCCCTAAGGATGTAGATTGTGGCAGCTATTAAACAGATTTAGTCAAAAACTTACATTTAAAATTGTAGTTTTCTATTCTTGATTCCTAGTTCTGTCTGGAAATTCAGATAGGTTTGGCTCCAGTAAGGTATCACATTGTCTTTTTGTCATACAGTTGTATTTCTAGGATGTTTAATGCTTGCGATTATTTTCTTTTTTTGGTAGAAGAGGGTTTTCTTGGGTGTTTTTTTTTTTAAAGCTTATATGGGAATGCAGGAGGTAGCTGCCATATATCAGGGTAAAAGTTTCTTTTCACTGATTTTGTCTTAAGGGCTTCAGGCTTACAGAAACTACAGTAGTAGGAAGTCAAGGTATATTAGTTATCTATTGCGTAGCAATATTACCACAAACTCAGCAGCTTAGAATAACACACTTATCTCTCAATTTATGTGGGTTAGGAGTCTGGGTATAGCTTATCTGGGTTTTCTGCTTAGGGTCTCACTCTAGTATGCAATGAGGATGTTAGTATTGAGTTCTTACCTGGAGTTTTGACTGGGGAAGGATCCACTTCCCTACTCACATGGTTCTTGGCAGCATTCCGTTCCTTTCAGCTGTAGGACTAAGATTTTTTTTCTGGCTGTCAGCTAGAGGTAACCCTCAGCTCTTTACTACATGGGGCTGGAGAACATGGCTACTTGTTTTCTTAGAGTCATAGAGCTACCAGCAACATAGTCATTACATTCTTATGTTAATGTAATGATACACATCCTATTGGTTAGAAGCAAACTTAGGAAGAGGGGAATCACAGAAGGGCATGATTATAGGGGCCATCTTTAGAGTGTTTCCCCACAGGGGGTATGAAATATAGGAGGTAATCTGCTGAGTATACTTTCAGAAAGGAAGCATAAAGGTAAATGTTGGGGTGAAAAAGTATTTGCCTCATTTTTAGAACTGAGCTACTTTAACCGCTAGGTGGTGCTACAGATGTCAGGCTTAAGACTTCTTAGCTTCTGCATTTATATAAAGCTCTTTGTTCTAAATCTTTTTAATTAGGACTGAAGAGTTAGGTGCCTGCTGCGATGCTGAAAATATGCCAGAGGAGTACAGTGAAGGAACAGATGAAGCAAAGGTTTGAGATTTTCTAGGGCAAAGAAATTTCATATTCTTGGCATATGGCATCATAACTTAAACTAGTTAAGGTCAAATAAGTCCATCCTAGTTAAATGGGGTGGTGGAAGAGTTGATGTTTTCCTTTGTGGAAGTCTTAATCTGAAAATGTAAAATACATGCTTAATTGTTCTCTCTATTTCTATTCTTCAGGAGTTGTAGATTTTTTTTCAAAGTAAACCAAACCCTTGATAAATTTCAGCTCTTTTCATGTTACATTACAAACCCAATAGATAATTAGTTTGTAATCAGTCTTCTGATGCTAAGGTTTCTTTTTGTCATTAAAAATATAATAACCCTGTTCTGCAAAGAAAATAGTTGATAACCATGGTTGAAGAAACAGGAAAAATGTTACCATCTGTATAGGCATAAAATCAAGCAAACCTTCCATTTGAAGCTAGCTATGTAGGACATTATTACAGTAATCACTGTGCATGCTTCAAGTGCTGATAATTTGCAGAAAGAATTGAACATAGTGAAATTCTCAGAAGTAGAAGAGTAGAAGAAGGTAATTCCTTTGGAAATCATAACAAATTTTGATGAAAGCAAACTTTTCAGATTTTTTCCCAGCGATTTTAGGGTATAGAAACACTTGCACCTCTGTGTGCATATCAAGATGAGACTCGTTGAATATTTGTGACTGAATCTTTAATGCTGGTCTGTATTGCATTGATTTATATATGTCATGTCTTGAGCTGTTGGCTGCTTTAGACAAAATTTCCCTTCTGCAGTCTTTTTAGATCATTTGCATAACTGCTTCTTTAGTCTCCTCACCTTTCAGATGCAATAAATAAAATTTATTTTCGCATACATTTATTCTTTTAATAAAGAAGGAAAGGAAGCCATATGTACAAATTTTTTTTAAAAAAAGAAAAGGAAGGAAAAGAACCTAATTCTTCCTTCTTCATAGAAGGAAGACTTAAGCTAAGGATGGAGAGTTTGTAGCATGATAATTTTTATTTTAGTCTCTAGGAAACCAGTCAAAGATGCCCTTCCCCTACAAGGTGCTCAAAGCCCTGGATCCAGAAATCTATCATAATGTAGAATTTGATGTTTGGTTGGACAGCATAAAAGGTAATGACATGTCAACAGAATACTTTTGAATCCTGACAGATCCAGGAGAATAATTTCGCAGATTGTTTCTAACAAGAGATGTTATTAGATGTCAATGTACTGTTATGTTAAAAAAAACCAGCCTGGGACTTTTTAGCTTAATACATGGTTTAAATCTAAAGAGGAAACAAATAAACTTAGAAGTGAGGATGGATCTTAGAATCTGATGTTTATCTGGGACATCAACTTTGCAAAGACTGTGTGGTGATAGTTTGTAGGTAGCTAGGACTACCAGACACTTAAAACTGGAAATAAGCTTATTTAAATTGTTAAGACTTCCCTCATTAATAATACATCAGATGTCTGCAAACCATGGCCTGTGGACCGAATCTGACCTGCCACCTGTTTTTATGTGTTCCATGAGATAAGAATGGTCTCTATATTTTTAAGTGGCAGAAAAACTTGAAAGAACAGTGTATTGTGACACATGAAAATTAAATGAAATTTAGATTTCAGTATCCAAATTTCAGTGACAGCGTTGAGTAGCTGGAACAGTCTTTGTGGCCCACAGAGGTTAAAACATTTACTATGTGGCTTTTTACAGAGAAAGGTTGCCAACCCTTAAAATAGGTCATTGTTTTCTCCTTTTTAGGTAACTAAGTTGATCAAAGTAAGCCTTAAGTTCTGCCTTCAAGGTAGCCCTTAATGTTTAATATTCAACAACTTGAACTTTGCTGAACCTAGCTATTGTTAACAATCTAGAATGAGGTTATGACCTCATGGAACACAAAGTGTTGTTAACAATAAGAGACTACTTGAGGAAGCTGTGTAGTGATACTTTTTTTTACCTTTATTTTTTAATTGAGGTGTGTTACTTTTAAATGGTACCTTCTTGGTGTTTGACCAATTCTAAGATTACAACCTCCAGTTTTCACCTATTTGTGTTTTGTAGAACAAAAATATTCTGGCAGGTCTCCTTAAATTGATTTAGAGAAAAACCCATGAAGAGGAATAGTATGACTCATTAAAACTTTTTTAAAAGAAACTTAGCTTATAGTGGTAGCATTATCAAAGACCCTGATAAAATTTACAAAATCAAATGATGTAGAGCACTTGAGCTTGAATCTTCATTTTCTCTTAATAGAACTTCAAAAACTGAATTACATGGAGTATGCTGGGAGACTGTACTTTTTGGGAGACAAGTGTCAGGTTAGTTCTTTCTTTAAAGAATTAGTAATATGTTTTTCCAAATAATCTGTGGCTTTAGTTATTAATATAAAGTTTAGAAAACTAATTTACAAAGTGCTAGAAAAATGTGCCTTCTAATGTTTGTGTTAAATTTTAATTACACATGTTTGTGATTACATATAAGGCTCTTTCAGCATGTGCTGCCTCCATTGAACCAGACTGCCAGTGTTGATTATCAACTGGTTTAATAAGTACACGTCTGAACTCCATTTGGGAGAACTGATCTTTTTATTTGGCAGAAGCCAGATAATGTCTACCAACCTGAGACTAGATATATTCTTACTGTCTCTTCCCATTTCAGGTTCACTTGGATTCAGGTGGAAGATACTATAATGCTTATATTCAGGAAGTTGGAAATGAGAACAGTTCAGTAACAGTCTTCATTGAAGAACTGGCAGAAAAGTGAGAATATAAAAAGTTGTTGAATTACCAAAATCTTTGGCTCTTGATGCTTTTTTGTTGAGAATTCCCAGCATGCTAGTAAAAGAACCCAAGTTATATCTGGTAGAAGCTTAAGATAACTTACTTCAAATTGTAAAAGCATATCCTGAAGTGTATGATGTTTCAGTATACGTACTTGTATAAAAGTTTCCAAATCCTAGGCATTAGCAAACTTATTAGGAATATTAATACAACAGAATTCTGGTATAAACCTGTTCAGATGAATTAGAAAGCTGCTTTGCTAACTGAGCCTCTGCCAGTTGAGAACATTAAATTAGTTTATGCTGTCCTAACAACCAAAGAAATCTCAGGCTTAAACCAATAATGTTCATTTCTTGTTTAGCATGGTTACAGTCTGTCAGCAAAGAGGACCCAGTCCAGTAAAGTCTCTATCTAGGCCTATGTTTCCATGATCACAGTTAGGGAATGAGACCATGACAAATCATTTGAATGTTCTTCAGGTATCTGCTCACATTTTATAGGCTAAAGTGGGTTACACAGATGAGCCTGAAGTCAGTGGGGGTGGGAAAATATAATCATCTTCCAAGGAGAGGGAACAAGTATTTGTAAACTTTATATCACAATCTCTCCTCTGGAACAGGATACATGCTATAAATAGCTATGAAATTGTACAAACTATTGTTAGATTTTCTAGTCTGAATAGAAAACCTTAACGGATAGCTAGTGTCAATGGTTTAAGAGGAATACACTTGAAAATGAAGCAGGAGGGGTTGGGGTATGTGTAACTACTGAGAATCGAGTCTTGTTGCAATGGCTTCATGGTGACATCTTTAAAATTTTAAGGCATGTTGTTCCACTGGCTAACTTAAAACCAGTTACCCAAGTGTCACCTGTTCCTGTCTGGAATCCTGTGCTTGTTCAGAAAGGAAGAAGTTACCAGAAAACTTCGGGGATCTATGGCCCAGAAATGGGTTTGTATACTGAAGGTTTTATTATTTTCCCCTTCTTGTACTTGTCTATATTGTATTTTTTTTAAGGTATAACATAAGTCTTGTTCTAAGATAGGGTTTCTCAACTTTAGCACTGCTGACATTTTGGGACAGATAATACTTTGTTTTGGGACGTGATCCTATGCATTGTAGGGTGTTTACCTGCATCTCTGGCCTCTGTCCATTGAATACTGGTAGCATCCTCTCCCCCGTTGTGCCAACGAAAAATGCCTCCAGACATTGCCAAATGTGCCCCAAGTAGCAAATTTATCCCTGATTGAAAATCAGGTTCCCAGGGGATTTTGTATAAAGTTAAGCTGATATAGATTTTAGAGACAAAAGATTTCTCAAAAGAATGAGGAAAAACACCTCACAGAAGCAGCCAGGGATATTAATAGGCATAATTTCTTGGATAATAGTAATGTAAGCAATGAGAATGACTTTTTTGAGGACCAAAGTTGCCTATACAAAAGATAGAGTTGAGATGTCTATTGATAGAGATTACCTGCTCATTTTGCTCTTCCAAATACAAAATTTCCCTCCCTGTATTTATTTGGTTTGTTAAAAAAAAATCCGATAGTTTTAGGCATTTGTGAGAGTTGGGAGGAGACACTACATCTTTTGGTTTGGTTATGAAGTTTATTTGCTGCCTCTTGGTTTGCCTGAAAGCTACGTCAGACGTGAACATGAAGCAATGGAAGAAGATGTTCAAGAAAGTTAGAGGAAAGGAGATTCATATGACTATGGCTTACATCGAGGGAGACACTTCGTTCCCGCCAAGACTTCAGCAGAGTACGCATTACGGGCATAACCAGTCACAGGAAGCTGGCAGTACTACGTCTAGTGAATATTCTCATCCTCAACATTCATCTCAGAGACCCAGTTGGATATATGGGATGCCCAGGTAAGGCTTTACTGACTTTAACGATAATGTACATCTCTATTTAAATACTGTAAATCATTCCTGGACAGAATTACTGTAGAATTTAGAAATATCTTAATAGTTTACATTTCTCTTATAATATCTGCCTAAAGGGAGCATAGAGGATAGAAGTTATGTATACTTAAATTCTCATCTAATAGATGTATTGGAAGTTAAGTATTCTCAGAGTCTAGGGAAATGTGGAGCAGTTGGAAGAGATGCTAGGTGATAGAATGCTATCAAGGTGAGCGCCGTAAGTGTGGCATTATATTCTTGAATGATGGATAGACCTAATACCAGTGGTGAGGAGAGCAAGGCTGTATTTGGATGATTTTAGAAAGATGTTGTTTATTCTGTTTAACTTGAAGAACTGACTTCTCAAGCACTACTGAATAAAGAATTATATTTTCCCATCCCTCTGTTCTTAGGGATTCATCTTGCTTTATAAATAGGCACGATGTGGAGGGCCCTAAAGTTGGTTTTTACTCTGGCCCAGGTAAAAGGTGCTGCCAGAGCTATGATAACTTCTCCTATAGATCTCGGTAAGTGAATATTCAGTGTTGAAAGAGAAAATGGGTAAGTTTGGCTTCATTGCTAAGTAACAAATATGTGATCGAAATTTTTTTAAAGTTTCAACATTGAAATGTTTTAATTGTTATTTAGAAATTAGAAACAAGTTACTATCATGTTCTGTCATTTTTTTCTCCTTCTCATACTCTGAAATACTTAAGTTCCTTTAGGCGTAGTCAGCGCCAAATGCATTGTGTGAATAAGAAGAGTGAGAATAGCTTTGCTCCCGAGAATGGACAGATGCCCAGGGACTTGGAAGAAACCATTACTGTTTGTGAAGTTGAAGAAGAGAGTGGGACTGCTTATCCAACTATAGCTGTAAGTAGGTCAAAGCTTCACTCAAAAAGCTGTTTACCTTTCCCTTTTCCTTTTTTTTAAAATAAAGGCTATGTGGATAAATTTTAGCTTTTTACACAGACAACCAAATAAAGCCCTTCTGATAAACATGAGTTTTGCATCTTAGAGCTTTTAAAGGTGAAAAACTTATTTTTTAAGCTGTTCTTAGAGATTTGTTGATAGAGGTGGACAAATAATTTGGGCAGTATTTTCTGTTTTCTTGATTATTATTTCTTCATTTTTCTAATGTCCAGTACATTTAATATATTTATAACTCTCTTCTCCTGACTACAGAGGCAGAGAACTGCATGTGTATGTTTATGTGTGTGTGTGTCTTTGGTACAGAATCATGGAGGACCCTCTACAATGGTGCCTGTTCCTTCGAGACACTATGTTGCAAGGCAAGGACATAGCTCAGGCACACAGACTTTGAATTCAGAGGAGGGCAGTGACCAGAATGACAATGGTGAGTCAGTTACAATTAAATAAATTGTTTTTTTTTTTGAAGATGATTCTGTGGCATCGTAGATTCAAAGTTTTGTGGGTATATATTCTGGTTTTTGAAAGTTACCAGTTCTTGTCTTAGAGCTTAGGTTTTTGAAGATGTTTTGGTATTTTTTAGAAGAACAGACTTCTATTTCTGTAGGCCACTAAATCGTTATAACTTATTTTCAGGTCTCTGCATATGTCTTTAGTGAATTTGATTTGGTGGTACTCCAGTATGGAAAACAACTATTCCTTATTAGTAAAACACTATTCATGTTGTCCTCACAATTTGTATAACTACTGTAGGCTTTTCACATGACTAGCTATTATTTTACGAGATTTCTATGAGATAACTCTTTCATCCGAAGTAATCTGCTTTGTTTATGAACATTACTATTCATTGAATCCTATTGACCATCCACTGTACTAAGTAATTATATTGATAATTTAATAAAATACTTTATCCCTCTGATGGATGTGGTGTCCTTATTTTGTATATGAGTAAACTGAGATAGAAAGGGTAAGTGACATGGCCAAAGTCATACCCTTGGTAAGTGACAGAGATTTATATTTTTAATAATTGCTCCATTTAGATATCTGCATACCATACAATTCACCTATTTAAAGCATACAATTCAGTGGTGTTTAGTATAGTCAGTGTTGCATACCAATCATCAGCACAATCAATTTTAGAACATTTTAATCATCCCAAAATGAAACCCTGTACTCATTAGCAGCTACTCCCCATTTTCTGCCCATCTGCCTCCACCCAGCCCTAGGAAACCACCAGTCCGATGTCTGTCTGAATGGATTTGTCTATTCTGGACATTTCATGTAAATGGAATCATGTAATATGCGGTTCTTTGTGACTGGCAGAGATAATTTTGAATTTAGGTTTGTCTGGCTCTAAAATGTATACATATATGCCCTTAACGGTTGTTACAGTGCCTCTCACCACAAGTGTGCTTATTTTTACCATTTTACTGTAAGGTGGCATGACAGCTGAAGCATTTCTGGAGGAATTGGGTGATTAAAGAGATGCAAAGCAGCTGAATGACTTAATAGTCAAGTTGCTTAATTTCTTGTGATGCTCCTCTTTCTGTTACTTATGTAGAAGGAAATAGATATTTCTAGAAATTTAATAAGAAAACATATAGCACAGGATCAATCTGTGAAGACTTTGTAGGTGCATGTGCTTAAGGATATGTACTCTCTGCTCTTTTACTCAGCATGGTCCTTTTGTCTTCACCCTTTATCCTGGTGGGTACCTTCAGATGTACCGCTCACTTGTAGTGGCATAATCACAGTCTTTGTTTCTCACCTTAAATCCTGATGTTTGGAGTGGTTGCATGCATGTGTGTTTGATAAGTGATGTGTTTAAGAATCAAATCCAGTATTGACCTGTGGGATTTTGCTTGGTGGAAAACTGTCCAGTTGAAGATTGACTTTCTCTGCATTTCAATGGCATAGCAATCTTAAAGTAAAGTGCCTGAGTCCACTAAGCCATCCTTTGAGAACAAACCGATTTTAAATGTATTATTTACCTGAAACAGGTGGAAAAAACAGATGAGGCATGACATATCTGTAATGTTTAACCTTCTCAAACTATGGATTATACTCAGATTACTTTGTACACCATTTATTCTTATGTCAAGCACCGTGTCCTTTTCACCCATCCCCACCTATTGATGAGCTGTTATCCATGTCTTACGGTGAAGAAATTGAGATACAAACTAAATAACCTGCCTAAAGTAATACAGTTCATCAGGATTCAAATATAGACAGTCCTAACTCTAGAGCAATGAACTTAATCACTGGAAAAATTGGACATAGCTGTTTTTCTTTTTTTAACCTCTGCCTGACCTCTAAGAGCTAAGGGAATTTTCAGAGGAGAGATATGTATTGTTTACAGCCAATTTCTGGCTGTAATA
The DNA here is from genome assembly GCF_030020395.1 of Manis pentadactyla. Taxonomy (NCBI): domain Eukaryota; kingdom Metazoa; phylum Chordata; class Mammalia; order Pholidota; family Manidae; genus Manis; species Manis pentadactyla. Next base: position 5,524,031 of record NC_080039.1, on the reverse strand, counting down.
TCTCCAATCACTTGTTTCAAGGATGTATACATTTTGGCTTTGAACACGTATCAATAAAACTTGAGAAAAAGCAAGTTTTATTTGGCCATTTGGCTCTGCTGAGCTAAAAAGCCCTACACGAACATCCTTCTTCTGTCTTTTATACAATTGCAAAGAATATATGTATCCTTCAGGTCAGTGAGATCTAGATGTAATCTGACATTAATCATTATTTTATAAAATTTCAGACTCTAAAATAATGCTCACTTTTTACTTTACTTTGGCTATATTCTCTAGAACCAGACTACGAAACTTCAGATGTTCATAGCACAACTGAATCTACAGCAAACTTGGTAGGTATTTAACAGTAATGGCCAGCACCTATAGCTCCTACTGTGTACTAGGGCACAGTTCTAACAGCTATACATATAAATATATTTTAATCATAACAGTCCTGTAAGGTATTTAGGGTATCATTCCCATCCTAAGGATGAAGACACTGAGATCCAGAAATTAAGTAACTCATTCAAGATCACACCCCTTTTCCAAAATTAATCTGTTTACAGATATTCCTAATACTTGTCAATACAAGAGGAAATTAAAACATCAGGCATGATATTTTAGAGGATTTCATCGTGCTTTTGTATTAGTAGGAATGGTCCATAATCTCACTTAATATAACAAAAGTTTGCTTCTTGGTCATGCTGCATGTCCAGTGGAGGTCTACAGGAGGGCTCTGCTCAGGGACTCAGGCTGATGGAAGCTCCAACCATGATTTCCAAGGCAGGAACCAAAAGGTAGTGAATGGTGCACTGCCTCTTACAGCTTCCACCTGGAGATGCTATGAGTCACTTTCTTTGCACTTCTTTTTCATCAGCCAGAGTATGTCCCACCGAAGAATCTAACTTCTCTGTGCCTGGAAGTCAAAAAGCTGGAAATATTTTAAAAGCACTTAAGGACTAAAACAGTTCAGCTCAAACTCCCTCCTATAGGCAGAATGCTTGATTTCACCTGAAGGGTGTCAACCTCAAAATCATGTTCAGTGTAATTAAACTCAGTCCAAGGTTTCTGGGAAATGTGTAGTGCTTTCTGTATTGTGTCCACATGTGGCTCCTCTTGATCTGGAAGCCTAAAATTAAAGAGACAAAATAATTTACCTCCTACACACCCAGGTTATGACAGGGGAGTGGGGACTGAAAAACTGCAGTAAAAATTCCCACTTGGGGAAAATGGGAGAAACATTACCTGCTTGTAACAAGTGTGTTATGATAGACAGACATTGTGAGGACCCTCAGCTGAGGCCTGGGGACTGCTCCCCAGAGGGGCTCCCTCGTTCACTGTTTTCTAGAACTCTTCGTTACTCAACCTACTTTTTACTTATAGGAAATTGGGGGCCCAAGGGACATTTTATCTCAGTTGCACAGTTTTAGTTGTTACAGTTTCTTCGACTGATTTACTATGCTGCTGCTTTGGTTCCTGTTAGTTTCAAGTGCCAATAGCCATACTGCTAGTTCTTTTTTTTAAATAGATATACTACTTAGATTTGCTATAATTCTTTGCTTTCTTATTCCTATGTCTCTCTCTTACCTAACTGCAGATACCTTGAGCTTATCAGGAATTGATGGAAGATCCATCTTTGGATGCTTTTTCATGAGCCATTTTGGTAAAGTTCAAGATTCATTAGGTGCTATATCCTTAGTTTGGATTCTTGCTTTGAAGCCAAGTTTTAACTGTTCTTTGTTGTTCAGAGCATTTATCAATTTTATGTGTATAGTTGTGTGTTGAAGCAGTTTCTTCAACCCTACAAGTTTCTGTATTCAAGTACTCTATTCCCTTCATTTTTGCCTGCAAACTACTTTTATATACATGTCTGTCTTAGGATACCTTATTAAACTCGTCTACTAGTAATCACAATATGAAACTTACATTGTTTTCTAAATCTCTTCCCCCAATGGCTTCAAGTTCATAATCTTCTCAAGTTAGGTTTTTGTTACAGCAGCACCCTACTTCTAGTTACCAGCTACTGTTTAGTCAGGTTAGCTGTAGTACCAACCTCCGAAAATCTCAGCAGCATCACACAGGAAAGTTTTCTTGCTGATATTGTATGTCCAGTGCAGGTTAGTTGCAGGCCTTTGTTCATCATAGTCAGTCAGGGACCCAGACTGTTGGACTTGGGCTTTCACAGTCACCTTGGCAGGGCTAAAGATAGGAAATTGAACACTGGTTCTTAGTATTTCTGCTTGTATTTCATTGGCCAAGCAAGTCACATGGCCATACCTCACTTTAGATGAGGCCAGAAGAGCAACCTACCATGTACCCAGGAGAACTGGAATATTTGTGAAGAACTTGAATAACTACCCTCCGTTCTCTAACTTTGATAGCTTCAGGTACAAGATTTTTGTTTTTACTGTTTAGGCCATCTTATGAAGGTGAAAACTATGATGTGTAATTCTTTTCCCCTTACTTCTCCTTTCCTTTCTTTGCCCCATCTAGAGAAATAGGTTTTTCCCCCTCCATCATTACTAGTCTCATATCACGTGTCTCTTAAAATAGCCTTTCACTTAAAATAGCGACTTGCACAAAAAAATGAAGAAAACAAGTAAAAAATCTTAACATCAGGGATAATAAGAGTAGACATTTCTTTCTGTTCACTTATTTTCACTTGCCACATGTTCTCTTTTGTTCTGAATTTACTTTATCATACATCACCAGTAGCTTTCAATCTCTTCATAATGTGCTCCACTTCTACCCTCTAGTCACCAAATCCATAGCAAGTTCCTAAGTAATTTTTTCACAGCATTCTGAGGGGAGAGGACCAATGCAGAACTTAGAGATTTCTGGGCACAGGACTTCTGAAAAACTGTGAACATTTATTCTTACATCTTATTTCCATGCCCAGTTCTCAACTAAATATTTTCCTAGAGTTTTAACATTGATACTGGATCTTCAGAGCCAGGGCCAAAGATTGCTTTTTGGCAGGTGCTTTGGCTGTAGTTGAACAGACTTTAGAAACGTGCAATCTTACGTCCATGTAAGTTAGACTCACCTTTGTCACAGTGTGATTCCTCTTGTTTCCTGTGATTACTTCCCTTGATACCCTCTGAGTTATCATTATTACCAATTTACACTGCTAGTTTTTCTTTCTGTCATGACAGTTTGCCATGCATAACTCTGAGCATTTTTAAATCATTTTACTTTGACAAAGACAAGGTCTTGAACCAGAGGGGAGCAGTGTTTGCACTATACTACATCCTTCTTGGATAGGATGTGGCTGAACACCAGATACCTACCTTTGTCCTAAGTTACATCTTCGAATGGCATGCTTTCTTTTAGCAAAACTGCTGCTGGTCCTACTGATGTTGAAGCTTCTAAGGCAAGGAAGGCCACGAAGAAAGTGTTTACATTACAGTCCTCCATATTATTTTAGTATCTATGTTGGGACTAGAGTTGCATATGATCAGGATCTCTGTAGATCAGAAATAGAGCAGTCACCTCAGTCAGGCAGCAGATTGATACCTTCTGGAATATTACCTTAGTAGTCACTTCCAAATTTGAATACTTTGAGGGTATACCATATTCGCTTAATTTTAGGAGATGTTGAAACACAGCAGATTTTTTTATTAATGTGTTGTTTGTTTTCTTGATTTCCCTTCATTTAACTATATTTCTGTATTCATTAAAGTCTCTTCAGGACAGAGGACCATGTTCTATGTCTCCTCAGGACACAGTTACCTCATACAACTACCCCCAGAAGGTAATCTTCATTGTGTTATCAAGCAGTTGCAATGGTCTGTACAGAGGAGAATCATTTTTTTCCCCTTGTTCACTTTGCCCTTCATCGTACTTTCAAGAAGCTGCTTTTATTTCTATATTAAGTATTATTGTACTTTGTGGTGCCTGGCACAATGAGTAGTAAATTCATTCAACAAATTGAGCATCTATTGTGATCAAGACACGGTTCTGTGTGCTGGCATTAGACTACTCATATTCTACTCTGGATCTCTTGTATAATGAGTAAGCTAATACAAATTACCTGTCAAGTCTATGTCATTTACTAAAACTTCCCAAAACTTCCTTCCCATATAGGGTTTACATAAAGATTGACTTCTCGGTGTTTTAGTTGTCAGAATACTAATTCATGAAATTTAGGATCAGGTAAGAGACCAATATTGTTTGAAAAATTGAACTTAGAGTTTTAAACTTTCTTTCACACTTACAGGTGCTGGTAAATTCTGCAGCAGTTGCAGCTTCCTGTGCCAGTAATGTTCCAGCTTCAGTCTTATCAAACTGTGCAGCAGCTAATCAAGCTGGTAATACCACTTCAGTTCCCTCAGAGAATGTTATGCAGCCTCTATTTGTATCTCCACCTACACAAGGCAGGCCAGGTAGGTTATCAGTGGTTGCTACTTTGGAAACCTCTTTTGCTATTCACGAACATGCACATACAACAATTCTAGTAATTAGATAGGATTACTTTAATAACCAGTATTAAATTTAAGCTAGTTAATAAAGAATGTTCTATAGTTGAGGAAACCATGATATTTAAGAGCCAGAGTTTCAGTATTTTTCTTGCAGATTTGGCTTTGATATGATTTTGTAGCAATTTTGCTACTCCACTGAGAGTTTAGAGGACTTCACAAGTTTCTTAAACTTTGAGTCAAGTTTTATTGTACAGGAATTAGAGATGTTTCGCCCTTCACAGATAATTTGTAAAAAGTTTGCTATAAAATACTTGCCATATAATGAATCATTTTCCCATGAATGTTGTAATAATTATGGGTTCCAGAATTTAAGAAATCTTGGTTTAACAACATAGTAGCTGTGTAATTTTCGGTAAGTTTTTGAACCTTTCTGATCTGATAGTAACAACTTACATGTAGAATTCCATTGAGTCAATTAATTTAAAGTTCTCAGAATTCTGGAAAGGTAATGTCAGCAGCATAGGTTTTCAATCTGAGTCCCCAAATAAAAATGGAAATAGCAAAACCAAACCATGGATAATACTTACAACAAAACTAGGTGACCAAGGCATCACTCTGAACCCCCCAGATTTAAACAGGTCGGGACAAACCACAAGTCACAAGACTTGCATGCTATCAGGTCTGTGTGGGTGCAAGAAAACAGAATCACTGGGGCTGTTGTCTGATGGATCTGAGAACAGGAGAACTACTAAAGAGCTAATAATTCATGGGAAAGTGAGGCAGCCAATTTGGAAGGAGCAGCTAAGACTGGGAAGGGATTTGACCTCTCCAATACTGGGTGAGTGCTTTGGGTACATGGTAAAGGAATTGAAGGGCTTGGAACAATTTAGCCCCTAAGAACACTCAAAACTGACATTCCAAGGAGAAACTGCTGAGAGTGCAATCAAAATTGATCAGTATAGTAAAAAGAGCAGGTCCTGATTAAAGTTGAGAACAGAGTCAAGGCATCCTAGAAAGCATTCATGGTTTTTAATACTGCACAAGAAAATAAAATCCTACGAAGTTAGAAAAGCTTTCCTGTACTCATTCTAAAGTTCATGAAAAATAATTTCACTTAAAAATGAATGGAAGAAAAGTGCAAAATAAAATTCTGTACAAAGATATTTTGAGGGGAAAAAAAGAATAATCTCCCTAAAGGCATGAGGTATGTCAGAAATATGACTACTTAACTATTTCAGAATGAGCTAAAGACATTAAAAAATGGTATAAAAATAGCAAATGAGTTAGAAAAACTCATATGTGACAGACCTCAGGAAAGCATTAGAAATGGAAGAAAGTAATTTCAGTAATGAAGGCAAAACTATAACAAACATGACCAAAAATATACAACAGATAATGCTTTCAGAGAAAGATATAAGAAAGAAGGGAAATCTAAAATGAAGAAAAGGAAGATTAAAAAAATCAAAAGTGATGTATTAAACATAGGCAGAGGAGACTAAACACTGTAGAAGTCCTCCCTGAAGAAGAAAACCAAAGTAAGGAGAAAGAACAAATGGTAACACCTCTAATTCAGAAAACTTTTATGAAATTGAAAAAGCTTTAAAACTGTGTACTGAAATAGCACTCTGCTTATCTGAGAATATTGACCCAGAGCAAGCAATACCAGAACATTCTAGTAAAATGTCTGGACTTTAAAGAAAAAGTCCTTTTGTAATCTAGATGAAAGAGCCTATGGGACATAAAAAAATGAAATGCAATTCATCAAACTTAATAGCCTCTGCCAGAAGAAAATGGAGTAACATTTGAGATAATAAATAAGAATGTAAACCAAAGATTTTATATCTAATTAAACTGATTATCAAGCCTAAAGTCAGATGTAAGAATTGAGAGAATCTTAGTTGCATGAGCCCTTCCTGGAGAATCTACTAAAGCCATGCCATCAAGCAGGGTAATCACTAGCCACATGTGACAATTTAAATTTCAGTTAATTATAGTTGAGTAAGGTTTCAGTTGCTCAGTCACCAACCACATGTAAACTGCTCAAAGTCACATGGAGATAGAGGCAACTATATTGGACATCCCAGAAGTGTTATTTCTGCCATCACAGAAAGTTGTATTGAATGGACATCAGTGTACTAGAGAATGAGCTTTGACTTTAAGACTACTAAAACAATTAGAAACATCAGCATAAGATCTGATGGTATTAAATACATAATTACTGGAAGAATTAATACAAACAGGCTAGAGGTTGAGAATTTACTGTGTAATAGCAACAGCCTTATACTTAGACATTGTAGATACAGCATAGCTATTTTTAAAAATGGGGGAGTTGAGAGACCATGTGGTAAGCATTTTTTAATGCTTTCATGAATCATATCAAGTTCACTCAGATTGTTGTTCTGAAACAAATGTTGTCTAAAACAAGAGTGAGTATGGGATATTCTAATTTTATCCCCTCATGTCCTAGCAAACCAGGAGTCTCAATATGGAAGAAAGGTAATACAGATGTGATAAAGAGGCTGAGTAAAAGCTTCTGTGGTCCTAAATTTGAAAGTATCGATATAAACTTAAGGTATTTTATCTTTAAATATGTGTGTATTTTTCGTAGCTTTGTCCACAGAAAAGGCCTAGAAATGATGAATAACCTTAGCACTCAATTTGTAGTCTTGAAATACTATTTCTCACTTAAAAAAAAGGTGGGGCCTTTGTGGAGAAATGGCTGCAAGAAATGTTCAAGATTAGCCTGGATCATTTTGTCATGGCAGATAGCTAGGAAGAGTTACTAGACTCACGTCAAAAGGACTTAGGACCTGTCTTGAACAGGTTCCCACTGGCCAAAAATGGAATAATTTAAGCCTCAGCAATGATAATTACAGTAGGTTAGAACACATAAAATGTGTTAAATTTTTAAGTACTTAATGTTTTTAAATTTGTTACCTTAAGAGGATGATAGGAAACCAGTTCATTTTCTTGAACACTGCAAAATTAAGTGAAAGCAGCGTTTATCTTGCTTGCCTTATACGAACTGAACCAATGTGTAACCAAATAGTAGTTGGGGGCAAATGTGTGCGTGCATGCGTGCGTGTGTGTGTGTGTGTGTGTGTGTGTGTGTGTGTGTGTTTTATATATATATATATATATATATATATATATATATATATATATATATATGATCAGTGAATAAAAGGGGCAGAACATAATCATTTTGCAGTCCTTACTGAATGAATGGGTATTAAGCAGAAATAGCTGCTGAGATTGCAGAGGCAGTCACATGTTACTTACAGAAGTGCCAAGGGAATTAATCCTAGTCTGATCCAGCCTCCTGGATCCAACTGCCCAATTGCAGGAAATATGGTAGAACATATTGAAATGCACCAAGCGTATGTGATCAGCAAAATCCAGACTGGGAAATTTAACAGGTCCAAGGGCCCAGATTCTTCAAAAAAAAAAAAAACTGAAAGGAAATGACAGAGGTGGAGAAAGGACCAACAGACTTAAAGAGATTCAAGACATAAACTTAAAAAAACTATCCAGGGATACATATTTGGGTAACAAAACCCTTAAGACCATAAGGAAATGATATTATGAAAGGATAACAGTTAATTATGGTGGGAAAGGGAGGGTTATGATTGGGATGGGGCACATGGAATTTTTCTTGAATGGCTGGCAAAGTTTTACTTGACCTTCATAGTGTCCACTTTAAAATAATTCATTTGATGTGTTTTCTTTGATGTAGAACTTAAAAATTAACTGTTTAGCACAGTGCCTAGAACAAAACCATGCAGTATATGTTAATTACCATAGAAAATTTTCACTGCAAATGTTAATGTAGACCCTCTTTTACTACTTTGTGCTAATTGTAAGGAAAAACTGCTCTGTTTCTAGCAGATGCATGAGCTTAAAAACAAATGAAGTAACAGCTGAACTAAACATTGTAATGCCTCACTTACAGTCATCGAACGCTTACTTTTTAAATGCCAAATTGTGTTCTATGTAGGTATTTCTAAAAATGTATACTGCCTTCATTTATTTTACTTTTTGTTTTTTGAGTCGCTTAGGAACCTCAGCTGTAAGTCTACTAGTTCATGGCTGCTTTTTAGTTATTCTTTATCATTCCCGTCAGTCCTCTAGATGAAACAAATCATATTTCGCATTGTGTTATTCACGTGTTTCTCTGGCACCCCATTTCATCCTGTTTTAAGCCACTTCTTACCTACTAGATGCTATGATTGCATTTAACATGAGTCTCCTCATAAGCATTAAATGCTGTCAACTGAGTTTTGGTAACTTTGAAGGTGCTTGTCAGAGCTGCGACTAGGGACTCATTTGCCTTGGATGCAAGATTTAAGGAAGTGCCGAAAACCCACGATCATCAAGATAGTACTTTAATGCACTATTTAAAAAAATAAAGGTTAATGCAGAAAATATCCATGATAAAGTACTGAAACTTTAAATATAAAATCTGTGTGCCAGGCTTAGGGTGAGTTGAATGAGACATTCATTGTTGGGGGTCATGCAGGTGCAGGCTTGGATCCTGTCTTAATTTAGAATTTTTATATTTTACTTGCCATGAGTTATTCTGAGTGTTAACTTGGTGGCCCCTTCAGTTTTGCACCTCACTACACCTAGGTCCAGGCCTGATCTGTAAGAAGCCGAATCTTACTATGCATATTCATATTCTCCCCTGAAATGTCCTGAAGCGCACTGCACCTACAAAGACAAGGGAGAATAAGTATTTTTAGGACATTACATTGGTTTCCACTAATACTTTAGAAAAGTTCCATTGTCCTGGAGTTACCTCTTGAATTATATACCCTTTAAGCCTATAGAGCCCTATTAAAACTGTGCATGAGAATGCTCATGTTTCTCTAGAGAGTAGCTAGAAATTATGAAAGCTTTTTCTTAGGGGGTTTATTACATTATGTACTTAGAAGTACAGTGAGTTCAGATAAAGTTAACCTCCATATCTCTTCTGCCCTTGATCCTCTCAGGCCCATGAGAACTTACTTAGCTACGTCTGTGTCTAATACTTGGTTTTTATTTAGTGATCATCACCACATTCTGTCTTCATCTGAGTGAATTTACTCCATTTGCTTTTTTAAAATGGTGTGATTTGAGTGCTAGTTTAAGAGGAATAAGAGTAAACATCCATGAGGTCTTCAAAACATTTGGAGATGTTCTAAAAATTAGATTCCTTTTCCAAAACTGTACAAGTGGATATTTCTATATGCAAGACAAAACTCCAAAACAGTTGAGCAAGTTTTTAAAGTTTAACTTAGATACAATAAAATTTGTCTTTTGGTGCCCAGTTGTTTAAGTTTTCACAATGCATAGAGTTGTATAACACCACAACCAAAAAAGAAGTTTCATCACCCCTAAAGAGCTGTTTATCAAGTTTTATATTACACTAAGACACAGATTTCCTATTACTATTAGCCTGTAACTGTATAAAGAGTATAGATAAGTGTGTTATTAACATTTATGTCAGTGAATGAAAACAGTGTGGGTTCCTTCTAATACTTGGCCTTATTCCTCATTAAATTACTAGGATAACAAATTCAGCTTGTGTGGACTGTTAGTTGAACTAAGTGTTCTAAAACTGAATTTAAACCTTTATTGAAGAACAAGACTAAATTTTTCTATACTTCTCAGGATTAAAATTAAAGTGCAGGTAACAATGATAAAATTTAGTACTTGACTTTCTAAGTCAGTTAAAATGATTCAGTTAAACTTGAAAGGTTCTATCACTCACCTTTTGTCAAAAATGTAACACATTTTCTGGCATACTATGTATATATAGGGATATTTTAACTAGGTTGGAACTGCATTGTTTCCTTTATCCTCATAGAGAAATGTATTCATACTTGAACATATTTGTATTTTAATTGTCAAAAACTGACTCCTATATGAATATTGTTTTTAAAACATAGTAACAGGTGTAGAAAGTTAAAGGAATAAGGTATTTCAGCTAGCCTGTTTTAGATTCTGTACATGCTTAGAAATGGAAATATGATTTAGAGTTCCTTATGTTACTCCAATGCTACAAGTAGAAACCTTCAAGGATTACTTCATCTGTAATCTGTGCAGTTTAGTCTCTCTTACTAGCTTCTTAATGATCCAATAGTGGCAGATGTCTGAAAACATCCTTAATTTTGTATTAAGCTAAGTAAAAATTTTGCTTTAATGGTATTTTATTTATGTACCTGTTAGCTAATGTTTAAAGTCTTTGGTAGTCAAAGTTCTTCAGTTTCAGTTTTTTTTCCTCTTAATTTCAAGTAATTTACAAAACTAAAACTAACCTGTAATAAATCCTAGTTTTTGACTGGCTTGTCTAAGAGAGTATGGGCAACTTACCTTCCAAGTTTTTTATTTTAAGTCAACACATAAGAATTAGAGTTGTTCGACATATTGGGGGTGGAGGAGGAGTAGACAATGAGCTATTGCTTGTAAGGTATTAAGGTTGTGCATTGCTACTTTTTGTTTCTTTTTTAGTGATCACCTCACCATCCTGTCCATACCTCTCTGCTCCTATTCCTGCTGCCTATCTACCACCACCACCTGTTTCTCCTCTTCCTCCTCCTTTTCCTCCTCATCCTTCCTATCCTTCCTATCCTTCCTATCCTTCCTATCCTTCCTATCCTTCCTATCCTTCCTATTCTCTTTATCCTCTTGAGGTGGGGGAGGCTTCAAACTTACCACCTCCACCTCTTCCACCTCCACCTCCACCTTATTCCTGTGATCCAAGTGGCAATGATCTGCCTCAAGGTAAGTAGATTTTGAGACTTGGGTGAGGGTTATTTAGGTCTGAGATGTTTCTCCCTGAAGAACATTCTCAACTGGATATCTTTGCTTTCTCAACTGTTTTTCTTGAAAAGCAGGAGTCGATAACAAATTTTTCTTCATTTCGTAAATTCCTACCATAAGTGTATGAAACTGTTGTAATCTTTGGTATTTAGGATTAAATACCTAAATGTAATTCCAACTTAATTTCAAAGATTTGGAGAATGTTTTTGTTTGGAGGAATTGGGGGTCTGATTTGTCATGGATTTCAGCCATGTGTTGTTTCCTCCATCAAAGTAAAGAGCAGTTTCCCATAGGAAATTCTTTGTTTTACACCTCTGTTTGGCAGTGTTTTTCAAAAGAGATTTGTAGTTGAAAATTGTAGCTTATTTATACTTTCTTTACTTTAATGTTATCTTGATTTTTTAGCTGCTTCTCTGTTCTGTTTTTTTTTCTTCCTAGCCCATATGGTAGTTACCAAGATCATCTTCACCTCCATTCTTTCCTTTTTCTTTACCTTAAAGCTTCATTATCACCTTTATATAGATGGTTCCTAAATCTGTCTAGCCCTGGCCTCTGAATTTTCAGGTACTTGTGTCTAGCCACTTGCTACATTTGGCTTTCTTACTTTCAAACTCAGTCTGTCTATAATGAAATTCATTGTTATCTCCCTTTTTCTTCTCCCAGGCCATGTAAAACATGGACTCTTCTTGGTTTCCTGTTTTGTTAATAATGTGTCATTTCTACCTAATTTACCCAGTATCTAAACCCTTACCCCTTCCCTTCACTTACGTACACCTGCCCGGGATCTACTCAGTTGGCACATAATGCTAATTATACATATTCCAGCATTTTATGAAAATGTTCAAACATACATGAAAGTTGAATTTTAAAATAAATATTGATATATCCACTACCTGGATTTTATCATTAACATGTAACTGTACTTCATGTATCCATCTTTCCCTTCAATCCATCTTATTTTTGGTGCATTTCAAAGTAAATTGTAGACTTCAACGATCTATTGCATAAAAACTTCAGCATACATATCTTTAACTAGAGTTTGATACTTATTTTTTCTTCTGATGTAAAGTTTACATATAATGAAATGCACAAATCTTAAATGTACACTTGCTGAGTTTTGACAAATAGATACTTGCACCTCTGTAACCTAAATCCTGGTCAAGATAGAAAATACTACCATTATCCCACAAAGTTCCCTTGTGCCCCTTTCTAGTCATTCCCCACCCCTAGCTCCACTTCCTTTAAGAGGCAATCACTGTTCTCTTTTTTCTGCCAGTTTTATCTGTTTTAGAACTTCATGTAAATATAATCATACAGTATGTGCCCTTTGTGGAAGGCTTCTTAAACTCAGCATTATGCTTCTGAGGTTTTTCCATGTTGCTGCATATGTACCAATGGTTGTCCATTGCTTACCAGTATAATTTAATTGTATGGATATTCCACAGGTTGTCCATTCTATTAATGGACATCAGGGCTATTTCCAGTTTGGGGCTCCTATGAATAAACCTTGCATGAACATTCTCATAAAAGTCTTTGCGAGCATGTTTTCATTTCCTTTGGGTAAATTCCTAGGAGTGGAATTGATGGGTCATAGATTGGTGTTTGTTAGTTTTGTGTAAAATAGTTGAACCTTATCTCCTCCTACTTTTTTTTCCCCAAACTTGAACCTTAGCACCTACTTTACAAGAACTCTATTCACCTGGTTTTCTGCTTCTGAGATGGTGATTCCACTGAAATTCTCTCCATCCACTTAGACATTTTCATGATAATCCCCCATTGCATTTCAAAATGATTTTTTTGAATTTTTATGGTTCTTACTGTGCCACTTGTTTTTAACAGCTTGAGCTATAATTCACATACCATATAAGTCTCCCAGTTAAAGTTTACAACTCAGTGGTCTTTAACACATTCGCAAATATGTGCAACTATCACTAATTCCGGAATGTTTTTATCACCCCAGAAAGAAACCCTATCTGCATTATTAGTCGCTCCTCATTCTCGTCCCTGGCAGCCACTATTCTACTTCCTGCCTCCATAGATTTGCCTGTTTTGGACATCTCATATAAGTAGAATCATACAATATGGGGTCTCTTGAAGTTGGTTCTTTTGACTTAGTATAGTGTTTTCAAAAGTCATCCATGATTGTAGCATGTATCTATTCTTCATTCTTTTCTGTGGCTGAATAATCCATTGTATGGATATGCTGCATTTTTATCTGTTGGTTTATTGACATTTGGGTTTCCACTTTTTTGCTATTGTGAATAATACTGCTCATGATATTTTTTTGAAGAATCATAGATACACCATCTTATGAAGGTTCCACATGAACACAACATTCACCTGTATTATCAAGTCCACACCACCGCCCACCATTGCAGTCACTGTCTATCAGTGTAGTAAGATGCTATAGAGTCATTGCTTGTCTTTTCCATGCTGTATTGCCTTCCCCATGACCTACCTATACTGTGACTGTGAATTATAGTGCCCCTTAATTCCCTTCTCCTTCTCCATCTTAGCATTGGGAGAGCATTCATTTGTACAGTGTGGAGCTCCATTAATAGAGGACCAATATGATTGCTTATGTAGTAGATTTGTATTAAAGTAAAATTTTAGTCTTGAGACAAGCATGAAAATACCTCTACTGTATTTTTTCTAAATATTAGCCAACGTGGCACTCCTGTAATGTCTGCCTAATATTAAGAATAGAAATAAAATACGTATTTGGTAAATTAAACTTTGGATCAGAAAATGGTCTCTATAGTGATAGGTAAGTAGTCATTTACATTTACTAAGGGAGAATTGAGGGTGATGTTAATGTGTTGATAAGGTATCTACCTTAGTACTCAAAGAAAAGCTTCTAAGTGTTCTAATTGCTTATGTCATGTAATCACTAAAATTAAAATTTTTAATTTTAGATATGGAAGTTCTGCAGTACTATTTCAATTTGGGATTGCAGGTAAGAGTCATGTTAAAATTGCTTTGATAAAGTCTGTTCTATTAAAAATGAAGCTGTTTTGATAAGCAGACTCTTGAACTTTAATAGCCAAGAATACTGACAGGGGCCTAAAAGTTTAATTCCTGTCTTTCATAATGTATCTCTGAAGGTGATGCAGGTCAGTTTTCTACTTTAGCCTCATAGTGCTTCAGTTTCTCTTAAAAATAGTTGTTAAATTATGGTGAGTAGGGGCTCTAAGCACCCTAGCTTTGGCATATATTGGCCTCCACATTTAATATACGCCAATCCTTCATTATGTTGTTCTGTCTCAAAATAACAAATGGATTATTTTTCCATACTTAAAACATTTTTATGACTATTTCTGCATTTCATTGGAAAAGTAATCAGACTAATTCAAAGACATTTAAAGAGCTCTATTATTTTTAAAGTGTTCATATACATACGTAATTGCCAAACACTGATTTCACTACCCTGAATTGTTGAAGGGCGGTTACTGACTGATATGTTAATGTCACTGACAGGTGTTTCTGATTTCAGGAAAGACCTCTTTTATCATTTCAGCCATCATTTTCTCCCTGAAATACACTTGACTTCTGATACAACAAGATGGCATATTTCCTGAAAAGGAATAATACATCTTAAGGTCTGGTGAATGATCCAGTCTCCTGGATAATGTTCAGAATAGTTCATATTCCCAAACATGGATTTCTCTAAAACTTTGGACATACCATTTCCAGAAAACTATATTCTCCAATTGTCACACATTTTTAAATTGAGTAGTAGAGTTTGTTTTGTTCTTCAAGACTGTATTTCTTAAATGTAGTTTCAAGAATTGAAAAATAAACTATTTTCCCCTTCGGTTATGTTAGTTTATTATAGTCACATAAGGAAATGTAACTCATTCCACAAGTTATGGCATTTTAAAATATTCTGCATTTTACATCATGGGAATGCAAATAAATGCAGAATAGATATTTTAATGATTTTTTCATATTAAAAGTAATAGCATTCATTGTCATTAATTTCAGAAATGCTATAACAGCCAAATTATAACCACTGTACACTGATGTTTCCTTACAGCTTATATCCTTTTTTACAAAATACGCGCTGCTATATAATCTTACAAATTTTTAAGTTAACAATGTGAGTACTTTTTTTCTATTACAGCATTTTCATATTGCCTCTATTTGAATTCATCATTCCATTTCCTGTTGTCAAATAGTTGTGTTGTTCATTGTTTTTTTGCTTTTAAATATAATGCTATAAAAGACATCTTTGTATACAGGTCATTGTGTGTATCTCTAATTAGGATGCTCTCTTAAAAGAATTTCTAGGTCCAACTATGAGATTGGGACACTGGAAAATATCCTAAAAGTTATAATAGAGAATAGATTTACTAAATGTCATATCTTTTAGGTCAAAAAGTCATTGCTACCCCACCTAAAAATCATGGCCCAACTTTTTTTTAAGTGAGTAACCATACTATTTTAAGAAAAGGTAACCGTAAAGTATGTGTGTTTTCCCTCTCTTATCTAAGTGCTATCACCACAACTACTGGCACTCCTTGGTCTATGTGCCATATATGCACCAGCAGCGGCAGCTTCATGTGCAGAATTATCCAGGCTATACTGAGACACCTTCTCTGGCAGACCAAACCAGTTCTCAGTTGTACAGTGAGGTGGAGAGCCAAGATGGCACACAGGCAGAAGCATCAGCAAGTGGTGAGTATATAGTAAGATTGCCTGCAAGAAAGACAATTAGATTTTATTGTAAATAATAGTCTTCAGGTATTTCATTAGGTCTATATACCAGAGCAGTGTTTCTCAAAGCATGCTATGCATGTCCTTTAGGGTCTGTGAGACCCTTTTAAGGGATCCATGAGGCCCAAAGTATTCATCATCATCCACAGATTTTAACGGTCTCTTTCACTGTCTTATATTTGCACCGAGGGTGCAAAAATCAGTGGTGGGTAAAGCTGCTGGTGCCTAAGCCCCAAATTAAGGCAGGAGCAATGAAACTGTGTGCTAGTGATCAGCATCTTGTTCATTCCCACACCCACAATACAAAAAAATGCCAGTTTTATTTTTTGTTTCATCAAAGATACTCTTATTTCTATTAAATGTTTATCATTGAATAATTGTACCTATTCTGTGTAACAAAATGGTAAGTAGTAATAAGCACTCTGCATATTGATGACTACCTTAAAAGGATTTGTGAGGTTGAGTTCTGATCTGAACTAGCTTTTTTCATAGAACACTATTTTTACTTGAAAAAATGATGGACTGACTATGGTTATTCAGACTTGGGGATCTGGCAGACATTTTCTCAAATGAACAATGTGAGCCTGTCATTTCAAGTAAAACTACTGGTAGTATTTGTGGTCCAAGGTAACAATTACAGTTTTTGAATAAAAATTAAAATTTTTGAAAACTTGTCTTCCACTATGAGTTTGACAGCTTCCTAGTACTTAACTCTCGTAATAAGATAGATGGGTCTATTAATGAATGTCATTTTTTTACACTGTATAATGAAGTGTGTCAACATTTGGGATATCGGTATATCTCAGTGAAATAATATTTTCTCTTTTACCAATGTATAATGTCACCTGTGCATGATTTTGTAACATCTCTCAAAAGTACAAGATAAAACTGTATTTTAATACTGACAGAGTACAAAAAGTCCACATTGCTACCGACCTTTAAAAAACTACCACTTACCTAGTTTGGGTGTAGTGTCAGAAGTTATCTACAATTACCTGGAAAGGCTAGTTATTTGAAGACTTCCCTTCTTTCCAACTACAAATCTGTATGAGGCCAGATTTTCTTCAAATACTCCAACCAAAACAACATTATCATGATCGATTAAATGCAGAAGCAGATAAGAAAATCCAGCTGTCTATATTCACCCATACATTAGAGATTTGCACAAGTGTAAAACAATGCCACTTGTCTCAATTTTTGTTTTGGAAAATCGTTTTCTGTAAAAAAATTTTGTGTTACCAGTAGTGGGCTTATTTTTACATGAATTAAATAATATTAACTTTCTTAGTTTATTTACTAATACAGTAAATATTGATAGTTATAACCCACACAAGCAAAAGCTATTTCAGATCCTAAATTTTTAAGTATGTAAAGGAATCCTCAGACTGTTGTACCACACCATAAAGATGGTTGCTCTGTCTATGAGTTCACAGTATAATGTAAGGAGGCAATATGAAGGATTGAGAACAGGATCTTTGGACTGCCCTTGGAAAGAGTCAGCAGGAGGTGGAAGAAAGGATGTAGACTAACCTAACCAAATCTGTTCCCCATCCAGCACTGCTCGCTTGATGGTGGCGATCTTGGCTGAGTTACTTAACCTCCCTAACTATCTGTAAAATGGGAAATACTTGATTTGCCAGGATTGTTCTAAGAACTAAATGAGAGAGATACCCTGTATTTATATACTAAACGCATAAGTATACTGTGTCAGGGTCATGTGAGGAATATGAATATCCTTCCTTCCCTTTTTATTTTAAAACATACTAATGGTTTTGGAACGTTAGCCTTATGGAATCTTATTCCTAGTCTGGTGGTGTGATGTGGCCTGTGGTAATAAAAATTTTTAAGTTTCAACCTTTAATGTATTTTTGTACCATGTACCATTTATAAATTTTCAATTGTAGTAAACCATGAGACCTTGGCAGTCTTAATTTCACAGAATGAGCTAATCTATGTTATCCCAAGTAATGAAGGACTCCTTTTTGTTACTATTTATATACTCACTATAGCAGGGTCAGAACAGCGTCTGTGTCCACTAAAACTGACTTAAGGTAGCTCAAGTGCTGTAAAATGAAACTTAGGCTAATATCTTTATGACATTCAAGACATGACACTTAAATTGTTGGTCTTTTAGGATGCTCTTTAGACCTTTACCTTAAAGTGTAGGCTAGATGGTATAGACACCCAAGTTTTCTTTATTAAGGTATCATTAATACATACTCTTATGAAGGTTTAATGTGAAAAACAATGTCATAACTACATTCACGCATTTTATCAAGTCCCCCCCTTACCCCATTGCAGTCACTGTCCATTAGTGAAGTAAGATGCAGATGCCACAGTCACTACTTTAGACATCTGAATTATTAATTGCTTAAGAAATACAGAATAGTTATTTGGATGATATGCATTACACT
Organism: Manis pentadactyla; assembly: GCF_030020395.1. Classification (NCBI taxonomy): domain Eukaryota; kingdom Metazoa; phylum Chordata; class Mammalia; order Pholidota; family Manidae; genus Manis; species Manis pentadactyla. The sequence continues at coordinate 5,505,697 of NC_080039.1, read as the reverse complement.
GAAAGCTATTGAATAACTTAATTGCAACTGACTGTTAAAAGAATTGAATTGACTAGAAGGACTCTAGAGAAAGTAGCATCTAGTCTGTTTTGGTACTTATATGATCCCAGAGAGATAGTTTTCTCTAGGTAGAATATATTTGACACATTATATACACACAACACACACTTTTTTTAGGAAATTTTCATACAATCTTCTGATAACCTCTCAAATTACCAACGCTGATATCTAAAGTGCTCCCACCATAATTGTTGTGATCTTTCCTATATTTAGTGATAAATTTTATTTTTACCTGTAAGATCATCCATTTATGTTGTTGTTTTGTGTATTTTTGTATATAAAGCATACTGTTTACATTCTTTATTTCAGATACTTTTCCAAATGCTGACCCTGCACCTGTGCCTCATGGAGCAGTCCAATATCCAGTGATGTCAGATCCCTTTGGGCAGCCATCTTTGCTTGGTTTTGAATCCTGCCTTCCTGTTGTGCCTTATTATCCTTACGGTGTCCCTTGGCATCCAGTTGGTGCAGCATATGGTGGTTCTTGTCATATTCATGGTACTATGAGACCTGGGCCAGTTGGCTATATTGCTTTACCTCCATTAGCTTCTCATCATGTATCTCAAAATATGTAAGATTCAGCAGTATGAAGCATTCTTAACACTGCCATTTTTCTTGCTGTTCTGGTTTTTTAAAAATTGTTTTATGTTAGTGTTTGAGTTAGGTTGTTAGAGTGGTTACTATTATATTTGTCTCTAAAATTATTTTATCTTCTGGTTTAAATAGTACTTTAAAATAAAGGAGTATTACTCTAGGTTGTGATTAAGGAAATTGAGGTGGATGTGCAGCTAGCCACATACTGAGCATACTTCATTGTACTCAAGTGTTTTCCTTTCAGCAGGCTTGTCAACTTTGTATTAGCTGATGGTACCAACTGACAAAAAGAATAAATCACATGAACTATATCCTTGGTTCAGATATTACATACCATATTAAACCATGAAAAGTGCAACAACTGCTTTTTTATGAAACCAAGAGCACTTGCTTCTGGGTAACTAGCAGTATTGAATTCTTTCTTAATTGTCTGAACTGAGTTGTGTTCTGTGATAACCATATCAAAGGCTCATGGTACTCTGCTTTAGATTTATCCCATATGCTCTGTTTAATACTGGATTTATGTAAGTGTTCTACTGCACACTACTGAATTGGTGTTCTTTGCAGTTAGCAGTGAATAAAATTTGCATTTAAAATTGCTCAAATTAGTGTGATTTTCTTTTCACTTTTTCCTGGCAGCAAAGAGTAACAGACATTTGATTGTTCTAGTATGTTTTCTTCCACTGGTAGTTTGGTTGCAAAACAACAAATTTATGGCAAGAATTGATGGGACCAGTTGAAAAGTTATTTGATCGTAAGATACTGCAATGCTTGTACTACCATATCTGGTTGTTTTCCCTTGAGAATGTTTCTTTTTAGTTTGCATTTTTTTAAGTCTGTTTACTTCCTTCTGGAACTTTGATCCAGACTTACTTTTTCATTCTCCTGTACTTCCAGTTGTTGTTATATCTTTCAGTTTTTGTCTTTAGACTTGTATCTCTCCAGGCCTGCCTTGTCTCTGACTTTGTGAGATGTATTTCATCAGCCTTTCTGCCTTCTCCCTTTCATCTACCTAAAGACCAGAAGATTCTTCTGAGTCAGTTCTCTGAGGACTAATTGATCACGAATGCTTTGCAGTTTCTCACCTGACAAACATCTATTTAAAGTGTATTCTTTGTTTGCCACAAAAGTTATTTATATTGTCTTAATATTTATAAAGTCTTTATATTAAGATCATTAATGCTTGTCCTTTCCAACCTTGAGTTACACCCCAGGCAAAAAATACTGAGACTTTGGGACTTGAGCTGCTGTAACAGCTGAAAGAACTGGACTGGAATCCATTTCAAAAAAGGTATCATATCTTCAATGTGCTATTCTCGAGACGAATGATATTAATGAGTTCCAAATCAGTGACCTAGTTAAGGCTTGTGCTTCATAAGACACGGAACTGGTTGTGTTTTGTTTTTGCATCCTTGATCTTAAATCCTTGTGGTACAAGTATGTGACAACTTTAGTAAAGAAAGATGGAAGGCAGTGAGTGTACTGGCTTCATAACAATTTGTCTATTAGTGTTTTAACTTCTCTGCTAATCTCCTGTTTTATACAGGTACAAATTGTTTTATGTTACAAGGGAATATTTGCTTTAGTCAAGCTTAAAACATGGAGCAGTCTCTGTCTAACATTTTTCTATGCTAATGTTTCTGAAACACACATGACTGTCAACAAATGAATTGTCCTGTACCTTCAACTGTCAGTGATTCACTAAATTAGCTTCTAAGGGGTGTTTTAGATTATTGCAGTCTTGTCTTGAGAACGTGGGCCTTGAAACTGGTTTTAAGACAGGCACACTTGTCTTAGGCTTCCACTTGGTTTGTTTTTAATTTTAAATTTGTAGGTTGCTGTGTTCTGTTCCTAATTAATGTAATTTGATGAGATGCTTGTTAAATTACAAACTAGGGACCAGTGGTATCTACTAGATCAGCTTAATTGTTACTGTCACCTGTGTTGAAGTCACCAGGATGTGTGGTCTGTTTAAATCATCCAAGTATAGTCTATACTTGTTTATGTATTACAGTCTTCTCAGAGAAATAATCAAGGAGTATACACTGATCCTTTTATTGTCTTGGGGGTAGGGAAGATGGAGGTAATCTGTTGTCTTGCCAGTGGGTTTCATCCCTGGGTAAGTTCACTATGGATTCAGTGTGACCAAAGAAACTGACAGCAAAACGTTCTCTGGGGTGAAAGGGTTTATTACCCGGCTTGTTCTCTGGTGGTAGGTCGAGCACTAGCGTCTCTGCCTCCACCCAGAGCACTGGGCCAAGTTCTCTATGTAACGCAATGATAGCTTACTGTCTAAAGGTATGGAAGCAGCAGCCCAGCAACAGGCCAGTTACATCATCAGGTGGTTTGAATACTAAAAATTAAACATAAGATTTTAGAGAGGGTGACATGAAATGTCTATAGGTAGGTACCTTCTTAATATATCTGGGGGTTAAGGCAACCCTATGCTGTAGGCAGCTATTGGTAAATTCTGTAATTCTCAAGAATATTCACTAGCTACATGTAGAAATTAATTTTTTTTAATCCATGACATTTATTTGTAGTTAAAACTAATTGAAGTGAGCAAACCATTTTAGGTTTTACTGCTTCATTGTGTTTTCTAATCACCACCACTCTGAGTTCACTTTTCTCCTAAATAGCCAGTCTAGAGCTTGAAAACCAAGCAATCCTTTACTGTTGAACAGCTTTTTGTTTTTTTAATTTTAACTCTTTCCTGCCACTGGCTAAACCTTTTGTGAAAAAAGTGATTTCAACAGTATTAAAGTTAAACGGAATAAATTCTTATGAATTCAGGCCAGTCAATAAAAATGTTAAGATCTATTTTAGCCAGATATTACTGATTAACAATATTGATTTATTGGGGTTAAGTGAGTGGTCAGCCCTTGTACCTAATCAACAGGCAGATCTTTTCTTGGAGACCTTTTGGCTTTTTCAAACTATGTCATACAGGCTTTTCACATTGTTTACAAAATTATAGAAAAGTTTCTGTCCTAGTAATGGGGTAGTAAAGTTTTAGACTTAAAAAAAAACTAATGTGTTTTGCAACACCATGGATGAATATAGAGGATGTTATGCTCAGTTAAATAAGCCAGGTAGAGGAAGACAAATACCACAGGATTTCACTTACTTGTGGAGTATAACTCCCAACAGAGCAAAACAGAAGAAAAAAATACCAGTAGGCTAATAGACACCAAGAAGGGACTAATGGTTACCAAAGGGGAGGGGTTGGGGATCATGGGGGTGTGGTTGAAGGGAGGGGTCTAAGGGGCACAATAGTCCACAATCATAATATAGGTTGGTCACAGGAACAGTAGTACAGCATGGAGAATACAATGAATGATTCTGTAATGTTTTCCAGTGTTGACGAATAGCGACTGCACTAGAGGGGATGAGGACTTGATAACATGGGTAAATGTCAAACCACTGTGTTGTGTATTTGAAACTAACATAAGATTGTATGTCAGTGACTTTAATAAACAAAAAAACTAATGTTTTGTTTCCTTGTTGGTATATTAGCCTGATCAAAGTGACAATTTTTATCCTGATAAATTTCAGTTATGTAAGATGAATAAGTTCTAGAGATCTGCTGTACAACTTTGTGTCTATAGAAAACAATACTGTATTACACTTCAAAATATGTTAAGAGGGTAGCTCTCATGGTATGTGTTCTTAGCACAATAGAAATGAAATGTTCTATCACATGTATAGCCCTACCAAAAAGAACTCCACCATTTTATAGTCAATTGTTTTGCTTACTTCTGCAGTTGAACTTTGTTTCAATTTTCTTTCATTCCTTTAGCTCTGCTGAAATAGTTTCAGCTACCCAAAAAGTTTTCCTCCTAGTTGTTTTGAAGCATAATGTAGATTTGGCTTTTGTTAACCTAGTTCTTTTCCTTTGCTCACTGCTTATTTTCCAGTGTTTTATTTTGAAAAAATTTAAACGTAATAGGAAGTAGAAATAATTGCCAATGAGCATATGTATATCCACCACCTAGATTCTACAATTAACATTTACTATACCTGCCTTATAAATCCTTATTTTTGATGCATTACAAAGAAAATTGCAAACTTAAGTACAGTTTACTCTTAAATATTTCAGCATGCGTCTTGTCAACTGGAAGTCAGTGTTAAAAGGTTTTTTTTTTTGCTCTTGTAAAGTTTCCATGCACTGCAATGCATGAATAGGTCTTTGATGTAGTGAATTTTGACAAATGACACATCTGTGAAACCCAAGCTCTTATCAAGGTAACATTTCCATAACTCAAGAAAATTCCCCCATACTCCTTCCCAATCCCTGCTTCCCTGATCCCCACCCCTATTCAAACACTGTTCTTCTGATATTTCCCCCATCATAGATTAGTTTCTATTTTTCACAGTGTATGTAAATGAATCAGAGTATGTGTTCATTTGCATAAAGCTTCTTTCAGCATAATGTATTTGGAATCTCATCAATGTTGTGTCAGTATTTCCCTTTTATTACTGAGCAGCATTCATTGTAAAGATATGCCATTGTTTGTCCATTCTGTTGATGGACACTGGGGACATTTCCAGTTTTTAGATATGAATAAAACTGAACCTTTTTGTACAAGTCTTTATTAGCATTTTTCTTTTCATCCCTCTTGGAATGGAACTGCTTGGTCTTTAAGTTAGGTGTATATTTAGTTTTTTAAGGAACTGCAGAACATTCTTCTAAAGTAGTTGTGCCAGTTTACACTCCCACCAGCAATGTATGACAGTTCCACTTTTCATCCTGGTCAAGATATGGTTGTGTCAGTTTTTTTGGTTTTAGCCATTCTGGTGGGTGTGTAGTAAGTGATATCTTGTTATGGTTTTAATTTGCATTTCCCTGATTGTGTTTAGCATTTCTTCACTTGTTTATTTGCTAGTTGTGTATATTCCCTTTTGAAGTATATTCAAATTGTGTTCTATTATTGAGTTATAGGAGTTCTTTGTGTATGTTGGTTGCAGAGCTTTTTCAGATATTAATTTTTAATTGTCCTGAATTATCTAACCAATATATAAATGTTACATACGCAATCATGCTTAAAAGAAATTAGGCTGGGACTTGGAGTGAGTTATTTGAATGAAAGGGAAATAAGCTATTCTTGTATGCTAACCAGTGCTCTGGTGGCCTAAAAGTTAATATCGATTAGAAAAATAAAAGACAGTAAAACTTAAGGAATCTAAATTAATGAGGGGAAAGCTAATTGCTGAAAAGTCTATTACTACAAAATCTTAAAAAGAAATGTCAACTCATACTTGAGAAAATATTGCCCAAATGTACCCAGATTATACTAGTTTATACTAGATTTATACCCATTTATAGCCACCTATTATTAATTATACTAGTTTAATAATGATCCGCTTGATCCAGTTTACGTGTGTTCTCACCCACAGATTCAAACTGTTCTGTATAACATGTGTCATATTTGGGGTACTCTTTTAAGAAATTTCCAGGAGAAGGCCTGTAAGTTTTCTCAGTGTTGTAAGCTATAGCTTTATAGCTGTATTGGTCCTGTCGTATCATCATCTCCAAGTTCTTTATAAATGCTATTCAATGCTTAAATATTCAATAGTCACAGCTTGGTTTAATGGGAAACACAAGTTAGAATGATACTTATTTTCAATCATGTATTTTTTCAAATATATTGGAATGGGGAGGTCTCCTTTAAGTGTTTCTGCTGTTTCAATGATAGTGTAAAATGCATTGTTTATAAGTGTTTATTAATAATAGTTGGCTATAAATGATTACATTGGAAAAGGAACAAAACAGCTTAATCTGAGCAGCCGTACATTTCAGGGGAAAAAATGAAATGCTCTATTTCTGTTTATACTGAAACTAAAAATACACAAAATCATTTTATTGAACAAGGTATTTTTGAACACATTTAAGGATGACACTGAATTTGCACTTTTTACAGAAAGTATTTAAAGTTATAGTTACTCAAGGAGGTTTTAGTTTTCAAAATGGTATTCTGCAAAGCCAAAGTGTGATTTACACAACTACATTTGAAATTTTCCATGTTCATGGTTAAGCTCAGGAGATACAATTTTAGCCTTAAGTTTGATGCAAACATTTTCTGTATGGTGATTCGTGACTGAGGTCTCCAGCTAGGCTAAGAAAGTGAATGAAACACTACTGGTTTTCTGCTCTGCTTTATTGTCTATCAAATGTTACCTCCAAACTACATTGTTTGTTTCAAATAAGAAGAAACTCTTCATCCTCAATTTCAACCCTGTAGAGAAATATTTGAAACAATCCTGTGAAAAGTTTAAATACTGATATTTTCTTGAATACTACCACTGGTGCACATTCTTATAAGAAGGACAAAATTCTTCACTTGAGAAGGGTGTGTTTGTTTATCCTTGTCTGAATTAAAATTTCCTTGAAAAAGTCTTTGTGTTTAGGTTGAAATAAGAGAACATGCAGCTTTACTTTTACTATCCTAAAAGAGTAATTTGAACAGTTAAAATTTTTTAAATGAATGATTTGTCAAGTTGGATTGCCTTTAACATTAAAACCACAGACTAATGTGTTAACCCTTTGGGTTTCGAGGTTTCCTCATGAACTGACACAGCATTCATTTTAAGTGCCATTGGTTCCATTTGTCCTATCGGACACTTGAGAATTCTGCCTCTCTTGACCAAGTATACTAAATACAGTTACCACTCTCCTTGTTGGGACTACAGGCTACATTGCTTTAGCTATTTAAATTGATCACTTAATACATGTTGTAAAAGGAAATCCTACAAGGTGTGACCACAGAGTGATCAAGCTGTACTTTCATGTGACTAGATCGTATACAGGAAATACCTCGTCCAAACATGTGATTTTCAAATGACCTGAAAATTCAGCTGCTGCCGTCCTCCTACTAGAGTAGCAGCCTACTTCTGCTACCAAAGATTCCTGAGTCCAAAACTCTCCCTTCCATTTTTCTTTGATAGCTGGGCTTTTCTTCCTGCTGGAGTCTAGTCACACAGTGTCATTCCTTATGGATCAAATAAGCTTTGGGTTGCCAATTCTGGGTTTGTTTACAACATTAGCCTTTGAAACTGGGAATGTGTTTTACTGTTAAACACAGATGTTTCAAGGGTTCACTCAGGGTCCTTCCCAAATTAGTGGAGGTTCTATACCTAAATACCATGTTATCTCATGTCTCCTCCTTGGGAGGCTATAAACTTACTCTGGTAAGGCTCCCACATTTCAAGCATGTTTGATACTAGCTAGATTCCAGACTGCAAAGAGGAACAAGGACTCTTAGGGGTGTTGGAAATTTTTGTATTGTGATTTTTGTGGTGATCCCAGGGATATATATAACTGAAAATTCACTGAATTATACCCTTTTAAATGGGTAAAGGTAATTGTAACCAGTAAAGTTAAGTATGTTGATTTCTCAATATTAAGTTGAGAAAAAAAGGACTGGATGTCTCACTGTTTTATAGTGGTGCCTATCAAAATGCCTTTTGTGTATTATCACTTGAGCCAGAAAAAGTAGAACTCATTTTGATCACCCAATTTTTTACCTAATATGAATCTAAAATTACTTTTGAACATTTCTAGAAATTTAATCATATAAGATGATGATTTTCTACCATGGAGGATATTCAGAGGTTATATTGTGGATTTTGAAAGTCCTCCCAAAAGCAGAAGTCCATGGTGATTTGACTAACGCCAGAATTTGAATATGGGTACAGCTTCAGGTAAACTGCTCTAAATAACAACGTTCATCTGGGTGTGTAAATTCTGGCATGTTTATCAAAAAATATCAGTCTCATTTATACCCTCACTTCATGTGTTTATTTCAAATATGTGAGGCTAAAATATGACACCAGATGTAGAATCTAGATTTCTCTCATACCAACCAATTTTCCCTTTTGTTTCCTCTCAAAGTATTTTGGCAAATTCATTTATTAGATAAAACTTGGAGAAATCAATCCTTCCAGTAATTGCTCAAATGTGCATATTTAGAAAAGCCAGTCTATATTTCATAGTTTAAAATATAATCGTATTATATGTCTGATGTGTTCAACTAAGGAATATGTGATCACTAGGGGAGAACTTGCTATGATATGAAATTCAACCTAAATATTTACAATTCATAGCTAGTTTTAATATACTGTTACACTTCTGGGTTTTGTTGAAGGGGAAAGTGATGTTTGATAATGTTTTAATCCAGAAACATTTTTTTCCCCGTGGGAAGCACCATGTCATTTTGGTCAGCTAAAATGTTTGACAGTTTGGTGGCCTTATGTTTTAAAGTGCCTATCCGTGCTTGTCCTTACTTTGAAAGCTTTTCTGTTTCTTTGCTACCACCATGTAAGTACCTCAAGTTTATCCCACAAACATCCAAAGCCTCTTTTTTATCTTGTCTTCCAAAGGTTAGTTTTAAAGGTTGAATAAGACCAGAGAACTGCCAAGAGGGTTTCTAGGTTGGAAGGCAACCAGCGGGAGTGAGTATTTGGGAATATAATGAACTTTGTGGGAAAAGACATAAAATGGCCCATCCTTTCTTAAATGTATGTGCAAGTGGTTGGCCACTTCATGCTAAAATAAAAGTCACACTGCCATACAGTCATTGAAGTGCCACTAGGGGCGATGCCTTTGTATGTGTGTGTGCATGTGCTGAGTTACAGCTCCTGGGATGTTAGGTTGCCCTGAAAACTGCTCATAGATAAAGTCAAAGGGGAAAATATGCTGCAAATTGGTGAAAATGACCTTCACACTGCAGGCCATTGTTACCTCTTCATTTCATCTATTTTGGCGCTGCAAGGTTGTTTAGAATTGTAAAGTCTTTTTGACAGTAAGTGATGAAGCTAAGGCAGATGTGCAACAATCATGGATTTATGAAGGTTGATTATAATGGTCAAAAGTTGCAGGCACATTCTGTTATTACATAAATTGTTTGCCTTTCATTTGTGTAATAACAGGAAGCTTCTACAAAGCTTTCACAACTTTTCACAGGTAAGAAAACTACCTTTTGGTATAAGGGCATTTCACTTAACTTTATATTTAAACATAATTATTAATATGTTCATGTCTCAACTACCATAAGCACTGATGGTATAGTTTCAGAAAAAGACCACAACTTACAGACAATAAATGAAAACATATACAAATCCACTCTAGAGTGGGAATAAAACAAATATAATGAGCTTGAAAATCCTAGAACATGGAGGAGCCAAGATGGCGACATGAGTAGGGCAGTGGAAATCTCCTCCCAAAACCATATGTATTTTTGAAAATACAACAAATACAACTATTCCTAAAAGAGGCGCCAGAGAATACAGTACAACAGCCAGGCTACGTCTACATCTGTGAGAACTTGGCATCTCAGGAAGCGGGTAAGATACAAGCTGCGGCTGGCGGGACCCAAGCGCTTCCCCAACCCCAGCTCCCTGGCGGGAGGGGAGGAGTCAGAGCAGGAAGGGAGTGGAAGCCCAGGACTGCTCAATAACCAGGCCTAGTAATCCACACCGGGAGCACAGACACACATTGCATGGTGCGCTGGATACTGGGGAAACGGGATAGTAAAATCTGCGAGCGGGTCCCTGCAGCCGGCTCCCCTGGGACAAAAGAAAAGCAAGTGATTTTTGAAAGTCTTAAAGGGACAGGGGCCTCACAGCTGGATGGAAATGTCACGGCACACTTGGCCCAGCAGGCTGGGAATCCTGAGGAACTCCAGGCACCCCAGCCCCCTGGGAGGCAACGCAGCCCCGAAGCCCCTCACGGCAAAAGCAGCCTGCTGTTCATTCCCCCTCCGGCATGGCCCCACCACAGCGGCTGAGCAGCCTGAGAGCAGCTGTGCCCACAGCAGCCGCCCAGGCCAGTCCCAGGGCTGCCAGTGGCGAGCAGCTTCTTGGCACAGAGGCACGAAGGGGTGCCATTCTTGCAGGAGAGCACACTTGGCGTGCCTCCTCTCCCTGCAGGGCTCTGGGCTACCCAGAGGGCTGCTCCCAGTGTGCGGGGAACCAACACAGGCAGCAGAGAGGGGCAGGGCGGCCAGCAAGCAGGAAGGGACTTTGTTGTCCCAGCTAACACATGCGCAACCTGCCTACGACTACCTCTATCGCCATGAAAAGGCAGAAGAATTTGGTGAGTCCAGAATCACCCAGACAACCCCTGAGAGAGGAGGGCCTGGGGAGACATATAACCAATCTTCCTGAAAAAGAATGCAAAATGAAGGTCATAACCATGCTGATGGACCTGCATAGAAATATGCAAGAGCTAAAGGAACAAGTTAGGAGGAAGAATACAGAAATAAAAGACTCTCTGGAAGGACTTTTAAGAGCAGACTGGATGAGGTGCAAGAGACCATTAATGGAATAGAAATCAGACAACAGGAATACAGAGAAGCTGAGGCAGAGAGAGATACTAGGATTTCGAGGAATGAAAGAATATTAAGAGAACTGTGTGACCAATCCAAACGGAACAATATTCACATAATAGGGGTACCAGAAGAATAAGAGAGAGAAAAAGGAATAGAAAGTATCTTTGAAGAAATAATTGCTGAAAACTTCCCCAAACTGGGGGAGGAAATAGTCTCTCAGACCATGGAAGCTCTCAGATCTCCCAACCAAGGGACCCAAGGAGGACAACACCAAGACATAATAATTAAAATGGCAAAGATCCAAGACAAGAAAAGGGTATTAAAGGCAGCCACAGACAGAGAAAAGTTCACCTACAAAGGAAAACCCATCAGGCTATCATCAGACTTCTCAGCAGAAACCTTACAGGCCAGAAGAGAATGGCATCATGTATTTAATGCAATGAAACAGAAGGGCCTTGAAACAAGGATACTGTATCCAGCATGATTATCATTTAAATATTAAGAAGGGATGAAATAGTTCCCAGACAGGCAAAAGTTGGAGGGATTTGCCTCCCACTAACCACGTCTACAGGATATTTTAAAGGGACTGGTCTAGATGGAAGCACTCCTAAGGCTAAATAGATTTCACCAGAGAAAATAAACTCACAGCAAAGAGAGGATCAACCAAATACTAACTAAAGGCAAAAAAATAAAATCAACTATTCACAAAAGCAATCAAAGGGAACACGAAGAGAACAGAATAAAACACATAAAGAATGCAGGAGGAGGATTAGTAAAGGAGAAAATAAAGAATCATCAGACTGTGTTTCTAATAGCTTAGTAAGAGAGTTAAATTAGATGGTTAGATAGTAAAGAAACCACCCTTGAACCAAATTCAAAAATACATCAAGAGGATCATACACCATGATCAAATGGGATTCATCTCACAGATGTAAGGATGGTAGAACATTCAAAAATCCATCAATGTCATCCACCACATTAACAAAAAGTAGGGCAAAAGCCACATGATCGTCCATGATCATCTCTATAGCTGCTGAAAAAGAACTCAACAAAATTCAACATCCATTTGTAATAAAAAACTCAACAAAATGTGTATAGAGAGCAAGTACCTCAAGATAATAAAGGCCATATATGATAAACCCACAGCCATCACCATACTTAACAGCGAGAAGCTGAAAGCTTTTCCTGTGAGATCAGGAACAAGACAGGGATGCCCACTCTCCCCACTGTTACTCAACATAGTACTGGAGGTCCTAGCCATGACAATTAGACAAAACAAAGAAATACAAGGCATCTAAATTGGTAAAGAAGACATCAAACTGACATAATTTGCAGAAGACATGATATTGTACATAAGAAAAACCCTAAAGACTTCAGTCCAAAACTACTAGAATATCTGAATTTGGCAAAGTTGCAGGATATAAAATTAATACACAGAAATCTGTGGGTTCCTATACACTAATGAACTAGCAGAAAGAGAAACCAGGAAAACAATTCCATTCACAATTGCATCAAAAAGAATAAAATACTTAGGACTAAGTCTAACCAAGGAAGTAAAAGCCCTATACCCTGAAAACTACACGACAGTCTTAAGAGAAATTAAAGAGGACACTAACAAATGGAAACTCATGCTATGCTCTTGGCTAGGAAGAATTAATATTGTCAAAATGGCCATCCTGCCTAAGGCAATCTACAGATTCAATGCAATGCCTATCAAAATACTGACAGCATTCTTCAATGAGCTGTATTCTTCAACAAACTGGAATAGTTTTAAAATTCATATGGACCCACAAAAGACCCCAAATCACCAAAGTGATCCTGAGAAGGATGAATAAAGCAGGGGTGATCTTGCTTCCCAAATTCAAACTCTACTATAAAGCCACAGTAATTAAGACAATCTGGTACTGTCACCAGAACAGACACACAGATCAGTGGAACAGAATAGAAAGTACCAAAATTAACCCCAACATATGGTCAGTTAATATATGATAAAGGAGCCATGGGCACACAACGGGGAAATGACAGTCTGTTCAACAGATGGTGCTGGCAAAACTATACAGCTACATGTAAGAGAATGAAACTTGATCACTGTATGACCCCATACACAAAAGTAAATTCAAAATGGATTAAAGACCTGAATGCAAGTCATGAAACCATAAAACTCTTAGAAAAAAACATAGGCAAAAATCTCTTGGACATAAACATGAGCAACTTCTTCATGAACATATCTCCCTGGGCAAGGAGAACAAAAGCATAAATGAACAAGTGGGACTATATCAAGCTGAAAAGCTTCTATACAGCAATGGACACCACCAATAGAACAAAAAGGCATCCTAAAGTATGGGAGAATATATTCATAAACGACAATCCGATAAAGGGTTGACATACAAAATATATAAAGAGCTCACCCACCTCAACAAAAATAAAAGAAATTAATCCAATTTAAAGATGGTCAGAGGATCTGAACAGACACTTCTCCAAAGAAGAAATTCAGATGGCCAACAGACACATGAAATGGTGCTGCACATCGCTAGTCATCAGAGAATTGCAAATTAAAACCACAATGAGATATCACCTCACACCAGTAAGGATGGCCACCATCCAAAAGACAAACAACAACAAATGGTGAGGTTGTGGAGAAAGGGGAACCATCCTACACTGCTGGTGGGAATGTAAATTTGTTCAACCATTGTGGAAAGCAGTATGGAGGTTCCTCAACTCAAAATAGAAATACCATTTGCCCCAGGAATTCCACTGCTCAGAATTTACCCTATTAATGCAGCAGCCCAGTTTGAAAAAGACATATGCACCCCTATGTTTATTACAGCACTATTTACAATAGCCAAGAAATGGAAGCAACCCAAGTGTCCATCAGTAGATGAATGAATAAAGAAGATGTGGTTCATATACACAATGGAATATTATTCAGCCATAAGAAAAAACAAATCCTACCATTTGCAACAACATGGATGGAGCTAGAGGGTATTATGCTCAGTGAAATAAGCCAGGAGGACAAAGACAAGTAACAAATTATTTCATTCTTCTGTGGAGTATAAGAACAAAGAAAAAAACTGAAGGAGCAAAACAGCAGCAAAATCACAGAACCCAAGAATGGACTAACAAGTTACCAAAGGGAAAGGGACTAGGGGTGTGGGTGGGAAGGAAGGGATAAGGAGGTGGGGAAGGAAGGGGCAGCATGATTAGCATGTGTAATGTGGCGGGGGACACAGGGAAGGCTGTACAATACAGAGAAGACAAGCAGTGATTCTACAGCATCTTACTACACTGATGGACAGTGACTGTAATGGGGTATGTGAAGGGGCGTTGGTGATGGGGGAGTCTAGTAAAATGTTCCTCATGTAATTGTAGATTCATAGTATCAAGAAAAAGTACGAGAACATCCTGGTGTGCTGCCTGAATCATTCCATCAATTAACTCCTTTACTTCTTGAACATTCCATTTTTAAAAATCATTGCAGCAATAACTCTTTTTCTTCTTGAACATTCCATTTTCAAAACCCCCTACCAGCTCCTTTTTCTCTGGACCACCATGCAGCATACAGATAGAAATCCTAGGCCACATATCAGCATACATACCGTAATATCTCAAGTATGCAGTAAGCCTAAACTATGCAGACTTAATTCTCCAAAAATATTTATATTTTTACAGGTAGGTTCTTCTGACCTAAATGATCATTTTATCTTCAAACCAGGTACCCCAAGTCCTGTGAACTCTCAATATTAGCATTGCAATTGTGCCACAGGGGATGCTGTAATGACAATTCATTTTAGCAAATCCTCACATCTTGTGAAGTTTCTTTCCATTGAAGTTATTCCTGCTCCTGCTCCCTTCAAAATGATTTTGTAGTTACCAAAAGTTATGAAGGGCCATGGCCAGAGCAACCAAATTCTATCAAGTTTCATTGGATGAGTTCTCACTTTTACAAATATCCTCCAAAAATCTATGCAAACCAAATCCCACAACTGTTGGAAAAGTTGATGGAAAAGATCACCAGAAATACAGTGAAGATAGCATTTATCTGTACTAAAGTATGTCCACATTGAATTGGGGTATTGGGTATTTGGTTCCCAATGGCTGGTTCTATACCAACAAAATTGATTTTTTGGAACAAATTTCTAGATAAAGCAAGCCAAGGAAACCATCTAAAATGCCTATAAATTTGAGGCCCAGACACAGGGCGTGGATTGGAGGGAGCTGACAAGTAGGTATAATGAGGTTATTTAAATGATGTGAACAATCACATCAGCTGCTATTGGCTATGTCTATACAAGCAATGTTTATTAGCACTGTTTTGAAAACTCTGTCACCAAAATAATATCAATTTTTCTTATGTCCTTTTTAACAGGAAAAATACATCTGCTCTTAAGTACTTTTTACCAGATGAGCTAACAATCTAAGGTCTGGGCCACTTAATACCACTTGACTTAATCAAACCATTTGAGTCTCACCCACAAGGTAATATGAACATCAAATGATTTTATTTTCTTGCTAATGTATCAACTTAATTTTCACCAAAATTCTCAGCTTTGCAGGAGAGGTTTTGCACTGTAATAAGAATTATAAAGTCCTTATTGAAAGAGTATTTGATTATTATTTAAGTCATTCAAAAGGCAGAGGGTCTAGTTTCTTGTAAGTTGTTTAATCAAATTGTGGAGATACTTAGATGTTTAGGACTTCATTGAAATAGAGTAAATTAGGTCAGAGTGGAATGAAAAATGAATATGGGAAGTAGAAAATTTCCAAGATTCCCATATAACCAGACAGAAGTATAACCTGGAGTGTTTATCTTCCTGTAAAGTTTGGCATCTTCCAAAAATGATTTTGAGTTTGCAGTCTTTCCCTTGTGTTCCACAGGACTTAAAAGTAGAGGAGAGAGAGGTACTCCAGGAAGATGGCGGCGTGAGTAGAGCAGCGGAAATCTCCTCCCAAAACAACATATATCTATGAAAATATAACAAAGACAACCCTTCCTAGAATAAAGACCAGAGGACACAGGACAATATCCAGACCACATCCGCACCTGAGAGAACCCAGCGCCTCGCGAAGTGGGTAAGATACAAGCCCCGGCCCCGCGGGAGCCGAGCGCCCCTCCCTCCAGCTCCCGGCGGGAGAAGAGCAGGCAGAGCGGGAGGGAGACGGAGCCCAGGACTGCCGAACACCCAGCCCCAGCCATCCGGGCCAGAGTGCAGGGCCCCCAATACTGGGAAAACAGGGCAGCAAGAACAGTGAGCAGGCACTGGAGGCTGGGCGACAGAGGACATAAGAAAAGCGCGCGACCATTTTTTTTTTTTTGCTTTTTTGCTGCTTTGTTTTGGCGAGCGCTTTTTGGAAGTCTTAAAGGGACAGGGACCCCAATACTAGGGAAACAGGGCAGAAAGACCGGTGAGCAGAGGCCTGAGGCTGGCACCGGAGAATAAAGAAAAACGAACGACCACCTTTTTTTTTTAATTAAAAAAAATTTTTTTTTCTTGTTTTTTTTTTTGTCATTGTTTTGTTTTGGCGGATGCTTTTTGGAAGTCTTAAAGGGGCAGGGCGGGTCACTTAATCCAGAGGTAGGGAATCCGGGATATCTGGGCACCCTAACCCCTGGGCTGCAGGGAGCAGGGAGGCCCCTTACAGAGATAAATAGCCTCCCAGCAGCTCCTGCTCCAACGCGACTCCACCACTTTGGAGTAGCTGCCCGAGCCAGGCCACGCCCACAGCAACAGCGGAGATTAACTCCATAGCAGCCGGGCAGGAAGCAGAAACCCTGTCTGCGCGCAGCTGCGCAGCACAAGCCACTAGAGGCCGCTGTTCTCCCAGGAGAGGAGGGCCACAAACCAACAAGAAAGGAAGTCCTTCCAGCCGTCACTCGTCCCAGTTCTGCAGACTATTCCTATCACCATGAAAAGGCAAAGCTACAGGCAGACAAAGATCACAGAGACAACACCAGAGAAGGAGACAGACCTAACCAGTCTTCCTGACAAAGAATTCAAAATAAGAATCATAAACATGCTGACAGAGATGCAGAGAAATACGCAAGAAAAATGGGATGAAGTCTGGAAAGAGATCACAGATGACAGAAAGGAGATCGCAGAAATGAAACAAACTCTGGAAGGGTTTATAAGCAGAATGGATAGAATGCAAGAGGCCATTGATGGAATTGAAATCAGAGAACAGGAACGCATAGAAGCTGACATAGAGAGAGACAAAAGGATCTCCAGGAATGAAACAATATTAAGAGAACTATGTGACCAATCTAAAAGGAACAATATCCGTATTATAGGGGTCCCAGAAGAAGAAGAGAGAGGAAAAGAGATGGAAAGTATCTTAGAAGAAATAATTGCTGAAAACTTCCCCACACTGGGGGAGGAAGTAATCGAACAGACCACGGAAATACACAGAACCCCCAACAGAAATGATCCAAGAAGGGCAACACCAAGACACATAATAATTAAAATGGCAAAGATCAAGGACAAGGAAAGAGTGTTAAAGGCAGCTAGAGAGAAAAAGGTCACCTATAAAGGGAAACCCATCAGGCTAACGTCAGATTTCTCAACAGAAACCCTACAGGCCAGAAGAGAATGGCATGATATATTTAATACAATGAAACAGAAGGGCCTTGAACCAAGGATACTGTATCCAGCACGACTATCATTCAAATATGACGGTGGGATTAAACAATTCCCAGACAAACAAAAGCTGAGGGAATTTGCTTTCCACAAACCACCTCTACAGAACATCTTACAGGGACTGCTCTAGATGGGAGCACTCCTAGAAGGAGCACAGCACAAAACACCCAACATATGAAGAATCGAGGAGGAGGAACAAGAAGGGAGAGAAGAAAAGAATCTCCAGACAGTGTATATAACAGCTCAATAAGCGAGCTAAGTTAGGCAGTAAGATACTAAAGAGGCTAACCTTGAACCTTTGGTAACCACGAATTTAAAGCCTGCAATGGCAATAAGTACATATCTTTCAATAGACACCCTAAATGTTAATGGGTTGAATGCACCAATCAAAAGACACAGAGTAACAGAATGGATAAAAAAGCAAGACCCATCTATATGCTGCTTACAAGAAACTCACCTCAAACCCAAAGACATGTACAGACTAAAAGTCAAGGGATGGAAAAACATATTTCAAGCAAACAACAGTGAGAAGAAAGCAGGGGTTGCAGTACTAATATCAGACAAAATAGACTTCAAAACAAAGAAAGTAACAAGAGATAGAGAAGGACACTACATAATGGTAAAGGGCTCAGTCAAACAAGAGGATATAACCATTCTAAATATATATGCACCCAACACAGGAGCACCAGCATATGTGAAATAAATACGAACAGAACTAAAGGGGGATATAGACTGCAATGCATTCATTCTAGGAGACTTCAACACACCACTCACCCCAAAGGATAGATCCACTGGGCAGAAAATAAGTAAGGACACGGAAGCACTGAACAACACAGTAGAGCAGATGGACCTAATAGACATCTACAGAACTCTACATCCAAAAGCAGCGGGATATACATTCTTCTCAAGTGCACATGGAACATTCTCCAGAATAGACCACATACTAGGCCACAAAAAGAGCCTCAGAAAATTCCAAAAGATTGAAATCCTACCAACCAACTTTTCAGACCACAAAGGCATAAAACTAGAAATAAACTGTACAAAGAAAGCAAAGAGGCTCACAAACACATGGAGGCTTAACAACACACTCCTAAATAATCAATGGATCAATGACCAAATCAAAATGGAGATCCAGCAATATATGGAAACAAATGACAACAACAACACTAAGCCCCAACTTCTGTGGGACACAGCAAAAGCAGTCTTAAGAGGAAAGTATATAGCAATCCAAGCATATTTAAAAAAAGGAAGAGCAATCCCAAATGAATGGTCTAATGTCACAATTATCGAAATTGGAAAAAGAAGAACAGTTGAGGCCTAAGGTCAGCAGAAGGAGGGACATAATAAAGATCAGAGAAGAAATAACTAAAATTGAGAAGAATAAAACAATAGCAAAAATCAATGAAACCAAGAGCTGGTTCTTCGAGAAAATAAACAAAATAGGTAAGCCTCTAGCCAGACTTCTTAAGAAGAAAAGAGAGTCAACACAAATCAGTATCAGAAACGAGAAAGGAAAAATCACGACGGACCCCACGGAAATGCAAAGAATTATTGGAGAATACTATGAAAACCTATATGCTAACAAGCTGGGAAACCTAGGAGAAATGGACAACTTCCTAGAAAAATATAACCTTCCAAGATGGACCCTGGAAGAAACAGAAAATCTAAACACACCAATTACCAGCAACGAAATTGAAGAGGTAATCAAAAAACTACCAAAGAACAAAACCCCCGGGCCAGATGGATTTACCTCGGAATTTTATCAGACATACAGGGAAGACATAATACCCATTCTCCTTAGAGTTTTCCAAAAAATAGAGGAGGAGGGGATACTCCCAAACTCATTCTATGAAGCTAACATCACCCTAATACCAAAACCAGGCAAAGACCCCACCAAAAAAGAAAACTACAGACCAATATCCCTGATGAACGTAGATGCAAAAATACTCAACAAAATATTAGCAAACCGAATTCAAAAATACATCAAAAGGATCATACACCATGACCAAGTGGGATTCATTCCAGGGATGCAAGGATGGTACAACATTCGAAAGTCCATCAACATCATCTAGCACATCAACAAAAAGAAAGACAAAAACCACATGATCATCTCCATAGATGCTGAAAAAGCATTTGACAAAGTTCAACATCCATTCATGTTAAAAACTCTCAGCAAAATGGTAATAGAGGGCAAGTACCTCAACATAATAAAGGCCATCTATGATAAACCCACAGCCAACATTATATTGAACAGCGAGAAGCTGAAAGCATTTCCGCTGAGATCGGGAACTAGACAGGGATGCCCACTCTCTCCACTGTTATTTAACATAGTACTGGAGGTCCTAGCTACGGCAATCAGACAAAATAAAGAAATACAGGGAATCCAGATTGGTAAAGAAGAAGTTAAACTGTCACTATTTGCAGATGACATGATACTGTACATAAAAAACCCTAAAGACTCCACCCCAAAACTACTAGAACTGATATCGGAATACAGCAAAGTTGCAGGATACAAAATCAACACACAGAAATCTGTGGCTTTCCTATATACTAACAATGAACCAACAGAAAGAGAAATCAGGAAAACAACTCCATTCACAATTGCATCAAAAAAAATACCTAGGAATAAACCTAACCAAAGAAGTGAAAGACTTATACTCTGAAAACTACAAGTCACTCTTAAGAGAAATTAAAGGGGACACTAACAGATGGAAACTAATCCCATGCTCGTGGCTAGGAAGAATTAATATCGTCAAAATGGCCATCCTGCCCAAAGCAATATACAGATTTGATGCAATCCCTATGAAACTACCAGCAACATTCTTCAATGAACTGGAACAAATAATTCAAAAATTCATATGGAAACACCAAAGACCCCGAATAGCCAAAGCAATCCTGAGAAAGAATAAAGTAGGGGGGATCTCACTCCCCAACTTCAAGCTCTACTATAAAGCCACAGTAATCAAGACAATTTGGTACTGGCACAAGAGCAGAGCCACAGACCAATGGAACAGACTAGAGAATCCAGACATTAACCCAGACATATATGGTCAATTAATATTTGATAAAGGAGCCATGGGCATACAATGGCAAAATGACAGTCTCTTCAACAGGTGGTGCTGGCAAAACTGGACAGCTACATGTAGGAGAATGAAACTGGACCATTGTCTAACCCCATATACAAAAGTAAACTCAAAATGGATCAAAGACCTGAATGTAAGCCATGAAACCATTAAACTCTTGGAAGAAAACATAGGCACAAACCTCTTAGACATAAACATGAGTGACCTCTTCTTGAACATATCTCCCCGGGCAAGGAAAACAACAGCAAAAATGAGTAAGTGGGACTATATTAAGCTGAAAAGCTTCTGTACAGCAAAAGACACCATCAATAGAACAAGAAGGATCCCTACAGTATGGGAGAATATATTTGAAAATGACACATCCGATAAAGGCTTGACGTCCAGAATATATAAGGAGCTCTCACGCCTCAACAAACAAAAAACAAATAACCCAATTAAAAAATGGGCAGAGGAACTGAACAGACAGTTCTCCAAAAAAGAAATACAGATGGCCAACAGACACATGAAAAGATGCTCCACATCGCTAATTATCAGAGAAATGCAAATTAAAACTACAATGAGGTATCACCTCACACCAGTAAGGATGGCTGCCATCCAAAAGACAAACAACAACAAATGTTGGCGAGGCTGTGGAGAAAGGGGAACCCTCCTACACTGCTGGTGGGAATGTAAGTTAGTTCAACCATTGTGGAAAGCAGTATGGAGGTACATCAAAATGCTCAAAACAGACTTACCATTTGACCCAGGAATTCCACTCCTAGGAATTTACCCTAAGAACGCAGCAATCAAGTTTGAGAAAGACAGATGCACCTCTATGTTTATTGCAGCTCTATTTACAATAGCCAAGAATTGGAAGCAACCTAAATGTCCATCAATAGATGAATGGATAAAGAAGATGTGGTACATATACACAATGGAATACTACTCAGCCATAAGAAAAGGGCAAATCCAATCATTTGCAGCAACATGGATGGAGCTGGAGGGTATTATGCTCAGTGAAACAAGCCAAGCGGAGAAAGAGAAATACCAAATGATTTCACTTATCTGTGGAATATAAGAACAAAGGAAAAACTGAAGGAACAAAACAGCAGCAGAATCACAGAACTCAAGAATGGACTAACAGGTACCAAAGGGAAAGGGACTGGGGAGGATGGGTGGGTAGGGAGGGATAAGGGGGGGAGAAGTAGGGGGGTATTAAGATTAACATGCATGGGGGGGTAGGAGAAAAGGGAGGGCTGTACAACACAGAGAAGGCAAGTAGTGATTCTACAACATTTTGCTATGCTGATCGACAGTGACTGTAAAGGGGTTTATAGGGGAGAGCCTAGTAAACATAATATTCGTCATGTAAGTGTAGATTAGTGATAGAAAAAAAAAAAAGGGCAGTTCCTGTGTGGTAACCTCCAACGAGTTCTACACAAGGGTATAAAGGGCATATAAAAGTGTAGGCAAAGGGTCTGTTTGTGTTTATACAGAGGATCAAAGCCTAATTGGGCTACCCCGAAAATGAACTAAGATACGATATGAAAGAGAACTTCCAACATCAGCACTCTCTGGAAGACTCATGCCAGAAGATGATCATCAAAAAACCGCAACAAAGATCCACGCACTGCTACAGCTGTAGATGCACTCATCCCACAAGTTCCTGGACTTGCCATGGGAATGAGGAAGGAGATATCTAAGCTGGCCTGTGCATACAGTAAAACAACAAAATTGGACTGGATCTATAGTGTTGGAACTCAACCAAGAATTCGGAGAAGTGCAAATTGTAGCACTCCAAAGTCTTACAACTACAAACTATTTACTGTTAAAAGAACATATGGCATGTGAACAGTCCCCAGGAATGGGTTGTTTTAATTTGTCTGATTTCTCTCAGACTGTTCAAGTTCAGTTGGACAATATCCACCATATCATAAATAAGTTTTCACAAATGCCTAAGGTGCCTAACTTGTTTTCTTGGTTTCACTGCAGACGGCTGGTAATTACAGATATGCTTTGGTTATGTAACTATACTCCTATTATGTTAATGTGTGTGTGCAATTTAAGTAGTAGCTTAAAACCTGTACATGCTGAAGTTACTCTACAAGAAGATATGTCAAAGAAATAATCAATCTTCCCATGTTTTCTTCTGCCTGCTACTTCTATAGCTTTTCTTCTTCCTTCCTAATTACAACCCTTAAATAGAATTCGTGCCTCATATCAAATTTACCGAGTATCATAATTCTTCCAAGTGGTAAAGATACCTCAAGACAAATGCTGGGCATAGAAGCCACAGGGCATAAATATGCAAAGAAGTAAAAAGCTAACTTTTTCAAACAATAAGGCTTCCCTCTCACTTACCAACTTCACATTTCCCTGTATGGCCCCGGAAGATGACTGGTTAGCCAGAGACGGGTAAGATTCCTCAAGGGAGGAACAACCTAAGACAGGCACAGTCGCAGGGGGGCCATCAGGTGAGAAATTGGGGATCAACAGAGGTGAGGCTTAGAACCTCACCCCCCCGTTCTGAGAGAAATCTTCTGCATACGTGGATGTTTTATTGCCCTGGTCTAGCTTGGATTAACACATAGACTACAGGCACACACCTGATCATCTACATTTGCTCTCTTACAACACTAAACTATGTTTTCTACCTTTATCTTGTATCTACCTACCACTTCAGCATTTTATTAAAAATAATAATAATAAAGAGAGAAATGTGGTATCCACATATAAATCAAGTATAAAAACCAAATGAGTATTCATATTTGAACTGACTGTTTATAGTTCATAATGCATGAGCAAAACCGAAAGTTTCTGTGATGACTGCCCTTGTACTGTTCACTATGTAACTTATTCATTATGTAAGAATTTGTTCTACATGTAAAAACTTGTTTGTTATGCCTCAGAAGATTGGAGACTGACAAAAATTAGGCTTGGGATGGATTAATGATTGTGCATTGAGCATTGACTCCCCTATACAGAATTTTATTGTCATTAACAACCATTTGATCAATAAATATGAGAGATGCCCTCACAAAAAAAAAAAAAAAAAAGGACAGACTTCCAATGGTAAAATAAATAGGTAACCAGGATGTAATGTATAGCATAAGGAATATAGTCAAGATATTGTAACAGCCTTGTAGGGTGATAGTTGGAACCTAGAATTATGTATATAAATGTTCTACCACTGTGTTGTACACTTGAAACTCATGTAATGTAATACTGTGTGTCAACTACCCTTCAATAAAAAATAATTATTTAAGAAGAAAAAAAAAAAAAGTAGAGGAGATATTTTAACAATGGCCATTTTCTAATATAATTAAGACATTTTCTTTGTAGCATTTTTACCTTTACTAATTATCAGGGAGACTTTGATGAAGCAAATGAATACAGGTGTCTAGAAGTGATAAAGCCAACAGTAATGGAGGTGAACCATGTTATAGACATTTAGACAAAGAGTAAATAATTTTTGTGCCACTTACCATTATATTTGGTGGAGTACATTTTTAATTTTGCATTTAAATGCATATGTCATTTTGAAATTTGTGAATTTCACAGCATTTGGGAAAATGAACAAAAATATATGTGTTGGTCATCCCATTTCCACATCTGCTATGTACAACATATATATGCTTACTAATGTATAAGTTTATGGTATAGAAGATTTGGATTTATTGGCAGCTGTGTGACTTGAGCAAGTCATTATGCTTTTCTGGGTGTGTTGTTTTTCCTATTTGTAAAATAAGAGGTTAAATAGAGTAGATCCTCTTAAGGTTCTCTTTTAGCTCTAATTTTTTGTTTATATAAATTTACTCTCAAGATGGCTCATACTCTTTCTGGGGTCAGAGGACATACTTAAGCATTGGATTTGAAATACCTTTCTTGATAGTAGCTGATTCAGAGGGTGGAGAGTGGAACAGAAATCTCTTTCCCTTCCTATGTTTTACTGAGTTAGAGTTAATAAAAATGTTGGTGTCACCAACATAGAAGTTAGGGCAATAGCTGTTCAGCTTTAACAAATAACTGGCCCAGTCCCCAACATAGCTAGACCTCCACACAGCTAGTGACGTTTTAATCCCAAGGTACAAAGATAACCCTGAGAAGATCTGAAAAGGAATGTACTGCCCATGAAATAGGGCACTTATTTCTTTGAGTAGTAGAGACTGGCTGCTGTGATTCGTACACATTCTCTCTTTAGAACATAACTGGGAGGTGACTGTCTAGACCCTCTGCCTTTTGAATGACTTAATAATCAAATACTTTTTCAATAAGGACTATACAATTCTTATTATAGAAGTTAGGACAGTATCTGTTCAGCTTTAACAACTAACTGGCCCAGTCCCCAACATAGCTAGACCTCCACACAGCTAGTGAAGTTTTAAGCCCAAGTTACAAAGATAACCCTGAGAAGATCTGAAAAGGAATGTACTGCCCATGAAATATGGAACTGCTTTCTTTCAGTAGTAGAGATTGGCTGCTGTGATTTGTATACATTCTCTCTTTAGAACATAACTGGGAGCATGACTATACCTAGCTACCCTTTTCTGACAGGTTGATAAGCTGCCAGAACAATTATACTTAGGTTATCATAAGTATATTGCATTCAGGAGAAAGACTCATCTTTCTCTTGTGATGAAATAGGGCCATGTAGTAGGTTTTGGTGCCATCAATATTAGAAATGTAATCCAGATTCTATTTATTATTCAGAGTGAATTTGCCCATTGGAAAAGTTGGATCTGTTACTTTAGAAAACTTCCTTCTGGAAAGCAATCTGTTTTTTATGTCAGGGGAATTTATGATAGCCCTACTTAGCAAAGCAAGAGAAAAGTTGTATTTTTGAATAAATGATCATTCAGATATGAGCAAGAAATTATTTTGGGACCATGTCTTGCCAAATGGGTCTTGATTCAGCTTGTTCTCTTAATAACTTTTCCCTGGATAGATCTGAGCTTTATTTTTCAACTCCCTCTCTTCTCCGACCCCTGCCCAATTTGTCTCTTTTTCATGTGGACTATTTTGACCATCAGTCGATGAAGCTAGGCTGGAAATGAGAATCAATTCAAATAACAGAAACTACACTGTCAAAAAATATGTTTTGGGGGCATATTTACATTGTTTTAAAATGATTCATTTCACTCTCTTACTAGAAAGTAAACATGAATTTAGATGGATTTCTATAGCTGTTGACATTTACAAGAACAGAGTGACACTAGCTTTCCTACTCTTCTCAGCGTTACACTATTAATTTAATCTCCAGAACGCAGACTTAGGGCTGTTTCAAGTCAAATGTTAGAGTGTAATTGGGGATACTTTTCTGCTAATGTTGGAAAAGCCACCCCTGTTCAGTAGGTTATCACACAGTTGTTATTAGGTCTAATGTGATGGCCATACACATTACAGACTTCATTTCTAACCTGCATTTTTATATACTGATGAGGTACTCTTAAGCTGTATAAAACAATTTGTTTGGATGTATAAATGCAGAATTCTTTGAAGACTGAATTTGGTTCATGTTTATAGTTCTAAACATGGGTTTAGAACTATAGGGTTCTTTGTTGTCTGGGCCACTTAATACCACTTGAGTTAGTCAAACCATTTGAATCTCACCCACAAGGCAATATGAACATAGGGTTCTTTGTTGTCATATATGTAACATAAGTTTACACATGCAATTCCACTGTCTCCAATGAATATTAGAAGTGCAACCTCAATCAGCTTATCTAGATGTAAAATTGTTTTGTTGCTTTTATCAGAAAGCAATTAATTAAAATGAAGGTGCTCTTTTTATATTTCAATACCTCAACAGGATGTTATTTTTCTTATTAAAAATTTCAAATCCAGGCTTTTAGAAATGCTTTTGAAAGCAATAATGATTAAAGCTATCAACAGTAGATAGGACCCTATAAATATATCAGCTAGTTATTTTTTCTTGCCAATATATGAAATGTAGTGACTATTTGTTAGAGTACATAAGTTTTTAAAAACAGTACACATCCTAAATACTAATCTCAATGCTATCAAAATGTAAAATGTAAGTTAACTGAAATACCGAAACACACAGATTCTCATTGTCCAGTTTCTTGGCTTTTTCTCTTTTGTCCAGTTCTTTTTCATCTCCTTTTCTGGTGACTTAAGCAGCTTTAAAGAAAAACAAATTTATTTTTATTTTGAAGGGTCGAACACTCTCGTCTGACTCCATCAAAAAGAACAGTATACTAAATATTCTAAATTTAGGCTATTGAAGGCCTTTATCTCTGCAGGTACTCAAACTTTCAGGTGAACAACTAGTGCACAAGAGCACTAAAAGGATGCTGCTAATGTGAAAGTGTTACCCACTCAAATGAAGAGGTTTAATCACTTTGTGGCAATAGGATCAAGGCTCCTTTGGCTTGAAATGCACTAACCTTCAAGTGAACCAGTGCACACTTCCATGTATGCCTTCTGTACCAAGGCAACATGTTTCTATAACTTGATGCAAAAATATGCCACAAATTTAAAAGGGTAGGCAGGTCACTACTGTGAGATTGTTTTTATGTTGTACTTGAAATGACAAATACCTTGGTCATCAAAGGAGTGATCCATTGCAAGAATAATTCTGCCTTGAGCCTGAGAGTAACATACTTATGATGGCACAATTGTACTATTAGAGGTGAACAGCAAGAATTACTTGGCATTTGGTTTAAAAATTAAAATACCTCATACAATGGAACAGTGAAGTCCCATCTGTACTGAGCAGGAACTCTATTCAGTGTCATAAAGATACGACAGAATGCAATTCCAAAGTAAATATGGTTTACAAAGTCCAAATTGCTAAGAAACATTTTCTCACACTACTGCTATAAATCTCTCTAGAACACCCCCAAGTGTTGGATATTCAGAGAGATTCTTAGGCAAAATCAAAGAATTTCATGTCTCAGAGTGAAGGCTTCATACATACATAGGCTCATCTCAGGGTGAAGGTTTCACACGAGTCACCAAGCAAAAGGCAAATCACACAAGACTTAAGCACGAGGTGTTTCAGCACAGCCGCTGCAAATGACAAGTCCAACACTAAGAAAGCACCATTGTAAAGTGAGGCTACCATGTTCAGGTTTCACTGGAAGTGTTCTTATTTCTCTAATGGACATCTTTGTTAGAAGCCAAGATGCTCATTACGCTAATAAGAACTTTAATGAACGTCTGTAGCACAGCTGTCTCTACCTCCTGTCTTGCTATGGTTAAGAATAGCAAGTCAGGTCACTTGTGGCACGGCAGACAGAGCGACTGCTAGAAAGAATTAAATGGGAACCTCCACACCCTGCCACCAATGAGTCCTGGAGAGCCTTGGGGAACCCTAGCCACATAAACTAAATTCTGAGATGGTAGGAGACCCTGTTACCATCTCTGTGGCACATTTTCTTTCTCTGACATAGTAGGTCTTAGTACTTCACCAGGAAATTTTTTGGAGCAAGAGCTGCCTAAGCCATGCCCTCAGAAGGGAAGCAGTAAGGCTGGGAGCTTTCTACAAGTTTTTCCCTTCCTAAGTGCAATGCATTAATCACAGTCTGCTGCTCACAGATTCCCAGGTAGATGCAAGAACATAATGGGGGGAATCGTGAGAAGGGAAAGCAGGGAATGCAGGATATTTATCCCTAGTATTCCCACAGGGAGGCTAGTTATGATAGGCACATAAACAGAAGACAAAGAGCTATGTATGCATGGTTGTCCTCTAACTGTCTATTGGTGAAGCTTCTGGGTACACAGCACATCAGGAAGTCATCTGGGCTTTCTCTAAATTAAAAATTTATAGCAGTTAAGCTTTAAGAAGCCTCAAGTCAGTCTGAATGGGTTTTCTACAGGTAAGACTACCATCAACACCAAAAGGGTTTAACGAAGACCTGGGTGTGAGGCATGATAGTAGGTGCTCTGTATCATGTACTTGGTCCTTACATTTTTCTGATTCACAGCTTGTAACAGGAACCTGTGAACCTGAAGACAGTGGAAAACAAACAGATGAGGCAACTTCATGTATCAAATATGAAGGAAAAGCTGAATAAAAACCTGTAATTCATGCCGGCCAGCCCTAAGCCTTTATTTATGAAGAATAGAGAACAATAATCCAAAAAGTGAGTATCTTCAATGGTAAAAATAATACAGATCTGCACCGAATATGTAAACTACAAAATCCTTTAAAATTATCTTAAACTAAAAAAAAAGAATGTTATAGGAAAGATTTCTATTGGTTTACCTCCCCCTCCCAAAAAGACAAAACCAAAACCAAAACACTATTTACACCAACACAAGGTGCATGCGTATATAAAGAAGTAAATACATGCAATTTTCAGCAACATGCATTCACTTTAAGTTATTTTCATAACTTAATCTTTGGTTCATCATTTAAATTGTCCCTTTCTGGAACACTATCTTCCTTAACTTTTCTCTATCTTTCCTTTTTTGTTTCTCTTCTTCTTTCCAGTTTATCCTCTCTTCTTCTCTTTGTCTTTGTCTTTCTATTTCTTGTCTCCTCCTTTCTTCTTTTTTTCTCTCATTCTCTAGAAAGAAATATCAACACAAGCCTTCAAACAAGATAATCATCACCAAAAACTCAATCCCAAAGGTATGATGTGCACCCACTAAAATGGATCATCTTTCCTTCCTGTGTTCTACAAGTGGCATTCTATCTCCTTTACCCCCTCCCCACCCCATTCAGAACATGAGAGAGAATTAAGACCAAGGCCTGCTAGTGGCAGAGTCTCCTACTGCTGCCTTGTGCTATTTCCAGAAATTTTCAGAAAATCAAGAGAGTGGACTCTCTGGGTTTGCAGAGTGAATCCCTGGTCCAACAACCAGAGTGAAGGAAAAGGCCAGAGAGTGAAGCCAATGAGCTAAATCTTTACAGAATAATGGTAGAAAAAGAAACTATTTATTCTATAGTATCCCAATGCTCTTACATTTACAGAATGCAAACAATATATAAAAGTATTGAGAAAACTATAAAAACAAAAGGTTTACCTACTTGTCTTTTCAGGAAACTCAAAAGTGGGGTTGTCTTTTTAGCTACATAAATGTAAACATATTATTAATAATACTTATCAACCCCTAGAAAGGATTCCATTTTCTGACATTCCCTGACAACCACCAAGGTGGGAAAATAAGACCCCTTAACAGAAAGTTCACAGCTATACTGTCAAATAGATGTCTTACAGTATTCTATTTCAATTGTGAAGGTTTAAAATACTTCTGAAAAAGTGAAGAAATTCAAATGAAAACAGTACAACAATTATTTCAAAAGAGAAATTCCCAGTGTGAGAGTTAAGCACAAAAGATATTCTATTTTTTTCATATGTCACTATAAATTTGTTCAACTGGGAAGAAATTGGAAGAAGGGACTAAAATATCCTTTTGACACCTATTTCCATTTCTGTAAATTCATTGTAACATTAGAGATAAGCTTATACTATGCATCCATTAATAAAAACCAAGTTTTAGAATAATATTTATTTCATTTTTCAATATTCTGAACAATGCTATTTAGTCTCAGAGCTAGCGTTTTGAAAACACACTTCCTTTGGATGAATTCCTAGGACTACAAATCCTGTGTCAGAGGCTATGCTTATGTTTAGAGCTGATACATTAGCAACAGTGTATTAGAAACCAACATCCAAACTAGAATTTCTTAAGAGGTTTTCAATTTTGCAGTACCTCATTTCATTTTTTGATATTTTCAGGTCAAGAAAAAATTTTTAGGAATGTGAGTTTATTAGAAGAAAACACCAATTGATGTTCAAAGGCTTACCAAAATCTAAAGGTCCCGTGAGTCTCTTAACTTTTTATACTTATGTTCATTTGTGTGGCACTAAATAAAGGTCACAGAGAATTTCTCCCCTCTTACCAATGCATTCTCATCCTGTGAGGCAGGTATTATCATTCTCATTTTACAGTAGAAGAAACACAGTTTCAAGGAACTTAGTGCCTTCCCAGTGGCCACACAGCTAAGCTAGGATGGAAGTGGGAGTCACACAGGTCTTCTGAGGAAAAAGAATGCTTTAATTCCTCCTGCCCACTTACTATTAATTCTCTATTTTTTGCTTCCATTTCCTCTAGCAGTGTCTCTGGAGTAGATGTTATTTTCTCATTATCTGCAACATAACATTCCAAAAATGTTCTATATTCTGGATCTAAATAATTGTTTTAAGTAAACAAAATAGGAAATATTACCTAGGATGTTTATCAAAGGTGGTAATTTTCTACTTCACTGAAGATTGAAAACAAACCTAACCATACCCACAAGATAAACCTTTTAGAGCTTTACTGGTCACTTAACTCTCAGAACTCCTGATATCCACTAAGGGAGTGTGGGACTAACATGGGGTCAGGGAAAATGAGACACAGCACATTAAAACAGAACTTCCAGGGTTGTTAGTTGGCTTTTAAAATGCACTATTCCTACTAATCAGTCACACTTACGGGAGAACTGAAAGTCAGTTATGGGAACTTCAGAGGGTACTATGTATAAGCATGTAGCAATTCCTGTATGGGTATATCTCAGTTTAAGTGAACTCAACAAATGCAACTCAGTTGTTCAGCAAAAAGATAAATTGGGTGTATGTCCTAGCTGTGGCACTGGAGGTGATGTTAATTCCTGGAGTTCTTTCCTAGATATGTCTGACATCAGAAAGGGTAACAAACCCGAGTCACCCTATTGCTTATACTTGGGAGTTTCTATGCACTCTGGAGCATGTTACTTGATCTGGTCTTCCAGGCCTGAATCTGTGATACAACCAATAAGCAATGGTGTCTTGAGTCTTTTGTTTTTTCTACAAAATAACCATTATAGTAGTAAATAACAAAAATAAAATTAGATGATTCTAAAATAGCAGTGTGATACAAAAAATACTGCAGCTAAGTCCTTATCCAACATAACAAATTATGGAGAGCTCAGAATCTGGATCCAGTTTACCTTAAATGGCAATTATTAGTTTTTCAGTTCCTGTATTTCAGTTAAATGTATTTCCTAGGCATGCAGTTAACTGCATATTTAAAACAGAGAAAATAGGACTGGCCACTTCATCTACTTTATGTTAACTTACTTGAGTACAGAACATTTTCTATCACAGCTCTCAATGGTAATTCCTCCTCTTTATAAGAATAATGGAAACCAGAAGTCAAAAATATTATCATAAAAATGGTAATAAAAGGCGTTAAGGAGTTGCTATACTTTGAAACATCTGAATTTTTCCACTGTGTTCTAATCAAAATACCTAAGCTGATTTACTGCTCAAAAGACAGCAATAGATTGCTTAATTGTGGAGGAATGAAATGCTACCAGCCAAAGAGAGTGGAAATTATAGAGGAACCCCACCTACATTCTAACAATTAAGCAAAGTTTTCATCAGTGAATTACATTTCTCATGAACTTTATTCCATGTTTCACTATTTAAAAGACTGGAGTCCAATTAATTCCCACAAAGGTAATGTATTTTCAAAACCCAATGCAATAGTTTTACATAACTAGAACTATACTGTACCATCATCGATAGTCCCAACTTTGGTAACTCTTTTCTTAGTCTTCTTTTTTTGCAGCTTTTTGAAAAGTTGCAAATTCTACTATAGCAGGATATTCCTGACCTGTTTAGAAAAAATACCACACTTGCTACAACAAAGAAAATATCAAAGGTGGATACAAGAGTCAACCCACTGTTTTTCAGGCCTCTTTGGTGGTGGTCATCTTAATAGGACTTCTCCACAGACATAAATAACACTCACATAATTAAAATAAGCATATTACCAAAGGAAGCCCAAGTTCATACTGATAACATAATGAAAAGATACGGCAGGGAAGTAAAATATTCATTTAAGTTGAACTTTGAAAGCATGATATTTTGATACATAGGGGAAAAACTACAAATTAATTTTAATTTAAAAATATATCAGAAATCTCTAGAATAGGCAAATCTATGTAGATAGAATGTGGATTAGTTAGAGCTGGGGGTAGTGTTGGTGAGAATGAGGAGTGACAGCTAATAGGTATAGGGTTTCTCTTTGGAGTGACACATGTTCTTAAATTAGAGTGGTGAGAGTTGCACAACACGGCGAATATACTAAAAAAATACTGCACTGTACACTTTAAAAGGGTGAATTTTGTGGCATATGAGTTGTATCTCAATAAAACTGTTATTAAAACATGCACCAGGAGCCACTAAAAGCATGGGCAATAAAAATAGATAAATTGGACTATATCAAAAATAAAAACTTCTGTGCATGTAAAGACACAATCAACTGAGTGAAAAGAAAACCTACAAAACAGGAGAAAATATTTGTGAATCACATATCTGATAAAGGTCAATATACAGAATATATAAAGAACTAGAACAACAAAATACCTACTTAAAAAATGTTCAAAGGACTTGAATAGATATGTTTCCAAATATAGTATACAAGTAGCCAAAAAGCATAAGAAAAGATGGTCATATGCTCAAGCATACGCTAAGATTAAAATATTACTTGACTAATCATTAGGGAAGTGCAAATCAAAACCACAATGAGCTATCCCCTCACACCCATCAGAATGTTTACTATTGAAGGAAAAAAGCAACAAGTGCTGGTGAGGACTTGGAGAAATTAGGGTAAATTAGAACCCTCATGCATTACACTGTGTGGGAATGCAAAATGGTGCAGCTGCTCTAGAAAATAGAATGCTGCTTCCATACAAAATTAAAACAATTTACCATATGACCTAGCAATTCCACTTTT
Source organism: Manis pentadactyla (assembly GCF_030020395.1). Taxonomy (NCBI): domain Eukaryota; kingdom Metazoa; phylum Chordata; class Mammalia; order Pholidota; family Manidae; genus Manis; species Manis pentadactyla. Next base: position 5,472,286 of record NC_080039.1, on the reverse strand, counting down.
GGGCAATGTTCAAAAGATGAACAGATGTTTGTACACCCACACGCATAGCACCATTATTCACAACAGCCAAGAGGTAGAAGCAACCCAAGTGTCCACTGATGGTTGAATATACAAAATGTAGTATATACATACAGTGGAATATTACTTAGCCTTAAAATGTAAATCCTAACACATGCTACAGGATGGATCAACCTTGAAGACATTACGCTAAGTGAAATAAGCCAGTCCCATAAAGCCAAATACTATATGAGTCCACTTACATGAAGTACCTAGAATGGTCAACTTCATAGAGAGAGAATGGTAGTTCACAGGTAGAATGGTAGTTGTCAGGGGATGGGAGGAAGAGGAAATGGGAAGTTGTTGAAGGGGTATAGTTTCAGTCTTGCAAGATGAAAAGGTTCTAGAGATTGGTTATACAACAATGTGAAATGTACTCACCACTACTAAACTGTACACTTAAAAATAGTTAAGATGGTAATTTGTGTATTTCACCACAATTTTTAAAAATGCAAATAAAAGGGAATGAGGTAATGACACATGCTATATAAAATGGATGAAACCTGAAAACATGCCAAGTAAATGGGGCAGTCACAAAAGGCCACACGTTGTATGATTCAGCTTATATGAAATGTCCAGAATCCACAGCTAGATTAGGATCTACTGAAGCTGTAAGTGGAGGAAAGAAGGGGAGATGACTGCTAATGGATGTAGAATTCTTTTTTGAGTGATGAAAACACTCTGGAATTATATAGTGGTGATGGTGGCACAACTTTGTGAAAGCACTAAAAACCACTGAGTTGTATGATATGTGAGTTGTATCTCAATTTTAAAAAGTGACTACTGGAAAAAATACACCAGATCGCTGCTATAGAGTAATGTCATACAAGATATGAAACGCTATGGTCAGATCATTGGCATACAGAATAAGTCACAATAAAATAAGTAGAATTGACCAGAAGGTATCAGAAGGCAGTCATGGAAGAAACATGATTTTGGAAATTCTAGTGAATGCAGAATCAGATTAGCTTAATAACTGATATACGTGAGAAGAAATAGATAAACCAAACTGAATCAGAAGAAAACAGTGGAAGATAAGCTGAGAAAACAAAAGTGAGGCCAAACTGTGGAGCCTTCTGCCTAGCAAGCTAGGAAGGAGTTTGAATATTTTTCCCACAACTGTTATATTTAATGACTATTTCAAAAAGACTAATTTCATGGCAATTTAATGGACTGAATTACGTTGAAATGGAAAAATTGAAAATCCCGTAAGCTTAGATACAGTGGTTATTAATCATTAGGTGATGACAATAATAAGTGAAAGTTTTGGTAAGCCTAGGTGAACAAGATATTAAAAAACAATAAAATGAAAAGATTCATTATTTTTTAATGTGAAGAGGAAAAAGTTAAACACAGCTCAGAATACCAGGAAATCACTGTCTACTGGAATAAAGTCTGAGTGGAGAAGTTGGTAGTTTGGGGAAACTGGGGGGGGGGAGGATTAATAAAAGCTGGATAAACACAGTGGCAATCCTTCAACTTTTATTGACATGTTTCCTGACAAAGATTTCATTTTTACAAACTCTGAATTGATACTGAAAAAAACAACAAAAAGACACATCATTCACCTATGATTGCAAAGCCAAAAGAAAAGTGGAAAAATGCAGTTTAGACATTCTCTGGCTAAATGTTGTAAGCAGCAGATAATAAATAAAAGGAGTTGGGCCATACCCTTCAGACTCCTGGACACAAAGTGGGAGATCACCAGGTTCAGTGTTTTAATGAGGTACAACAAAATGTTAAACAGTATTCCACCTGGGAACTATTGGCTTAAAGGATTTGAATTGAGTTAACAAATGTTGATCCTTGAACCAAGATGAGAATTATACATTTAAAATTTGTCATACAAGTTTAGAGAGTCATTTATCAGTATTATTGCTGAAACTAGTAAACAGATCACCTAATCCAGGGCAAAAAAATTGTCATAGAAGAGAAAAGAGCAGCAATTTCATTCAGTTAATCAAACTACAGAAATAGCAGGTTAATAAAAGTACTGGACGGCTTCATATCTTAGAAAAGATATGAAGGCATTAAGAAAAAACTGTGAAACACTGTAATGCAATGTTAAAACATACAAATGATAAACTCCCCTTCAGTTTCAAAGACACACCTTTATTGTCAAGGAATACATAACCGTCAAAGCGATCCCTGAACAAAATAATGTCCTCCTGGTTTTTAAAGTTCATGTATGCTCTGGTGTACATATGAGGATAAAGACAGCAGAGAGGAAAGCAATTCTGTAAATGTGCTCGCAGGTACCTGGCTGAATTACAAGTATACATACATTAAAGAGACAGGCTCAAAAATCAAATGTAAAACGGGATAAAAAAGAATGGGAGAAACTATTTTTCATTTACCCTCTTCCCTCTTTTATTTATTTATTTTACGTAGTATCATTAGGAAAAAAACTCAAAGTAATCATGCTCGGGCAGAGGCTGAAGATGTTCCTGAAGGTGCTCCTTGGTCAAACTGGGAGGTAATCTCCGAATTACCACCTTAAAACTGTGTCAGGAAAATAAAATTAGTACAAAGCAATTTTCTGTCATACCTGAAAGAAAGAAATCACCACCCCTGAAGAAGTCTGGGCTTTAAAAGATTATGAGATCATTTATACAAACCTAGGACAAAATATTCTTTTAATGCTCAAAACTAGTCAAACATAACAGTAACGTGGTTTTTAAAAACTCTTAGAAACGAGAACTGCACGGAGAAAGGAAAATTTCAGGTTCAGTTAACCCGAAGCCCCGCAGTTAACTAGGTTTTCGCATTTTCTGTCGCTCATCTTTCAATAAATACTAGTAGTGTTAAGAAATTAGTAGACCAACCCTGGTCTTTTGAGGATGCCACGAGTTCTTGATTATTTCCCCTCCACCTCCAACACATCCGAAAACAAAATCCTTCCTCTCATTCAGCATAAATAACTCAAAACTCTAAGGAATACCAAATTCCCTTATTGCTCCCGAAACAGGATGCACCCTATCTGGCCCCAGACCATTAATCCCACCACACTCCCTCGGCCCGCCGCCATTAATATGCACACAAACCAGTCCCACCTGATGGCCCCTTCACTGCTTAGTAATTCTCCCCAGCTAACCTTTCAATTTCTCGTCCTCTTCACCCAGTGCTTCCCCGGCCCATTGGCCATCTCAGAGCTGTGACCTAAACCGTCTCGTCTGGGATTCCCCCGTTTTCCTCACACCCACGCAGGGGCTTCCCCCATTTCGGGCAAGTGGATGGGACAGGGTGATGCGGTTCTCACTCAGGTGAAGGAACAAGAGGGGGAAGCTGGGTGGGAAAGAGGACAGCCCCACTCCCAACCTTCCTCCACGGGTGTGGGACCTGTTCCGCCCTTTCCTGGGCCAACAGCCAGTCCAGAACCTTGCTCAGCGCCTCTTCTCCTTGTTTCGATCCTGCTTGTCTTCCCCTTTTGTGCTCTCCCCCGAAGCCCTTCCGCCTGCGTGTGGCCCGCGGGGGATTCAAGAGGGTTACTCGCTTCTCCTTAGGCCCGTGGTCCTTCTCCGCCTTCACTGCTACGGCTCTCTGCTCTCAACGCCGGCAGACGCGCCTAAATGTAGCTCGCGGCCCACTCGTGCGCCCCCAAGCAGCGCCCCTAGTTCTAAGCTGGGGCCAGTGTTCCATTGGGCCCAGCCAGGACCTCGCGAGACTTCTAGGCGCCCAGGCTTCCCTCTGTGGAAAGGTTCTAATTTCTGGTCTTAACCTCCCGCCTCCCGTATCGCACTGCCCAATCCGCTCGCGGCCCGGAGTCTCAGGGCCCGCTCTTCGGACGTCCTTAGTCACTCGGCCATCTCGATTAGGGTGACGCTTTCGCGAACCCCAAATCCCGGAATACAAAGCAGTAACCCATTTCGGGCCGGGCCTTCTGGAGTTGTAGATACCTCCATTTGTAAGCAAATGGAATTCTGAATCTTGGAAGTTTAGTATTTTTCCGATCAAAAGATACATTTTGCGGGCTTCATTTTCCTCAGATAAACCCGATGTTTATCCAAAGTTTTGCCTCACCAGGGAAACAACTAATATTTTTTATCATTTGTGAAAGTGTGCTTTCAGAAGCTTTAGAATTTATTTTCCTTCCATGGATTAGAATTCACAGATTTTTTAGTTAACAACTTTCACAGATACTTAAAGGGGTGATAATAACCAAAATATATGAGATTTGTTTTCATCACCCCTTTTTTAAGTAAAAGCATTCTATCATGGTAGTGATACCCCACAGGGAGGAGACAATAAAACCTAACTTGGGTTTAGATGGGATCACTCTCCTTCCTGCTTTAAAAGGGCCAATTATACATTATTTAAAATAGTCCCAAATTTAACAATCCAAATCTGTCAATGGGCAAATGAATAAACAAAATGTGATACATCCATAGAATTAAATACTACTCAGCAATAAAAATGAACTGATATGTCCATCAATGAGAATTAATCTCAGAATGATTATGCTGAGTGAAAGAATTCAGACACAAGGAGAATATACACTGTGCAATATCATTGCATAAAATTCTACAAAAGGTAAAACTATTTGATGGAAAGCAGAATAAATGATTGCTAGGGGACTGGATGAGGAGAAGCAAGTGACTTCAGAGAAGCTCCAGGGAACTTGCAGCCATGAAAATGTTCTTACCATGATTATGATGGTGGTTGCATGACTGCACACATTCATGTAAACTCATTGAGTTGTACACTTAAAATTGGTGAGTAGAATTTTGTGTAAATTTATACTTCAGTAAAAGCCAGCCCCCCAATTTATAAAATGCAAAATTTGAAAAATATTGCCTTAAATTATAGAGCATTTGTATTTCATCAACTCTAAGATACAATTGAATCTAATGTCACCATTATTTTATATACAAAGAAAGAAAGAAATGATGCCAATTACTCTTTGATACACCATCAATTTCAAGATGTATCCTGATTTCAGAGGTCTTAATATGTGAAAAAAAATCTATTTGAATTAATTGAACATATTATTTCTTTGCTTTTGTATCACATACAATTAAGAAAAAAGGAAGAGAAATGGGAAAAGAGGGCAAGTGATAAGTAGAGAACTATAGATACAACCACAGAGGTTAGTACCAAGTTAAGGATGCAATAGAAGCCCAAGGAAGAAGGCTGGCTCAGGTCCCCAGTCTCATTTGGTTGACAGCTAGAATGCATTATCCAGACTTTGTACTTTTCTCACCTTTATTGCCAAGCATATGCTTGGGTTAGTTCCTAATTCCTGTTCCCAAGACCAGTCCGCTGTATTTGGGTCTATCACTCACTGTTGCCTCCAATACCTGCCTGTTCTTACAAGACTAGCTTAAGTATCTGCCTCTGACCTGCCATTTGGCTCTGTATTTACATCTTGGTGTATGCCTCGTTTTTGGAGTGCTTGTTAGCTTTTAACCACTGACAATATGTCGGTCATCAGAGTTGCGTGGTGGAAAAGTAAAAGGATTCTGTCTTGGTACTGATGCCCTACTGGGAGGACAAAATAAAACTCAACTTTCATTAGATGGGATCACTCTTCTTCTTGCTTTAGAAAGGAGCAATTATATATTATTTAAAATAGTCCCAAACTGGAAACAATCCAAATATTTGTCAGTGGGCAAATGGATAAACAAATGTGGTACATGCATGGAATGAAATACTACCCAAAGTAAGGTCCAAGGCTCAGTCCTTAGACAAGCTCTTTTCTATCTACAATTACTTCTTTTTTAATCTTACTCATTCTTTTCACTATTCTCTCTTTGCAAAAATTTCAATATTTATACTTCCAGCCCATAGCTCTTCCCAAAATTTCAGGCTCATATTTCCACCTGCCTATTTGACATCTCCACTTAGATATCTAACACATTCAGATTCCTTGAACACATCGAAAACTGAACATTTCACCATTCCCCACACCAACTGTACTAGTTTCCTACTGCTGCATTAAGAAATTACCCAAATTTTATGGGTTAAAATAACAAGTTTATTATCTTAAGGTTCTGAAGTTTTAAAGTCCAACAACGTGTCTCACTGGTCTAAAATCAAAGGACTGACTTCCTTCCTGGAGACTCCAGGAAAGAATCAAGTTCCTTGTCTTTTTTAGACTTTGAGGCTGCTTGTATTCCTTGGCTGGTGGTCGCTTCCTACATCTTCAAAGTGAGCAATGTAGCACCTAATTCTTTCCATGCTTCATCTGTGTCTCTATTTCACTCTCTCTTCTGACTCAACTTTTTACTTCTGAAGACCCCTGTGATTATACTGTGCTGAACTGGATAATCCAGAATACTCTCCCTTTGTTTATGTGAGGTGATTAGCAACCTTAATTCCCTTTGACATAAAATTTATGTCAAAAAACAAAATTTGAAATGGGTAAATTTGAAGATCTAATTGGCTTTATTAAGTGGGCAGCATGCCATTCAGCAATCAGATGTTCCAATGAGCTATAAAAAAATGGAAGGATTTTATTGGCAGGAGTATGGGGCAAGGAAATGATTAGCAAAAGAAAATAAAGGATTGTTTGAGGCCAGGACATCTTCTATTATGGGATGGGGGTGGATGGCAGGGATTTTTTTTGGTATAATTAATCTTCAATTAAATGAGGAACATTACATTTACTAGACTGCCCACATCACCAAGTCCCCCACACAAACCCCATTAAAGTCACTGTCCATCAGTGTAGTAACATGCCATAGAATCACTACTAGTTTTCTTCTCTGTGTCACGCAGCCCTCCTGTTCCCCGCACCTTATACATGCTATTTGTAATGCCCCCTTTCTTACACCCCCCATTATCACTCCCTCACCACCCATCCTCCCCAGTCCCGTTCCCTTTGGTAACTGTTAGTCCATTCTTGGTTTCTGTGTTTCTGCTGCTGTTTTGTAACTTCGGTTTTTTCTTTGTTGTTATACTCCACATATGAGTGAAATCATTTTGTGTTTGCCTTCTCTGCCTGGCTTATTTCACTGAGGATAATGCCCTCTAGTTCCATCAATGTTGTTTCAAATGGTAGGGTTTTTTTCTTCTTATGGCTGAATAATATTCCATTGTATGTATGTACCACATCTTCTTTATCCATTCATCTACTGATGGACACTTAGGTTGCTTCCATTCCTTGGGTATTGTAAATAGTGTTGCAATAAAGATAGGGGTGCATCTCTTTTTTCAAACTGGGATGCTTCATTCTTACGGTAAATTCCTAGAAGTGGAATTTCTGGGTCAAATGGTATTTCTATTTTGAGCATTTGGAGGAATATTCATACTGTTTTCCACAATGGTTGAACTAGTTTACATTCCCACCAGCAGTGCAGGAAGGTTTCTATTTCTTTACAACTTCGCCAACATTTGTTTTTGTTTCTCTTTTGGATGGTGGCCATCCTTATGGTGTGATGTGATATCTCATTGTGGTTTTAATTTGCATTTCTCTGATGACTAGCGATGTGGAGCATATTTTCATGTGTCTGTTGGCCATCTGAATTTCTTCCTTGGAGAAATGTCTGTTTATCACTTCTGCCCATTTTTTAATAGGATGATTTGCTTTTTGTTTGTTGAGATGAGTGAGCTCTTTATATATTTTGGATGTCAACCCTTTATCAGATCTTTCCTTTATGGGTATGTTCTCCCAGACTGTAGGATGCCTTTTTCTTCTGTTGGTGGTGTCCTTTGCTGTACAAAAGATATTCAACTTGATATCCTCCCACTGGTTCATTTTTGCTTTTGATTCCCTTTCCCAGGGAGATATGTTCATAAAGAAGTCACTCATGTTTATGTCTAACACATTTTTTCCTGTATTTTCCTCCAAGAGTTTTATCGTTTCATGACTTACATTCAGGGCTTTGATCCATTTAGGATTTACTTTTGTGTATGGGGTTAGACAGTGATCTGGTTTCATTCTGTTACATGTAGCTGCCCAGTTTTGCCAACGTCAGGTGTTGAAGAGGCTGTCATTTCCGCATTGTATGTCCATGGCTCCTATATCATATATTAATTGACGGTGTATGTTTGGGTTAATATCTGAACTCTCTATTCTGTTTCACTGATCTGTGGCTCTGTTCTTTTTCCAGTACCAGATTGTCTTGATTACTGTGGCTTTGTAGTAGAGTTTGAAGTTGGGGAGTGAGATACCGCCTGTTTTATTCTTCCTTCTCAGGGTTGCTTTGCTATCTGGGGTCTTTTGTGGTTTTATATGAATTTTAAAACTGTTTTTTTCCAGTTTGTTAAAGAAAGTTGTTGGTAATTTAATAGACATGGCATTTAATCCGTAGATTGCTTTAGGCAGAATGGCCTTTTTGACAATATTAATTCTTCCTATCCAGGAGCATGGAATGAGTTTCCATTTGTTAGTGTCCTCTCTAATTTATCTTCAGAGTTTCTTGTAGTTTTCAGGGTATAGGTCTCTCACTTCCTTGGCTAGATTTATTCCTATGCATTTTTTCTTCTTCATGCAATTGTGAATGGAATTGTTTTCCCGAGTTATCTTTCTGTTAATTCATCACTAGTGTATAGGAAAGTAACAGATTTCTATGTATTAATTTGGTGTCCTGCAAATTTACTGAATTCTGATATTAGGTCTAGTAGTATTGGAACGGAGTCTTTACAGTTTTCTAGGTAAAATATCATGTCATCTGCAAATAGTGACAGTTTGACTTCTTCTCTTCTATGAATCTGGATGCATTTTATTTCTTTCTTTTCTCTGAGATCTGTGTCTAGGTCCTCCAGTACTATATTGAATAACAGTACAGAGAGTGGGCAGCTCTGTCTTGTTCCCAATCTTAGAGGAAAAGCTTTCAGCTTCTCACTGTTAAGTACAATGTTGACTGTGGTTTTTTCATATATTACTTTTATTATGTTGAGGTACTAGGCCTCTATACCTATTATGTTGAGAGTTTTTATCATGAATGGATGTTGAATCTTGTCGAATGCTTATTCAGCATTTATGGAGATGATCATGTGACTTCTGTCCTTCTTTTTGTTGATGTGGTGGATGATGTTGATAGATCGTCCAATGTTGGGGTATGTTACATCCTTGCATCCCTGAGATGAATCCCACTTGATCATGGTGTATGATCCACTTGATGTATTTTTTAATTCGGTTTGCTAATATTTTGTTGAGTATTTTTACATCTATGTTCAGCAGGGATATTAGTCTGTAATTTTCTTTTTTGATGGGGTCTTTGCCTGCTTTATGTATTAGGGTGATTCTGGGTTCATGGAATGAGTTTGGAAGTATTCCCTCCCCTTCTATTTTTTGGAAAACTTTAAGGATAATGGGTATTATGTTTTCTCTATAAGTCTGAAAAAAATTCAGCCATGAATCCATCTGGCCCAGGGATTTTATTCTTGGGTAGGTTTTTGATTATCGCTTCAATTTCTTTGCTTCTAATTGGTGTGTTTAGACTTTCTGTTTCATCCTTGGTCAGTCTTGGAAGGTTGTATTTTTCTAGGAAGTCGTCCATTTTTTCTAGGTTTTCCTGCTTTTTAGCATAGAGAATCTCATAGTATTCTATAATAATTATTTGTATTTCTGTGGGATCCATCATGATTTTTCCTTCCCATTTGTTATTCTGTTGATGTGTGTAGCTTCTTTTTTTCTCTTAATAATTCTGGCTAGGGGCTTATCTATTTTGTTTATCTTCTCAAAGAACCAGCCCTTGGTTTCATTGTTTTTTTCTATTGTTTTATTCTGCTCAGTTTCTTTATTTCTTCTCTGATCTTTATTATGTCCCTCCTTTTGCTGACTTGAGGCCTCATTTGTTCTTCTTTTTCCAGTTTCAATAATTGTGACTTTAGACTATTCATTTGGGATTTTTCTTCCTTCTTTAGATAGGCCTGTATTGCTGTATACTTTCCTCTTAGAACTGCCTTTGCTGCACCCCACAGAATTTGCGGCTTTATGCTGTCAGTGTTATTTGTCACCGTGAAAGGAAAAATCATGACAGATCCCACACAAATACAAATAATTATTATAGAATACTATGACATTCTATATGTTTGATCTCTGGTTTAATTTGGACATTGATCAATTGATTATCAGGGAGCATGTTGTTTAGCCTCGATGTGTTTGAGTCTTTTTGTTTTCTTTGTACAATTAATTTCTAGTTTTATGCCTTTGTGGTCTGAGAAGTTCGTTGGTAGAATTCCAATCTTTTTGAATTAGTGAGGCTCTTTTTGTGGCCCAGTATGTGATATATTCTGGAGAATGTTCCATGTGCCCTTGAGGATAATGTGTATCCTGCTGCTTTTGGGTGTAGAGTTCTGTAGATGTCTGTTAAGTCCATCTATTCCAGTGTGTTGTTCAGTGCCTCTGTGTCCTTATTTATTTTCTGCCTGCTACATCTGTCCTTTGGAGTGAGTGGTATGTTGAAGTCTCCTGAATGAATACATTGTATTCTATTTCCTCCTTTAATTCTTTTAGTATTTCATTCACATATATTAGTGCTCCTGCATTGGGTACATATTTATTTATAATGGTTATATTATCTTGTTGGGCTGACCTCTTTATTATTATGTAATGTCCTTTATCTCTTGTTACTTTCTTTGTTTTGAAGTCTATTTTGTCTGTTACCAGTACTGCTACACCTGCTTATTTCTCTCTATTTTTTACATGAAATATCTTTTTCCATCCGTCGACTTTTAACCTGTATATGTCTTTGGGTTTGAGGTGAGTCTCTTGTAAACAGCATAAAGATGGGTCTTACTTTTTTATCTATTCTCTTACTCTGTGTCTTTTGATTGGTGCATTTAGTCTCGTCACATTTAGTGTGATTATTAAAAGATTGGTACTTATTGCCATTTCAGGATTTAGATTTGTAGTCACCAAATGTTCAAGATTCGCTTCTTTACCATGTAACTGTCTAACATAACTCACTATTAAGCTATTGTAAGCACAGTCTGATGATTCTTATTTCTCTCCCTTCTTATTCCACCTCCTCCATTCTTTATATGTTAGGTGTTTTTTATGTGTTCTTCTGTGTTTCCTTTAACTGGTCTTGTTAGTAGTTGATTTTATTTTTGCCTTTAGTTAGTATTTGGCTGGTCTGCTTTCTTTGCTGTGATGTTGTTCTCTCTGGTGATACGTATTTAGCCTGAGGAGTGCTCCCATCTAGAGCTCCCTCTAAAATACCCTGTAGAGGTGGTTTGTGGGAGGCAAATTCCCTCAACTTTTGCTTCTCTGGGACTTGTTTAATCCCTCCTTCATATTTAAATGATAATCATGTTGGATACAGTATTCTTGGTTCAAGGCCCTTCTGTTTCATTGAATTAAATATATCATGCCATTCTCATCTGGCCTGTAAGGGTTCAGTTGAGAAGTCTGATGATAGCCTAATGGGTTTTCCTTTATAAGTGATCTTTTTTCTCTCTCTGGCTGCCTTTAATACTCTGTCCTTGTCTTTGATCTTTGCCATTTTAATTATTATATGTCTTGGTGTTGTCCTCCTTGGATCCCTTCTGTTGGGAGTTCTGTGGGCCTCCATGATCTGAGAGACTATTTCCTCCCCCAGTTTGGGGAAGTTTTCAGCAGTTATTTCTTCAAAGACAGTTTCTATACCTTTTTTTCTCTCTCCCTTTTCTGGGACCTGTATAATGTGAATATTATTCCATTTGGTTTTGTCACACAGATCTCTTAATATTATTTCATTCTTGGAGATTCTTTTATCTCTCTCCGCCTCAGCTACTCTGTGTATCTGTTTTCTGATTTCCATTCCATTAAAGACTTCTTACACCTCATCCAGTCTGTGCTTAAGTCCTTCTAGCAATTGTTTTATATTTGTATTCTCCCCCCTTACTTGCTCCTTTAACTCTTGCATATTTTTCTGAAGATCCATCAGCATGGTCATGACCTTTATTTTGAATTATATTTTTGTGGGGATTGGTTAATTCTATATCCCCAGGCCCTCTCTTGGGTGTTTTCTGTGTAATTCTGGACTGGCCCAAATTCTTCTGCCCTTCATAGCAATTTAGGTAGCTGTAGGCAGGTAGCACATGTGTCAGCTGTGGAACAACGTCCTTTCCTGTTTTCTGGGCACCTTGCCTTCTCCAATGCCTGAGTTGGTTACCCACACTCCTGGAGTAGCCTCCGGCTTAGTCCCCCAAGCTGCTGTGGGCCCTAGAATGAACCTCAATAAATGTAAAAGGATTGAGAGAATACAAAGTATGTTCTCTGCCCACTGAGGAATGGAATTAGAAATCAATAAATAGAAGAAAATTGGAAAACTTACCAATATATGGAAATCAATATGCTCCAGAACAATCAACAAAGTAAAGAGGAAATCAAATGGAAAATTAGAAAATACTCAGAGATGAATGAAAATGAAGACAGAACATACCAAAACTGAGGATTCACTGCAAAAGCCATGCTTAGAGGGAAATGTAGAGCCACAAACTATTACATAAAAAAAAGAACCATAGATGGGTGGAATCAAGATGGTGATGTGAGTAGGGCAGTGGAAATCTCCGCGCAAGACCATATATATTTTGAAAATACAACAAACACAACTCCTCCTAAAAGAGAGACCAGAGGATACAGTACAACAGCCAGACAACATCTACATCTGTGAGAACTCAGCATCTTATGAAGAGGGTAAGATACAAGCCACAGCCCAGCGAGACATATGCACTTTCCCCACCCCAGCTCACCAGCAGGAGGAAAGGATTCAGAGGGGGAGGGATTGGAAGTGCAGAACTGCTACATAACCTGCCCCAGTAATTTGCACTGGGAGCACAGACACACATTGCATGGTGTACTGGATTAGAAAAATGGAAAAGTAAAATATGTGAGTGCATCCCTGCATCTGCCTCCACCAGGACAAAAGAAAATTAAATGATTTTTGAAATTCTTAAAGGGACAGTGACCTCACAGCTGGATGGAGTCATCCTGACACACTCAACTGAGCAGGCTGGGAATGTTGAGGAACTTCAGGCACCCCAATCACCTGGGTGGCAATGCAACCTTGAAGCCCCTCACAGTGATAAGCAGCCTACCATTTGTTCCCCACAGGAGTGGCTCCACCACAGCAGCCGAGGATCAGGAGAGTGGCCGAGTCCACAGCAGCTGCCCAGAGTCTCCTGTCTGCATGCAGCTGCCAGGGAAAGACCCAGAGGTTGCTGCCAGTGTGCAGATGCTCCACATAGATGAGGCTGGTGCAAGGCATGAAGGAGAGCACCCCTGATGCACCTGAAACTCCCTGCAGTGCTCTCAGCTGCCCCAAAGGCTGTCCCACATGTGGTGGCTAAAAGGATTTACCTGATTGCTATTCCCAGTGTGTGGGTAATCACAGGAAGCAGAGAAGGGCAAGGCAACCAAATATTAGGTAGTGACTTTGTTCTCCCAGCTGATAAACATGCCACCTGCCTGTGACTATCTCCAATGTCTTGAAAGGGTAGAAGAATTTTGTCCAGTCCAAAATTACCCAGACAACTTCTGAGAGAGAATCTGGGGAGATCAATGTAACCAAACTTCCTGAAAAAGAATTCAAATCATTAGATTAAATATATCATGCCATTCTCTTCTGGCCTGTAAGGTTTCTTTTGAGAAGTCTGATGTTAGCCTGATGGGTTTTCCTTTATAAGTGACCTTTTCTCTCTCTCTAGCTGCCTTTAATACTCTGTCCTTGTCCTTAATCTTTGCCGTTTTAATTATGATGTGTCTCGGTGTTGTCCACTTTGAGTCCCATCCCTTGGGAGTTCTCTGTGCTTCTGTAGTCTGAGAAACTATTTCTGCCCCCAGTAGGGGGAATTTCTCAGCAATTATTTATTCAAAGACATTTTCTATCCATTTTTCTCTCTCTGTTCTTCTTCTGGTACCCCTATAATGCGGATATTGTTCCTTTAGGATTGGTCACACCGTTCTCTTAATATTGTTTCATTCCTGGAGATCCTTTTATCTCTCTGTGGATCAGCTTCTATTTGTTCCTGTTCTCTGGTTTCTATTCCATTAATGGCCTCTTGCATCTTATCCATTCTGCTTGTAAATCCTTCCAGAGTTTGTTTCACTTCTGTAATCTCCCTCCAGATGTCTGAAATCTCCCTCTGGACGTCATCACATAGCTCTTTCATATTTCTCTGCAGCTCTGTCAGCATGTTTATGATGATTATTTTGAATTCTTTTTCAGGGAGACTGGTTAGGTCTGTCTCTGCAGCTCCTCTCTCCAGTGTTGTCTGAACTATCTCAGACTGGAGTGTATTTTTTTGCCTTTTCATGATGACAGCGGTGGCTTTAGGCAGGTTGTGGTGTGTTAGCTGGGAGAAAAAAGTCCTTTCCTGCTTGCTGGATGCCTTGCCCTTCCCCACTGCCTGTGTTGGTTACCCGCACTCCTGGAGCAGCCACCGGGTTAATCTCCTAAGCTGCTGTGGGCGGGGTCTCTGTCAGAGCAGCACGGAGCCCTGCCGGGAGTGGCAGGCATGCCAGGTGCGCTCCTCTGTGAAAGCAGCACCCCTGTCTAGCAGCTCTGTGCCAGCAGCGGCCTTTGGGTCTGGCCCGGGTGGCTATGCATTGGGCTGGGATTCCGGTCGGCTGCTGGGCGCATGCCTGCTCCCTCTGGCACCACTGCAGGTGTGCACAGGGCTCTCCTGCATGAACCTCTCCCAGGCTCGTCTGTCTCTGCTGCTGCTGGTGCACACATGCCACACCCGGGCTGTTCTGTCGACACTGCTATGGGCTCACGCAACTCTCTACCTGTCCCCTCTGGTGCCTTTGGCGCACACATCTGCTCCCAGTCCCTTCCAGTGCTGCTGCCTCCGGAACATGCTGCCACTCTCCTGCTACTGGGTCAGTGTTTTGGGGTCCGTGCTGGTTGGAGGAATGACGGGCAGGCTGCTTGTAGTGCCATGAGGGGCTTCATAACTGTGCTGCCTCCCCGGGGTTTATGCTGCCTAAAGTTTCCCAGGATTCCCAGCTGCTGGCTAAGTGTGCTGGGATGACTTTGCCCAGCTGTGGGGTCCCTGTCTCTTTAAGACTTGCAGAAAGCACTCACTTTTCTTTTGTCTCAGGGGCACCGGTTGCGGGGACCTGCCCACAGGTTTTGCTTTTCCTTTTCTCTAATATCTAGCACACTGTGCACCTTGTGTCTGCACTGTGGGTTCGGATTTCTAGAGCTGGTTGTTTAGCAGTTCTGAGCTTTCACTCCTTCCTGGTTCCAACTCCTTTCATCCTACTGGTTTCTGGGGTGGGGGAGCGTTCGGGTCCCTCCTGGCCGCGGCTTGTATCTTACCCCTTTCTTGTGATGTTGAGTTCTCACAGAGGTACATGTATCCTGGCTGTTGTACTGCATCCACTGGTGTCTCTTTTAGGAATAGTTGTATTTATTGTATTTTCATAAATATATATGTTTTTGGGAGATTTCCTCTCAACTACTCCAGCCGCCATCTTCCTGTGATTCCTACTGTATAATTTTTAAAAATAAATATGATTGTATTTAAAAGAAGTAAAAAATGTGAAGTTGTTTTCAACCTCAAAATTTATTTTTGCTCTATGTCTGCTTTGTTAATGGTGGTAGCAGGGAGGTACTCAAGATGATAACTGATTCAAAGATTTATCAGAGAAACAATATTAGAAATGCTGCCAGTTGTCAAGAAAAACCATTTCAATTGAGCCATTAATTTTAGAAGTCAAAATTGCCAGTGAACTCAAACCTGAAGAGTTGGTATTATTAGTTTCCCCTTTCATACTTCAGATTACTCTTGAAGTTTAAAAAAGCTGTCATAATTTTATTTGGTTACATAAAATTTTCACAGCCACTTAAGCTTTAAACTCAGGTCTGATTTTTAAACCCAGTCAACTAATTTTATCCAGCAACTTGACTGGTTTTTAGGATCAATTCATAACATGTCTTTGAAGATACATATGATAAATGATAAATGTATTTCACAGTATTTCTTCAGTTTCTCATAGCATATCCTATTCATTGTCATAAAGGTAAAACATCAAAATGTAACATGATCCAATAGCAGTATGTATCAGACAGATAGTAACATTATGGAACAAGATGCTAATTAGTTTCTGTATCACATAATTTTTGCAGTTCTCAGCAAATGAGAGACTAGGTATTTTTAGGTTGAGTATAAATGTTTTGAATAAGTCACTGTGAAAGGTGGCTTTGTGTTCATTATTATTTAGTCATCTATTTGTAAATGTAGATAGATCATGAAGTTTTAAATTCTATTGCTTAATATTTTATTTGGATTATAAAAACATGCATTTATATTCTCTGTTTCTTGTAGATTGATACAGTAAAGTGCTTGCTAATGTAAAAATAACCTCCTGTTCTTGCTATCCAATTTAAACGATTTGGCTCTGACTGGGAAAGAGACTGTACAGTTAAATTCAATAATTACTTTGAATTTCCACAAGAACTGGATATGGAACCTTACACAGTACCGGTGTTGCAAAGCTGGAAAGAGATAATACCCAGAGAGTCAACTGATAAAACAGTATGTGCAGTCTGAAAGTGAGACACAGTAAGCACAAAATACAGACATGTGGGTGTGCTTGTACACAGTGGTCAAACAAGTGTTGGAATTATTCTTTTTTACTTCTTTTAAATTTTTTTCTTTTTTTTTCTTCTTTTTACTTCTTTTAAATACAATCATATTTATTTTTAAAAATTATACAGTAGGAATCACGGGAAGATGGCGACTGGAGTAGTTGAGAGGAAATCTCCTCCCAAAAACATATATATTTATGAAAATACAATACAACTATTCCTAAAAGAGACACCAGTGGATGCAGTACAACAGCCAAGATTCATCTACATCTGTGAGAACTCAACATCACAAGAAGGGGGCAAGATGCAAGCCGTGGCCAGGCGGTAACCAAACAGAGGAATGATAAAGATGAGACAAATTGCTGGTATAAATTTGATGAAGGAAACGTAACAGTGTAAAATGGATGATGATGAAGAAATGAAAAATGAGTGCTTTGGTGGAGAATACGTCAGACAAGTATTTGATCATATGACGAAATGCGTGTCATTCAGGCAGCAGAAAAGGTGGTGGAATGCTTATGTACTTGTTTATAAACGAATGGACACAATAGACCAAGATGATGAAATGATAAGATACATATCAGAGCTCACATGATCACATCAGATTATGTCACCAGCCATTGAGAGAAGTGTATGGAAACAAAATGTGCAATTCATGCATAACCAAATGCAGTACAGTGTAGAGTATTTTTAGTTTATAAAAAACTACTTACATGTAATGGTATTTACTTAATTAAGCTGTGCTCCAGGTAAGTCAGGCATTTAGCTTCTTACTAGTAAAGAATACTTTTTATTTCACTTTTAGGATTTCTTATCAGGTATCGATATGTGTTTAATATTTTTGTTTCATTTTACCTTTTTTTCCCATAAAATCATTAATCTCATTTCATCTTAAATATGTGAGCATATTCAGTTCCAGTTACTTCAGAGTCAAATATTTAAGTGGTCATACATTTGAATTGTGTCTATCAGTATTTACAAATATAGAACAGCTTTTATTTTGAATAGTTCTTTTTGTTACAAAAGCATTGCTTTGAAATATGATTTGTTGAAGTGCTAAGATAAGCAATAAAGATTACAAAATTTTATGTAAGACGTTTTAAACATAGAGCATTTATTTAAACAAAAATTTGTTTATATATGTGTGTTACATTTAAGGACAAGATTGCTTGTTGCCTGAAGCACAAGAAATAACTATGACTAGTATTCAACTTGCAGCTAAATTCCTCGTCACCAATAGGTTTCACACAAAGAAAATAGTCCATGGCCCTGCCAGTGATTGGTATATAGCTATTCATTGTATTCATATTAGACTTAAGAGTTGGTTTGTTTCATTACTGTAGTGCTTTGTTTTTCCCTATTATTGGAATCCTTTTTCAAATTTCCAATATAGAATAAAAATCTTAGTAGGAATATTGAGAGAAAATCAGAATAAAATTGCTTGATGTGCTTTTAATATTCAGAAATTGGCTCCTGTTTCTATTTCATCTTTTGTGTATTTTATCATGAAAGCATTAAGCTTTAATCTTTGTTGATGGAATTCTGTGTTTAATAAAGATACAAGATCTTAAAATTGTTATACTCTTCAGGTTAAGATTCTGATTGCAAAAATAATGGGGACATTAAGATATCTTGATTTCACAACTATTTTCAGCATCTTTCAGAATACTTGTTAAGGAAATATCACTGAATCAGGAAGAGGCTGATGATAGATTTGTATCTACCTACACATGTTTTCATTTAATTCATTTCTGTAATCGTGGGACTAGACTAAGTCTCAGGCCTAATTAATCCTAAAGAACATCTTTTTGGTTCACAGAAACCTGTTGATTTACTTGAGCCATCAAAATAGAAGCATGTCAATAAAAGTGATACTCGTATATTTTTCTGTCTTAGGTATGATGCACTATGCATTCTACTCCATCACTGCAAGAATGTACATTTTTGGGCTCAATATGTTTTGTTAATATTCTGAATCCCTTCTCTGAATATCTTCTGGAGTGCCCTAGTACCGAAGTGAGGGGTGCGTTTGCAAAACCTGTAGTATTTATTGCACATTTTTCATTGCAAGATGGGCCTTGCCCTTCATCTTTTACAACTCTGGGGCCTTCCAGTCAGGTAATTGAAAGCTTTTCACTAATAATGCAATAAGAATAAAGTCTCTTTTTATCAAGATCAAAGAAGTAAACATATTCATTTATTTAACATAATACACGCCTGTATTACTGAGTTGATTAAAAGTATTTCATGTTAATGAATAATGATTATTGGGCAACTTAAAACATAAGGAAAGTTTCTTCTGTTTATTCAGTTATTTGCTGTTATATAGTCAGGTTTCCGACTGTATGTTCAGTTAAGGTTTACTTTTATAATGGCTAATTTTAAATCTTCAAGTCAGCTTTTTATTCACATGGGGTATTTTTTGCAGTTTCAACATCATAAAGCTTCTATAGTGAAATCCTCAGTTCTTCATTCCCTTCTGAGATTATATTTAATAATTTTTCTCTTGACATTTCTAAGTAATGCAGCTTTATATATATATATATATATATATATATATATATATGAGCTTGTTGCCAATAAAATATTTTGTCTTTTACAGGCATGTGAAAACGTAAGCCTGAGTGACCACTTACTAAGAGCAGTCTTAAATCTCCTGAGAAGGGAAGTTTCAGAGCATGGCCATCATTTACAGCAGTATTTCATTCTATTGTAGTGCATGCCAATTTAGGTAAGAACTTCTCACTCGGTTTACTGTATTATTTCATATTTGATGAAAGCATTTAATTGAAGTGATGAGATCTAATATATTCTAGACAGAAGTGGTATTCCATACTTAAAATTTTTTAACCCATTTCATACTTTCTATATAACTCTTTAATGGCACTTCGCATCTTGTACAGTAAAGTATTTTGGTATACTTTGTCCCTTGATAATTGTTCTAACCTTAGTTCAGAAACTGTCTTACTCTTATTTTTATCTCTTAATGCCATTTTAAAATCTACTGATTTCCAGGCCACATCCCACACATATAAATAAAAATTCCTAGAACTAAGGAAAGATATGTGTATTTTTTAAAAAGATCCTACTTTTTTGTGCTTGTCAGGCATGAAGTTGGCCTGTACATATGTTTTGCTAAAATTAAGATAAATTAAAATCACAGATAATGTTACATACATTATTCTCTTAAATTCTTCTGTTGAAACCAGTGTCAGTTAAAAATTATAATTTTCAAAAATACCTTTTTACAGGAACCTGCTTTTTCTCACAGCATCTGTGCATTTCTTCTCTGTGGTTTCAGATGCTTACCTAAAAAATTACCCTGCGTTATGCTGTTATACCATTGTATTTTGGTAGTTTTAAGTACTTTTGTCTTCCTCTCCAACTAGACTGCAAAATTCTGTGATCAGGAGTTGGCATAGTAGTACTCATTCACAGCTGAATGAATGAATGGATAGCCAAAAGTGTACATAAGAAATTCTACAGTATTTTCAGTGTTGTTTTAAGTCATTGTTAATTTATTAAAAAAGGAAAGAATAAATGTGTTATAATTGAGTTATAAATTTAACTGTCAGGGATTCAGGTGTTGGTGTCCCAGCAACTCAGAGTTCCAAATTTCTTGAGGTGTAGTCTAGATATGAGGTTTGCAATTAATATTTTAGGTTGTTATGAGGAAATGATTCAAAGAATTAGCATATTTGAAATTTGTTGACATTTTGAAGAATTAGCATACTGATACATGCCAAATATAAGTAAAATCCTTGTTTTAATCCTTTTTTAATGCAAAACTACTAATTTAAAGATTAAGAAATCCTATTTTATACAGTTTCCATTTTTAATACTGCTTCATAAGCTGCTCACAACTGGCCCCTGATATAATCTAATACCAATTTTCACTTCCATAAGTGAGTATAGATTGAACATCTTAATCTTAAATCCTTATGGCCAGATACAGGTTTGGGTTTCAGAATTTTTTAGATTTTAGGAAGGTAAAACTGCATTTGCCATACATGTGACATCCCCAAAACAGTATGCATCAGCACCCTACAGTCAATCATATAAATATTTCTGTGATGTATAATGAATTTTCATTCCTGGGCAATCAGTGGTTAATGGATAAGTGAAAAGATAGCCCATGTCTACTCAAGTAGGTTTTTGCCAAAAATGCCATAACTACAACTTTATGAAAAAACTTCATAGAACTTTTTGAATGTCAAATAAATCTTTGTGAATTCTTTTTGTGGTCCTTGGAATACAGCAACATATGAAGAATTTTAATGGATTACGAGTATTACATGATGCAACAGAAAATGCAAAGTGCTATGAAATACAAGCGGGGAATATCTGAACTACTCTTAGAGAGTAAGAAAAGACTTGCTAGAGAAAGTGGTGTGGGAATTGGTTGGTAAACAGAGTGAATGGTAGATGGAAAGACCTGGCTCATTGGATTTTGAAAACCATTTTGTGACTGAAAATCGCAGAAGGGACTCGCAAAATCCTATAATCATGCCCTCTCAGCAAGCCTTGTTAGACAGTCTGTGCTTAACCATGAGGGTGTTGAGAACCATTTTAGCATACACTGGTTCCCCTGTATCTGTGGTTTTGAAAGTTTCTGCAATTTTAATTACTGGAAGCCGACCTCAGCCAGGTAAGCCAGTGATTTGATCCTCCTGACGTAGCATCAGAAGGTCAATGGGAAGCATAACACTATGTCATGTGCCTACATCATTCACCTTCATTTCATATCACACAGGCATTTCATTATCTCATATCAAAATAAGAATGAAGAGTACAGTAAAATACTTTGAGAGACCATATTATACAGCTTTTATTACAGTACAATTGTTATGTCCTTTTACTGTTAATCTTTTACTATGTCATATTTACAAATTAAGCTTCATCATAGATATGCATGTATGCATTATATCCACACACACGCACATTTTTGGTTTTTATTTCAGTACTATCCACAGTTTCAAGCACCCACTGAGTGTCTTAAAATTTAACCACCAAGGATGAAAGGGCTACTTTACTAATGAGGTTTACCAAGTCCAAGGTGTGACTTGAAGAATAGCAGGTTAAATTTTGTCAGTGTTGGACATCTAAGAAGACCACAAAACAGTGTGATATCCAAAATTTGAAATCTGCATACAGACACTCATTACTGTAGATTGGGAGTAAGAAGTTTTCAAAAAAGAGAGGTAGAATTAAAATGAGGGCAAGGGAATACAAAGCTAAAGCGTTTCAAGAACAGTAAGGTAGTTAAGTGTGAGAGCTGTTCTTGCACTTCAAACCAACAAGGTTGGGACGCAAATTAAATTGGCATGAGGAAGGGGAAAATAAGGAAAGTACAAATAGTAATCTAGGTGCTTTTTTTCCTCAAAAAGTTTCTTTGATATAAAGGAAGGTGGAGGAAGAGGCAGGTTTACTAAAGATTTTTCTCATTGTATTTAGTTTATTTTTATCACCTTATCTTTCTCTGTTGAGAATTGCTATCATAGCCCCCAACTCTCAGTTCTAAAAAGAGGTACTTTTCCCTTAGGGCTCTGTAATTGGAATGCCAGAGTCATGATCACTACTCCATAGTTAGACTAAGTCAATGTATTTTCTGTTTTTTTCTGCATTCCATCTGCAGCTCTGTAATCTAAATAAATGGGATGAGCTTTAATCATAACAATAGTATGTGGCTATATTAATTACTTTTTTCAGTAATGCAGCACTTTCCATTTTAATTGTTTTTGTTTCTCTGTTTTTCCTATACATTATTTTTCTCCTTTTTTTACAGGTGTGACAGAAAAGACACAGATCCTGAAATTGGATGTACCTGCTACCTTTATGCTTGTGTCTTTAGATGAAGGGCCAGGTTCTCCAATCTAGTATGAATATGCTGAATTAGGCGAGTTATACTCAGTAGTAGCTCAGCTGATCTGCTGTTGCAATGTCTCATCAAGGATGCAGTCTTCAATCAATGGTAAAGTGGAATGTTCCATCCATTCTTCAGTAGTTCAAAAATAATGCTACGTTCCTATATAGCACTTAGTTAAAATTCTGAACATTTACAAAAATGAAAAACAGTGAAGATCCATGCTTTGGGTATATTATATCTTAAACCATTAACTTTCTCACATGTTTAAAAGAGAACCTTTTATAATTTACTAGGATAAAAATTCCTTATTTGTGAAATGGTTGCATTAAGAATCTTAACTAGGTTTTTTCCTTCAATGTCAGCATTTAGTTATGTGTCTTTATCATCTTAACTCTGCCTGATCATTTTATTGTGCTTAGAAATTTAATTTAACTTGCCAGTTTAGAAATAAAATTCAGTATTGTAAGTTTGCAAAGAAGTCAGTTGGCTTTTCATTGATGACAAATCTGTTCTAGGTAATCCTCCTCTTCCCAATCCTTTTGGTGACCCTAATTTATCACAGCCTATAATGCCAACTCAGCAGAATGTTGCGGACATTATATTTGTGAGAACAAGTTACCTGAAGAAAATTATTGAAGATTGTAGTGACTCAGAGGAAACCATCAGCTTGCTTCATTTTTGCTGCTGGGAGAATCCTCAGTTCTCATCTACTGTCCTCAGTGAACTTCTCCGACAGATTCAAGGAAAATAAACATTCAAATGTCTATGATTTGATTCACTCTTCCTTTAAATAAGTAATTCAGTTATACCCATGTTTAGGTTACCTCCTCATACACCTGTGAACTTCGGCCATATTTGGATATGCTTTTGCAGATTTTACCGATTGACGATTCCTGGCAGACTCTCAGGTACACACTCTTTGCTACCAGAGTAAATACACTTTTTATGATTCTAGAAATGAATGAAATTTCCAGTAGCAAAATATATTCTTAATTCTTGAAGCTCTATTAAATGTATTACCTTTAAAAAAATATGATGACATCATAAAAATGAACGAGGAGTTGCACCCATCCCAATATAAGCACATTTTAAATTCTTTTCTCTTAGTTGTTTCATACTTAATACTAGTTTTTCTCTTTAATTTATTTAAAGAAAACAAATAGTTTTTTTTGTTAAATACTTAAGTTCTATTAATATTGTAGGATTACATTGCACTCATTTTCTTAGTTAGTTATACTAGGTAATACTTGTTTTCTAAAAATAATCCCCAGCATTTTAGTAGTCTAATTAGTATATGAGGAGTTAATATAAGTTTTTAGAACGGTTAGCTTCCTAAAAGGCCTCAGACTTCCTCCTAGAATTCCTCCTATGTGTGTTCATTGTACTAAAATTCAGCCTGCAAGTTTCACTGGTGAAACTAGTTTAATATGGGAAATAAATAGTTTAATATAGGAAACAAATATGTGTACATACTGTTACCTTAGTTATTAGGAAAAACTAAAACAAGTTTTTATAAGAACACAATGCTTAAAAGATAGATCACTAAATTTCAGGGGGACTGGAAATACAAGATTCTTGAATTAATTTGTTTTCAAATTGTTAACTAATTCACCATCATAGATTTCAAGCAAATTAGTATTGTCAAAATAGCATTAACCAAAGTAAAAATTATGGACTATATACTTCATACACATTGTGGGACTGCTTAAGTGACATTTATTAAAACTATATTAACAAGGAAGATAATAGAGACATAATAAAATTTTTAAAATAAGGAAATACATAATTAAACATAAAATTGGTGACAATAATGTATAATTCCCCTCAAAGAATAAAACAAAAACCTAGCCATAAAGTATAGAAAAAAATTTTTAATGAACCATGAATGTATTAGATTACTCCAGAGAAAACAGGACCAGTAAGATTGAGATGCATAAGAAAAAGAGAAAGAGAGGAGGTAGGGGAGAGAGATTGAAGGTTAAAGAATTGGCTCACACAATTGTAAAGGCTGACAAGGTCAAAATGTGCAGTGTAGGCTGGAGATGCAGGAAGGAGTGCACACAGCAATTCAAGTCCAAAGAGAGAGTGGAGGAAGAATTCCCTGCATCTTGGGGGACGTCAATCTTTTCTATTAAGGCCTTCAAAGGATTGAATAAGACTCTTCCACATTACTGGGGGTGGGGGTAACCTCTTTTATTCAAAGTCTTCTGATTTAAATGTTAATCTCATCTAAAAATTACCTTCACAGAAACATCTAGAATACTGTTTGGCCAAATACCTGGATACTGTGACCTAGCCAAGTTGACACATAACATTAACCATAACGGTGACCTGGGGTTGCATACTCTCTAATTTTCTTTCTAAATTATTTCCTATGTTTTCCAAATACCTGATAATGATAATTTACTTTTATGATGGAAAAAGACCTGTAAACGCACTTTAAAACACAGCTCCCTTGGAGTCAGCCCCAAGCCCCAGTGCTCTTCCCGGGGCTCTCAGTGCCCCTTGGAGGGCTCCCACAGCACTTCTCACCTGGGTCCTCTATCACTGCTATCTGTGTCCACCATGTGGCTTCCTCTGCTAAATGTCAAACTCTTAAGAGGTCAGAAGCCCAGTCTTACCCCTTCTTGACTCTCCTTACAGCATGGGAAACTCTTTTCTCAATTAACTGTCCAGTTGGACTGTATTAAAAACTTCAAATATTTCCTTCTGTAGGAGTCATCTTCAAAGGAGTTTTAGAAACTAGGATTTTAGTGAACTAAGGAAGATGTGGAGGCAGTGGGAACCTGTGTGAAGGCATTAAGTTCAGCCCCAGGTTATATGCAGACTCCTAGGTGCACACCCTCCTGAGAGGAGTAGTTGTGTGTGAGTGGATGGCACTTGTATACCAGTTTTTAATAAAATCAGACAAATAAGATTTTTTTACCTCTGTTAAAATTGCCTAAAAGTTATCAGTACTTTGTTTTCTGAAAATTCCCTTGAGTTTTAATTTGTTGCATATGCTTTATCTTTTTAGTTTTTGCTATATGTAATATTGATACTTCTGCTTCACTTATTTCTGGTAGGTTCCTCATGGATGGAATGTCTATAGACTAAACCAATCTTGCTTTGATTTTCATGGTTGGAAATAATTTTCCAAAGATGAAATATGCTGCTCTCAAGACATAATTTAAATGTTACTTAAAATGATGTCAACTGCTTGATATATATACGTATTTAAAGTAACATGTGATGAGATTAACTGTAATACTACATTGTGATAAAGAATTTAAATTCCACCATATGTATGAGAAACCTATTTTTGGAATGATAACCAGGGAAGAAAATAAAGATGCACCAAGTATTGTCTGGACCTTAAAAAAATAGCATTAACCAAAACCAGGGCAATGAAACTAAAATTTAAAATTTCTAAGCTACCATTATGTATTACTCAGTACCTATTTCAGTGTTATGAGACAGTTTGATAAGTCTTAAGGGATATATTTTAATGAGCTCTTTTTTTTTAAAAGAACTTCTAATCTTACATTGTTTACTGTAACTTATATATGTTTTAAAACTCATCAGTCACACCTGGCTTTCCTTTTTCTACTAAGGAAGTGATAGTAAAAGTATAAATACTGGGTTAATGTGGGAAACAGTGGGCTTTTGGGTACAAATTGACAGGGAATTATGAGCACAAGCTTGAAATGTTTTGTATAACGAATGTTTATTTTATTCAGTAAACCCTATTTAAGAGACATTTACAAAGTATCTACTATGTGCCAGACACTGTTACAGGCAACAAAACAAGAAGGGCAAGGCAGAATTTGATTGCAATTTACATGAAAGCAGTTGCACTGATGATACTATGTCAGAAATAGTGAGTTGTCAACTTTGTTATCAACTAAAACTGAAGAATGAAGAAAACTATATACTACATGTGTTTCAAAATAAACAGTGCCTATACATGTTACATTTTTTTGTCTGAAATGATTAGGCTGAAAAATCACTGAAATTGTCAACGTGCTTGTGGTGAATCAAGCCTACCCATACATATACACACATATTTGTTTTGATTGGGAATATATTTATACTCTATTCAGTAAAATTAAAGGATTTTTTTTGTTTAGATAACTTTGTCCAGGTAGTCGCAAAGCAAAAAGTTTTTTTTTTTTTTTGCCAACAAATGATTTTTAAATTGGCAATGAAAAATGTTATGTTGAGATTTGGCTAGAACTGAGGTGCAATAATTGTCAATGGCAAATAAACCATATTTTACTCTTGCCAGTGAAAATTGCTTTACCCACCATATGTGTATTCTAAGGAAGATAATTCAAGTTAATTTTGTATTCACTTTAATAATCACTAGAAACTCACTTTGCATTCCAAGAAGCAATCTTTCAAAATGATCTGATTCAAAGCAAACAATTCTCAAGCCACAAAGGTAGGACATACTGGTAGATACCTTCAATAAAAATAATGCAGCATTTGTATTCTTATAGCAAAAGCATTTTGGATTGATAACAGTTTGTTAAGACTTCAAATTCTCAGGTCGGACTGGTAGCCAACTAACCAAATTGATTGTAACTCTGGCATATTGGCTGCTTTTTTATTTCTGTACTTGTTTTCTCAACAAGTAAATGAGTTTACTAAAGCTTAAGAGTGTTAAATAGATTAGATCATCACATCCAAAAACGTATGCTGAACAGTGCATAGTAGGCTTCAAATGTTTACTACCTGTCACAAATTTTTATATCTTCCCCTTTTTTAGAATTTGTAATGCTCTTAAAGGAATCCCAGATGATCAAGATGGATTAATTGATATAATAATCAATTGTTCTAAAAATCACTATCAAAAATGAGCGTATCAGTGTATAAAATGTGTGGTAGCTCTGTTTAGCCGCTGTCCTGTTGCTCACCAAATGTTAAAGGTGGAAGTCTTTCCTCAAGATTTGTAGTAACTGGAATCATGAAAATTTGGAATTTGCATTTTAAATTAACATTGAAATTATTCTAAATTCTTTTTCATAAATAGTTTTATTTCTTTTGAAGGGTAGTGGAGATCTTACAAGAAAGTGAATCTGGGCTGTAGAATGGCTTGCAGATGAACTTGAAAGAAGACTGTACCCTTGCAACCCTCAATACACTTATAGAAATTGGTCTTATCCAGTGCAAAGCAATAAAACATCATCATGTGGTTATTTATTAGGGAGGTCACATAGTGCTAGGATGACACTTGAAAAGGCTTGTGAATTCTGTCCAGAGGAAGTAAAAAAAAAAAAAGCCACCAATGGACAGCAAATCGAAATGGAAGAAAATAAAGTAATTTTTTATAGGGCATGTTACTGTGTAAAGAATATGTGTTGCAGTTTGTTGGTTTTAGTGTTTTGTGATGACTGATTTTTTTAAGAAATCAACAGAGCCTAACCTCCTCTGTTCTCATTATTTTGAAGTACTTTCTGCAAAACTATCTAAAAACATATTTAGGATACTCTAAATGTTTTCCTCTAATTGCAGTTTATTTTATCACAGTAAATGAAAAAACATTAAATAAACATGGCAGCATTTAGGATTTAAAAAAAATATCTCACTGGTAGATTGAAAATAAATTTAAGTTGCTTTTATAATCAACCTTTTAATCTCTTTTAAATATTTAAAATTAGGATCCACAAGACCAAGATGCCCCAGATGAGCATCAGTCCCCTGCACCAGAAGATGCCCATTACATACTAAGTCATCTGGATCTCACTATCAGCAGGTAAATAGGAGTTGGAGTATTTTTGTTTTTAATTTTTATCACCCAAACCAATTCTTTGTGCTTTACTTAAACAGCATTTATTTTTCTTAACTGTTTTGTAACTTACTAGTTGTGATGTAACATAATAAGGGATTATCTAGAATAGCTTGCCAGGTTGATAAGGAGGTATTGGATTGAAATAGCATGTTTCTATCTGCCCGCATGGTACTCTGCCAACTACACAGGCCTTAATTAATAAAATTATGTGATGTTTTACATTAACATAAAATTGATAGCTATCAAATAAATGTTAAGAAAGGGATGTCTTGATTGGTTTGGCTGCAGTATTGAATTTCATAAATTTTTTTTAAATTAAGTTTTTGATTTTTCAATAGATGGTTCACTGAGAAACACAGATGATCAAATGTTCATTTAAAAATAACAATTTTGGGGACAAGTTTTATGAGGATGGTTCTGAGTTTAAACCACAAACATGACTAATTCAGATCTTTCAAGACTGTAGTTCTTAAATTTAGAATGCCTCAGAATCACCTACAAGCATTTGTTAGAAATAGAGGTTGCTTCGTCCCACCTTCAATATTTTTCACTCAGTCAGAGTGAGTGTTTTTGCAACACTTTTCATTTCTAACAAGTTTCCCACTGATGTTGATAGTGTTAATCAAGGACCACACTTGGAGGAACCAATGCTCTTAGCAGAGGCATTGGTGAAAAACAGTGTCAAAACACTTCCTTGATGAGGGGAAAATCATATTATATCATAACCTCGCAGATTTACGTGTAGCTTTTTCTCAAAACACTATTTATCATAGTAGTACTTGTAGCAATTCAGGAATTGACTTCTAAGTTATTTCTTAACTACTGCATTTTTTAAAGATAAATTCCTAGAAATAGGAGACATATCTGCTTTTAGACAACCTTCAGCTCATGCATTTTAATTGATTGTGATATGTGAGATGTTTAACCTACAGGTCTCTTTCACCCTCAGAGTAATCATGTGCATGGACAGCCATATACAGGGCCTGCAGCACAAACCTTGAACAACTACTAGCAAACTGGTCAACAAGCACAAGAAAATTATGAAGGCAATGAAAAAGTATCCTTATCTCAAGTGAAGGATCAGTGAAACACCCGTATTTAACTGGTTCCTTTAACCACACACTCAGGCTTTACAGTCCAACTTTTTCTGTGTCTGGCTTCTATTTACAGTCCAAACTTTTACTGTGTCTGGCTTGTATTTAAAACTAGAAAAATTGTTTACCACAGAGGGTATATTCACTGTTTCATTTTCAGAAATTTGCTATGAATATATAAGCCAATTTAAGGGAAAGTGTACAGTCTTTTGTAATAAATAGCTGGTACTAATATGTAAATGGCAAAGGGGTATATGGTATATTAATATTTGTTAATTCTTAGGCAAGAAAAAATTTTGGATTAGGAGTCAACTACAAAAAATAATTTTTCTTACGTCTGCTGCATTCTGCAACCAGTATATCTTCTTCAAAGCAATTGGATCAAAAGAGCTCATCCATATCAATCATGCCAGTAGTATCTTGTTGATTTTTAGTTATTGCAGCTTTGTTAAGGCTGAGAAGTAGCCCTTTAATTAATATGGATAATACTGGAAAAACTGGTATATAACATTGTTTCTGGGTATTTTTCATTGTCCTATTATTCTGTTACTACTTCAATAATTCAAATATGGGTAGTTATGCTAATGGTAACATTTAGCATGTCACACTGTGAGTTTGTGTAGCCACTGAGGACAAAATTACCTGAATGACAGAAATTTACTCCCAAAAGATCTTTTCACCAAGAGTTTTTATGTCTTATGGAAGAAAAAATACAATAAGGGGAGATATGTGACAAACAAGCAGTTTTTAGTTATAGATATTCTTTATTTTCAATGTTTGACAGTACATTCTTTTGATGGGATTAAAAAACATGGAAGTTTTAAAAATTGGAATTTTAAGATATTAAAATAAATATGCAAAACTTTGCTCTGTCAGAATGTATGGAACATAATAGGAAACTGTATTTGATGTGTTTTATTTCTGATAGTGATTATTAGGTGAAGGTTCTAAAATTTTGTCTCCACAGGAGACCAGTGAAGTGGATGTCATCAGAATTCCACAGTGTTTTGAAGCAACATTGCACCAAGATGTCTGGCTGATTTTCTAGTCAGTCACAATTTACTTGAGGCAAGAAATATCCCAGATCCTTTTCCATTCCAAAACTCGATTGTTGTGGAGTTTGAAATATAAACTTCTCAAGTGTAATTCTGAAGTACTGTTTTAGAATAAACATTTGCCTCAGAATTCCAAGAAACTCAAGTTAATGCTCTATTTTAAAAAGAATTGGTAACTCGTGAATGTGTGTAATATTTTGGAACCAGTTTATAAAACAAATATCCCTGCAAAAAAAGATACATCCCATTCTGTACTATTTAATATTTTTCTGTTTTGTTTTATAGAAATTATTTTGCTTAATTCACAAATAGAATTTGGCTTGAGAATAATTTTGTCCTGTGGTTGGCTTTGGTTCTGGTTATTCTTTTGTTCTTAAGGACTACACATTAAAATTAATTATTTGCAAAATATGCATTGGAATAACAATGAGTTCAGTATTTCAAATACATTATGCTGTTGTGCTAAAAACGCATTCATCCTTTGCCCACGTGTATAAGGATTAAGAGGAAAGAAAACTAAGCACTGATACTTCAAAAATTTCCCACATTAAACAGAATCATACTTTTGGCACATTTTTACAGGCAGTTCTTGTTATTTACATTAGTTATATTCTATAAAGTCATTGTGCACACTGAGTTAGCAAACATTGAACCAGTGCTCATAGGGGAAATACAGGGTTAGATCCTATAAACCTCTGATCATATTTTCATCAGCCTATTGATATATTAACTGGTCTTATATTCATATATGCATGAAGACACCTTACTTCATATCCGTTGTTAATCCACATTGAACTCAAGTCTACCAGGCTTATGACTCATCCTTAGTCAATGCTTATCTAAAATGTAATTTCTCCATAAGGCATGACAGAGCCTTCCTATGCTTCAGAATATTAGGCAGTACTTAGTGTTTTGCTTGGGGACCATTAATAGCAAAAGCCCAACAAGAAGCAGGAAGAAAAGGAGTAGAAGTGGCACTCACCAAGAAAAATACATATATATGAAGGTCATTTTCACCTCCCTTAGCTTTGTCTGGGGACATTCATACCAGGCTACTAAAATTTTTGACTGTTTTGTGCACTTCAGTGAATGGCAACACAGTATTGAGTGTGAGGTTAAAAGTGAATTTTACTAACCAGACATATTAGTAAATACAGAATCTACAAATGTTAACTATATTTCTGTGAATTTGATGGTATTTTAATGGACAAGGAGGTTTGGCGGTTTTTTGACATAAAGCGTTTGGAACTGAAAAAGTAGAAATACAAATATAAATGGAAGGTATTATTTCCACTATATATAATCACTACTGTACATAACCAATCTCTTATTTTAGGGTTTCTTTGGTACTACAGAAATATAAAGCCAGAGAGATTCTTTTTTTATACATGTGATTAAAAAAGTATTTTATTGGGATATAATATGTCAAAAGCTGTATTTACTTAATGGTGTACAAGACAGTGACTTTCGGAACAAGTATACACCTGTGAAAACATCACCATCAAGGACATAGATTATATCCATCACCGCCCACAGTAACCTCCCACTGTTTTTCCTTGGTATCATTAATCTACAGTTACATGAGGAACATTATGGTTACTAGACGACCCCCATCACCAAGTCCCCACAAATCCCATTACAGTCAGTGTCCTTCACCGTAGTAAGATGCTGTAGACTCACTACTTGTCTTCTCTGTGTTTCAACAGCCCTCCCCGTGCCCTGACCATCACATTATACATGCTATTTGTAATGCCCCCTTTCTTTCCCTCCACTCCCCCTTACCCCTCCCTTCCCACCCATCCTCCCTAGTCCCTTTCCCTTTGGTAACTGTTAGTTCATTCCTGGGTTCTGTGATTCTGCTGTTGTTTTGTTCCTTCAGTTTTTGCTTTGTTCTTATACTCCACATATGAGTGAAATCATTTGGTACTTGTCTTTCTCCGCCTGGCTTAGTTCACTGAGCTTATACCCTCTAGCTCCATCCATGTTGTTGCAAATGGTAGGATTCGTTTCCTTCTTATGGCTGAATAATATTCCATTGTGTATATGTACCACCTCTTCTTTATCCATTCATCTACTTATGGACACTTAGGTTGCTTCCATTTCTTGGCTATTGTAAATAGTGCACAGATAAGACAAGTAGTGATTGGATAGCATCTTACTATGCTGATGGACAGTGTCTTAATAGGGTATGTGGGTGGGCGGACTTGGTGATGGGGAGAGTCTAGTCAGCGTAATGTTCCTCATGTAATTTTAGATTAATCATGCCAAAATAAAAGAAAGTAAAAAAGTTTCTGTTTTTTACTGGCTTACTTGTCAATCGAAATTTAATTTCTCAGTCTTCTCCCTTAGTTACTTATATACAAAAATTAGAACTGCACAAATAATATTTCTTCATGGTTAATTTTTAAAAGTGAATCATAACAATATCTAAACCTAATATTGGTTAAAAAAACACAGAGCAGGAGGCACTTCAATTTGAATTTCAGTGATTAGGGAACATAACTACATATTCAAATAACTAAATTAGAATATCAGAATATGTTTTTCCCCAGTATTTATTAGTATTTTTCCTCTTTCTGCTCACCCATGAGTTACTTTTACTTTATTTGGAAGTTCTATGAATTTCAAATTGAATTTTAAGTACCTGTAATGACCCAGGTTTCCCCCAAGACGACCCCAAGGTTTGATAATTCTCTTGAAAGAGTCATGTTAACTCAATAAGAGCTATGAAATTGGTTCTTGTTTGTAACCTACTTACATAAAAGGCTACAGATTAGAATAAAATCAGCCAGCTGAAAAGACACATGAGGCAGAGTTGTGGGAGTTAAAATTAGGTCAAAGCTCCTAGTTTCCCTCCCTCCATGAAGTTATGGATAATGCTAAGTAGTTCCACTAGCAATGATGTGTAACAGTATGCATAGAGTATTAACAGGAAAGTGCACATAAACTTTAATGCTGAGACTAGAGCGGAGCCAACATGGCGGCGTGAGTAGGACAGTGGGAATCTCCTCCCAAAAACATATATACTTTTGAAAATACAACAAACACAACTAGCCCTAAAAGAGAGACCAGAAGACGCAGGACAGTGGCCAGACTGCAGCTACACCAGCGAGAACCCAGCGACTGGTGAAAGGGGTAAGATACAAGCCCCGGCCCGGCGGGACCCGAGCGCCCCTCCCCCCAGCTCCCGGCGGGAGAACAATAGGCAGAGCGGGAGGGAGACGGAGCCCAGGACTGCCGAACACCCAGCCCCAGCCATCCGGGCCAGAGCGCAGACACAGTATATGCCCAGGGGGCCCTGGATACTGGGAGAACAGGGGGTAGACCTCAGAGCGGGTGCTGAAGCTGATGCCCCTGTGACAAAGAAAAGCGGGGGCTTTTTTGAAAGTCTTAAAGGGACAGGGACTTAACAGCTTGACGGAAACAACCCAGGTCACAGTACAGCAGCTGGAAATTACAGGGAAAACCGGGTGCACTAACCCCCTGGGCAACAGCTCTGAGACCCCTCACGGAGGCAAACAGTCAAGCAGCCCCCCCATCCATCACCCCACCGGGCGCTGCGAAAGCAGAGAAGCAGCCTGAGACAAATTCCGCCCACAGAAAGGGAAATTTCTCCCTTCCGGCCAGGCAAGACACAAAGACCCACTCTACACGCAATTACCCAACACAAGCCACTAGGGGTCGCAGTTGCCCCAGTAAAGAAAGGCCAGTAGTAAGTGAAAATTTTGGCCCTCCCAGCTGACAGTCAATAGCACCTGTCAACATGAAAAGGCAAAAAAATATGATTCAGACAAGA
This sequence comes from Manis pentadactyla, assembly GCF_030020395.1. Taxonomy (NCBI): domain Eukaryota; kingdom Metazoa; phylum Chordata; class Mammalia; order Pholidota; family Manidae; genus Manis; species Manis pentadactyla. The sequence continues at coordinate 5,438,176 of NC_080039.1, read as the reverse complement.
CTAACCCAGACAGCTTCGGCATCTGCTACATCTTCCCCTGAGAAGGAATCTGGGGAGATAGATTTAGCCAGTCTACCTGAAAAAGAATTCAAAACAAAAGTCATAACCATGCTGATGGACTTGCAGAGAAATATGCAAGAACTAAGGAAGGAGAATTCAGAAATAAAACAAGCTCTGGAAGGACTTCAAAACAGAATGGACGAGATGCAAGAGACCATTAATGGACTAGAAAACAGAGAACAGGAACGCAGAGAAGCTGATGCAGAGAGAGATAAAAGGATCTCCAGGAATGAAAGAATTTTAAGAGAGCTGAGTGATCAATATAAAAGAAATAATTTAAGAATCATAGGCATTCCAGAAGAAGTAGAGAGAGAAAAGGGGATAGAAAATGTCTTTGAAGAAATAATTGCTGAAAATTTCCCCAAACTAGGGGAAGAAATGGCCTCTCAGACCACAGAGGTACACAGAACTCCCATGACAAGGGATCCAAGGAGGGCAACACCAAGACACATAATAATTAAAATGGCAAAGATCAAAGACAAGGACAAAGTATTACAAGCAGCCAGAGAGAAAAAAAAGGTTACCTACAAAGGAAAACCCATCAGGCTATCATCAGACTTCTCAACAGAAACCCTACAGGCCAGAAGAGAATGGCATGATATACTTAATGCAATGAAACAGAAGGGCCTCGAACCAAGACTACTGTATCCAGCACGAATATCATTTAAATATGAAGGAGGGATTAAACAATTCCCAGACAAGCAAAAGTTGAGGGAATTTGCCTCCCACAAACCACCTCTACAGGGCATCCTACAGGGACTGCTCTAGATGGGAGCACTCCTAAAAAGAGCACACAACAAAACACCCAACATATGAAGAAGGGAGGAGGAGGAATAAGAAGGGAGAGAAATAAAGAATCATCAGATTGTGTTTATAATAGCTCAACAAGCGAGTTAAGTTAGACAGTAAGACAGTAAAGAAGCTAACCCTAAACCTTTGGTAACCACAAACTTAAAGCCTGCAATGGCAATAAATTCATACCTTTCAATAATCACCCTAAATGTAAATGGACTGAATGCACCAATCAAAAGACACAGAGTAATAGAATGGATAAAAAAGCAAGATCCATCCATATGCTGCTTACAAGAGACTCACCTCAAACCCAAAGACGCGCACAGACTTAAAGTCAAGGGATGGAAAAAGATATTTCAAGCAAACAACAGAGAGAAGAAAGCAGGTGTTGCAATTCTGGTATCAGACAAAACAGACTTCAAAATAAAGAAAGTAAAAAAAGACAAAGAAGGACATTACATAATGATAAAGGGCTCAGTCCATCAAGAGGATATAACCATTATAAATATATATGCACCCAATACAGGAGCACCAACATACCTGAAACAAATATTAACAGAACTAAAGGAGGAAATAGAATGCAATGCATTCATTCTAGGAGACTTCAACACACCACTCACTCCAAAGGACAGATCCACCAGACAGAAAATAAGTAAGGACACAGAGGCACTGAACAACACACTAGAACAGATGGACCTAATAGACATCTACAGAACTCTACATCCAAAAGCAACAGGATACACGTTCTTCTCAAGTGCACATGGAACATTCTCCAGAATAGACCACATACTAGGACACAAAAAGAGCCTCAGTAAATTCCAAAAGACTGAAATCCTACCAACCAACTTTTCAGACCACAAAGGCATTAAACTAGAAATAAACTGTTCAAAGAAAGCAAAAAGGCTCACAAACACATGGAGGCTAAACAACACGCTCCTAAATAATCAATGGATCAATGATCAAATCAAAATGGAGATCCAGCAATATATGGAAACAAATGACAACAACAACACTAAGCCCCAACTTCTGTGGGACGCAGCAAAAGCAGTCTTAAGAGGAAAGTATATAGCACTCCAAGCATATTTAAAAAAGGAAGAGCAATCCCAAATGAACGGTCTAATGTCACAACTATCAAAATTGGAAAAAGAAGAACAAATGAGGCCTAAGGTCAGCAGAAGGAGGGACATAATAAAGATCAGAGAAGAAATAAATAAAATTGAGAAGAATAAAACAATAGCAAAAATCAATGAAACCAAGAGCTGGTTCTTCGAGAAAATAAACAAAATAGATAAGCCTCTAGCCAGACTTATTAAGAGGAAAAGAGAGTCAACACAAATCAACAGTATCAGAAATGAGAAAGGAAAAATCACAACAGATCCCGCAGAAATACAAAGAATTATTAGAGACTACTATGAAAACCTATATGCTAACAAGCTGGGAAACCTAGGAGAAATGGACAACTTCCTAGAAAAATACAACCTTCCAAGATTGACCCAAAAAGAAACAGAAAATCTAAACAGACCAATTACCAGCAACGAAATTGAAGCGGTAATCAAAAAACTACCAAAGAACAAAACCCCCGGGCCAGATGGATTTACCTCGGAATTTTATCAGACATACAGGGAAGACATAATACCCATTCTCCTTAAAGTTTTCCAAGAAATAGAAGAGGAGGGGATACTCCCAAACTCATTCTATGAAGCTAACATCACCCTAATACCAAAACCAGGCAAAGACACCACCAAAAAAGAAAACTATAGACCAATATCCCTGATGAACGTAGACGCAAAAATACTCAACAAAATTTTAGCAAACCGAATTCAAAAATACATCAAAACCATCGTACACCATGACCAAGTGGGATTCATCCCAGGGATGCAAGGATGGCACAACATTCGAAAGTCCATCAATATCATCCACCACATCAACAAAAAGAAAGACAAAAACCACATGATCATCTCCATAGATGCTGAAAAAGCATTTGACAAAGTTCAACATCCATTCATGATAAAAACTCTCAGCAAAATGGGAATAGAGGGCAAGTACCTCAACATAATAAAGGCCATCTATGAAAAACCCACAGCCAACATTATATTGAATAGCGAGAAGCTGAAAGCATTTCCGCTGAGATCGGGAACTAGACAGGGATGCCCACTCTCCCCACTGTTATTTAACATTGTACTAGAGGTCCTAGCCACGGCAATCAGACAAAACAAAAAAATACAAGGAATCCAGATTGGCAAAGAAGAAGTCAAACTGTCACTATTTGCAGATGACATGATACTGTACATAAAAAACCCTAAAGACTCCACCCCAGAACTACTAGAACTGATATCGGAATACAGCAAAGTTGCAGGATACAAAATCAACACACAGAAATCTGTGGCTTTCCTATATACCAACAATGAACCAACAGAAAGAGAAATCAGGAAAACAACTCCATTCACAATTGCATCAAAAAAAATAAAATACCTAGGAATAAACCTAACCAAAGAAGTGAAAGACTTATATTCTGAAAACTACAAGTCACTCTTAAAAGAAATTGAAGGGGACACTAACAGATGGAAACGCATCCCATGCTCATGGCTAGGAAGAATTAATATCGTCAAAATGGCCATCCTGCCCAAAGCAATATACAGATTTGATGCAATCCCTATGAAACTACCAGCAACATTCTTCAATGAACTGGATCAAATAATTCAAAAATTCATATGGAACCACCAAAGACCCCGAATAGCCAAAGCAATCCTGAGAAAGAAGAATAAAGTAGGGGGGATCTCACTCCCCAACTTCAAGCTCTATTATAAAGCCATAGTAATCAAGACAATTTGGTACTGGCACAAGAACAGAGCCACAGACCAATGGAACAGACTAGAGAATCCAGACATTAACTCAGACATATATGGTCAATTAATATTTGATAAAGGAGCCATGGACATACAATGGCGAAATGACAGTCTCTTCAACAGATGGTGCTGGCAAAACTGGACAGCTACATGTAGGAGAATGAAACTGGACCATCGTCTAACCCCATATACAAAAGTAAACTCAAAATGGATCAAAGACCTGAATGTAAGTCATGAAACCATTAAACTCTTGGAAGAAAACATAGGCACAAACCTCTTAGACATAAACATGAGTGACCTCTTCTTGAACATATCTCCCCGGGCAAGGAAAACAACAGCAAAAATGAACAAGTGGGACTATATTAAGCTGAAAAGCTTCTGTACAGCAAAAGACACCATCAATAGAACAAAAAGAAACCCTACAGTATGGGAGAATATCTTTGAAAATGACACATCCGATAAAGGCTTGACGTCCAGAATATATAAAGAGCTCACACGCCTCAACAAACAAAAAACAAATAACCCAATTAAAAAATGGGCAAAGGAACTGAACAGACGGTTCTCCAAAAAAGAAATACAGATGGCCAACAGACACATGAAAAGATGCTCCACATCGCTAATTATCAGAGAAATGCAAATTAAAACTACAATGAGGTATCACCTCACACCAGTAAGGATGGCTGCCATCCAAAAGACAAACAACAACAAATGTTGGCGAGGCTGTGGAGAAAGGGGAACCCTCCTACACTGCTGGTGGGAATGTAAACTTGTTCAACCATTGTGGAAAGCAGTATGGAGGTACATCAAAATGCTCAAAACAGACTTACCATTTGACCCAGGAATTGCACTCCTAGGAATTTACCCTAAGAATGCAGCAATCAAGTATGAGAAAGATCAGTGCACCCCTATGTTTATCGCAGCACTATTTACAATAGCCAAGAATTGGAAGCAACCTAAATGTCCATCGATAGATGAATGGATAAAGAAGATGTGGTACATATACACAATGGAATACTACTCAGCCATAAGAAAAGGGCAAATCCAACCATTTGCAGCAACATGGATGGAGCTGGAGGGTATTTTGCTCAGTGAAACAAGCCAAGCAGAGAAAGAGAAATACCAAATGATTTCACTCATCTGTGGAATATAAGAACAAAGGAAAAACTGAAGGAACAAAACAGCAGCAGAATCACAGAACTCAAGAATGGACTAACAGGTACCAAAGGGAAAGGGACTGGGGAGGATGGGTGGGTAGGGAGGGATAAGGGGGGGAGAAGTAGGGGGGTATTAAGATTAGCATCCATAGCGGGGTGGGAGAAAGGGGAGGGGTGTACAACACAGAGAAGACAAGTAGTGATTCTACAACAGGTTGCTATGCTGATGGACAGTGACTGTAAAGGAGTATATAGGGGGGACCTGGTATAGGGGAGAGCCTAGTAAACAAAGTATTCGTAAGTATTCGTCATGTAAGTGTAGATTAATGATTAAAAAAAAAAAATGCAGTTCCTATGTGGTGACCTCTAATGAGTTCTACACAATAATATAAAGGACATATAAAAGTGTAGGCAAAGGGTCTGTTTGTGTTTATACAGAGGATCAAAGCCTAATTTGGCTACCCCGAAAATGAACTAAGAAACGATATGAAAGAGAACTTCCAACATCAGCACTCTCGGGAAGACTCATGCCAGAAGATGATCATCAAAAAACCCCAACAAAGATCCACGCACTGCTACAGCTGTAGATGCACTCATCCCACCAACTCCTGGACTTGCCATGGGAATGAAGGAGATATCTAAGCTGGCCTGTGCATACAGTAAAACAACAAATTTGACTGGATCTATACTGTTGGAACTCAACCAAGAATTAGGAGAAGTGCAAATTGTAGCGCTCCAAAATCTTACAACTACAGACTATTTACTGTTAAAAGAACATATGGGATGTGAACAGTGCCCAGGAATGGGTTGTTTTAATTTGTCTGATTTTTCTCAAACTATTCAAATTCAGTTAGATAATAACCATCATATCATTGATAAGTTTTCACAAATGCCTAGGGTGCCTAACTGGTTTTCTTGGTTTCACTGGAGATGGCTGGTAATTACAGGTATGCTTTGGTTATGTAACTATACTCCTATTATGTTAATGTGTGTGCGCAATTTAAGTAGTAGCTTAAAATATATACATGCTGAAGTTACTCTACAAGAAGATATGTCAAAGAAATAATCAATCTTCCCATGTTTTCTCCCGCCTGCTACTTCTATAGCTTTTCTTCTTCCTTCCTAATTACAACGAATTCTTAAATAGAATTCGTGCCTCATATCAAATTTACCGAGTATCATAACTCCTCCAAGTGGTAAAGATACCTCAAGACAAATGCTGGGCATAGAAGCCACAGGGCATAAATATGCAAAGAAATAAAAAGCTAACCATTTCAAACAATAAGGCTTCTCTCTCACTTACCAACTTAACATTTCCCTGTGTGGCCCCGGAAGATGACTGGTTAGCCAGAGACGGGTAAGATTCCTCAAGGGAGGAACAACCTAAGACAGGCACAGTCGCTGGGGGGTCATCAGGTGAGAAATTGGGGATCAACAGAGGTGAGGCTTAGAACCTCACCCCCCCTGTACTGAGAGAAATCTTCTGCATATGTGGATGTTTTATTGCCCTTGTCTAGCTTGGATTAACACATAGTCTACAGGCACACACCTGATCATCTACATTTGCTCTCTTACAACACTAAACTGTTTTCTACCTTTATGTTGTATCTACCTACCACTTCAGCATCTTATTAAAAATAATAAAGAGAGAAATGTGGTATCCACATATAAATCAAGTATAAAAATCAAATGTGTATTCATATTTGAACTGACTGTTTATAGTTCATAATGCATGAGCAAAACCAAAAGTTTCTGTGATGACTGCCCTTGTACTGTTCACCATGTAACTTATTCACTATGTAAGAATTTGTTCTCCATGTAAGAACTTGTTTGTTATGCTTCAGAAGATTGGAGACTGACGAAAAATAGGCTTGTGGTGGATTAATGATTGTGCATTGAGCATTGACTCCCCTATACAGAATTTTATTGTTGTTAACAACCATTTGATCAATAAATATGAGAGATGCCCTAACAACAACAACCAAGAAAAAGTACACACTTCCAATTGTAAAATAAATAAGCAACCGGGATGTAATGTATAGCATAAGGAATATAGTCAAAATATTGTAACAACTTGGTATGGTGATAGCTGGTACTTAGAATTATCATGTATATAAATGTTGAATCACTGTGTTGTACACCTGAAACTAATGTAATGTAATACTGTGTGTCAACTACCCTTCAATAAAAAATAATTATCTAAAAAAAAAAAAAAAAAAAAAAAAAAAAAAAAAAACTTTAATGCTGAGTTTTTATTGGATCAATCTTTTAGATATGAATCTTGATACTGCAATGTAGGCTCCTCAATAAATCTCACTGTGGTAAGTATCAGCTGAAACCCCAAAACAACAGGAAAACAAAGACAGGTTTTATCAGGGAAGACATTCTGAGGCTTAGAGGCTTACCACTGTGCAGGAGGTAGACCCTTTTCTACACAGCCCACCCTCCAGCTGTTCTACATAAAAACTATTTATATTTTGCTGAGCATCTACATTTAGTCTTGCTTTTGTATAGCATATACAGCAATACATTATCAATATAGATATCCCTAACATTTGAAGGAACCAGTATGGGTGGACGTAGATTTTAAAAAATAAATGCTTCCTTTAATCCTATTACATAGGTTTTCACATTTCTGTACTAATTTGATTACTAATTTTTCCTTTGACCTGCTAAGTATATCTTCAGATGAACTTTTGTAAAACTATTTAGTATAGATGACTAGTTAACACCATTTCTTCCTCAGCCAGTCATTTTCTGTAATATTAACATGCTAAAGGGACTTCAAATCAGTTTCCCAATACATCTCATCAATTCTAGTACTATATACATAAAGTAGTTAAATCTTATCAACTATGCTGGTATCACATTAAGTAAATATACAATTCAGTTTAATTATAGAACTTATCAGTAAGGATTGCAAAGGCATTACTTGCTATGGCTATGTGACAGAATCAGTGCTTGCTCTTATATCCCATATCATTATGGATAGGCATTATTACAGTTCACTGTGATTTCAGTTTTCTCTGGATATCACTTTCCCAAACCTAGCCCAAAAGTCTAAAAGGGTAGAAGAAATTTTCCCATACCCTACAGCATCATGCTAATCCACTTAAACTTTACTGGTCCTATGTTTTGATTCTTCTGTAAGAACATAAAAATAAATGATTTAACAGTGCTTTCTCAGTAAATGCAGGATATCGTTCAGAATGTCCTTAGCTTGCGTTCTTGCTCTCATGTAGAGTCATTATGAGCAGGAAACTGTCGGGAGCCACAGGCCATAGAAACAATGGTCTCGCCCTTTTCGCCTAGGTCTCTATTTTCTCAAGCCTGCCGTGTTTACGAAAGATCAGTTGACCCAGCTTGCGATTAGACCGATTAGACCGCTGGGATAGAGATTAAGCAGCTGCCGTGATAACATCTCCTCCTTAGTAAAACATTCTGTCTTTCCTCAGTAATCCCCCACCCATGATCTTTTCCAGAGAACATTCTTCAGTTAGGTATCCTAGCAACCTAGATAATCCTTGCCACTTCAGCTGGGGCTGTTTCCCCCTCCTAGCTCCTATATAATCTACCTTGTAAGAATAAACTTTGAGACCTTGATCAGACTTTCGACTTGGTCTCCTTCTTTGTGTCTGGTTTGTCCCTCATCCAGGTTAACTTCCCCTCGAGCCCTTGTTGAACTCCCTGCCAGCCGGGGCAGGAAACAACTAGAAAAACCAACAATTTACAGCTTTATTTTAATGTCAGTTTATAGTGATTTGATAAGAACACAGCCATAGGAGCTCTACTAGTACCTCATTATTAACCTCTGGTAAGTAATATGACTCCTATATATTTTGTTTTCATCATGTGTAAAATGAACAAATGTGTGAGAGTTAAGAAGTAGTATATTCTAAGAGCCTACACAGTACTTAAGATGAATTCCTACATCTTTTCATTATCGAAATTTTTACTACAAAATTAGCTTGAAGACACAGACACTTCTGTTTTATTTCTACAGAAGCTGCAAACAATAAATTTCATCCCTTGTATTGTTTTCCATCATTATGACAATCATTTTATTTACTCCTGCAAGATCATAACCACGGGGGAATACAGTGCCAAATAGCTAACATTTCCTTTTCCCTAAGGGTCTTAATACTACTACTGTTTTTAGAGAAAGTTTGAAATACCCTGTTAGTCTCCCCTAATTTTTTTCATACCTGAATATTTAATTGATTGCATTTAGCCTTTCAAATAATCACTAGCCATCCTGGAAGCAGCTTCTAGGATGCCAATAGCTAGGTCTTCCATGTGTCTTTTCTGGTAACTTTCCCATCTATCAGTGGTTATTTGTGAAAGGAAATAATTTGTTAACCAGTGAGTTTAAATAGAGGCAAGCCCCTTAGTTAATGTGAACCATTGAACATTAATCAGAAATGAAAGCATAGTTAGGGAAGACTCAGGTATTGACAACACTTAAGGAATTTTTTAATCCTGTATATTACTATCACTAATCCAGATTAAAAGAATAGGTAAGAGCCTTTGAGCATTTCTGAAATGTCAATTTGCTGTAAACACTTTACGTATATTACCTCAGTTCTCAAAGCAGCCTTATTTTGGGGGTGGGTGCTTAATTATTCCAAGTTGTAGGTAAGAGTTAGACTTGAAGAGAATAAAGGTCTCAGTAATATGTGATACAGCAGTGATTTGAATTCATTGCATAGTAAGTTCATTGCATAGTACAAATTTCACCATCCTACGATAATAACAAATCTCAGAGGTAAGTTTTGTATCATGGTTTTTCTCACCCAGGGTGGACTTACTCTTTTCAGTCAAAATAATTATAATCTGTATGTGGAAAATTTGGTCCATAAACATTTATTTTTCTAGTTTCATTTTTTAAAGTGCCCAAAAATGAAGAGCAAATTCACTCTTGGTTCTCATAAGCACCAACAAGAAAATCCTGTTATGTGCAAGCAGGTATGTTAAGCACCAACTCTTTAATAGCTAATACTTTATATAGAGACCATCTAGCTCAACTGATTTCCAACACTGACTGCAGATCAGAATTCTGAGTTTAAAAAATAAATAACAAAGTCCCATCCTGAAACAAACTAAACCTCAAGTTACTTAGGGCTGAGTTTGGGTGCAGTTTGCTTTCAAAGCTCTAAATGTAAAAAATTTTCAGATGCCAGGGCCTATTCTTAAAATATGAGAAAATGTGATTGCCAGATTATCTGTCAACTCAATTTTTTTAAGCTCCCAAGGCATTTTTGAGAACCATGATCTAAAGCTCATACTTCATAAATAGTGTTTTATTATACCACATTATCCTCAGAGTTTCTGAAACAGGAATATGGGAGTAGTTTACTTGGGAGTTTCTGGCTTTGAAGTTTTAGGTTGTTGGCCAGGGATGCAGTCATGTAAACCCTTCACTGAGTTGGAGGAGCCACTTCTTGGAGGTTCAATCACATGGATGTCAAGTTGATGTTCAACATTTGTTGACAGAAGATCTTGCTTGCAACCCACATGGAGCAATCCACAAGGTTTTTCTAAGTGTCCTCAAAACATAGTAACTTCCTTGAAAGAGCAATCCTTGTAAGTCACACCTTGCTACTTTGGCCATATTCTATTTGATAGAAAAATGTTTTCATGTAAAACCTGACTGGGCCACAGTGTACTGAGATATTTGGTCAACTATCTGGTATTTCTAGGTAAGATCAACATTTGAATGGTAAAATGAGTAAAGCAGATTTTTCTGTCTAGGATAGATAACGTTTTCCAATCAACTGAAGACCTGAATAGAGCACAAAGGATAATATGGAATTCCTCCTACCTGTTTGAGCTAGGACACTAGTCCTTTTGGCTTTTGGAATCACAGTGAAAATCAGGTCTTCCTGGGTCTCAAGATCAAGGCTGCTGGCTTTCATACTGGGAATTGAGCCACTGGGTCTACACCTTGCTGTATGCAGATAATAGGGCTTGTCAAACTCCATAATTTTGGGTAAAGTAATTCCTTATAGTAATTCTCTTGCATAAACACATATATACATTCATATATATTGTTTCTGTTTCTCTGAAGAACTCTAAATAAAAGGAAATCATAAGTCCAGCCTACATTAAAGGTAACAATTGCAAATTTTTTCAACTATCTTACACATCATGCTAACAGGTAAGCTTTTTATCTCCATAATTTTTAAAAATTGCAACAGCAATCAGACCACATGCCTTTTAATCAGAATTAAAAGGCATCCATATTGGTATGGAAGAAGTTTAACTGTCACTGTTTGCAGATGACATGATGTTGTACATAAAAAACCCTAAAGAATCCACTCCATAATTACTAAATGTAATACCTGAATTCAAAGTTTAAGGATACAAAAGTAATACACAGAAATCTGTTGCATTCCTATATACTAGTGATGAACAGGCATAAAGAGAAATCAGGAAAACAATTCCATTCACAACTGTATCAAAAAGAAAAAATACCTAGGAATAAACCTATCCATGGAAGAGAAGACCTTGTGGGTAAAATTGTAATATTTCCAGAATGTCTCACCTGGCTTTGGTGCATTCGAATACCCTCAGGGCTGGAGAGAAATTCATCTCCTTGTCAGTGGGTAATTACCTGGGCAACCATGAGTGTATGAACCTGAGAGGTTAGGGGAAAGAGTTTGCTTGGTTGCTTCTTCCAGAGCAAGGGAAAGAGATGGTGCTGGACTGTAGTTTGTAAGCAATAACCAGATTTTAAACTTTATTTATCCCTTAGATCTCAGTTTTTAGAGATACTTTGCCCTGGGATTTCCTCCCCATGGACTTACAGACATACACAATGAAAACTACAAGACACCCCTGAGAGAAATGAAAGAAGATACCAATAAATGGAAGCACATGCTGTGTTCAAGGATAGAATTAAAATAGTCAAAATGGCCATCCGGCCTATAACAATCTGCAGATTAAATGCCATCCCTACCAAAATAGCAAAAGCATTCCACAATGAGCTAGAGCAAATAGTTCTAAAGTTCATATGGAATACAAAAGACCCCGAATACCCAAAGCAATCCTGAGAAGGAAGAATAAAGCTGGGGGAATTATGCTCCCCAACTTCCAGCTCTATTACAAAGCCATGGTAACCAAGAGAATTTGGTCCTGGCATAAGAAACAGACACATAGACCAATGGAACAGGCTAGGCAGTCCAGATACAAAACCAAGCAAATATGGTCAATTAATATACGATAAAGGAACCATGGATATACAAAGAAGAAATGGCTGCCTCTTCAACAGCTAGTGTTGACAAAAGTGGGCAGCTACATGAAAGAGAATGAAACTGGATTATTGTCTAACCCCATACACAAAACAAAACTCAAAATGGATCAAATACCTGAATATAAGACATGAAACCATAAAACTCTTAGAAGAAAACATATGCAAACATCTCTTAAATATAAACAACTTTTTCCTGAAAGCATTTCCTCAGGCAAGGAAAACAAAAGCAAAAATGAACAATTGGGACTACATCAAGCTAAAAACCTTCTGTACAGTAATGGACACTGTCCATAGAACAAAAAGACATCCTACCGTATGAGAGAATATATTTGTAAAAGATATCTGACAATGGGTTAATATCCAAAATATTGAAGAACTCACACACCTCAAACACCCAATAGAGCAAATAACTCTATTAAAAAATAGGCATAGGACATGAACAGACACTTCTCCAAAGAAGACATTCAGATGGCCAAAAGGCACATGAAAAGGTGCTCCACGTCACTAATCATCAGGGAAATGCAAATTAAAACCACAAGGAGATATCACCTCACACCAGTTAAGTTGGCCAACACAGAGAAGATTAGGTGGGGTAGGAGGAGGGTCCATGCTTAATAAACTGAGGATTTACTGGACTGAACAATGTCAGATGGATTTCTTTGTTGCAGAGCTTTGCAGAACCTTTAATATGTTCATTCAGTCTTCAAAGATCATTACAATGTGCATTACTTATATGGCCAAGGAAGCCTTGCTTTAATGAGTATCTCGCACTTTTGGAAATGTCCCTCTAGACGAACAATCACTTCCATAACTATTGTTATGATTATAAGGGAAGTCAAACTACTACTCTTTATCGAAATGTCATCTTTAAAGACGTAAGAACAAGGATCTGCATCTTCCCATCTTTCCTCCCTTAATTTGGATTTGTAGTTCCATTCCAAGTAATACATTATTAGTGATCATAAAAGATTGCACGTAGGGCACTTTCCACTTCACAGTGAACTTCCCCCCTTCCTCTTTCTGCTCTCAACTCATCCTACTCATTAAAGAACTAGAAAGATCTATATTCTCATCTCCATATTAAAAGGATGCAAAAAAAATGAATCCCATAGAAACTGAGCTTCAAAGTCACACTCAGTCAGTGACTGAGCTGGTCACTGGAGACCAAGCTTCCCAACTCTGGACTATAACCATGGCAAAGCCTGTCCCTCTTCTGGCCCCACTGGTCCTTCCCTCCCTATCAGGTGCTGCATTTATCTCACTGTGCATCTGAAGGTGGGTGGTAATGCTGTGGACTCCTTTCTGGCTCGATTTGGGCCTTTTCTTTCATCTGCTAATTGAATCATGCACTTCTCTTATAGGAGAGCAGAATCTTCAAAAGGGGCGGAAAAAGACTAGGAACAACAAATGCTGATGAGGATGTGGAGAAAGGGAACCCTCCTAGAGTGCTGGTAGGAAGGTAAACTAGTTCAACCATTGTAGAAAGCAATATGGAGGTTCCTCAAAAATCATAAAATAGAAATACCATCTGACCCAGGAATTCCACTCCTAGAAATTTACACTAGGAATGGAGGATCTCAGATTCAAAAAGATATGCACCCGTATGTTTATTGCAGCACTATTTACAGTAGTCAAGATAGGGAAGCAAACTAAGTGTCCATCAGTAGATGAATGGATAAAGAAGAGGTGGTACATATACACAATGGAATATTATTCAGCTATAGGAAACAAACAAATCCTACCATTTGCAACAACATGGATGGAGCTAGAAGGTATAATGCTCAGTGAAATAAGTCAGACAGAGAAAGACAAGTGCCAAATGATTTCCCTCAATTGTGGAGTAGAGCAATGAAGCAAAACTGAAGGAACAAAATACCAGGATACTTGTAGACTCCAAGAAGGGACTAGTAGTTACCAAAGGGTAGGGGTGTGGAAGGGTTGGTGGGGAAGGAGAGAGAAGCTGATTGTGTTGTATCATGATTGGTGCACATGGTGTCTGTGTGGAGTCACAGGGAAGACAGTGTAGCTCAAGAAGACAAATAGGGAGTCTGTGGCATCTTACTACATTGAGGCACAGTGACTGCAATTGGATAAGGGGGGTCGACTCAATAAGAGTGAATGTAATAACCACGTTTTTCATGTGAAAGCTTCATAAGAATGTATATCAATGATACCTTAATAAAAAATAATAATAAATAAATAAAATTAAAACAAGAAATTTACTGCTCTGGTCACCTCCCAGGAGAGCAGCTTGGTTTGAGAACATATCAATTAAAACTACCTGCCCAGCTCCACAAGTTGGGCTAAGTTATTGTCTGCTAAAGAGTACATAAAGAATCTTACTTCTTATTTTCCTGAATGGTAAAATGCAATTTTATCTTTAAGAAGGAATCCTTCTTGTATTTCACTATGGTGTTTACAGCTGGGCCTGCATGCTAAATTCGATGCGAAGGTTTCAAATTACTTGATAAGGGCTAAAGGAGAAAAAACAGCTTATAGATAGGTTAATAAGATCTGGGCCTGCATGTTTAACAGAATAAAGACATGGGCTATGGCTGACATACGTTCCTTTATCTCGGTAACATTCAAACATTGCAGGCCAAGTTACTCCTGGCTTGTTGAGCTTTAAGTGAGCAACTCATTAACTCTGAGTCTTTTTTAGTGGGCTTTCCTGGACTTTTTCCTCTTTCCACCCCACTCATATCTATTTTCCTAACACGTATAAGCAATCATCCATTTTGGCTCACCCATGTCTCTGGGAACTCAACTGCAAAAAGGGTCTCCACCAAACCTCCCAATCCAGGTATATACCCTTGCTCGCCCCACCTTGTAATCAGCTATTGATATGGAAATGTACTACTTTTCTCCACCCTTGGAAACACTACTGATATGGAGATGTACAAAGGCCAGGCAAGAGATTCTGGAAATACTGCAATTTGACCCACATTTATGTCTGTTGTTAGGGCTAATTTTCACATACATACATAAGACCTGTCAGAAACATAGCTTTGAGACAGGAATGGTGGGTGTAGTCAGAGTAGGGTGAGGGCCTCCGGGAAAAGCAGGGTGGAATATTTACAGTCAGAGCCATGTAACAATGGGCAAAGAAGTTCCTACTGAAAGTTTGTGCTAAGCACTTTGCAAATTCAAGATCACACTAATTCTCTAGGGTAAAGATACAGACATCTTCAGTGAGATCAGTGAAAGGTCAAATGGCCAGGAGCAACTTGGCCTTGAATGTTTGAGTGTTCTGCAAGGGTATCAGCATAACCCAGGACTCTGCTATCAGCCCTAGCAATCAGACTATGTCCCAGCCCACCTTTAGGACAGGGCAGGTGATGCAATCCCACATCCCTAAGTTTCTTTCATGTTCTCGAAAAATCCTCAACTGCCTATAAAACCCCCTAGACAATGCACCACTATGGACTCTCTTGTCCTCTCCTGGTGTGAGCCGAGAGCTCTGTCCTTTCACTTTATCTCTAAATAAAAGCCTGTACCTTGCTCTACTTCCTTGAGTGTTTGTGAAGCTCATTCTTCGGCTTCGTCATCAAGAACCCCTGCATCATCTTCTAAGTCTCAGACTCACATTTTGTGCTACTCTAAATGAAAAGGAAATGATGCGAATACACCTCCCTAGTGCTCCATAGCATGAACTCACCAATCTCAGAGTTCAAAAAGGTCCTTAATATTAGGAAGATTAGTTTCTCAGGAAAGCATTTTGCAAATTTGTGTAATCTGGTTTTCACGATGACTGACAAGTGCCACTGGCCACGGTTAGCAAAGGGTCAGGCATGTCCTATGTCCTGAAATGCAGTGAACAGTTAGTTCTTTACAATCTTTCACATGGGTGAAAATGCAAAAACCCTTTCTGTCAGAACTCTGCTTTTCATATAAATACAAAGTATTTTGACTAGTCTCAACATATTAGGATATTTTTAGGAATAGGAATGCCATATAATTGTAAATACATATTTCCACCATTTTGGAAAACATTAGCTCTGTTTACATAAGCAATTATGAACACATTGTATTTGTATATGTGGACATTTACATATTAAATAATTTTTATGTATATTCCTTTTATTTTGTTGTGTTAGATCATTTTGGGGAGGAAATGCATTAGGGAATTTAGTTTATATCATACCTTTTAATCATATTTATGCATTAAGTTCACAATGGTAAGTGTCCTGGTTTTTTACTTGCTGAAAAAACGTTTATGTAAGCTAGCTTTCCAGCTAGAAGTTGAAAAAGCAGTAAAGAAACTTGATCCAGTCACATTTGAGTGTTTTAAAACTGAAAAAGCAGAAATATCTTTTATGTGACAAATGTTTTGAGAATGTAATATGAATCCCAGCAGCAGGACACCCATGGAGGATGGTGCAGAACCTTGCATATTTAATTGTTTCCCTAAGAGGAATGTTAGTGCATTTCTTACACAGAAGCTGCTGCTCACTTGAATGTTCTCTTTCATTTGAGGGGCCTATGGCGCTAAATCTGAACTAAGGAACCTAAGAGAGAAGTGATTCTTCTGACAACAGTAGCTCACTTCCTTCCATTCCAAGCCTATGTGGACAAGCACAGTTCTTTCAGCAGGTGGATTATGCCCATCCAAACAGCACTAAAGCCGTTGGGCCCCAAGAGTATCATCCACAACCTCCAGGACCCAGTGGCTTTGGACAGCAGTGCAGCAGTAGAAGCTACAGAGCCTACACCACCGGAGAAAAACGAAATGCCTCCTGCCAAGAGGAAGGAGAGGAGGAGATGGGATGGCACTTTACCTAATCGTCATTCACCTTAAAGTAGTTTCATTGTCCCCTCACCAAATAACGGGTGGCCCCCAGAGCATGGGTTACATCTCGGCCGCTGCGAAAGCAGAGAGGCCTTGGGTTCCTGCCCAAGACCCCAGCATCCTAAACCATTCAGACGGGCAGCTTCCCACAGCCAGCTGGAATACCCCCTCCGATGTTCCTCAACCTGAACATCCTCTGCAGACTCTACCCACAACGTCTTTTCTTTCCCCTCCCAGAGTATTCTACTCAAGCCACTGTTGACTTCTGCACAAACTGGCCACGCACCCGACGACACCTGAGGTCACATGAATCAAACGTTATTTGGGTGTTTTTTCTGTATTTTTTTTATTAAGGTATTATTGATAGACACTCTTACTTAGGTTTCACATTCACATGAAAAACAGTGTGGTTACTACATTTACCTCTATTATCAAGTCACCACCCATACCCCAGTGCAGTCACTGTCCATCAGCACAGCAAGATGCCACAGATTCACTGTGTGCCTTCTCTGTCCTACACTGTTCTCCCGGTGATCCCCTCACACAATGCGTACTATGGGTATTTTAATAGTCTTGCATAGGAAAAACTTCCCAAAGGCAGGCGAGGGCTAGTAAAAACGTAAACATTTTGTGTGAAATCTGACTACTGGAAGGGAAAAGGAAAAGAGCGCTAGCTCAGTAAAGAAGGAAACCTACGAAAACACGGAGGAGGAGTTAAAGGGGATTTGACACTACGTTTAAGCTCTCGCGATAGTTCGAAGAATGACCGCTTATTCTCAGCTCCCAAGAAGTCCAAGACGTTGCCGAAGGACAGAAGAAATAAAGCTCTCGCGAGTTCTGAGAGTTTTAGGGAAACGCGATTAACCAGAAGATCCTAACGCGATTTAGTCATTTATACGTAAGAGGGGTGGTGCCGGGAGAACGTAAGAGGAATACACAGAACGGACAACGCTGGACCGAAGGTGGAAAGCTCCGGTTTCTTGGTTCGCTTCTGGCATGAGTGAGCTTGAGCGGGTCCACCAGCAGGTAAGGAGAAATGTGCCTTCTGGGCTGTTTGCGTGCTCCCCCTTCCCTGCTTAAGGTAGCCTATGGCGTAATGGAAACTAGACGCCTTGAAGGAAACTGTGGCTTGAGGTGAGTGGGAGTCTAGGCGGTGAGAAAACCCTATTAAGCTTGTGCAGAGGCGGCGGCAGTATTTCCGGCTTTCACTGTTACTAGGGTCAGGCTCGACTCAGGTATCATACCCGGCTGCCCACAGTGGCGGCTTCTGTATGTGTGCGCGTGCAGTCTCCCAGAGGTGCACGTGTGCTGCGATAACTAATTAGTAAATGGATGGAAGTACGCGAAAGGGTACGAGAGGCTTGGTTGTCATTGGTCGGCCTTGATTAAAGCTTGGAAGTGTCGTTGGTGTGCGCATGAGAGTAGTTGGCGGCCGCGGAATGTGAGAGCGTCGGGAAGGAGTGAGGCCGTCTCTTAGCGGTAATGGCGGCGGCCGCTTTGTTTAGGCTGTTTGGCTGTGCCTCGCTGTTGTCGGGTAACAAGCCTCAGGCCCACCCGATCTGGGTCGGTGGGAGCGGGGCCGCCGAATGACTGACTACAAAATAAACTATGAAACGGTTATTTAGTTTTGTCTCGCGGGCCTTCTGCCTCCTTGTAATAGCCGGGTGCTGCCGATAACGAGGCCGCGTTTTGGTAGTGGAAAGTTTTGTGATGCAAGAGAGCCGGAAGAGTCACTAGAGGAGGGAACAATGGCCTCTGTGTGCCTCCCTTAACCGGTGACTGGGGGTAATGGAAGCTGGACGCAGGCTGGAAGACTCTTGGGAAGTTAGGAAGCTAGTACTGCCCTGCTCCCTCTCCTAAATCAGTGAAGTCGCGGGATGACTGTTTAGCCGTGGGCCGTGCGTATTTGGGGAGTGGTACAATGTGGTGTTCATGTTCTTCTGTTAATCGTTCAACTTTGGGGTTAATGAGACGAAAAGTACTCGGACAGTAGATCAGCTGAGTAGATAAGGTTTTTGTTACTGACTTTATTGTGCCTAAGGAGAGAAACCTTGAAATAGTCAAAGCTAAGGATTTCCCTAATTAAGCAGAATACATTTTTCGCCAAACTACTGGGAATGGGGGAAAGGATACGTAGTCTGAGTAGCCAGGAGAGCTACTCTATTTCATTTTTCTCTATTTTCTCCAGAGAAACAGTAAATGAGTCGTTTTGCACTTTCAAGGCTCACCTTATGTCTTCCACATTTAGTAGAAGGAATTTATAGAGCATAACTTTTTACACAAACTGACGAACTCCTACTAAATTGTGCAAGAAGCTTAATGACACTAATTGTTCCTAAATTTTAGTTACATGTATATTTAAGGGATTTGATAGATCTCACCGCTTGCTTTTATGAGGATGTTTTCCTGCTAATGATGCGTTATGTTAAAAGCCTGCAATTTTATGAGATTTGACGTGTTTAAAAGAGCACAAAAGTTGAAAATAAATCTAGAGCAAAGGCATTCAGACTTGTAAAATTACCTGTGCAAATGGAATCTGTTTAACTCGAAAAACTGCACCCCGTGGCTCATTAGAATTAAGTAGTAAACAAATTCGTCCAGGAAAAGTTGTGATAATTAAGATTTAATGCCTTAATGTTGACCCTTGGTGTAATTTGGTAACGTTATCTTAAACTTTTACTCCAGTGTTTATAAACGTTATTGTCTTAGTAACATTTGGTGACAATGCTGTTTGCTCTTCGTGGGTTTTTTTTTTTTGGTGTATATAACTGTTCTGCTTCTAAATAGAACTTAATTAAGCTTCTTTGGTTAGTTACAGTGCAACAAAGCGGAATAACCATTTTCTATGGTGTTGAAATCTCACCAGTGTGTTGGCAGGTAGGAACTGAGATTGAAGACAGACTTTTACAAGAATGAAATGTCAGTTGTGCCACACTATAATCCCTGCAATGTGAGAAATAACTGCTTTTCAGTTGAATGATCCAGTGTTAGTAAAGTGCCACAATGCTTAACTGCCAGTTGGTGATGAGGGGTGGGTTTCTGCTTAGGGATTAACCGAATTGAATAGTTGATCAGTCTTGAGATAGGGTTATTTAAGGAGATTTCAAATTGTGCTAAACGTTTTTTGGGTAGATGTTTTTAGGCTTAAAAGAATACCAAGCAGAAAACCAGTGGCTTTGAGAAATGATTAACGATTTAGTTTGATAATTAAAGATCTTTTAGTAAGGAAAATTTTTGCAGGGAAAATTGCTTTAAATGAAGGTGTTTGAACTATCTGTAGTGGGGTGCTGGCGTCCTGCCTCTTGCATTTGTCCTTTGTAGGGTTTATAAGTAATTTTTAGTATCTTTGGTGACAGTAACTACATTTTTCTTGGTGAGTAGTTCATAATGGGTATAAGTATTGAATCACTATGTTGTACAGTTGCAACCAGTAGTATATTGTGTATCAACTATACTTAAGATTTTTAACAGCTGCAGACAGGGCAGCTAGCCTATATATAGGGTTAAAGGGAATGTAAGTCTTGAGATTTGTATTTTGTTTGTAATGCTATCTATACTTGATTTTTACCTTAGTAGTGTAGTAATGCATGTGTCAGCATGTGAAGTTTTAATATCTTATCTTTCAGTTTGCTGGTCTAGACCTGAAATCCTCTGATAATCAAAGTGAAGGAGGAATTACAACAAGCAGTAAGTAATTTTTTTCTCTCTAAAATCTTCATTAGCTTAATGTTCACATGTCATTGTTTTTGCTAATTTTAATTGAAGCTTTTTTCCCTTCTGTTTTCCACATGAATTACTTTGACAGGCCTGGACAGTAAGAGACTTGTGGTTCTTTTTGAGTGGTAACTTGGTTTAGAAGAAAATTAATGTAGTACCAATACATTTTTATTGTTGTTTCCTGGGCAAGCAGGAAGGAGGTGGAAGACATGTTCTATCTGTGAAATTACCTGAACTGTTACCATATTGTTCAGAACCTGTATTTGTTTATGTGTTAAAGTTACTGCCATTTATTTCCCATGAAGAATCTGAGACAAATAGAACTAGGCTGTATGGGTTGTTAGGTGGTAGTGAGAATTTAAAATGTCAGCTGTATGGTGGGGACTTGGTGCTGGGAATCTAGTAACCACCATGTTGCTCATGTAATTATATGACACCAAAATAAAACAAATAAAATGTCAGCTGTATTAAATTCTTTAAAATGTTTCTACATCTTTTTGTTAGCTCTTGAAATATTTTGTTCTTTGGGGGAGCAGAGTTGGCTTGATTTCCTGTTTTGAGGACTTCATAGACATTACTGTTTGGGTAGGGAGAGGAATTGGTGGTGGTTTATCATTTGGCAACTGATCTCACCTTGGTCTCAGGCTTGCAGGAAAGCAGTGGATACCCTTCAAAAAACTTCTTTAAGTATATGGTTAGTTCAGGTAATGTTATTTGCCATTATATGGATAATTTAATTCTAACGGTTTGGGATACTTAATTCAGTCGGGAAGTTAGAGATTAAAATTTGAGTTTTAAGGTATAAAACTGACTTTCTTCTTCTACTATGTAGATTTAAGTGTTTTTATTCCTTGGTGATAGACCAGGCTGTTCACTTACAAACAATCGAGGTAACACACACTGTTCTTATTGTCATTTTCCTTTCCATGCTCTTTAATTTAAACTTGGACTTCATTTACCAGAATAGAAACAAAGCCTTATTTTGGGTAATTGGAGTTGATTTAGTGCATTTTTTCCCCTCAGATCTGTGTTTTTTGTTTGTCTGTTTGTTTGGTATCATTAATGTACAATTACATGAGGAACATTATGTATACTAGACTCCCCCAATCATTAAGTTCCCCCCACATACAATATTACAATCACTGTCCATCAGCATAGTAGGATGGTGCATGTTTTTTTATTTTTTTAATTTTAATTTTGTTATCATGAA
This sequence comes from Manis pentadactyla, assembly GCF_030020395.1. Lineage (NCBI taxonomy): Eukaryota > Metazoa > Chordata > Mammalia > Pholidota > Manidae > Manis > Manis pentadactyla. The sequence continues at coordinate 5,416,356 of NC_080039.1, read as the reverse complement.
TCTACAGTTACATGAAGAGCATTATGTTTACTAGGCTCTCCCCTACCCCAAGTACGCCCCACAAACCCCATTACAGTTACTGTCCATCAGCATGGTAAGATGTTGTAGAATCATTGCTTGTCTTCTCTGTGTTGCACAGCCCTCCCCTTTCCCACACCCAGGACATTATACATGCTAATCATAATACCCCCTATCTTCTTCCCCGCCCTTATCCCTCCCTACCCTCCTGTTCTCCCCAGTCTCTCTCCCTTTGGTAACTGTTAGTCCATTCCTGGGTTCTGTGGTTCTGCTGCTGTTTTGTTCCTTCAGTTTTTCCTTTGTTCTTATACTCCACATATGAGTGAAATCATTTGGTACTTGTCTTTCTCCTCTTGGCTTATTTCACTGAGCATCATACCCTCTAGCTCCATCCATGTTGTTGCAAATTTTAGGATTTGTTTTCTCCTTATGGCTGAATAATACTCCATTGTGTATATGTACCACATCTTCTTTATCCATTCATCTACTGATGGACACTTAGGTTGCTTCCATTTCTTGGCTATTGTAAATAATGCTGCGATAAACATAGGGGTGCGTCTGTGTTTTTCAAAGTGGAGTGCTGCATTTTTAGGGTAAATTCCTAGAAGTGGAATTCCTGGGTCAAATGATAAGTCTATTTTGAGCATTTTGAGGAACCTCCATGCTGCTTTCCACAATGGTTGAACTAAGTTACATTCCCACCAGCAGTGTAGGAGAGTTCCCCTTTCTCCACAACCTCGCCAACATTTGTTGTTTGTCTTTTGGATGGTAGCCATCCTTACTGGTCTGAGGTGATATCTCATTGTGGTTTTAATTTCCATTTCTATGATAATTAGCGATGTGGACCATCTTTTCATGTGTGTCTTGGCAATCTGAATTTCTTTTTTGGAGAACTGTCTGTTCAATTCCTCTGCCCATTTTTTGATGGGATTATTTGTTTTTTGTTTGTTTAGGTGGGTGAGCTCTTTATATATTTTGAATCTAAATCCTTTATCTGATCTGTAATTTACAAATATATTATCCCATTCTCTAGGGTACCTTTTTTTTCTATTGATGGTGTCTTTTTCTGTACACAAACTTTTCAGCCTAATATAGTCCTGTTCATTTTTGCTTTTGTTTTCCTTGCCTGGGGAGATATGTTCAAGAAGAGGTCACTCATTTTTATATCTAAGAGATTTTTGCCTATGTTTTTTTCCAAGAGTTTTATGGTTTCATGACTTACATTCAGGTCTCTGATCTATTTTGAATTCACTTTTGTGTATGGGGTTAAATAGTGATCCACTTTCATTCTCTTACATGTAGCTGTCCAGTTTTGCCAGCACCATCTGTTGAAGAGATTGTCATTTCCCGATTGTATGCCCATGGCTCCTTTATAGAATATTAATGACCATATATGTTTGGGTTAATGTCTAGAGTCTCTAGTCTGTTCCACTGGTCTTTGGCTCTGTTCTTGTGCCAGTACCAAATTGTCTTGATTACTATGGCTTTTTAGGAGAGCTTGAAGTTGTGGAGTGAGTTACCCCTCCCCCACTTTATTCTTCTTTCTCAGGATTGCTTTCGCTATTCGGGGTCTTTGGTGTTTCCAGATGAACTTTTGAACTATTTGTTCCAGTTTGTTGAAGAATATTGTTGGTAATTTGATAGGGATTGTATCAAATCTGTGTATTGCTTTGGGCAGGATGGCCATTTTGACGATATTAATTCTTCCTAGCCAAGAGCATGGGATGTGTTTCCAATTTTTAGTGTCCTCTTTAATTTCTCTTAAGAGTGTCTTATAGTTTTCAGTGTATAGGTCTTTCACTTCTTTGGTTAGGTTTATTCCTAGGTATTTTATTCTTTTTGATGCAATTGTGAATGGAATTGTTTTCCTGATTTCTCTTTCTATTGGGTCATTGTTAGTGTATAGGAAAGCCACAGATTTCTGTGTGTTAATTTTTTATCCTGCAACTTTGCTGAATTCTGGTATCAGTTCTAGTAGTTTTGGAGTGGAGTCTTTTGGGTTTTTTATGTACAATATCCTGTTATCTGCAAATAGTGACAGTTTAACTACTTCTTTACCAATCTGGATTCCTTGTATTTCTTTGTTTTGTCTGATTGCCGTGTCTAGGACCTCCAGTACTATGTTAAATAACAGTGGGGACAGTGGGCGTCCCTGTCTTGTTCCCGATCTCAGAGGAAAAGCTTTCAGCTTCTCGCTGTTCAATATGATGTTGGCTGTGGGTTTATCATATATGGCCTTTATTAATGTGAGGTACATGCCCTCTATACTCATTTAGCTGAGAGTTTTTATCATGAATGGATGTTGAATTTTGCCAAAAGCTTTTTCAGCATCTATGGAGACGCTCTTGTGGTTTTTGCCTTTCTTTTTTTTTGATGTGGTGAATGATGTTGATGGATTTTCGAATGTTGTACAAGCCTTGCATCCCCGGGATGAATCCCACTTGGTTGTGGCGTATGATCCTCTTGATATATTTTTGAATTCAGTTTGTTAATATTTTATTGAGTATTTTTTCATCTACGTTCTTCAGGGATATTGGTCTGTAATTTTCTTTTCTGGTGTAGTCTTTGCCTGGTTTTGGTATTATGGTGATATTGGCTTCATAGAATGAGTTTGGGAGTATTTCCTCCTGTTTTACTGTTTGGAAAACTTTAAGGAGAATGGGCATTATATCTTTTCTTTATGTCTGATAAAATTCTGAAGTAAATCAATCCATCTGGCCTGGGTCTTTTTTTTCTTGGGTAGGTTTTTGATTACTGCTTCAATTTCGTTGCTGGTAAAGGATTTCTTTAGATTTTGTGTTTCTTACTTGGTCAGTCTTGGAAGGTTGTATTTTTCTAGGAAGTTGGCCATTTCTTCTAGGTTTTCCAGCTTCTCAGCATATAGGTTTTTATAGTAGTCTCTAATAATTCTTTGTATTTCTGTTCGTTCCATCGTGATGTTTCCTTTCTTGTTTCTGATTCTGTTGATGTGTGTTGTTTCTCTTTTTCTTAATAAATTTGGCTAGAGGCTTATCTATTTTGTGTATTTTCTCAAAGAACTAGCTTAGTTTCATTGATTTTTTTTCTATTGTTTTATTCTTCTCAATTTTGTTTATTTCTTCTCTGATCTTTATTATGTCCCTCCTTCTGCTGACTTAGGCCTCTTTTGTTCTTCTTTTTCCAATTTTGATAATTTTGACATTAGACTATTTATTCTGGTTTATTCTTCCTTCTTTAAGTATGCCTGGGTTGCTATGTACATTCATCTGAAGACTGCTTTAGCCGTGTCCCACAGAAATAGGGCTTTTGTGTTGTTGTCATTTATTTCCATATATTGCTGGATCTCCATTTTAATCTGGTCGTTGATCCATTGACTATTTAGAAGCATGTTGTTAAGCCTCCATGTGTTTGTGAGCCTTTTTGCCTTCTTTTTACAATTTCTAGTTTTATACCTTTGTGGTCTGAAAAGTTGGTTGGTAGAATTTCAATCTTTTTTAATTTTCTGAAGCTCTTTTTGTGGCCTAGTATGTGGTCTATTCTGGAGAATGTTCCATGTGCACTTGAGAAGAATATGTATCCTGCTGCTTTTGGGTGTAGAGTTCTATAGATGTCTATTAGGTCCATCTGTTCTAGTGTGTTGTTCAGCGCCTCTGTGTCCTTACTTATTTTCTGTCTGGTGGATTTGTCCTTTGGAGGGAATGGTGTGTTGAATTCTCCTAAGATGAATACATTGCATTCTATTTCCTCTTTAATTCTGTTAGTGTTTGTTGCACATATGCTGGTGCTCCTGTGTTGGGTGTATATCTATTTATAAAGGTTATATCCTCATGGTGGACTGAGCCCTTTATCATTATGTAATGTCCTTGTTTATCTCTTTTTACTTTCTTTGTTTTGAATTCTATTGTGTCTAATACTATTACGGCTACACCTGCTTTTTTCTCCCTATTGTTTGCATGAAATATCTTTTTTTGGATGGTGTATTTTTTGAGGATATTTTCTTAGGCTTTTACAGTGATGGCCATACATGCTATATGTTATAATTCATGCAAGTTAACTAAGAGATGGCCCTTTTTAAATGTTTGTTAAGTAACTATGAGTAACTGAACTGAATTTGATATGAGGAATTTTTTCTTAATCCATGTTCCCAAGATTGCCAGGCTTGTCTCCCACCCTTCAATTTTAGGGTAAAAATTATATTATTTAAGCAATAATTGATTTTTCGGTATTTATTCCCTACTGCAAAACAACGTTTAGAGGAGGCTTTAAAGCTTGCTTTTGTAAAAAGCTGTGTGTTGGATGTTATAATGTGCTTTTATTTTTTTTTCTCTTAGAACGGAGTTATATACCACCTCACTTAAGGAACAGAGAAGCATCTAAAGGTAGGTGATTAACAGCAACTTTGTAACCAACTTTTTGTACGTTTAGAGATGAGTTAGCTTAGGGAAAATGAGGTACCTGGGAAGTCTGTACACATTTTCTCTTGTTCAAGAACAAGCATTTCCTAACTTTGAAAAGGTTCATCTAATTTTATGTAATTCAGAGTTACTTCTTTTCACCCACTTTCACTAGTATAATTTTACTGTTAACAGTTCCCACTAGTCTGCGGTTGTATCTGTAAACATTGACAACATGATTGATTTTAATTTGAAAATGGGTATGTCTCTATTAAATATGTATATTAAAACTGCACATGTATTAAGCCACCTTATACAGGTTTACTGTAGAACAGTTAAATGCAGGAGTACAAGCTTGTGCACACTTAGTAAGTTGGATAGATTCTCTGATGTTAGCTTTTTGCCTGAACTGCTTCATTTGAAAGGTTTGCTTAAAATGTTATGAAAATCCTGAATATATTTTACTGTTTGTTTTTTAATGTACAGTGGTGAAAGCTTATTAAATATATTGTTAGAATGATTTGTATGACTGAAATTTTTGAAAGAAGGGAAAGGTCAGGAAAAATATTTAAAGCTGAAAGGGAAGAATAAAGACTGGTAAATAAGTAAGGGTAGGGGGGTGTTTTAGGAAGGGAGAAGATAAACTATAGCTTGAGGTCTGTGGTTTTCCTGAATGAAACTTTTAAGTGTGTATAGGTCTACCAGAAGGTAACTCAGCTAATGCTGGGTTTTTTTTCAAAGTAACTGCAGAGTTATGAAAAGGGTTAATGAGTTCTCCTCAGTGTATCTTGCTGGCATAGCATCCAGAGTACATTAAGTGTTTTGAAAGGGAGTTGTCAGTACCTCCAGGAGTTTTTGGAACAGATCTTAAAAATTCAACAATCACCCTGCTAATGGCTGTGTCTCATCCATCTGGCAAATGGTGGAGCTACAAATTTAATAAAGTGTCTGATTCTCGTCTTTATCAGCTTGTGGTGTAAGTTTACTCTTAACTTTTCAATGTCTGTAGATGAGCCTTAGAGACATGTCCAATTAGGAAATTAGGCAAGGGAGGAACTGGAGTCTCCTTTTTTCCTTGACATATTTGTGTTCTCCCCAAGCTAGATCCAACATTGTTGTATTCTAGTATTTGACAATAGTTTATGTAAGTGTACCTATACAAATAACGTTCACACCAATTGTTACTTTGGTTTTTTTAATACTGAACTGGGGAGGTGCTTACCAATACCGCATGTAAGGTAAATTAAAAAATAGGGAGATCTTCATGAGAATGGATTGAGGAACCTTTCTGGAAGATCCGAGGGTGTTAAAAGTTTTAACAAATGGACATGTTTACTAAATTTAGGTTCTTACTGAAAACTCTACCTGCTGCAAATGTTTTGTGGTTTATTCCTTAAGTTGAGGATCATTTGAAAAAATCCAGTGGTAGTTTTTGAATACAGATAGCTTCATTTTATATATAGGTACGTCTGAAGACATTTAAAAGTGCACTGGAGTCAAATAGAAATATCAAAACTGCTTTTACGAGTCAAATAGAAATATTAAAACTCCTTTTACACTATTTCCATTCACTTAATTTATTTCTTGTAAGAGTAACTAGAACAGTGCTTATGTATTGAAGATGTTCAACTGACTTCTCATATTTATATCGCTGCTGATAAAGTTCCTACCAAGTTGCCTTCTCCAAGTCTTCTAATTGACTAAGTCCTGTTTTCACAGTGCCACTTATTTTCTACAGAGAGCCCATAAGAAGTAGACAAAGCATAATTCAGTGCCTGGAATTTAGTGCTTCAGCCATTATAAAATTTGAAATTTTTTGTCCTAGTATATCTGACCTGTTTCTTACTAATCACGTAGTGTATCTATTCGTTTTTTTTTGTTTCCCTAGGCCACTAACAGGACCTGAGGCTAATTAACCTTTTGTTACACTGGGAATTCCAGAAAGGGTATATTGTCTGGCAATAATACGTATTTTTATTTTACCAACTTTTGTATTATGGTTTGTGAGGTATTTAGGGGTGGGCATAACTAAAATGCTTCCGTAGAGCTACCCTAGCTACTTGCTTACTTCTGAAGGTAAAGATTTGGGAGAGGCACTTGAAATTTCTCTGAGAGAGCAGTCTCAGCTTTTAAGAAGAATTATCTGTGGTCTTTTCAAAATAATCTTATTGGAATAAGCCTAGGTTTTAGGAGTATAGCAAACCATGACACTTGAATGGAATATAAACTGTGTGTTTTATGGTCAATGTAAAAGTAATATACTTTCGTTACATGTAAACTTAATTTTAAAGGGGGTGTTCATTTAGTACATTGATGTTAAGACCATAAGGTTTCCTTTTTCCCTTCAGTAATTTCTCCTAGAAAAGAGGATTTAAGGCAAGAACATGACTATTTGCTGGTGAAAACCTACTACCTATATCTTTCAGTTCTTTTCCAGTGATTTTCATGAATAATCCATTGACCCTTGGTGTCCTACAGGGATGAAATTTAAAAAGAAGACTGTGAAAACCTCCTTATTTGGAAAGATCAGAATTATGTCATATTTTTTTTCTTTTTCTGTTTGTTTGTTTGGGGGGATTAGATGATAGACACCGGTCAGGTTGGAGTTGTAAAGATAAGGATGCCTACTGCAATTTTGGGTCTCGAGATTCAAGAGAAAAGCCCATTTTCTTCAGTGATCATGGATGTAGATCAACAGGAAGGTAAATTATTGTGTTATTTTGTTGATCTTTAGTCATCCTTAATGGACCATTCTTCTATTGCAAATTTAAGCAAATGTTGGTTTACTATTGTTAGCTCAAAGATCTTTACTGATTTAATATTTTAATTTACATGCACTAGAAATATGCAATTTGATAGTGTTATTTTTATTTGTTTAATCATTTATGGCTTTTTGTGTTGGTTTAAACACTTTTTATGATTGCACAATTTTGATAAACTGATCTTACGAATTTAATATCTGGTTGCCCCTGTATTATTTTTTACAAACAAGACTAAGATTCCTTCTTTTCTTCCTGATCTTACATTTTTGGGTTTATCAGTTTCAAAATTCAGATGTAAAGTTTATAGTAGTTAAATGTATTGTAGAACTTAATTCTTAGCATGTGAGACTTGTTCTAAGCTGCACAATTGTAGAAAAAGGAAAGAACAATGCTGGTTTTCTAAAGCTGAAAATGTATCCATTATGTATAACCATTGGTTAAGTAGAAGACCTTATTTCACAAATTGAGATGTTAATATTGAATTTTGGCATCTTAAATGTCCTTGTGACCAAAATGTTTAACTAATATATACTTCTAGAAAGATGATAACATGGCTTTGGATAAATGACATATTTTGGCAAATTGCTTGTGGTTAGGTTTGATGATCGTGGACGAAGTGGCTATGATGGTTTTGGCAGTCGTGAAAGGACTGGCTTTAGCAAATTTGAATGCAGTGGACACAGTCGTTGGGGTGACAGATCAGATGAGGATGATTGGTCAAAACCACTTCCACCAAGTGAACGCTTGGAGCAGTAAGTTTATGAAAGGTGTTGATTGTTATGACAACGTACTAGCTAGTATAATATGCATTATAATAATTTGGTTTCAGGGAACTGTTTTCTGGAAGAAACGCTGGGATTAACTTTGAGAAGTATGATGATATACCAGTAGAGGCAACTGGAAATAACTGTCCTCCACATATTGAAAGTGTAAGTTGCTTTGTGTTACTTTTTTAACAATTCTTTATTAAAGTTACTACTGAAAACTTCATTGGATTATGAAAAAGGAGAGACTGATATTTTTTAATGTTACCATTATCAGTAATCCTGAAATAAAAAATGTGTCTAATGAAGAACCAACACTATTTGTACATTAGTCCGCTTTCTTAAAAAATAACATGACGATTTTACCTGAAATGAAAGCAGGTGTAATCTAGTCATGAATAGGTAGGCATTCAGTTGGCTTCTTCCATTCTTGTATTATCAAACAAATTACAATGGATAGTGTTATTTCTCATCTTATGTACATTTGATCTGGTTAAATTTCTTTACAGTTCAGTGATGTTGAGATGGGAGAAATTATCATGGGGAACATTGAGCTTACTTGTTACACTCGTCCAACTCCAGTGCAAAAGCATGCCATTCCCATTATAAAAGAAAAAAGAGACTTGATGGCTTGTGCCCAAACAGGTAAGCTCACTTGATGAAGTTTAAAAGTCAGTATCTTACCTAGACTAGCGCTAAAAGTAGTACATTGTGTAGGGGTACCTGAGTACTGTGTTTATTAGCTTGATTTTGAGCTAGGTAAAGGCTAGTTGGTGATGTCTCTTTTTACCTTGTGTCTTTGGATCCTTTGGATGAAATCAGTGTGTCTCATCAGGGTATCTTGGGGAAGTCTGTAACAAATTGTCAGTTTGATACTGCTGCAACAGAACAAGGGAAGATCCTGTGATCCATAAAAATTAGGTTGGGGAAAAGGAAGAGAGTATTTTGGGAATTGGGGAATGGAGGAGGGCAGGAATAGTAATTTATTCTTAATTTAGGTTGGGTTAAAGATGGCAGAACAGTATTAAAACTTCTGTTTGGATGTATTACAAATTTTGAGTCATTTGAATTTAAAGTTGATGTAAGTTTTCTCAATCTCTGTCATATATGTATTATACGATGTGTATAGTAAGTTTTATAACAGTTAATGCACATTTCACAAACTAACTGCTTCAGGTGTCCACTTGGTGGAGAGGTTTTAACCAACCGTCCTCGTCTGATTTGTCACACTGATTGTGTCCACTGTGTTCATATTTGGCTAACCCAATCATATCACCATGCTTGCCCATCTTTTATACCTAATTGTGGCCTTTAGGTTGACGCCACTGCCTGCTTTCTCAATGAGTTTTCCTGAAACAACTACAGTTTTCCAATGGCAGAGACATACTGGCCCTGAGAACCCTCTTTTGGACTCTTCGGAATTGCTGACTCCTGCTTCACATTCCAACAGTGTATATACCAAAAAAGTATTGAAGTGGAAGTGGATGCAGGATTAAGCAAAATGGTTGTTTCTGTGTAAATTAAAATGCAGAGAATTGAATAGTGCATTGTATAAAATGTTCACAGAAGTTCCTCAGCTGGCACTTTTTGCTTAGCTGTGTAAATATACCATGTTTTCCAGAAAATTAGGCATAGAGTAAAATTTTCGTAGAGTAAAATTTTCTTAACACAAGAGGGTGTTTGGAATACTTCATAAAATGTTTTTCTTACAGGCTCTGGAAAAACAGCAGCATTTCTCTTACCCATCTTAAGTCAGATTTATGCAGATGGTCCAGGCGAGGCTTTGAGGGCTGTGAAGGTAAAGAAATCCTTGTAAGAAGTTTTTTCATTGGAAGACTTACCAAAATATTTGTTGGGACCCTTCTTTCTAAGTGATGCCAAGTGTACTTTATTTTCATTTTTTAAATTTTGTTTTCAGACTGATAATCCAACAGAAAGCCAGTTTTGCATGTAATTTTTAAGTAACAAAGGGAATTTTGATGTCAAGAATTTTTTAAAGAATGAACAAATTTTGGGTCTTTAAGTTTAATTCATAAAATTTCTTTTTAGGAAAATGGAAGGTATGGACGCCGTAAACAATACCCAGTTTCCTTAGTTTTAGCTCCTACAAGAGAACTGGCTGTACAGATCTATGAGGAAGCCAGAAAAGTAAATATGCATTTTACTTATTGTTGCTATTTTTAATTAGTGATACATTTCTGACTACCCAATGAATCCTTTGCTTACAGTTTTCATACCGGTCTAGAGTTCGACCTTGTGTGGTTTATGGTGGTGCTGATATTGGTCAGCAGATTCGAGATTTAGAACGTGGGTGTCACTTGTTAGTTGCCACTCCAGGGCGTCTACTGGATATGATGGAAAGAGGAAAAATTGGATTAGACTTCTGCAAGTAAGTTAATTTCTGTATCTGAGGTGTAGCTTTCTTTTGGTATCGTTAATCTACAATTACATGAGGAATATTATATTGCCTATACTTCCCCCATCACCAGGCCTCCGCCGAAAACCTCATTACAGTCAGTTTCCATCAGCATGTTAAGATGCTGTAGACTCACTACTTCTCTTCTCTGTTGCAAAGCCCTCCTCGTGCCACCACTCCCCGTATCATACATGCAAATCATAATGCCCCTGTCTTTTTTAACCCCCTTATCCCTCCCTTCCCACCCATCCTCCCCAGTCCCTTTCCCTTTGGTAACTGTTAGTCCATTCTTGGGTTCTTGGGGTCTGCTGCTGTTTTGTTCCTTCAGTTTCTTCTTAGCTCTTCTACTCCACATACGAGTGAGATGATTTTGTACTAGTCTTTCTCCTCCTGGCTTATTCCTCTGAACATAATAAACTCTAGCTCCATCCATGCTGTTGGAAATGATAGGATTTGTTTTCTTTTTGCAGCTGGATAATATTCCATTGTGTATATGTACCACTATCTTCTTTATCCATTCATCTCCTGATGGACACTTAGGTTGCTTCCATTTCTTGGCTATTGTGAATAGTGCTGCGATAAACTTAGGGGTGCATATGTCTTTTTCAAACTGGGCTGCTGCATTCTTAGGGTAAATTCCTAGGAGTGGAATTATTGGGTCAAACGGTATTTCTATTTTGAGTTTTTTGAGGAACCTCTGTACTGCTTTCCACATGGTTGAACCTAATTTACATTCCCACCAGCTGTGTAGGAGGGTTCCCCTTTCTCCACAACCTCGCCAACATTTGTTGTCATTTGTTTTTTCGATGCTGGCGATCCATACCGCTGTGAGGTGATATCTCATTGCGGTTTTCATTTGCATTTCTTTCATGACTAGTGATGTGGAGCATCTTTTCATATCTCTGTTGGCCATCTGCGTTTCTTTGGAGAACTCTCTAGTTTAGCTCCTCTGACCATTTTTGGATTAGATTATTTGCTTTTTGTTTGTTGAGGTGCACGCGCTCTTTATATATTTTGGATGTCAACCCTTTAATCGGATCTGTCATTTATGAATATATTCTCCCATACTGTAGGATTCCTTTTTGTTCTATTGATGGTGTCCTTTGCTGTACAGAAGCTTTTCAGCCTGGTATAGTCCCGCTTATTCATCTTTGCTTTTGTTTCCCTTGCCTGGGGAGATACGTGCATGAAGAGGTCTCTATCCGGTTCCGCTGGTCTGTGGGTCTGTTGTGGTGACAGTACCAAATTGTCTTGATTACTGTGGCTTTGAAGTAGAGCTTGAAGTTGGGAAGCAAAATGCCCCCCACTTTATTCTTCCTTTTCAGGACTGCTGAAATGGGGGTTCCATGTGAATTTTAGAGTTGTTCCAGTTTGTTAAAGAACGCTGTGGTATTTTGATATGGAGTGCATTAAATTTGTAGACTGCTTTAATGAGTTTGGCCGTTTTGACAATATTCATTCTACCTGGGCAAGAGCATGGGATGAGTTTCCATTTGTTAGTGACCTCAGTTTCTCTTAAGAGTGTCTTGTAGTTTTCAGAATAGAGGTCTTTCACTTCCTTGGTTAGGTTTTATACCTAGGTATTTTATTCTTTTTGATGCAATTGTGAATAGAATTTTTTTCCGATTTCTCTGTCTCCAAGTTCATTGTAAGTGTATAGGAAAGCAGTAGATTTTCTGTGTATTAATTTTGTATCCTGTAACTTTGCTGAATTCAGATATTGGTTCTAGTAGGTTTGGGGTGGAGTATTTAAGTGTTTTTATGTACAATATCATGTCATCTGCAAACAGGACAATTTGATCTGACCTCTTCTTTACCAATCTGGATTCCTTGTATTTCTTTGTTTTGTCTAATTGCTGTGGCTAGGTCCTCCAGTACTATGTCGAATAACAATGGGGAGAGTGGGCATCCCTGTCTTGTTCCCAATCTTAGTAGTAAAGCTTTCAGCTTCTCACCGTTAAGTATGATGTTGGCTGTGGGTTTGTCATATATGGCCTTTGTTATGTTGAGGAACTTGCCCTCTCTAGCCATATTGTTGAGAGTTTTTATCGAGAATGGATGTTTAATTTTGTTGAACACTTTCACAGTGTCTGTGGAGATGGTCATCTGGTTTTTGTCTTTCTGTTTGTTGATGTGGTGGATGATGTTGATGGATTTTCGAATGTTGTACCATCCTTCCGTCCCTGGGATGAATCCTACTTGGTCATGGTTTATGATCCTCTTGATGTTTTTTGAATTCTGTTTGCTAATATTTTGTTGAGTATTTTTGCATCTATGTTCGTCAGGGATGTTGGTCTGTAGTTTTCATTTTCTGTGGAGTCTTTGCCTGGTTTTGGTATTAGAGTGATCCTGGCTTCATAGAATGAGTTTGGAAGTTTGCCCGCCTCTTCTATTTTTTGGAAAACTTTAAGGAAAATTGATATTCTGTCTTCTGTGTATGTCTGATAAAATTCTGTGGTAAATCCACCTAGCCTGGGGGTTTTTCTCTTGAGTAGTTTTTTGATTACTGATGCAACTTCGTTGCTAGTAATTGGTGTCTTTAGATTTTCTCTTTCTTTCTTGGTCAGTCTTGGAAGGTTGTATTTTTCTAGGAAGTTGTCCATTTCTTTGAGGTTTCCAGCTTGTTAGCATCCAGATTCTCATAGTATTCTCTAATAATTCTTTGTATTTCGGTGGGGTCCGTCGTGATTTTTCCTTTCCTATTTCTAATTCTGTTGATGTGTGTAGAATCTTCTTTTTCTCTTACTAAGTCGGACTAGGGGCTTATTTCGTTTATTTTCTGAAAGATCCACCTCTTCATTTCATTGATTTTTTCTATTGTTTTATTCTTCTCAATTTTATTTATTTCTACTCTGATTTTTATTATGTCCTTTGTTTTGCTGACTTTGGACTCATTTGTTCTTTTTCCAGTTTCAATAATTGTGACTTTAGACTATTCATTTGGGATTTTTCTTCCTACTTTAAATAGGCCTGTATTTCTATATACTTTCCTCTTAGAACAGCCTTCGCTGTGTCCCGCAAAAGTTGGGGCTTTGTGGTGGTGTTGTCATTTGTCTCCAAATATTGCCTGATCTCTTTTAAATTGGTCATTATCCATTGATTATTTAGGAGCACGTTGTTAAGCCTCCATGTGTTTGTGAGCCTTTTTGCTTTCTTTGTACAATTTATTTCTAGTTTTACACTTTTGCGGCCTGAGAATTTGGTTGGTAAAATCTCTACCTTTTTGAATTTACTGAGGTTCTTTTTGTGGCCTCATACGTGGTCTACTCTGGACAATGCTGCATATGCACTAGAGGAGAGTGTGTATGGGTGTAGAGTTCTATAGAAGTCTGTTAGGTCCTTCTGTTCTAGTGTGTTGTTCAGTACCTCTGTGTCCTTAGTTTCTGTCTGGTGGTGATCTGTCCTTTGGAGTAAGTGGTCTGTTGAAGTCTCCTAAAATGAATGCATTGCATTCTCTTTCCTCCTTTAGTTCTGTTAGTATTTGTTTCCCATATGCTGATATGCCTGTGTTGGGTGCATGTATATTTGTAATGGTTATATCCTCTTGCTGGAATGACCTCATTCTCATTACATAATGTCCTTCTTTATTGCTTTTTACTTTCTCTGTTTTGAAGTCTATTTTGTCTGATACTAGTACTGCAACACCTGCTTTTTTCTCCCAGTTGTTTGCATAAAATATCTTTTTCCATCTCTTGACTTTTAGTCTGTGTATGTCTTTGGGTTTGAGGTGTGTGTCTGTTAAGCAGAATATAGATGGGTCTTGCTTTTTTATCCATTCTGTTACTCTGTGTCATTTGATTGGTTTATTCAATCTGTTTACATTTATGGTGACTATTGAAAGATATGTATTTATTGCCATTGCAGGCTTTAGATTTGTGTTTACCAAATGTTCAAGGGTAGCGTCTTTACTACCTGTCTTACAAACTTCCTTATTAAGCTATTATACACACAGTCTGATGATGATTTTTCTCCCTTCTTATTCCTCCTCCTCCATTCTTTATATGTTAGGTGTTTTATTCTGTACTCCTTGTGTTTCCTTTGACTGCTTTTGTGCGTAGTTGATTTTATTTTTTGTGTTTAGTTAGTGTTTGGTTGGTGTGCTTTCTTTGCTGTGATTTTATTTTCTGTGGTGACATCTATTTAGCCTTAGGAGTGCTCCCATCTAGAGCAGTCCCTCTAAAATACCCTGTAGAGGTGGTTTGTGGGAGGCAAATTCCCTCAACTTTTGCTTTTCCGGAAATTGTTTAATGTGTCCTTCATATTTAAATGATAATTGTGCTTGATACAGTATTCCTTGTTCTAGGCCCTTCTGTATCATTGCATTAAATATATCATGTTGTTATCTTCTGGCCTGTAAGGTTTCTGTTGAGAAGTCTGATGATATCCTGATGGTTTTCCTTTGTAGGTGACCTTTTTTCTCTCTCTGGCTGCCTTTAAAACTCTCGCCTTGTCCTTGGTCAATGCCATTTTAATTATGCGTCTTGGTGTCCTCCTCCCTGGGTCCCTTGTGGTCTTCCAAGGTCTGAGAGACTATTTCCTCCCCCAGTTTTGGGATGTTTTCAGCAGTTATTTCTTCAAAGGCACCTTCTGTCCCTTTTCCTCTCTTCTTCTTTTGGTACCCCTTTAATGTGGATATTGTCCCATTTGGCTTGGTCACACAGTTCTCTGAATGGTCTTTCATTCCTGGAGATCCTTTTATCTCTCTCTGCCTCAGCTTCTCTGTGTTTCTGTTGTCTGCTCTCTGTTCCATTAACGGTCTCTGGCACCCCAGCCAGTCTGCTCTCAAGTCCTTCCAGAGATTGTTTTATTTCTGTATTCTTCCTCCTAACTTGATCCTTTAGCTCTTGCATATTTCTCTGCAGGTCCATCAGCATGGTTATGACGTTAATATTGAATTCTTTTTCAGGGAGTTAGGTTAAATCTATCTCTCCAGGCCCTCTCTCGGGCACCAAGAGTAATTCTGGACTGCACCAAATTCCTCCGCCTTTTCATGGCGGTAGAGGAAGCTGTAGGCAGGTAGCGCTTGTGTCACAAAGTCCTCTCCTGCTTGTTGGTCACCTTGCCCTTCTCCGCTGCCTGTGCCGGTTACCCACACACCAGGAGCAGCTTCTGGTTTTATTTCCTGAGCTGCTGCAGGCGGTGCAGCCATCGGGGCATCCCCGGGCCCTGCGGGGAGAGGCAGGCACACTGGGTGTGCTCTCCTGCGATAACGGCTACCCTTCACACCCTGTCCCAGCTTCCTCTGTCTGTGCCGGGCTGCCACATGCCGTGGAGCCTCTGAGTCTGTCCCCGGTGGCTGTGGAGGAGGCCCTGGGCAGCTGCTGTGGGCGCAGCTACTCTCAGGCTGCTCCCCTGCTGTGGCAGGACCACTCGGGAAGGGTAATTGACAGGAGGCTGTTTAACCACCATGAGGGGCTTCAGAACTGCACTTCTGCTCAGAGTGTTAGTGTTTATGGTGCCTGAAGTTCCCCAGGATACCCAGCTGCTGGTCTGAGTGTGGCTGGATGCTGTGAGGCCTCTTTCTCTTTACGTCTTTCAAAAAGCACTCGCTTTTCTTTTGTCCCTAGGGCACCAGCAGTGGCAACCTGCTCACATGTTTTACTGTTGCGTTTCCCTAATATCCAGCACACCATGTACTGTGTGTCTGTGCTCCCGGTGAGGATGACTAGGGCTTGGTATTTAGCATACCTGGGCTCCCTCACCCTCCTCACTCCAACTCCTCTCCTCCCGCTGGTGGGCGGGGGTTGGTGGAGTGCTCAGCTCCTGCCGGTCCTCAGCTTGTATCTTACCCCCTTCATGAGGCGCTCGGTTCTCGCAGCTGTAGATGTAGCCTTACTGTTTGTTGTACTGTATCTTCTGGCCTCTCTTTTAGGAATAGTTGTATTTGTTGTATTTTCAAAAATATATATGGTTTTGGGAGGAGATTTCTGCTGCCCTTCTGTCGCCACCATCTTGGCCCCTCCTCTGAGATGAAGCTTTTTTAATATTAGTGGTCATTTTGTAGTGATTTATTAGTATTTAGATTAAAACATGAATGATTTTAACTTTCTACATAGTCTTTGAAAAATAACAGTTAGCCTGTATTGGTACAGAGTCAAGTAATAATCTCCTTTGCTTGTGTGACTTAAGTGTATTTCATGTGTTACTTTGTGTAGTAAGAGTGTTGGATAAATGTATCAAGCTTAATTAAAGACACAACTATATTCAACTGTAAGTTTCTCATCAGATCCTAAATTGGGTGTTTTTTTGTAACAGATACGTAGTGTTGGACGAAGCTGATAGAATGCTGGATATGGGATTTGAACCTCAGATACGTCGTATAGTTGAACAAGGCAGTATGCCACGGAAGGGTATTCGCCACACCATGATGTTCAGTGCTACCTTTCCTAAGGGAATACAGGTGTTGTTTTTTTAGAAAAAATACAACTTCCTTTTTTAGAACGTATTTGTTAATAAGTACTTGAGTGTCTTCAGACACTTAAAAAGTTAGAGTAATAATACTTCAGGCTTTTATTTTTCCCTTTTTTCAGTGGCTTGCTCATGATTTCTTGGATGATTATATCTTCCTGACGGTAGGCAGAGTTGGCTCTACGTCTGAAAGCATCACGCAGAAGGTAGTTTGGGTGGAAGAGTCAGACAAACGGTCATTTTTGCTTGACCTCTTAAATGCAGCAGGTAAGGTGAATTATAAGTAGTGTCAGCTAGGTGTAAGAAAGACCAGTTTGGCTCTCCTTAGCCTCTACCTTGTCTTTCACTTACCTTCTTAAGTGTTAAGTTTTTATTAGCTCCATGTGCTTGTTTACCTAGCACAAAATGAAAGCCAGTTAATATTTAGAAAAGGTAATTACACCTGTTGCTGTTAGTAAACAAAATCTTACATACAATTTTTCAGGGAAGGATTCACTGACGTTAGTGTTCGTGCAGACCAAGAAGCGTGCCAGTTCTCTCGAGGATTTCTTATCCTGTGAAGGATATGCTTGTACCAGTATTCATGGAGATCGATCACAGAGGGATAGAGAGGAGGCCCTTCACCAGTTCCGTTCAGGAAAAAGCCCGATTCTAGTGGCTACATCCGTGAGTACATTTTTGTTTTTGGGTTATGCATGTTTGACTATTGCTTTCTTTTAACAAAAGTTATTTTTCAGGTGGCAGCAAGAGGATTAGACATTTCAAATGTGAAACATGTAATCAATTTTGACTTGCCAAGTGATATTGAAGAATATGTACATCGGATTGGTCGTACAGGACGTGTAGGAAACCTTGGTAAAGTGTTTTAGTTTGACACAGAATCTGAAATACTAGAACCTTTATTTTTAAGGGAAGGTTGGACATGACATCAATCAGGTGTCAGATAACAGTTATTTGTATTCCAGTTTAACTTGAATTATAACGTCACATTTTTGAGTTGTGGTTATTCTGCATATAAGTAAAAACACTGAGCAACTTCACAGGAATCCAGGCATTATATACATATTTGGACTCTTGTAGGCCTTGCCACCTCATTCTTTAATGAAAGAAATAGAAATATCACAAAGGATTTGTTGGATCTACTTGTTGAAGCTAAACAAGAAGTGCCATCTTGGTTGGGAAACATGGCTCATGAACACCACTGTAAGGGCAGCAGTCATGGACATTCTAAGAGGTACGGATTGTTTCCAGCCTTCTTATTTTTCTCTATGGGGGTTAAGTAAAATACTGTGCACAATTCGCATACTTGGATAAGGGATGGCCTTAGGAAGGCTGAAGTGGAGTCAAAAATGTTGATGTTAACTGCTCAGGTCTTCAGGAACACTATTTGAGGAATTGACCACATTGGAAACTGGTTTGAAAAATCAGAAATAGTGGGTCTATGGACAGGAATTGTCATTTTATTGAATTTCTTGTTCATTAAAAGAATTTTTCCTTTTAATAGTAGATTCAGTGGAGGATTTGGTGCCAGAGACTATCAACAAAGTAGAGTTTCCACCAGTTCTGCCTTTAGTAGTAGTCATGCAAGCAGCAGCCACAGTGGTGGAGGTGGTGACAGCAGCAGCAGAGGATTTGGTGGAGGTAACATAATTTTTTCCATTTCATATTTTTGGCAAAGACTTCTTTTTTTCAAAGAATAAATTAGTGGAGAAATTTAATTTCTAAAGAACACAAAATCCAATTCTGTAGCTATCTTTTACAACGTTTATATTTAAAGTACTTGAGAAGAAAACTTACTTAAAAGTGCTGGCTGAATTTTTTTTTAATATCTCTTGACAGCTGGTTATGGAGGCTTCTACACTAGTGATGGACATGGAGGAAATTACAGCTTCCAGGGTGTCAGCTGCTGGGGCAATTGAATCTGCTTTACAACAAAGTCATCCTTGTAAACAACCTCATCTGGAAACCACATGTATCTTAGCCAGAACATATCGTGTAGCTTTAAGAACTGCTGTCCAGTTACCAACTGTGATTGTCCTGAAAATTCAACGGAGCTCAAAGACACAAGAAGAAAACAGTAGTCAACAGTCTATTAATAAAGTTGATTTAAAGATTTAATTGATGTAGCTTGGATTAACCCCCCCTCCTGCTTATTCCCACCCCAAACTGCATTTATACTTTTTTGACTAAGGATCGTTTGTTAATTGTGACTTAAACTTAGGACAACTTACTGTTTTGATGTCCTTTTGGCTCACTAATGCCCAAAATGTCAATCGTTCAAATAAAGATACTGAAGTTGGGCTAAAATCAAACCTTGGCACACAGGTCTAATGATGTCACTTAGCAGGAATCATCAATTTGATATAAATGTAAAGGAAAAAACTTGGGCAGTAGCTTGTGTTGAGACATTTTCATAAAGGAAGACTGGGAAGAAGAACATCTTAGTGCTGAATTAGTTCAAAATGTGGCGAATTGTACTAAGTGATTTGCTCACTCTATTCTGGTTTGGCATTTAGAACTTTTGAGCCATTGCAGCTATGTTGAGGTGGCAAGTACAAATGTATCCATATATATTTCAAAACATCTTCAAGCATTTTGCAAGTAATACAACTCCTCTTGTAACGTTTAGGGTAAAGTCAGGCAAATGTGGGCATACTATTAGGAAAAGTGAAGAGGTTTGATAACAAGTGCTTGGAGGGGATTTCATCTTAATTAGATGTTTTTGATGCTGGCCATGCATGAAATTTAAATAGTAGATGACTGACCCATGGCAATTTACCAGTCCTCTTTATGGGTTAGAATTTAGTCTTTAACGCATGCTAGTGTTGATGTTTCTTGGTCAAGAGGATATAAGCAGGATTATACAGCAGGCTTTAATACAGACTCACATTAGTCTGTTAAAACTGCACTGAAATGTTAAAATGGCTTACATTTGTAGACTTTGTAGATTAGAGTAATAAACAAATCCTTGAGATCAAAGAGGATGAAAATATGTACTCTACTGCACAAGGTGTCATTTCTCTATACTGCAGTTGTATTCTCTCTTAGTTGCATAGGATTCCATTATATTTATAGCCTCTTTCCTAACTTGGCCAAAGACGATTGTCCATCCCTAAAAATACCTCTGCCACTTTGAACTCTCTGCTAATTTTGTGTCTGGAATGCAGTAATCTTTACCAGTTAATCTTGATGATGGCATAATGCAAAAACATCATAAAGTGCAGGAGATTTCAAGCATATTGTGCCTTGTAAAACATAAGTAGTATAGGCATTTGTTATGGTGCTATTACACTTAGTGTAAAGGTTTAGACTCTTGTACATTTTCACCATAACTTTCTACAAAGTTCTTACTGCAGTCAGAGAATTTTATATATGTGTCTTGTGTGCGTGTTCTAAAATTCCAATCTTATTCTGTCTCTTGGACATGGTTGAAGGCAGCTTATTAACTATACATTCTAAAATGTTATTTGGAACCAGAGTCGTCGTTGAAATCTATTTGCACACAATAGATTTTAGATACTTTTTGTTGCTAGTTTGTGTAATATTCATTGAATATTTTTGACACAATTTATTTTTGTAAGCCTAAATGTGTTCTTAGAAAGTTTAGAGAAACTTGACCAGAGGACAGTATGAAAAAACACTGGCACTTAAATGTTGAACATCACTGTATGTGAAAATGTGTTTCAGGGTAGTATGAGCTTTTAATGTTAAGTTTTATTAAGCTTGACTCAGATTAATCATTGGCAGTGTAGCTAGCCAATGATTTCTTGACAATATTTAAGGACAAATGGGCAACTTGAAATTAAAATATGCCAAGGTTTTGATATACTTAAAATATTCATGAAACATTTGTGAACACTGGTGTGAAGTATCCACATTATCAAAAGGTTCTCTTAGTTTTGTTAAGGTATATGTTTGGTTTGGTTTCTAGTAACTAGCATATTTGCAATCCTCAAACATGGTTATCTTTGGTAGTCCCATAATGAGTGAATTTTCCAATGTTCTGTCCACCAGGAATATTTTCACTTTTAACAAATGTGAAACTTTTAGCAAACTAAAAACAAATGTTGTTGGTAAAACATTTAAACTTTCTAAATGGAGACATTGGACTTCATGTCACTGTAAGATTATTAGTGCTAATTGTATTTGTTTTAGGTGCTACCACTGCATGTGCTGGATTTATTCTGTTTTTATTAAAGTGAAAAGTTGAACTCAGCCTTTTTGTTTTCAATGGTGATTTAATGAGGTAGAAATGAAATTGTACTCTAAACGTGAAGAATTGAAAGTCAGATTTCTTGGTGTTATGCCAAAGCTATTTGTGAAATAGTGCTAGCTCATGAAGCCAGAAGCATTTGTGCTCCTTAATGTTTGGGTAAATGATGGTGGAATTTAGGTTGGAATATAGAGAAGAGGATCTTCATTGTAAGTCACAGAAATATGAAAAGCCCATATGTGTAGTGTGTATTCCATGGATCTAGTTAAGGATCAAGAAATAGATGGACCCTGTTAAGTGACAGCAGAAATGGCATAGGTGTCCAGACTACACAATATCATTTATTTCTGTTCTATGATCATCTATTATTACAACACACTAATGCAGGCAGTCACTAACAATTAACAGATGAAAGAGCAAATCAGTTAAACATAAATCATAAAAGGCTACAAATCTTTTTTTTTAAGGTAGAGAATCTCAGTGTCCTTTCTGTCCTGATGGAACGAACATCCCATCTCTATAGAGGGCAGGGTGAGCGCATTACGGATAAATGACAGTGTATGGTTGGTTTTTTTGTTAGTACCTTTTTGTAAGTGAAACATTTATATTCTATGTTTTTTCTAAATTTTAGTATCGTTAATCTACAACTATGAGGGACTTGATGTTTAATAGACTCCCTCTATCACCAAGTCCCCCCAATGAACCCCATTACAGTCAGTGTCCAGCATAGTAAGATGCTGTAGAATTACTACTTGTCTTCTCTGTGTTGCGCAGCCCTCCCAGTGCACCCCTGCCAACATAATACGTGCTAATAATAACGACCACTTTCTTTCTTTTCAACATATCCTTCCCTTCAACCCATCACCCCACTCACTTTCCTTTTCATAAGTGTTAGTCCATTCTTGGGTTATATGAGTCTGCTGAATTTTGTGCCTTCGGTTCTTTGCTTGTACATATACTCCACATATGAGTGAAATCATTTGGTACTTGTCTTTCCATGCCTGGTTTATTTCACTTTGCATATACCCTCTAGCACCGTCCAGGTTGTTGGCAAAGATAGGATTTGATTTCTTCTTACGGCTGAATAATATTCCATTGTGTATATGTACCACATCATCTTCATCCATTCATCTACTGATGGACTCTAGGTTGCTTCCATTTCTTGGCTATTGCATATAGTACTGTAATAAACATAGCGGTGTGTATGACATTAAAACTGGGCTTCTGCATTCTTAGGGTAAATTCATAGGAGTGGAATTCCTGGGTCAAATGTTACTACTATCTTGAGTTTTTTTGAGGAACCTCAATACTGCTTTTGACAACGGTTGAACTAATATACAGTCCCACCACCAGCAGTGTAGGAGAGTTCTCCTTTCTCCACTATGTCTCCGTTTGTCTTTTGGATGGCTGTGATCCTTAACAGGTGTGAGCCTATATCTCATTGTGGCTTTAATTTGCATTTCTCGTGACTAGCAATGTACAGCATCTTTTCATGTGTCTCTTGGCCATCTGAATTTCTGTGGAGAACTGTCTGTTCAGCTCCTCTGCCTATGTTTTAATTGGATTATTTGCTTGTTTGTTGAGGTGCATGAACTCTTTATATATTTTGGATGTCAACCCTTTATCGTATCTGTCATTTATGAATATATCCTCCCATAAGGTAGGATGCCTTTTCTATTGGTGCTGTCCTTTGCTGTACAGAAGGTTTTCGGCCTGATGTAGTCCTGCTTGTTCATTTTTGCTTTTGTTTCCCTTGCCCAGGGAGATATGGTCATGAAGAAGTCATTTGTGCTTATGTCCAGGAGATTTTTGCATATGATTTTCTCCAAGAGTTCTATGGTATCATGCTTTACATTCAGGTCTTTGATCCATTTCGAATTTACTTTTGTGTATGGGGTTACACAGTGGTCCGGTTTCATTGTGGCACATGTATCTGTCCAGTTTTGCCAACAGCAGCTGTTGAAGAGGCTGTCATTTCCCCATTGTATGTCCGTGGTTCCTTTCTCGTGTATTAATTGACCATAAATATCTGGACTCTCTTCTGTTTCTTCCATGGTTTCTCTTACTTGTTGTTACTTCTGTGAGATAAAACATTGTCTGGAGTCCCAGCTCTTGGTGTGCAGTGGACAGGGGTCACTTTTTTGTATGGCTTGTGGTGGTCTGATTGTGTGAGCAGTTTGCTTCATCCATGCCTCTGTGATCACACAAGTCACTGCTGGGGTTACTGTGGGTGGGGCTGACCTCCAGTTGGCCTGCAGCAATGGCAGGGACTGCTGCGCAGAGGCATGCAGAACCTGGATCCCCTGGGAAGGAAGGAGCTCCTAGGGCTGGTTCCTACAGGCATCTCCCCAGTTGGGCTGAAACAGCTGAGAAAACGTGGACGTCCTCACTGCCTACCTTGCCCAAAACTCTTGACACTAGTGCTGGGCCAAGTGGGTTGTCTTCTGGCCACCTACAGATTCCGGGCTGTGTTGCAAGCAAGGCGGATGGAACATCTGGGCCTACCGAGAGTTCCTGACCTGTGGGACCTACTTTAGATTGGGGAGGTGTCTGTCACCTCTCTTTCTCATCGTTACCCTTGCCCCCCTGGCACGCCTTCACTGCTGGAAAGTCTTTTCAAACTACCCACCTTGATGTTTTGTCAGGCGCTGGCAGGTCCTGACTGCTTTCCACAACTGGCTGGAATCTCAGCTACCCGGAGCACTCTGCATTTTTGTTGTCCAGCCCCACTAATCACCAGAGTATCGTGTCATGTGGGCTTGTGCTCTTGAAGCAGATATTCAGTGATTTGGGCTCCTTTCCTCTCCCTGCTCTGTTCTTGTTCCTCCCACATGTATGCTGGTGTGGGAGGAGGTCTTAGGTTCTGCTGGGTCTCAGCTTTGCCACTTTACCCTTTCTGTAATGTCTTCTCTTCCCCAGATATAGGTAGTTCTGCACTCTAGGTCATTTTCAGTCTGGTGGTTTTTCACGGTTTATGTTTTTGGGGGAGGGGGATTACACTTTGTCTTAAATTTTCTGCCATCTTTTTCCTTCACTAGAGTCATTATACTGTTAGAGGATAAAGAAGACACTTCAGAAGGGACTGAGCATTGGGGTCTCAGAGTTGGGGTGAGGGGAGATGGCATAGAACTGTGCAGCACAGTAGTAGGAATTAATTTACAGAAGGGGGACAGTAGATGATAAAGAACTGAGAAAAGAAAGGGGAGGGGTATGATTCTGGCTGACATAAGTACCAGACACCTTGGACGTGGGGAGTGTAAGAAATGAACTCCATTGGCACCAGGTGATGAGATAGCAAGGATTGGATTCTGGATAAATTGATTTAGGATTCTTGGTAAAACTGAACAGCCCACAAACAGATGAGCCTAACACTTTACGTCTAGTGGGAAACGAGGAGGGTTTGGTCGAGCATAGAATTTTGTCAGCTATTATGATTTATGCTGGATGTGTATATTTCTGCTGCTTGCATTCTAAAGTGACATTGCTGGATTGTATTTCCTTGTTCTCAGTAGATACTGTTAGTTTCTACACCTACTGTTTTAGAATTCTCCCGCAGCTGTCTGAGGGATGTGATGTATTAACATTAGTTGTATCATTTTTAGTATCTCAGATACGCAAAGGTGTGTATTGAAGTATTTTTAAATGTGTTTTCTTACTAATGAGAGCACTTGAACTATTTTGCTCAGTTCATGTAGTCAGAAAGTAGTTGATCTCATCAGGGAAGTACTGTTACTTAAAGCTAAAGTGACATGATAACTTGTGAATTGTCTTTCCAGAAAAAAGATACGGTAAGAGAAATTTGATGAGCACAACGTTGATAATTTTTTGTTGTTGGTATCGTTCATCTGCAATTACATGAGCAACATTATGGTTACTAGACTCCCCCCATCACCAAGTCCCCCCCACAAACCCCACTACATTCAGTGTCCCTCAGCGTAGGAAGATGCTGTAGAATCACTACTTGTCTTCTCTGTTTTGCACAGCCCTCCACGTACCTCTGTACCCAAATAACACATGCTAATCGTAATGTCCCCTTTCTTTTTGTTTCCCCCTCATCCATCCCTTCCCAACCATTCTCCCCAGTCCCTCTCACTTTCATAACTGTTAGTCCATTCTAGGGTTTTGTGATTCTGCTGCTGTTTTGTTCCTTCAGTATCTTCTTTGTTCATATACTCCACATATGAGTGAAATCATTGAGTACTTCTCTTTCTCCGCCTGGCTTATTCCACTTTGCATAATACCCTCTAGCTCCAAACAGAGCTGCTGCATTCTTGGTGTATATTCCAAGGAGTGGAATTCCTGGGTCAAATGCTATTTCTAGTTTGAGTTTTTGCGGAACCTCCATACTGCTTTCCACAATGGTTGAACTAATTTACAGTCCCACCACCAGCAGTGTAGGAGGGTTCTCCTTTCTCCACTACCTCGCCGTTTGTCTTTTGGATGGCTGCGATCCTTAACTGGTGTTAGCCGCTATCTTATTGTGGCTTTAGTTGGCATTTCTGTGGTGCCTAGCGATGTGCAGCATATTTTCATGTTTCTGTTGGCCTTCTGAATTTCTTGGAGAACTGTCTGTTCAGCACCTCTGTCCATTTTTTAATTGTTTTATTTGCTTTTGGGTTGTTTTGGTGCATGGGCTCTTTATATATTTTGGATGTCAATCCTCTATTGGATCTGTCATTTATGAATATATCTTCCCATAATGTAGGATGCCATTTCTACTTGTGCTGTCCTTTGCTGTACAGAAGCTTTGTGTCCTGATATAGACCTGCTTGTTCATTTTTGCTTTCCTTTCTCTTGCCCAGGGAGATATGTTCATGAAGATGTCGCTCATGTTTATGTACAGGAATTTTTTGCATATGATTTTCTCTAAGAGTTTTTTGTATCATGACTTACATTTAGGTCTTTGATCCATTTCGAATTTACTTTTGTATATGGGCTTTCAGAGTGATATGATTTCATTCCCTCACATATAGCTGTCCAGTTGTTCCCAAAGCAGCTGTTGAAGAGGCTGTCATTACCCAATTGTATGTCTGTGGTTCCTTTATTGCATATTGATTGACCGTATATATCTGGACTCTCTATTCTGTTTCTTCCATGGTTTCTCTTACTTGATGTTACTTCTGTGAGATAAAACATTGTAGAGGAGCCAAGATGGCGGCGTGAGTAGAGCAGTGGAAACCTCCTCCCAAAACCACATATATTTTTGAAAATACAACAAAGACTACTCTTCCTAAAGAAGAGACCAGAAGACACAGGACAACAGCCAGAACACATCCACACCTGCAAGAAACCAGCGCCTCACCGAGGGGGTAAGATATAAGTCGTGGCCTGGTGGGACCCGAGTGCCCCACACCCCAGCTCCCGGTGGGAGGAGAGGAGTTGGAGCGGGGAGGGGGAGGGAGCATAGTACTGCTAAATAGCCAGCCCTAGCAATCCTCACCAGAGCGCAGACACAGTGCATGCATGGGGTCCTGGATAATAGGGAAACAGGTCAGTAAGACCTGTGAGCGGGTCCCCGCAACCAGCGCCCTGGGGACAAAGAAAAGCGACAGGTTTTTGGAAGTCTTAAAGGGGCAGGGACCCCAAAGCTGGATGGAAGCATCCTGGGACACTTAATCTAGCAGTAGGGAATCTGGGGAACCCTGGGCACTCTCACACCATGGGCAGCAGGGAGCAGGGAGGCCCCTCACGGAGATAAATAGCCTCCCGGCCGTTCCCTCTCCAATGCAGCTCCACCATTTCGGAGCAGCAGTCTGAGGCAGGCTACACCCAAAGGAACAGCAGAGATAAACTCCATAGCAGCTGGGCATGAATCAGAAGCCCGGTCTGCATGCAGCTGCCCCACACAAACTACTAGATGTCACTGTTCTCCAGGAGAGCAAAGCCACAAACCAACAAGAAGGGAAGTTCTTCCAGCCGTCACTCATGCCAGCTCTGCAGACTATTCCTATCACCATGAAAAGGCAAAGCTACAGGCAGACAAAGATAACAGAGACAACACCTGAAAAGGACACAGACCTAACCAATCTTCCTGAAAAATAATTTTAAAATAATTGTAAACATACTGACAGAGATGCAGAGAAGTATACAAGAACTAAGGGATGAAGTCCAGGGGGAGATTACAAATGTCCAAAAGGAGATTACAGACACCCGGAAGGAGATTACAGAAGTGAAACAGTCTCTGGAAGGATTTATAAGCAGAATGCATAAGGTGTAAGAGGCCATTGATGGAATAGAAACCAGAGAACAGGAACGCATAGAAGCTGACATAGAGAGAGACAAAAGGATCTCCAGGAGTGAAACAATATTAAGGGAACCGTGTGACCAATCCAAAAGGAACAATATCCGTATTATACACGTACAAAAAGAAGAAGAAGAGAGAAAAAGGGATAGAAAGTGTCTTTGAAGAAATAATTGCTGAAAACTTCCCCAAACGGGAGGAGGAAGTAGTCAAACAGACCACAGAAATACACAGAACTTCCAACAGAAAGGACCCAAGGAGGACAACACCAAGACACATAATAATTAAAATGGCAAAGATCAAGGACAAGGAAAGAGTTTTAAAGGCAGTTAGAGAGGAAAAGGTAACTTATAAAGGAAAACCCATCAGGCTATCATCAGACTTCTCAACAGAAACCTTACAGGCCAGAAGAGAATGGCATGATATATTTAATGTAATGAAACAGAAGAGCCTTGAACCAAAGATACTGTATCCAGCAAGATTATCATTTAAATATGAAGGAGGGATTAAACAATTCCCAGACAAGCAAAAGTTGAGGGAATTTGCCTCACATAAACCACCTCTACAGCACATTTTAGAGGGACTGTTCTAGATGGGAGCACTCCTAGGACTAAACAGATGTCACCAGAGAAAGTAAAATCACAGCAAAGAAAGCAGACCAAGTACTAACTAAAGGCAAAAAAATAAAATCAACTACCCACTAAAGGCAGTTAAAGGAAACATGAAAGAGCAGAGAATAAAACAACCAACATATAAAGAATGGAGGAGGAGGAATAAGAAGGGAGAGAATAAAAGAATCTCCAGACAGTGTACATAACAGCTCAATAAGCGAGCTAAGTTAGGCAGTAAGATACTAAAGAGGCTAACCTTGAACACTTGGTAACCATGACTCTAAATCCTGCAATGGCAACAAGTACATATCTTTCAATAGTCACCCTAAATGTAAATGGACTGAATGCACCACTCAAAAGACAGAGTAATAGAATGGATAAAAAGCAAGAGCAATCTATATGCTGCTTACAAGAAACTCACCTCAAACCCAAAGACATGCACAGACTAAAAGTTAAGGAATGGAAAAACATAGTTCAGGCAAACAACAGAGAGAAGAAAGCAGGGGTTACAATACTAGTATCAGACAAAATAGACTTCAAAACAAAGAAAGTAACAAGAGATAAAGAAGGAAATTACATAATAATAATGGGCTCAGTCCAAAAGAGGATATAACCATTCTAAATATATATGCACCCAACACAGGAGCACCAGCATATGTGAAACAAATACTAACAGAATTACAGGGAAATTGAATGCAATGCATTCATTTTAGGAGACTTTCACAGGCCACTCACCCCAAAGGATAGATCCACTGGGCAGAAAATAAGTAAGGACATGGAGGCACTGAACAACCCACTAGAAGAGATGGAGCTAATAGACATCTATAGAACTCTACATCCAAAAGCAACAGGATATAAATTCTTCTCAAGTGCACATGCACATGGAACATTCTCCAGAATAGACCACATACTAGCTCACAAAAAGAACCTCAGTAATTTCCAAAAGATTGAAATTCTACCAACCAACATTTCAGACCACAAAGGCATGAAACCAGAAATAAATTCTACAATGAAAACAAAAAGGCTCACAAACACATGGAGGCTTAACAACATGCTCCTAAATAATCAATGGATCAACGAGCAAGTTAAAATAGAGATCAAGGAATATATGGAAACAAATGACACCAACAACACAAAGCCCCAACTTCTGTGGGACGCAGCGAAAGCAGTCTTAAGAGGAAAGTACATCCAGGCACACTTAAGGAAGGAAGAGCAAACCCAAGTGAATAGTGTAACATCACAATTATAGAAACTGGAAGAAAAAGAACAAATGAGGCTTTATGTCAGCAGAAGGCGGAACATAATAAAGGACAGAAAAGAAATAAAGAAAATTGAGAAGAATTAAACAATAGAAAAAATCAATGAAACCAAGAGCTGGTACTTCGAGAAAATAAACAAAAATATAGATGAGCCTCTAGCCAAACTTATAAAGAGAAAAAGATAATCAACACACATCAAAGGAATCTGAAGCGAGAATGGAAATATCACGACAGACTCCACAGAAATACAAAGAATTATTAAAGAACTACTATGAAAACCTATATTCTAACAAGCTGGAAAACCTAGAAGAAATGGACAACTTCCTAGAAAAATAAAACCTTCCAAGACTGACCAAGAAAGAAAAACAGAAGTTAAACAAACCAATTAAGAGCAAAGAAATTGAAACAGTAATCAGAAAACTACCCCAGAAAAACCCCCCCGGGCTAGATGGATTTACCTCGGAATTTTATCAGACATACAGATAAGACATAATACCTATTCTCCTTAAAGATTTCCAAAAATTAGAAGACGAGGGAATACTCCCAAACTCATTCTATGAAGCCAACATCAAACTAATACCAAAACCCGGCAAAGACCCCTCCAAAAGAGAAAAATACAGACCAATATACCTGATGAATGTAGATGCAAAAATACTCAATAAAAGAGTAGCAAACCGAATTCAAAGTATATCAAAAGGATCATACAACATGACCAAGTGGTATTCATCCAAGGGTGGCAAAGCTGGTACAATATTAGAAAATCCATCAACATCATCCACCACCACAACAAAAAGAAGGACAGAAACCACATAATCATCTCCATAGATGCAGTAAAAGCATTCGACAAAATTCAACATCCATTCATGATAAAAACTATCAGCAAAATGGGAATAGAGGGCAAGTACCTCAACACAATAAAGGCCATATATGGTAAAACCACAGCCAACATCATACTGAACAGCGAGAAGCTGAAAGCTTTTCCTCTGAGATCGGGAACAAGATATGGATGCCCACTCTCCCCACTGTTATTCAACAGAGTACTGGAGGTCCTAGCCATGGCAATTAGACAAAACAAAGAAATACAAACAATACAAATTGGTAAAGAAGAAGTTAAACTGTCACTACTTGCAGATGACATGATATTGTACATAAAAAACCCTAAAGACTCCATGGCAGAACTACTAGAACTGTTGTCAGAATACAGAAATGTTGCAGGATACAAAATTAACATATAGAAATCTGTGGCTCTCCTATACACTAACAATGACCAATAGAAAGAGAAATCTGGAAAAAACCTCCATTTACAATTGCATCAAAAAGAATAAAATACCTAGGAATAAACCTAACCAAAGAAGTGAAAGACCTATACCCTGAAAATTACAAGACACTCTGAAGAGAAATTAAAGGGGTCACTAACAAATGGAACCTCATCCCATGCTCTTGGTTAGGAAGAATTAATATAATCAAAATGGCCATCCTGCCCAAAGCAATATACAGATTTGATGCAATCCCTATCATAATACCAGCAACATTCTTCAACAAACTGGAACAAATAGTTCAAAAATTCATATGGAAACACCAAAGACCCCGAATAGCCATAGCAATCCTGAGAGAGAAGAGTAAAGTCTTTGGGATCTCACTCCCCAACTTCAAGCTCTACTATAAAGCCATAGTAATCAAGACAATTTGGTACTGGCACAAGAACAGAGCCACAGAACAGTGGAACAGATTAGAGGTTCCAGACATTAACCCAGACATATATGGTCAATTAATATTTGATAAAGGAGCCATGGACATACAATGGGGAAATGACAGTCTCTTCAACAGATGATGATGTCAAAACTGGACAGCTACAGGTAAGAGAATGAAACTGGACCATTTTCTAACCCCATACACAAAAGTAAATCCAAAATGATTCAAAGACCTAAATGTAAGTCATGAAAGCATAAAACTCCTAGAAAAAAACATAGGCTAAAGTCTCTTAGTCATAAACATGAGTGACCTCTTCTTGAACATCTCCCCGGGCAAGGAAAACAACTGCAAAAATTAACAAGTGGGACTATATCAAGCTTTAAAGAATCTGTACAGTAAAAGTCACCATCAATAGAACAAAAATGTACCCTACAGCATTTGAGAATATATTTCTAAACAAAAGATCCTATAAAGGCGTGACATCCAAAATACTTAAAGAGTCCTCCCACCTCAACAAACAAGAAACAAATAACCCAATTAAAAAATGGGCAAAGGAACTGAACAGAGGGTTCTCCAAAAAGAAATACAGATGGCCAACAGACACATGAAAAGATGCTCATCGCTAATTATCCGAGTAATGCAAATTAAGACCACAATGAGTATCACCTAACACCAGTAAGGATGGCTACCATCCAAAAGACAAACAACAACAAATGTTGGCGAGGCTGTGGAGAAAGGGGAACCCTCCTACACTGACGGTGGGAATGTAAATTAGTTCAACCGTTGTGAAAAGCAGTATGGAGGTTCCTCAAAATGCTCAAAACAGACTTACCGCTTGACCCAGGAATTCCACTCCTAGGAATTTACCCTAAGAATGCAGCACTCAAGTTTGAAAAAGACAGATGCACCCCTATGTTTATCGCAGCACTATTTACAATAGCCAAGAATTGGAAGCAACCTAAGTTTCCATCAGTAGATGAATGGATAAAGAATACACACATATACACAATGTATATGTACATATACACAATGGAATATTATTCAGCCAGAAGAAGAAAACAAATACTACCATTTGCAACAACATGGATGGATGTAGAGGGTATTATGCTCCGTGAAATAAGCCAGGCAGAGAAAGACAAGTACCAAATGATTTCACTCATCTGTGGAGTATAAGAACAAAGGAAAAACTGAAGGAACGAAACAGCAGCCGAATCACAGAACCCAAGAATGGACTAACGGTTACCAAAGGGAAAGGGACTGCGGAGGATGGGTGTGTAGGGAGGATAAGTGGGGGGAAGAATAAAGAGGGTATTATGATTAGCATGCATAGTGTGGGGTTGGGAGAAAGGGGAGGGCTGTGTAACACAGAAACGACAAGTAGTGGTTCTACAACATTTTGCTCTGCTGATGTTTGTGAGGGGGCCTTGGTATAGGGGAGAGCCTTGTAAACATAACATTCTTCATGTAATTGTAGATTAATGATTACAAAATAAAAGAGAAAGAAAAAGGGGATTACCCCCTGATAGGATAAAACTAACTTCAAATCAATGATTAATGCATGCTTTACATATTCTTAATTTTCATCTTTTTAAGGGTATCAGATGGTCAGATATGGAAGTACATTTTTCTGATAATATTCCTTTCAGTTAAAAAAATAAAAAGCAGTTCCTTTGTGGTGATCTCCAATAGGTTCTTCACAATGGTATAAAGGTCATATCAAAGTGTGGGCAAGGGGGTTGTTTGTGTTTATACAGTGGATCAAAGCCTAATTTGGCTACCCAGAAAATGAATTAAGATACAATATGAAGAAGAACTTCCAACATCAACATCCTCTGGAAGAGTCATTCCAGAAGATGTTCATCAAATACTTCAACAAAGATCCAGGCGATGCTGCAGTTGTAGCTGCATCCATCCCACCGGTTCCTGGACTTGCCATGGGAATGAAGAAGGAGATATCTAAGCTGGCCTGTGCATACAGTAAAACAAAAGTTGGACTGTATCTATACTGTCAGATCTCAACCAAGAATTAGGAGAAGTGCAAGTTGCAGTGCTCCAAAATCGTGCAACTATAGACCATCTACTGTTCAAAGAACATATATGATGTGAACAGTTCCCAGGAATGTGTTTTTTTAATTTGTGTGATTTTTCTCAAACTATTCAAATTCAGTTAGAGAATATCCATCATATCATTGGTAAGTTTTCACAAACGCCTAGGGTACCTAACTGGTTTTCTTGGTTTCACTGGAGATGGCTGGTAATTGTACATCTGCTTTTGTTATGTAGCTTTATTCCTATTATGTTGATGTGTGTACGCAATTTAATTAGTAGTTTAAAACCTATACATGCTTATGTTACTCTACAAGAAGGTATGTCAAAGAAATCAGCAATCTTCCCATAGTTTCTTCCATCTGTGACATATAGCTTTTCCTCTTCCTTCCTAATTACAACTCTTTAGTAGAATTCGTGCCTCATATAGAAAATTACTGAGTATCATAATTCTTCCAAGTGGTGAAGATACCTTAAGACAAATGCTGGGCAAAGAAGCCACAGGGCATGACTCTGCAAAGATCTAAAAAGCTAACCTTTTCAAACAATAAGGCTTCCCTCTCACTTACCAACTTAACATTTCCCTGTATGGCCCCGGAAGATGACTGGTTAGCCAGAGACGGGTAAGATTCCTCAAGGGAGGAACAACCTAAGACAGGCACAGTCGCAGGGGGGCCATCAGGTGAGAAACTGGGGATCAACAGAGGTGAGGCTTAGAACCTCACCCCCCCGTTCTGAGAGAAATCTTCTGCATCCATGGATGTTTTATTGCCCTGGTCTAGCTTGGATTAATAATTAGTCTGTAGGCACACACCTGATTATCTACATTTGCCCTCTTACAACACTTACTTATGTTTTCTACCTGTATCTTGTATCTACCTACCACTTCAGCATTTTATTAAAAAAATAATAATAATAAGGGAGAAATGTGGGATTCAAATATAAATCAAGTATAGAAATCAAGTGAATAATCATATCTGACTTGATTGTTTATAGTTCATGATGCGTGGTCGAAATGGACTTT
This sequence comes from Manis pentadactyla, assembly GCF_030020395.1. Classification (NCBI taxonomy): domain Eukaryota; kingdom Metazoa; phylum Chordata; class Mammalia; order Pholidota; family Manidae; genus Manis; species Manis pentadactyla. The sequence goes on along the minus strand of NC_080039.1, from coordinate 5,382,529 downwards.
TATGTGATATGACTGCCTGTGCACTGCTCCCCATGTAAGAACTTGTTCACCATGTAAGAACTTGTTCGTTATGCTTCAGAAGACTGGAGACTGTTGAGAATTAGGCTTGGTGTTGATTAATGATTGTGCATTGAGTCCTCTATACAGAATTTTATTGTTTTTAACATCCATTTGATGAGAAATATGAGATATGCCCTCTCAAAAAAAATTATCTGTAGTTTCAGGTTGTCATTTTTAAAATTTTTAGTGGAAATCTCTTGTGTGTTGAATATCTGTTTTTGTTGCCACCTTGCTAGTCACCATGATTTTCCTTCCTTTTGGGTCTGCATATATTTGGTTCTGAAATGAGTCTCTTGTAGGCAGCGTGTAGATGGGTCTTGTTTCTCCATTCGGGCACCCTGCATCTTTTAACTGCTGCATTTCAGTCTATGTACATTTAAGGTAATGATAGATATGTCCTGACTGCCATTTTACTTTCTGCGTGCTTTTATATCTCTATTCCTCCTTCTTCTCTTATTCTCTTTTATTTGATGGATTTCTTAGTGTTGTGATTAGATGCTTCTCTCTCGGGGATCTGTCGCAGATGTTCGTTTTGTGGTTACCAAAGTTTCAAGGATGCCTTCCTTACTATCTAACAATGTATCTTAAATGACTGGTGTCTCATTTCAAACACAGTATGTAGGTACTGTCTTTTTTCTTTTTCTACCTCTTCCTCCACACTTACTTTGTGTATTAGATGTCATAATCTGCACTTTTTCTATATCCCTTGGCTGATTTTGTGATTAGTTGATCTTGCTTCTGAGTTTTAATTTCATAGTTGCTTGTTAATTAATTGGCTTACCACCTTTACTGTGGGTTGATCTTCACTGATGGAAGCTAGAACTGTTCTATCTACTGCAGTCCCTTGTAAGGCTTGCTTAATGATGAAATCCTTCAGCTTCATTTTGTCTGAATACTGTTTAATCCCTGCTTCAGATTTGGATCAGACTCTTGCCAGGTGGAGGATTCTTCTTCAGAGGTCATTCCACTTCACTGCATTAAATACATCCCGCAGAGGAAAGAATATATAGTGCAGAAAATACCGTGTCTTCAATAAATTCTGTTTGGAAAACTGGCCTGCAACATTCAAAGGCATGGACATAGACCTTCTTTCACCATTCAAAGAAAGAAACATGAGATTAATTAAGGACATAATAAAGAACAGAAACCATAAAATCCTTAAAAGGAGGAATGTACAAGTGAAGTGTTGAGCATTTACATTACTAATATTTTTCTTGTCATCTCTCCACAGCAATGGGGAACAAAGAAAAGTAAGTATGTGGAGGGCATCAGACTAAAAATGACTACACAACAAACTGAAAACTTCTGTACAACAAGGCTAAGTGTGATAATACATTGCCAAATTATATGTAAGGGATCAATTTCTGAAATACATAAAAATAACTCATACAAGTCAGTGCAGTAAAAATTACATGTATTCTGAATAAAAATAAATAAATAATTGGATAAGACATCTTAAAAATCATACAGATGGCTGAAGGATATATGGAAAAATTCTCAACATCACTAATCATCAGGGAAATTCAAATCAAAGCCAAAATGTGGTAATACTTCATAATAGTAAGAATGGCTATTTTTTTAAAAGAAAGGATAAAGATAAAAGAAGGGTAGGTGGAATGTGGGGAAAAGGGGAACTACAGGCATACACTTCTGGGAATGGAAAGGGTCGTGTAGTTGCAATGGAGTGCAGTGTGGATATTTGTCTTTAAGTAAAAAAAATACTGTATACCACAGTTCCTGCAAATCCACCATTGGGAATTTATCCAGACTATAAAATTAGTAATTCAAAGAGATCTACTCATTCCTGCGTTTATTGCTGCATAATTTACTAGCCAACCTATGGAGGCAACTGGAAAGTCCATTGGTAAATGAATGGATACAGAGAAGGTGTGATTTATCATGGTATATTAATAAACCATGAAAAATACAGTCATGCCATTTGCAGCAACATGGATGGACCTGAAGAATAAAAAGATTAAATATATGATTGCCCTTACAGGTGGAATCTAATATGCAAAAGAAATGAACAGACAAAATGAAAACTTAAATACTGACAACAGGGTGGTTATTTTCTTAGGAAGTGAGGTGGTCTGATTTTGATGTACTAGAGGAAGGGATTAAAGAAGTACATATTTATAGTTATACAACCAGTTTGTCACAGGAATAGAAGAACAGCAGATGGACTATAGTCAATAAAATTGTAATATTTTGTATGGTGACAGTGTTACTACATTTAGAGTAGTTAGCATCAGTATACATGTGTCAAATCACAACACTTTATGTATGAAGCCATTATATTATGGTATATAGATTATATTTCCATTAATATATTTTAAAATTGAATATAAACAAAGGATGAAAATTTCCCAGGCTATTGGAGGAAAATATGAAACCAGGTTCAGGACACTAAATACCAAAAATAGGTTGAACTCAACAATGGCTAAACTCAGACACATTAAAATTACATTTTCAAAAATCATAAAGAGACAATTTTGAAAATATCAAGGGACAATTGATTGCCCACATAAAGAGGGTGAATACAATGAGTGGATATACAAGCAGAAACTTGCAGGCTGAGAGAAATGGAATAATGTACCCAAAGGGTTAAAATACTCAAACAAGAATACTACACTCAGACAAGGACTCTGAAGGACTAAACTGTCCTTCAGAACAGAGAGTAAAAAGGTTTACAAAGAAAGAAACAGAATTAATCATTACCAGTTTATGTGAAAAATGTTAAAATGTAATATACAAGCTGAAATAAAAGGATACCAATATATGTAAAAAAAACAAGCAATTTAAAAACTGGTAAATAAAATTATAGTCATTGCCAATTTCTTTAATTTTTTTGTCTGTCACTTTTACAATTTTCTTAAGGTATTATTGATACACACACACACACACTCTTATGAAGTTTTCACGTGAAAAACATTGTGGTTACCAAATTCAACTATATTATCAAGTACCCACCCATACCCCATTGCAGTCCCTGTCCATCAGTGTAGTAAGATGCCACATAGTCCCCATTTGCTTCTCTGAGCTACACTGTCTTCCCCATAATCCCCCCACAATTTCTCTAATATTTTAAAGTGGTACATAAATAACTTACTTCTATAGTTAACAAGATGTGAAACAAACAACTGAAGCATGGTAATGAGTTAAATGGTAGCATAGGAAGATTAACCACTTGTACTTCTTCCAGAAACATGAGCTTGAAGTATTCTGCGCACATGAAAATACCTTTAAGGAGCCAAGAACGAAGAGGGTTTATAGAAGTTGGGTCCTGTAGATACATAAGAATACAATATTTTGAGATACCAGAAAAACTAGGTTCATTCTAGCCTTGTTACTCATCCAACAAACCCAGGCAACATAGTGCATATTTCAACTCCATGTTCTCAGAGAAAAAAGAGAAAGTCTCAATTCACCATAGACAACCCAAACAGCCCACTCCATAGTCCAGGTTGAATCATGTTCCCATGTTGGCTCTGTGGCTGATAAGGACAGAGGCTCCCAACTTGCCCCATATAATGCTGGTACTACCTTTCTCAGTCAGTTCCCATGGCATCAAGTTCTGAGCTCCCAGCTCATCCCCACACCTTCCAGCTTCAGCAGGAACAGACAGCTCATGTGGCATCAGGTTCCAGGAGGACAAACCTACACATTCAATATTGCACTTGAAGATTCCAAAAGGCCACAGCTGGTTTTGCTAGGCCAGGAGCAAACTAGGAACCAAACACTAGATCGACTCTATTGAAACAGGAACACCCAGTTCACCCTGGTTTTTGGAAAGACCATTGTCTCCTGCAACATCAGGCTCCCTTCGGACTCCAGAGAACTAAGACACCCAGCACAGGATGGTACCACTTGATCCCTGCAGCCCTGGATATCTCTAATGACCACAGACTCCTGATAAATACCTGAAAACCCAGACTCCAGGGGTGAACCCATTAACCCATTCTATCAACAAGGACCTGTGCCAAATTGAATATTCAGTATTTCAATCCAGCCGCACACCAGGTCACCCACTTACTCCAAAGCCAGCACACACAGAGATGCCACCAGATACAACAATCTTAATCCATCCTCTAGTTTGGCTGAATGAAAGATGCCTTTGCCTATGGTGACAGTGTGTAAATACTGGAAGGAGTGTGGACTGGAAGGACCATGAAAGGCCAAAAGAGTCATGAATTAACAAGAAGATTTGCACAACTAAATGAAGACAGTATCTCCAATCAGGGACACTAGAGAACTGAGAGCTATGATCTATCAAAACATTCGGAATAATCCTCTTAAATTTAACAGTCAGGAGAGAGTGATATAAATGAGAAGGTGATATAAGTTTTTCCTCACTGCTTCAACCAGAAAGAACTAAAAACTTTTCATGGAAAAGTAAAAAGGACCAAATGCTAGAGTTCCTAAGTCAGGTTTATGTGCCCTTGTTTCACAAAGACCAAGGCAGCCCACACTGTGTAAGGCGAATGGCTGAATGTTGACCACATTGCCTTTCCCCCAGCCCTTCCAGCATTACACTAAGTGTCCTCTATATTACTATTTCCCCTGTGGAAAAAGAAAGCACACATTGGACATCTAGATGTCCTACTGTTGATGAAGCACCATGGGAAGCCACATGGGTATTGCAGATTATCTAGAAGTTGATAATGTGAAATATGATTGTGAAAGAGAAGGGGGGAAGAGGCATGCAACAATACGTGGATCTTGGCAGAACAATTTATATCCTTGAAATGTCCTAGGTGAGTCTGAAAAAAAGGTTTTGCTCAATACAGAGAAAAGCCTGTAATGCAGCTTCACCAGGAAATGTGGACCAGTGAAACTCTACCTTATGTGTTTCCTCAGAGGGAGGATCTCCCCCACACTCAAGACTGGACGGACTACCCAACCACATGAGCTAAGTGATAGACAAGGACTTGCTGCTTATAGTTTCTGGTCCCACCCTAATAGAAAATATAGAAGCTACAAGACCCAGCAATTCTCATTGAGAGAGCACAGAAGCTGGTTATCCTGAGTGAAACCAGTGGTGCGGATTGGCCAGGGACATGAAGAGCAGAAAATTTTGAGTCAAGACAAAAATAAGTGTCTTGACAAGTTTGCCCCCCTGCTACTCCACCAAGACTACAGGGCCAAATCAAAGCCCCGCAAATAGCTGAGTGTAGCTCTTGGAACTGCCTAACCTGAAAGCCTTGTCCGGACACCTAAATGTGATGCCTAGGTGAATTCAGGGTCCCTCTGGTCACATGATTTGAGTGGCAATGTGCATTGACACTTATCTTCCACACCAATTAGAAGACAAACTGATTTATAGACACAAAAATGAGTTAATTGTATCCAGACACCACCAATCAAGATATGTAATCTGAACACATGGGAAGCTCCATTCAAATACGCTGTATACAGTAGCACTTGAAATGACAGGACACACTCTGGTTTCTCCAAGCTTCTGGGAAAACTGGAAACCCTATTCAGGAGGGAATAAATGCACAGCATTGCCAGGCTCATGACCTGGGGCGCATCTTGATGCCCTAACAGTGCAAGGAAGGTAATTCATAAGTCGACCTACTGTTTAATGTAGAACACATTCCTGATCACTTAGGAAATCTGAACATAGAATCCAGGCAATCATAGAGCCCATGGAAACTCCTAGCCTGAAAATGAAACCAGAAGAACAGCCCAGCTTTTCTCAGCAAGGATCTCTGCCCCCAACCAAAAGACAGTGGCCTCTGAAATTTAGTGTCAGTAGCTACCCCACACGCACAAGGACGTTTCCAGCAAGATATCGAAAATCCCAAACTGAGGTAAATAGTGAAGAACTGTGTGCCCAAGCAAACCTGTAATAACTGGAACAGACCATTTCCTCAAATGCATATATGCAACATGAGGAATTGTGGAATAAGAAAAATCAGAGAAATTACACACCACCAGAAGAAATACATGAAAGTCTAAGAACTAGCCCTGAATAATGGAGATCTATGAACTGTCAGGCAAGTATTTCTGAATAATTCCCTTAAGAAAATTGAGTGAAACAAGAACACACCACTAAATAAAATTAACGGAACAAGACATGAACCAAAAATGTTCAACAAAGAAACAGAAACCATAAAAAGCAAATGAATCCTTGAGATAAAAGGTGGAAAAGTTGAAATTGCATAATTGAATAGAGAGCCTCAAAACCACACAGCCATACAGAGGAAATAATCGTTGCTAAAAGTCATAGGATATTTGACATAACACAGAGAAGGAGCACAAATGGAAAATTGAAAAAAAGTTAAGGAAGATTTTATAAATTATAGGAGCAAAACAGGAAAAATATTTGTATTATGAAGACATATGAAACAGGAGAGAATGCAAAGGAAAGACTATCATGAAAGCTATAGTGGCTGTAGACTAATCAGGAAGGGAATTGTGGACATGAAGATCCATGTCAAGTGGAACAAATTAGACTGAACTCTAATTGGAGTAACTAAGGTAATTTAAATGTCCTTATTAAAGAAAATTAAATCAGAAACAAAAGAGAATTCTGAAGGTACCAAGAGAAAAACAGTATGCCCCATATATGCATTAATCTCTATGTTACTGTGGATGAGTCAACAGAACTTTTAAAGCCAGGAAGGAAAATGGATCATGAATTTAAACTATTGAAAGAACAAAAAGTCTGGCAAGAATTATTCCACCTACATGAATATAAATAATACTGTATCAGAATTGTCCTTCAGAAATGGAGAGACAAAAATTTCCCAAAGAAAGTGAAGAGATTTCTTCACTATATATGCCTCATAAGAAAACCAAAACAAGAGGTTTATTTTAGTGGAAGTAAAATAAGGCCAGTTAACATAAAAAACATAAGTTAAAAAAGCACTGTTTTTTGTAAATATTAAGTCAAAGTTAGTTTCTGTAATATGGTGAAAGTGTGCATAAACACTCCATAAAATTAAAGAGCAAACTGTTAAAAATAGCCATACCCACAATAATTTGTTATTGGGTACACAAAAAACATAAAATGTAGGAAAATATAATAAAAGTAACCTAAAATGTGAAAGGATGTAAGAAGAAAAAGGATAAATTCAATGTATATTAAAAAAAATTTTTAGCAGCTTAAAATACGGTATAATAATTTTAAAGTATTTGAGGCGAGTCTCATTGTAATCTCAAGGGGGGAAAACATAATGTTTTATATATATATACACACATATAAACTATTCAATGCTTGAGTTTGCCTACATCTGGGGAAGAAGAGAAGACCTCACAGAAAAGCATCAAGTGGTAGAGCAACACCCAGTGGATCCAAGCCCTCCGCGAACCCTAGCTCCCAGATGGGAGGAAGAGAAACAGAGCAGGAAGGGAGTAGAGACCCAGGACTACTGAATAACCATATGTGCTGTGGGAAAATAAACCCACAACACATCGTGTTCTGAGGATTAGTGGGGTTGGAAAGCAAAGACAGGCAGAATACTCAGAGAGACTGAGATTGCAAATGTTTGTGAAGAACAGGTATGCACAACTGGCCTTTCTGGGAAAAAAGAAAGATGAGCAGTGTAAAGAACTCCCCAGCAGTTAGAGGTGTGCTAGAGGGACAAAGCTTAGTCAGACCTTGCTTCTCAGGAGAAAGGGCAGGTGGAAAAAACCTTCCTGGAATGCTCAGACCAGCAGGTTGGGAACTCTCAGGAGCTTCAGACACTCCATCCCCCTGGCTGGCAGTGCAGCACTGAGGACACCCACTGCTGTACAGTGCTTGCTACTCCTTCCTCCTGGCAGGCACCTGACTGGCTCACCTGCTTCACTGCCTTCATGCCAGGCCTGCCAGAGGGTGGCCCTGCCCATAAAGCTACGGGAGCATAGCACAGACGCTCCCTCTGCACTCATGGCCCACTTGAGCCGGCAGTGGAGGTAGCAGTTACAGCCAGGAAAGCAAGGAACACTCCCAGCCACCTTTTTTATTCTGGCAGGAGCCAGTCTACTCGCTGTAACCTGGGCCATTGCTGCAGGTGCTGAGCAGCTCCAGAGAGTATTCTCCCAGTGCACACAATCAGCTGATGGCCCACAGAGCTCATCTGAAGTCAGATCAATACAAGCAAAGCAGAAATGAACCACACCCACTGGGGGTCCCAAGCAGGAAACTGAGCTTCTGGGTGCAAGAGGGTGCTACCAAAAACATCTTTTTATTCAACAGGGAACGCTAAACAGATTAAGAGCTAAAGGAATATGGTCCAAACAAATTACAAGAAAAAAAAACACCAGAAAGTGGGGTCAGTGAAACAGAAATAACCAATCTTCTTGATGAAGATTTCAAAATAAAAATCATAAATATGTTCACAAAGCTGCAGAAAAATATTCGAGATCTCAGAGATGACACAAGAAAGAGAATCTTTGAAAAATGCACTCTCTGAAATGAAACATATGACTCCCTTCTTGCTCTGTTTCTCTTCCTCCCATCTGGGGGCTAGGGTGACAGGACATACAATCTTTGAAATGTACACTACCTGAGATGAAACATACAGTAGAGGCATTTAAAAGAAGATTAGGTACAGGAGACAATAAATTAAATAGAAATTAGGGAACAGGGGAAAAAACAGGCTCAAAGAGGAAAAAAGGATCTCTAGGAGTGAAAGAACAATAAGAGAGCTGTGTAACCAATCCAAATGGAACAATATTAGTATTAAAGGAGTACCAGAAGAAAAAGAGATAGAAAAAGGGATAAAAAGTGTCTTTAAAGAAATACTTCCTGAAAACTTCCCCATTCTGCAGAAGGAAAGGTCCACTCACATCATGGAAGTGCAGAGATCTCCCAACACAAGGAACCCTAGGAAGACAACATCAAGATATACAATAATTAAAATGGCGAAGATCAGGACAAAGACAGAGTACTAGTAGCAGCCAGAGAGGGGAAAAATCACATATACAGGAAAACCCATCAGTCTATCACTAGTCTTCTCAGCAGAAACCTTACAGGCCAGAAGGGAGTTTCATTGCATACTTAATGCAATGAAGCAGACAGGCCTCCATCCAAGAACACTCTACCCAGGAGGATTATCATTTGAATTTGAAAGACAGATTAATTAATTTACAGGGAAGCAAAATTTGAGCTAATTTACCTCTGACAAACCAACTCTACAGTGTCTTTTGGATGGACTGCTATAGGTGGAAGTGTGGCTAAGACTAAAAAGGTGTCACCAGAGAAAATAAAACCACAGCAATGGAAGTAGACCAATTAATTACCAAGGAAATAATAAATTAAATCAAATACTCACAAAGTTAGACATACACAAAAAGTACAAAACATGACACCTAATATATAAAGAGTGGGGGAGGAAGAAGAAGAAGACAGGGAAAAAAAAACCTTTAGATTGTGTTTGAATTGGCAAACAAGCAATTTAAAATAGACTTCAGATACTGTAAAAGCTAACCTTGACCCTTAGGTAACCACAAATCTAAAGCCAAAAATGGCAGTAAGTACATATCTATTGATCACTCCAAATGTAAATGGACTGAATACATGAACCAAAAGACATAGAATCACTGAATGGATTAAAGAAAAGACCCATCTATATGCTGAATATAAAGAGACTCATTTCAAACACAAACACAAACTAAAAGTGAAGGGATGGAAAAAGATATTTCGTGCAAATAATTGGGGGAAAAAAGCAGAAGTTGAAGTATTTGTATCAGACAAAACAGACTTCAAAACAAAGAAATTAACAAAAGATAAAGAAGGACATTATGTAATGATAAAGTGGTCAGTCCAACAGAGGATATAACCATTATAAGTACCTATGCATCTAATATAGAAGCACCTAAATATGTGAAACAAATACTAACAGAATTAAAAGAAGAAATGGAATGCAATGACTCATCTTAGGTGATTTCAACATACCACTCACACCACAAGACAGAATAACCAGGCATAAAATAAGTAAGGAGACAGCAGCACAGAACAATGCATTAGAACAGATGTACCTAATAGACATCTACAGAACAGTCTTCATAAAAGCATCAGCATACATATACTTCTCAAGTGTACCTGGAACTAGTTCCAGAATAGATCATATCCTAGGCCACCAAGAAGACTCAGTAAACCAAAAATGATTGAAATTTTGCCAGCCAGCTTCTCAGATCACAAAGGTATGAAACTAGAAATAAATTATGCAAAGAAAACAAAAAGCCCACAAACACATGGAGGCTTAAAAACATGCTAATAAATAATCAATGGATCAAAAGATCAAATAATAATAGAGTTCAAGCAATATGGAGACAAATGTGTACAGTAAGTCAACACCCCAAAATCTGTGAGATGTAGCAAAAAGCTATCTAAGAGGAAACTATTGCAATACAGGCATACCTTAATAAAGAAGAACAATCCCATCTGAAAAATCTAAACTCAAAATTAATGAAACTACAAAAGGAAGAACAAATGAGGCCCAAAGTCAGAAGAAGGATGGACATAATAAAGATCAGAGCAGAAATAAAAACTGAGAAGAATAAAGCAATAGAAAGAATCAGTGAAATCAGGAGCTCATTCCTTGAGAGCACAGACAAAATATTGAAACCCTAGCCAGAATTATTAAGTAAAAAAGAGAGTGTAAACACATACACAGAATCAGATATGAAAAAGGAAAAACCACTGTAGAGACCACACAAAAACAAACAACTATTAGAGAATAGTATGAAAAAGTATATGACAACAAACTGGATAAACTAGAAAAATGGACAACTATCAACCAAACTATAACCTTCCAAGCATGACCCAGGAAGGACCAGAAAATATGAACAGACCAACTACAAGCAATGAAATGAAACTGATAATCAAAAAATTACTTAAAAACAGAACACCTCGGCTCTTTATATATTTTGGATGTCAACCCTTATCGGATCTGCCATTTATGAATATATTCTTCAATATTGTAGGATACCTTCCTGTTCTATTGATGGTGTCCTTTGCTGTACAGAATAATTTTAGCTTGATAAAGCCCCACTTGTTCATTTTTGCTTTTGTTTCCCTTGCCCAGGGAGATATGTTCATGAAGAAGTCACTCATGTTTATGTCCATGAGATTTTTGCCTGTGATTTTCCTAAAAGTTTTATGGTTTCATGACTTACATCCAGGTCTTTGATCCATTTCAAATTTACTTTTGTGCGTGGGGTTAGACAGTATATAAAGAGTTCACACACCTCAACAAAGAGCAAACAATTAATTTAAAAAATGGGCAGAGGAGCTGAACAGACAGTTATACAAAGAGGAAACTCAGATGGCCAACAGACACAGGGAAAAAAATGCTCCACTTCGCTTGTCATCAGAGAAATGCAAATTAAAACCACAATGAGATATCACATCACACCAGTAAGAATCACCACAATCCAAAAGACAAACAACAAATGATGGCTAGGTTGTGGAGAAAGGATAACCTTCCTATACTGCTGGTGGGAATGTAAATTAGTTCAACCATTGTAGAAAGCATTATGGAGGTTCCTCAAAAGGCTAAAAGTAGAAATGCCATTTGACCCAGGAATTCCACTACTAGAAATTTACCCTAAGAATGCAGCACTCCAGTTTGACAAAGACAGGTGCACCCCTATGTTTGTCGCTGCACTATTTACAATAGCCAAGAAATGGAAGCAACCTAAATGTCCATCAGTAGATGAATCGATAAAGAAGATATGGTACATATACACAATGGTTTATTACTCAGCCATAACAAAAAAAGAGAACCTACCATTTGCAACAACATAGATGGAATTAGAAGGTATTATGCTCAGTGAAATAAGCCAGGTGGAGAAAGACAAGTACCAAATGATTTTACTAATATGTGGAGTTTAAAAACAAAGAAAAACCGAAGGAACAAAACAGCAGCTGAATCACAGAACCCAAGAATGGACTAATAGTTACCAAAGGGAAAGGGACTGGGGAAGATGGTTGGGAAGGGAGGGACAAGGGTGGGGAAAAAGAAATGGGGCATTACGACTAGCATGTGTAGTGGGGTGGGGAATGGGGAGCTCTGTGCAACACTGAGAAGACAAGTAGTGATTTTACAGAACCTTACTATGCTGATGGACAGTGACTGTGAAGGGGTGTGTTGGGGGGACTTGGTGAAGGGGGGAGCCTAGTAAACATAATATTCCCTATGTAATTGTAGATTAATGATACCTAAAACAAACAAACAAACAAACAAAAAACAGAACACCTGGTCCAGATGGCGTCACAGATGTATTTTACCATTTGTGAAGACCTAATATCTGTTTCCCTTAAAATTTTCCAGAAAGTAGAAGGGGAGGAAATACTTTCAAACTCATTCTAAGAGGCCACCATCACTCTAATAACAAAACCAGGCAAAAACACCAAAAACACAACAAAACATTACAAACAAATATCTCTGATGAATATAGATGCAAAAATACTCAAGAAACTATTAACAAACAATTAAAAAGTGTATCCAGAAGACCATACATCATGATCAAGTGGGATTTATTCCATGGATGTAAGGATGGTAAAATATTTGAAAATTAGTTGTACATGACATTAACAAAAAGAAAGACAAAAACACATGGTCATCTCAATAGATGCTGAAAAATCACTTAACAAAATTCAATATCCATTCATGATAAAAACTCTCAACAAAATGTAAAGGGTAAGTACCTCAACATAAGACCATATACTGAAAACACTCAGCCAAAACCATTCTTTACAGCGAAAAGCTGAAAGCTTTTCCTCTAAGATTGGGAACAAGATTAGGATGCTAACTCTTTCCACTTCTATTCAGTATAGTACTGGAGGTCACAGCCATGGCAATCAGACAACAACAAAAAATGCATCAAGAATCTACCACCAACTACTTGAACTAATACCTGAACTCAGCAAAATTGCAGGATATAAAATTTATAAACAGTCTGTTACATTCTTATATGCTCTCCATTTTTTAGCAGGAAGACAAAACAGAAAAACAAGTCCATTTACAATTGCACAAAAAGGATGAGATACCTAGGAATAAAACTAACCAATGGGTGAAAGACCTATACTCTGAAAACAAGACACTTAGAAATTAAAATTAAGACACTAATAAATGGAAATACATCCCATGGTCATTGATAGGAAGAATGAATATTATTAAAATGGCCATCATATGTAAACCAAGATTCAATGAAATCCCTATCAAAATACCAGTAGCAAGGGGTTAACAACCAAAATATGTAAAGAACTCACATGCCTGAACACCCAAAAAGCAAATGGGCTGAGGATCTGAGCAGACAGTTCTCCAAAGAAGAAATCCAGATGGCCAACGGGCACATGAAAAGATGCTCCACATCGCTCATTATCAGGGAAATGCAAATTAAAACCCACAATTAGATATCACTTCACACCAGTTAGGTTTGCCAACATAGAAAAGACTAGGAATAACAAATGCTGGCAAAGAGGTGGAGAGAGGGGAACCCTCCTACACTGCTGGTGGGAATGTGAACTAGTTCAACCAGTGTGGAAAGCAGTATGCAGTTTCCTCTACTAAAAAGAGAAATATCATTTGATCCAGGAAACCCACTCCTGGTTTTTACCCAAAGAATGTAAGTTACCAGATTCCAAAGGACATATGCATCCCTATGTTTATTGAAGCACTATTTACAATAGCCAAGAAATGAAGGCAAGCAACCTAAGTGCCCATCAGTAGATGAGTGGATAAAGAAGATGTGGTACATATACACAAAGGAATATTATTCAGCCAGAAGAAAGAAAGAAATCCTATCATTTGCAACAACATGGATGGAGCTAGAGGGTGTTATGCTCAGTTTAATAAGCCCAGCAGGGAAAGACAAGTTACAAAAGATTTCCCTCATTTGTGGAGTATAACAACAAAGCAAAACTCAAGGAACAAAATAGCAGCAGACTAACAGACTCCAAGAAGAGACTCATGGTAACAAGAGAGGGGTGGGAGGGAGAGGGCGGGTGTGGAGGGAGGTAGAAGGGCATGGTGGGATATCATGATTAGTGCACATAGTGTGTGTGGGGTCATGGGGAAGACAGCATCGCTCACTCAGAGAGGACAAACGAGGCTGTCTGGCATCTTACCACACCGATGGACAGTGACTGCAATGGGGTATGGGGGTGACTCGATAATAAGGTGAATATAATAACTACATTGTTTTCTTGTGAAACCTTCATAAGAGTGTATATCAATGATACCATAATTAAAAATAAAATACCAATAACGCTCTTCAAAAAACTAGAGAAATTAGTTCTAAAATTTATATGGAACCACAGAATACCCCAAATAGTCAAAGCAATCCAGAGAAGGAAGAACAAAGCTGGGGGATCATGTTCCCTAACTTCAATCTCTACTACAAACCCACAGTATTCAGAACACCTTGGTACTGGCTCAAAAAACAGACCCATGGATCAATGGAACAGAATAGAGAGCCAACACATAATCCTACATATATATGACCAATTAATATATGATAAAGGATCCATGGGCATACAATGGGGAAACGACAGCCTCCTCTGGCGTTGGCAAAACTGGACAGGTATGCTCAAGAGAATGAGACTGGATTATTATATGACCCCATATACAAAAGAAACTCAAAATGGATCAAACACCTGAATGCAAGTCATGAAACCATAAAACCCTTAGAAGAAAACATAGGTGAAACTCTCTTGAATGTAAACGAGCAACATTTTCCTGAACACATCTCTTTAAGCAAGGAATCAAAATCAGGAAAGAGGAAATGGGACTATATGAAACTAATAAGCTTCTATAGAGCAAAAGACACCATCAGCAGAACAAAAATGTATCCTGCAATATGTTAAAATATATTCATAAATGACTTATTTGAGAAGGGGTTAACACCCAAAATAAGAAAAGACACACATGCATGAACAGTCACTAAACTAATAAAATCCCTTAAAAAAATAGGCAGAGAATATGAACTGACAGTTCTCCAAAGAAGAATGTCAGAAGGTCAACAGGCACATGAAAAGATGCTTGACATCCTTAATTATCAGGCAAATGCAGATTAAAACCACAGTGAGATAATCACCTCCCACCAGTTAGGATGGCCAACATCCAAAAGACAAGGAACAACGAATTCTGATGAGGATGAAGAGATAGGGGAATCCTCTTACACCAACGGTGGGAATATAAATTAGTTCAAACATTGTGGAAAGCAATGAGGAAATTCCTCCAAAAAATTAAAAATAGAAATACCATTTGACCCTATGGTAATTCTACTCCTAGGAATTTATCCAAAGAAGTGAGATCCCTGATTCAAAAAGACAAATGCACCCCTATTTTGTTGCAGCACTATTTACAATAGGCAAGATATGGAATCAACCTAAGTGTCCATCAGCAGATGAATGAATAAAGAAGATGTGGTATACATACTTAATAGAGTATTATTCAGCCAAAAGGAGAAAACAAATACTAACATTTTCAACGACATGAATGGAGTATTCCATGAATTGGGGGTAGTATGTTTAGTGAAATCAGCCAAATGATTCCACTCATTTGTGGAGTAAAACAACAAAGCAAAACTGAAGGAACAAAAAGTAGCAGAGTCACAGAGGCAGTAAGGGATGAGCGGTTACCAAAGGATAGGGGTTCGGGAGGGTGGGCGGGATTAAGAAGGGAATTAAGGAGAATTATAATTAACACCCTTAATGTAGGGGGGTCACGGGGAGTCCGTTCAGTATTAAGATGACAGGTAATGCCTCTCTAGCATCTTACTATGCTGATGGACAGTGACTGCAATGAAGGGTGAGGACCTGATAATGTGGATGAATATTGAAACCAGAATGTTGTTCATGCGAAACCTTCATCAGATTGTATATTAATGATAGTTTAATTAAAAAAATCAAAGTCCTAATGCAGTGGTCCTATGGTTCAGAATTGACCTAACATTAAATTATTTTATTTAAAGCATTATTATTAATATTACCATTCAATTAAATACATCTGTAAAAATCAACCAAAGGAAATTAATATTTTTTGGAATGGAGGGATTTTTGCTGTTGTTGCTCTTTTTTAACTTAAAAACTAAAAACTAAAATCAAGAAAACTGCCAAACCAGTAAAACATGCCTTTAACAAAAGTTTTAAATGGAGGATTAACAATCACTTTTAACAAAGATCTTGAGAATAAACCTCTGGTCTGGGCATTTACTTCATATATAATGAAGATGATATAGCTTTCACCTTCTTAAAATTAAAGTCTACAGCCCTTCTACATTGCTGGTGGGAATAGAAAATGTTGCACGTACTGTGGAAAACAATTTGACAGTTCCTCAAAATTCTGGGCATAGAACTAACATATGACCCAGCAATTCCACTTCTAGATACATACGTAAAATAAGAAAACAGGAAATTTTGCAAATACTTGTGTACCAAATTTCATATCACTGTTATTCATAATAGCCAAAATGTGGAAACAATTCAAGTGTCCATTGCCAGATGAACTGGCAATTAAAGTGTGTGTGTGTCTACATACATACATATATATGCATAAGTATGTGTACATAGAAAAGATGTAAACATGTACCTCATATGTTTATACATCTATAAAGTCACATCCTACCACATGTGTGAACCCTGAAGACATGCTAAATGAAAAAAGAGGCCATACACAACAGGACAAATAATGTACGATTCCACATAAAGAAATACCTAAGCTAGGTAAACTCATAGATTCTGAAAGCAGAAGTTACCAGAAGTTGGTGGTAAAGGAAATAAAGTGTTATTGCTTAGTATTTACATGGTTTCCATTTGGGATTATGAACACGTTTTGGAAACAATTGATGGTAGTGGGTACACAGTATTGTAAATGCCAATGAATTGTACACTTCTATTGTATGCTTACTTGTATTTTATTTATTAATGTTTCATGCTGTATATATATCAACAATTAAAATTTGTTTGAAAATAAATAAAATCAACTTTCACTATGTAGGCATTGAGTATCGGGAAACTTACTCTGAAGGAGATCCTATATGTTTAATTTTTAATTCTACAAATCCAAAGGCCACTGTAGGCCTAGCACTAAAGAACAAACAAAAAACAGATACACATTTATTTTAGGAAACTTAATTAATGTTGTCCTCCAAACACAATCTATAGATTCAAAATCTTTTGTGGCAAGTATTGATTAAAGTAGCAACAGGCTGAATGAAACTAGCCATGATCTAATTTCTGGGCATAAACCTCAATTAAAAATTAGTGATGTGAACACTGAGATGAGGCATTAAGAAAAGTAGGAGCCAGAAATACAGGTCGCTCAATTCTGCTCATTTGAAAGATCTTGTCCTAGCTTTTCCCCAACTTTTTGGTAAGAAATTTTCCTGTTGTATCAGGGGACTTATTTATTTTCATATTTTGAAAGCGTAGTGAAACTTTAAAAAAAATTAACTCTAACAGTCTCCACCATTTTGTTTATTTATTTATTTATATTCATTTTATTACCATTAATCTGCAATTACATGAAGAACATTATGGTTACTAGGCTCCCCCCTTCACCAAGTACCCTCCCACAAACCCCATTACAGTCACTGTCCATCAGCGTAGTAAGATGCTGTAGACTCACTACTTGTCTTCTCTGTGTTGCACAGCCCTGCCTATGCAATCCCACATTATACATGCTAATCGTAAGGCCGCCTTTCTTTTTCCCTGCCCTTATGCCTCCCTTCCCACCCATCCTCCCCAATCCCTTTCCCTTTGGTAACCGTTAGTCCTTTCTTGGGTTCTGTGATTCTGCTACTGTTTAGTACCTTCAGTTTTTCTTTGTTCTTATACTCCACATATGAGTGAAATCATTTGGTACTTGTCTTTCTCCGGCTGGCTTATTTCACTGAGAATAATGCCCTCTAGATCCACCCATGTTGTTCCAAATGGTAGGACTCGTTTTTTTTCTTATGGCTGAATAATACTCCATTGTGTATATGTACCACATCTTCTTTATCCATTCATCTATTGATGGACACTGAGGTTCCTTCCATTTCTTGGGTATTGTAAATAGTTCAGCAATAAGCATAGGGGTGCAGATGTCTTTTTCAAATTGGGCTACTGCATTCTTAGGGTAAATTCCTAAAAATGGAATTCCTGAGTCAAATGGTATTTCTATTTTGAGCTTTTTGAGGAACCTCCATACTGCTTTCCACAATGGTTGAACTAATTTACATTCTCACCAGCAGTTTAGGAGGGTTCCCCTTTCTCCGCAACTTCACCAACATTTGTTGTTGTTTGTCTTTTGGAATGTGGTGTTTCTTACTGGTGTGAGGTAATATCTCATGTGGTTTTAATTTGCATTTGTTTGATGACAGGTGATGTGGAGCATATTTTCATGTGTCTGTTGGCCATCTGAATTTCTTCTTTGGAGAACTGTCTGTTCGACTCCTATGTCCATTTTTTAATTGGGTTATTTGTTTTTTGTTTTTTGAGGTGTGTGAGCTCTTTATACATTTTGGATATCAACCCTTTATCAGATCTGTCATTTATAAATATATTCTCATATACTGTATGGTAACTTTTGGTTCTATTGATGGGGTCCATTGCTGTACAGAAGCTTTTCAGCTTGATATAGTCCCATTTGTTCATTTTAGCTTTTGTTTCCCTTGTCCAGGGAGACATGTTCATGAAGAAGTCGCTCACGTTTATGTCCAAGAGAGTTTTACCCTTGTTTTCTTCTATGAGTTTTATGTTTAAATGACTTACATTCAGTTCATTGATCCATTTCGAATTTACTTTTGTGTATTTTTTTAGACAGTGATCCAGTTTCATTCTCTTACATTTAGCTGTCCAGTTTTGCCAGCATCATCTTTGAAGAGACTGTCATTTCCCCGCTGCATGTCCATGTCTCCTTTATCATATATTACTTGACCATATATGTTTGGGTTAATATCTGAGGTCCCCATTCTGTTCCACTGGTCTGTGGCTCTGTTCTTCTGCCAGTACAAAACTGTCTTGATTACTGTGGCTTTGTAGTAGAGCTTGAAGTTGGGGAGCGAGTTCAGCCCCCACTTTATTCTTCCTTGTCAGGATTTCTTTGGATATTCAGGGTCTTTGGAGTTTCCATATGAATTTTTGAACTATTTGTTCTAGTTTGTTGAAGAATGATGTTGGTA
The DNA here is from genome assembly GCF_030020395.1 of Manis pentadactyla. Classification (NCBI taxonomy): domain Eukaryota; kingdom Metazoa; phylum Chordata; class Mammalia; order Pholidota; family Manidae; genus Manis; species Manis pentadactyla. The sequence continues at coordinate 5,363,365 of NC_080039.1, read as the reverse complement.
ATTTGAGAGGGATTGCATCAAATCTGTAAATTGTTTTAGGCAGGATGGCCATTTTGCCAATATTAATTCTTCCTAGCCAAGATCATGGATGAGTTTCCATTTGCTAGTGTCCTCTTTGATTTCTCTTGACTGTCTTATAGTTTTCAGTGTATAGGTCTTTCACTTCCTTGGTAAGGTTTATACCTAAGTATTTTATTCTTTTTGAGGCCATTGTGAATGGAATTGTTTTCCTGATTTCCTTTCTATTAGTTCATTGTTAGTGCATAGGAAAGCCACAGATTTCTGTGTATTAATTTTGTATCATGCAAATTTGCTGAATTCCGATATTAGTTCTAGTAGTTTTGGAATGGAGTCTTTAAGGTTTTCTATGTACAATATCTTGTCATCTGCAAATAGTGACAGCTTGACTTCTTCTTTACCAATCTGGATTCCTTGTATTTCTTTGTTTTGTCTAATTGCCATGGCTAGGACCTCCAGTACTATGTAGAATAACAGTGGGGAGAGTGGGCATCCCTGTCTTGTTCCCAATCTCTGAGGAAAAGCTTTCTGCTTTTCACTGTTCAGTATGATGTTGGCTGTGGGTTTATGATACATGGCCTTTATTATTTTGAGTTACCTCCCCTCATTACCCATTTTGTTTAGAGTTTTTACCATGAATGGATGTTGAATTTTTTCAAATGCTTTTTTAGCATCTATGGAGATGATCTTGTGGTTTTTGTCCTTCTTTTTCTTTATATGGTGGATGATGTTGATGGATTGTCAAATGTTGTACCATCCTTGCATCCCTGGGGTGAATCCTACTTAGTCATGGTGTATGGCCCTTTTGATGTGTTTTTGAATTCAGTTTGCTAATATTTTGTTGAGTATTTTTGCATCTGCATTCATCAGGGATATTGGTCTGTAATTTTCTTTTTTGGTGGGGTCTCTGCCTGGTTTTGGTATTAGGGTGATGTTGGCTTCATAGAATGAGTTTGGCAGTATTCCCTCCTCTTCTACTTTTTGGAAAACTTTAAGGAGAATGGGTATTATATCTTCTCTGTATGTCTGATAAAATTCTGAGGTAAATCCATCTGGCCCAGGTGTTTTGTTCATGGGTAGTTTTTTGATTACTGCTTCAATTGCCTTGCTGCTAATTTGTTTGTTCAGATTCTGTTTTTCTTCCTTGGTCACTCCCGGTAGGTTGTGCTTTTCTTGGAATTTGTCCATTTCTTCTAGGTTTTCCAGCTTCCTAGCATATAGGTTTCCATAGCACTCTCTAATAATTCTTTGTATTTCTGTTAGGTCGCTCGTGATATTTCCTTTCTAATTTCTGAATCTGTTGATGTTTGTTGGTTCTCTTCTTCTCTTAATAAATCTGGTTAGAGACTTATCTCTTTTGTTAATTTTCTCAAAGAACCAGATCTTGGTTTCATTGATTTTTTTCTGTTGTTTTATTTTTCTCAATTTTATTTATTTCTTCTCTGATCTTTATTATATCCTTTCTTCTTTTGACTTTAGGCCTCATTTGTTCTTCCTTCTCCAATTTTGATAATTGTGACTTTAGACTATACATTTGGGTTTGTTCTGCCTTCTTTAAGTATGCCTGGATTGCTATATACTTTCCTCTTAAGAGTGCTTTCACTGAGTCCCACAGAAGTTGGCATTTTGTGTTGTTGATGTCATTTATTTCCATATATTGCTGGATCTCCATTTTAATTTAGTCATTGATACATTGACTATTTAGGAGCATGTTGTAAAGCCTCCATGTGTTTGTGAGCCTTTTTGCTTTCTTTGTACAATTTATTTCTAGTTTTATAACTTTGTGGTCTGAAAAGTTGTTTGTTAGAATTTCAATCATTTTTAATTTACTGAGGCTCTTTTTGTGGCCTAGTATGTGGTCTATTCTGGAGAATGTTCCATGTGCACTTGAGAAGAATGTGTATCCTGTTGCTTTTGGTGTAGAGTTCTATAGATGTCTAATAGGTCCATCTGTTCTAGTGTGCTGTTTAGTGCCTCCGTGTCCTTACTCATTTTCTGTCTGGTGGATCTGTCCTTTGGAATCAATGGTGTGTTAAAGTCACCTAAAATGAATGCATTGCATTCTGTTTCCTCCTTTAGTTCTGTTAGTATTTGTTTCACATATGCTGGTGCTCCTGTGTTAGGTGCATATATATTTATAATGGTTATATCCTCTTGTTGGACTGAGCCACTTATCATTACGTAATGTCTTTCCTTATCTCTTATTACTTTCTTTGTTTTGAAGTCCATTTTATCTCATACTAGTACTGTAACACCAGCATTTTTCTATCTATAGTTTACATGAAATATCTTTTTCCATCCCTTAACTTTTAGTCTCTGCATGTCTCTGGGTTTGAGGTGAGTCTCTTGTAAGCAGCATATAAATGGGTCTTATTTGTTTATCCATTCAGTGACTCTTTGTCTCTTGAATGATGCATACAGTCCATTTACATTTAGGGTGATTATCGACAGGTATGTACTTATTGCCATTTCAGGCTTTAGATTTGTGGTTACCAAAAGTTCCAGGTTACTTTCCTTACTATCTAAGAGTCTTACTTAACTCACTTAGTATGCTGTTACAAACACAATTTAAAGGTTCTTTTCTATTTCTCCTTCTTTTTATTCCTCCTTCATTCTTTATATATTAGGTATCAAATTCTGTACTTTTTGTCTATCCCTTGATTGACTTTGGGATAGTTGATTTAATTTTGCATTTTCTCTGTAATTAGCTGTTCTACTTTCTTTACTGTGGTTTTACTACCTCTGGTGACAGCTATCCAACCCTAGGAACACTTCCATCTATAGCAGGCCCTCCAAAATAGGCTGCAGAGATGGTTTGTGGGAGCTAAACTCTCTTAGCTTTTGCTTATCTGGAAATTGTTTAATCCCTCCTTCAAATTTAAATGATAACCTTGCTGGATAAAGTAAGGTTGGTTCCAGGCCCTTCTGCTTCATGGCATTTAATACATCATGCCACTCCCTTCTGGCCTGTAAGGTTTCTGCTGAGAAGTCTGATGTTAGTCTGATGGGCTTTCCTTTGTATGTGATCTTATTTCTGCCTCTTGGTGCTTTTAACAGTCTGTCCTTAGCCTTGATCTTTCCCATTTTAATTACTATGTGTCTTGCTGTTGTCTTCCTTGGGTCCCCTGTGTTGGGGGATCTGTGGCTCTCCATGGCCTGACAGACTATCTCCTTCCCTGAAGTTTTCAGCAACTACCTCCTCAAAGACACTTTCTATCCCCTTTTCTCTCTCTTCTTCTTCTGGTATCCCTATAATGCAAATAGTGTTCCGCTTGGATTGGTCACACAGTTCTCACAATATTCTTTCATTCTTAGAGATCCGTTTCTCTCTCTGTGCCTCAGCTTCTTTGCATTCCTCTTCTCTAGTTTCTATTTCATTTATTGTCTCCTCCACTGCATCCAACCTGCTTTTAATACCCTCCATCGTGCTCTTCAACAATTGGATCTCTGACCTGAATTCATTCCTGCATTCTTGGATGTCTTTCCGTACCTCCATTAGCATGTTAATGAGTTTTATTTTAACTCCCTTTCAGGAAGAGTCATGAGGTCCACATCATTTGAATCTTTCTCGGGCACTGTATTAACAATTTTACTCTGGACAAGGTTCCCTTGGCGTTTCTTGTTTGTATATGGCGCCCTCTAGTGTCCAGAAGCTCTATTCTGCACCTGCCCAGCCCCTGAAGCAATGTCGGGGGTCGCGGGGGATCGGTACTGGTTCCTGGGGGGAGGAAAGAGCTGTTCCCCACCTCCCAGCTGCTGTGCCTGTCTCCACCACCTGAACCAGTGGGCCGGGCACACAGGTATAAGCTTTTGTCCCAGAGAAGCTGGATATGGATCCCTGCTTTCCACAAGTGGCCGGAGTCCCAGTCTCCCCAGGAACTCTGCCTGTATTAACTTTCCAACCCAGTAGTCATGCGAGTCTCATGAAAGCACCATGAAATGTAGGTTTGTGCTCCCAGAGCAGATCTCTAGAGCTAGGTATTCAGCAGTCCCAAGCCTTCCACTCCCTCCCTGCTCCGTTTCTCTTCTTCACACCAGTGAGCTGGGGTTGGGGAGGGGCTCAGGTCCTGTGGAGCCACAGCTCTGGTACGTTACCCCATTTGGTGAGGTCTGCTCTTTTCTCCAGATGTGTGCAGTCTGACACCATCCATCCTCTTTCCTGATTCTCTGTCAGGATTAGTTGCACCAACTCTATTTTCTAATTGTATTCAGTTTTAGGAGGAAGCCTCTGTCTCTCCTCTCATGCTGCCATCTTTAATCCCCTTTTCCCTGTTTCATTTTTCTTCTTCATGCCAGTGAGCTGGGTGGTGAAAGGGCCTGGTCACACTGGATTAGGTCTTTCATATGTTACCCTGTTTCATGAGGTATGCTCTATTCCTGAGGTCTGTATGCAGTCTGATCAGACTTCTTTCCTGTTGCTCTTTTAGGGTTTGTTGTATTAATTAACTGTATTTTGTTTCTAGGTTTTGGTTTAAAGGAATTGTGAGAAGACAAATTTTTAAATGACATAATATGATTCTAGTCTTCTAGCTATCATTTAGCAGAAATTTTCGTTTGAGTGATTTTATTTGAAATCTTTTATATATTATCTGGAATACTGAATGATGGTACATTAAACTAGTTAATGCACTACTAACAGGTATAATTCAGAGGATTCATATTGTATGGAAGGATGTGTATTGTTTCTCTTAGATTTTTTAATTGATTCATGAAGCCACATTTATTTGATAAATCTACTTTAAAAGAAAATTAGACTTATTATCACTAAATTTATAAATGGCAAGTAGGACAAAATTAAGCAAGTTTATACCTTGTTAACTACTTAAGCTGTGTATCTTTGTAAATCAGTCTAAAATTGTCAATGTCTCTGGCAAGCAAACACCCATTTTCAGAGGTAGTAATGATAGTGGTGTGGTGTAATGTAAATTATGCATCACTTACTACAATGTGTGCTTAAAAATGGATGAAATTCTCACTTATAATTCACATATGAGATTATTTTAAAGTCAGCACACATATTTCATATACAGTTTCTTATTTATCATTTTGGAGAGTCTTCAGTGAATATGTCTTGTTAAGAAAAAGTGTCACGGTTAATAAAACCACAACTATAAAGTTTTATTTACTGGCTAGGAATCACTTTTTATCAGCTTCATGTATAAGATTTTCTCAGGGTAAGAAAGGTGACCTATTTAAAAGTTTTAAATGTATCAGAAAAAATGAGTAATCCACTTTTATTTGAGCTTGTATGTACCAGTGAAATGGCAGTTCATGCAGGGAAGAGAGAATTGTCATTTGTGAAATCTATACTGTGCCTTGACTTATTTATTATTCTGAGTAGCAACTAAAAAATATGATAAAAGATGTCTTTGAGTTGTCTGTATGGAAACTTCTGCTCCTCCTTTTTCCTCCTAAGATGGAAGTAAATATTAGACAACTCAGAACAATCCATTATTCTATATGTTAAGATAATAAATAGAAATAAAGCAAAAGCTTTTCTTAGATCTTCATAAATGAGTAATTCCACCAGAATATTTTTCCTCAGAAAATTAAATAATTGAAACGCTGAAGGACCCTTACTAAATTCTTTATAAAAATGTTATTAATGTAACTACATTAAGATACATAATATTGTAGAGGCGAGTGATAAAATAACAGAATTTAAAATTAAAGTGTAATAATTTATTTTTTTGCCTTTGGGCTGTGAATGGGTGTTTGCAAGAATAGGAACCTTCTCTCAGTTTCTGGAAGAAAATAAAAGAAATTTCCCCCATTGCTGAATCAAGAGAACATCTTTCATTGTCCATCTTCCAGAAGTTAAGTGGTTTGGTACAGTCCCCCTCTCCAAATTGTTTTCTAACGTTTCTTTTTATAAGAATTCTGAGACATTAAGATGTTCTCCAGCAATGATTATTTTGAGTGAATAAATCAAAATACTCCTTTTGAAGGAAAATTTAAATTCTGTTTAAGTGTAATTTAAAATTATAACATTTGGACTTTTGAAAACTAAGTTCAAACACTTAGTACACATCCTGAATAAATCTACCTATTCTCACCTGCTCTTGATTTTTGCAGAGTTGCCCCTTTCATTTTAAAGCTGCAACTTTTGAAAGGTGCAGTTCTTATTCCATATGTTTTAATGAAGTATACAGAGTATCTTTTAATATTTGAAATTATTTCCCCATCTTTCCTGAGATATTAAAAGTCTTATACATTACATAATTTTTCCATAAATAATTTAAATTTTCTAATGATTTCTTGGTGGTCCAACCTTGAAAATCTTTATGAAGCAAGTGTTCCCATACATAGGTTTATTTGAAGACTGGGAGATTTGGTCTGGATAAATGCAGGCACTGTGCATTAGGTTCAGGCTGTTGGCTGGTGCAACAATATGGCTTGGAATGTTAGTCCCCTACCTAACTCGTAGTTTTTTTTAATTAAGGTACATTGAGTAAAAAGCAAAAATTTTACTGTGTAGTTCGTTGAATTTTCACATGTGAATATACCCATATAACCATCACACCCATCAAGATAGCAAACATTCTTACTAATTTTTTTCCCTTCTAACATGTTTCATCCATTTCCCAAAATCTACTCCACCAGTCTGTTCTCTGTGTCTGTGAGTTTATTTCTGGTTTGATTATTTCATTTTTTAGATCCTATATAAAAGTGAATTCAATTGATATTTGTCTTTCCACTTAGTATAATACTCTTGAGGTCCATCAATGTTGTAATAAATGGGAAGATTTCATTCTTTTTTATTGTTTAGTAGTATTCCATTTTATGTACCACGTCTTCTTATATATTTGTTTATTTTCAACAGGTATTGATTTTTAAATTTATTTTTAATTGAAGTATCATTGGTATACACTCTTATATTGTTTCAATTTTACAACTTATCCACTCAACAGTTACCCATATTATTACATCCTCACCTCCACTGTGTAGTGACTGTGTGTCAACATAAAAGACATTACAGAATCATTGGCTATTTTCTCCATTCTGTAGTACCATCACTGTGACCAACTGATACTATGACTGAAAATTTTATGTGTGCCTTCTTCTCCTTCTGGGACTCTTGAATGGAATGTTCACATGTTTTTTGTGGTCCCAGTGGTCCCTTACTCTAGTCTCATTTCTTTCTTCTTTTTGTTTCTAGTGTTCAGCTTAAATACTTTCTTACTGTCTCTTCCAAATCACTGATCTCTTCTTCTGAATCCTCTAATCTTCTATTGCATTTTTCATTTCCTTTATTGTACTTTGCACTTCTGATTGGTGCTTTTTTGCATTTTCCATCTCGTTTTCAAGTCCTCTCAAAGTTCCTCCACTGTTCTCTTAAGCCCAATGAGCATATTTATAACCATTACTTTGAATTCTGTTGGGTAAACAGCTTAACTCTCATCTTGTCCTTTTTCTGAAATTTTCTTCTTTGCTTCAAGCATATTCCTCTCTTTATTTTGTTTGAGTTTTCTGTGTTTGTATGGATGAAATGAAAGTGCTCTCTCACTCACTCTTGAAGGTGTGGCCGAGTGTGGGAGTGTACTCTGAGTAGTCTTAAGTTTGGTGGTTTTGGCTAGCCATCTAGGGCTCTTAGAGTGTGGACCAGGGTTCTATTGTGATGGGGCTACAGGGAAATGGCCAGGAGCTCTGCTGGCAGGGTTTCCCCAGGTGAACAGAGTCCATATAGTGGTGCTATATAGTAGTGGTACTAGGGACAGAAGAAGAATGGGCTGCATGAATCTGAGTGGACCTGCACTAGCAGTATTTTAGTTCCACCTTACTAATAATCTTCTTAAATATTACATTAACAGATTTTACATTTTAAAGGAAACTTTCTCAAAAATTCTTAATTGTTAATACCGAGAGTAAATTCAAGTTAAGAAATAGATATCCAAAAACAGATACTTTGTCAAATACCAAATGAGTCCTTTTGTAGACAGAGAGTATATACTTCTGATATTTTCAGGTATTATGTGTTTATATAAAAGGAGATTTTATGGAGGAATGCTAAGCAGAATAGTTTTTCTTTCAAATTTTTATTCATCTGGTATGTCATATGAGAAGCCTTAAGTATGACAAAATCTTCTTAATATATATGCTGAATAATCTGCTCTTTGAAGAAAAAAAAATACATGAGCGAGTCCTTGGCTCTACTTTTGCTAAATTAGTGACTTTGGAGGAAAGGTCTTGATTCTCTCCAGATCATGAAAATTATGGTATCAGTAAAGGTTTGAAAGGATGAAAGGAGATAAGGTATAAGAAGAGTCCAGAATAACACCTAGCCTTTTGCTAACTTCTCTTTAAATGAGAAGTATTTTTAAACCTGAATTTTCCTAAGACATAATGTTTTTAGGTTTTCAGAATTCATGTTAAATTTATCATCTGAAAGGTGATAGTGCTTTTGTTACATCAGGTTGCTATTTTATAAACAAAAAATTATTTTTCTCCCTTTAGCCTGGCAATATAAATTAGCAGTGAAACGGTAAGAGTGGAACAAATTTCAAAGTGTGAAGTCGGTAATACCCATGGTTCATCTTACCTGGAATAATGGCATGAAATATCAAAGTCTCAGATCCCAAGCTTTTTGAAATGATTAAGTAAGTGGAGTGCTTTCCAAAATTGTTGTAGTGGTGCATCTTTGGAGAGGAGTGCAGAAAAGATAAACAGGTATTGTTTCACTGATTTTTTTTTTCCCCAGAGAACTATATTAGTTCACATCATTACAAAATAGTCTGAAGTTCTCTACTTCACTTTTAAATTCACATGTTAAAAGTATTTTCTTCCTTTCCAAACAATCAGACTATGGCTATTATGATACAGAGAGTGATAAAGATATATATGATTCTGAATGGGTAAATTCATGTATTTGTGCTTTCTCTTGCCCTGCGACCAAGCGATTTCCCAGGATATCTTTAGTTTTAATATAACAAGTCTACCTGCACCAATAGGAAGGAAGAATGATGTAAATTTCCCATAAAGAACTCGCATCTAAAATAGTGATTTAACTAAAAGTAAAATGTTCTTTGTAATTAAATCCTTTAGGTTCTTGATTCACTGCAAATTTTATTAATAATTTGAATATCTATTTTGGTAACTTCTCATTAGTAGCCTTGTTTCTGTTAATTTTTTTTAGTAAGTGCAGTTAGAGTACATTTTTTTAGACCTTGTCACCTAGCAGTGTTTCTGCAGATTGTGATTTACATGCTTTTCTTGCTCCTTACCCTCTTCTCTTACCACTGAAAAGTAATTCTGGTCAAATATTGGGAAATTATACACTAAACATTTAAGCTACTGTGCTTTTTTTGTTATTGAAACAATGTGATTGTTTCAGAGTGGGTGGGAGTTATTGTTCTTGATAAGTCTTTTAAGGGCCTGTGTAATTTCATGTACATTTTGAATGGGAGAGGAAGATTTAGTGTCCCAAACTTACTAGACCAGTCTTTTTTTTAATACTGGCTTATGATAAACAGTTTCAAATTCTATATTCAAAATTTTGTTTTAACAGATACATCCAAATAACGATTGTGAGACCTAGGTAACGGTTCTGGGCACTATTTGATTGAGTGGCTTCGTCTATTTTTGATACATGTTTGAAATATAAAATTAGTAAGATTTGAAAGAGCATTTAGTGAAAACCCATACATAATGTAGCAATTTCTATTTAAAATCCACAGTTTGTGGTCATTTGGGAACTTGTTCATGATACTAATTATAAACTCAAATTCTTGAAAATAACATTATGATCAGAGAAAATGTACTGTTTGTTCCTAATGCATAAATTTTTTAAGGATTTATGCAAAGTGAATCATACTCAACAACCGTTGAGTATGTGAAACACTGTTCTTGACAATGGGGGTATATTCTGTAACATATAACACAAAATCTATGCCTTTGTGTAGTTTAAATGCTAGTGGAACTAGAAACAAATTCCCAATAAAATCAATAAATTACTGTTAGAGTAACATGAGTAAAATAAAACAGACAACTATTTGAATTTTTGTTAAAGGATCAGAGAATGCTGATTTTGCCAAAGTTCTGAAAGCATGATTTCTGTGCTTGGACCTATATAATGAAAGAAGACAACTGTAAGAAAAGCTAGAAATAGAACATTTCAGGCTTGAAAATAAGTGAAAAATTTAAATGAGAACAACTTTGGTGTATTTGTGGGACAGAAAAGTCAATATGACTATTTCAGAATGAAGGGAATAATAGCTTTGGTGATGAGTTCATGCATGTGACCAGGTACCAAATAATAGATGGCCTTGTAGGTAGGGGTAATTCTGAATGGTGTAGGTTACTACTAGAGGATTCAAACAAGTAAAGGGATTAATTCTGTTCTATACTTTTGCAATAAGAATCTTTAATTTTCGGAAAGTGGATTGAAGGGTGTAAGATTAGCAATGCAACAAAATAATTACAGCAATCCACACTACTTCAGTTGAGACTGTAGAAGTGAATAGAGGGATCACACTACAGAGTATTATGAAACTAGAGCTCAAGGGTTTATGCATTGATAAGAGAGTGTGAGATAAGGATGAAAAAGGAATCAAGAAAAGGGGATTATCAACTTGTGTTATTCTTAACTTATTGATTAACATAAAATATGTCTCCCTTCTGTATTTTCATTCTCTCTGCTTAATGTTCCTCTAGACCCTTCCAGTTTGGCAGGGTCTTTCTCAGTATTTGACAGGTGGCACATTAAGACCTGACTTTCCATTACGTGGGATGTTCCCATGCTCTATGGTGAAAGCTTAAATGTATTGTTTTTGTTGTGGCAATGGTACCATTAACCTTCAATATAAAAATTTAGGGGTTATATTCCCCTTGAATTATTGAAAACAGTTTTATCCATAGTTTCCTTATGCATTTTTTAAAAACCTAGATGAATCTTACTTATTTAACTGGAATCTGTTTCACCTGGAATTTCTGTTTTGGTGTGTGGGACGGTTGGTTTTTGAATACTTGATTACAAAATATAAAATCATTTTAAATATTGATATCCTAATTGTAATTTCAGAATTCTACTCCGAACTTTAGTTGTCTAATGTTTAATTAGTACTTCTTTTTCTCATCACTCTGATTCAAATTATTAACTAAATTCAGCAACCTTTGTCAATGTACTTTCACCAGCTAAGAATGCTTATTTATAGTGTCTTTATTAATGAATATTTGAGTACTGATTGAATAGAAGGGCTCCTGCCTAAGGCCTGTAGATTTAGAAATATTTTGTACATATTCCTGTTTTGTATTGTGCCAGTAGGGAAAATAGAGAGAGACAGTGGTGGTGTACATGGGCAAGACACTGCATGTAAATGCATAGATTGAAATCTGTGTATTTTTACATGTAACCATTATATCTCAATTTTAACATTAATGTTCAATCAAAAAAGTTAATATATATCCTTTGGATTCTACAGAAATCAGGAATCTTTGGGAGGAGCTCTTTTTTTCTCAAGAAAGTAGTATGTATGAAGGACAAAAGTATAGAGGAGGAAAGCACAGAATAGAGAGAACTTGACTTGGGAAAAGAGTGAGTACATTAACCCTTTGGGTTTTTATGTCACATAGGTTCTCATTGTCCAGTACTTAGTAAGCTTAGTGAGTTCTGTAATAAGTGATTAACTACAGTTATAACAGTTGTAGGTCACCCATCTAGTTAGAGTCAGCATTTTAAAACACCTATCTGTTCAAGAGGAAAGCATTGGGTTATAATTATGATACATCATCAGTTTGACAGAGTAGCAGGATCGAGAAGATGGATGCAGATTTTATTAAAAGCTGCTGAAAATGCAAGACTTCGGAGAGCCATCGGAAAAGTAACTAACTGGGGAATATTCCACCTAGTAATTGTCATTTCCATCAGAGAATGAAAGCAGTGACAAATAGAACCTCAGAGAATACTTCTGTTTTAAGAACAGGGAAAATAAGGAAAGTAAATGAACCAAAGGTACAGAAGAAAGTACTGTTGCAGACTCATAGGATTTATTGTTGTTTTCCCATAAGCACAGATCAGCTGTGTAATTATTGTATCCACATCATTGCTTTGGTCCTCTGTTGGTCCCTGCCAGCCTCTGACCCACAGATAAGAGGAGACGTGATGAGATATTGAAGGTCTGAAAGGACCAGCCAGGGGATTCAAGATTTAACAGAGCAAGAGTGATGGTGAGAGGGCCCCTCTCATATTTATTCAACAAATGGTTGTTAACGACAATAAAATTCTGTGTAGGGGACTCAATACACAATCATTAATCAACCTCAAGCCTAACTCTCAACAGTCTCAAATATTCTGAAGCATAATGAACAAGTTCTTACATAGTGAAGAAGTTCTTACATGGTGAACAATGCAAGGGTAGTCATATCACAAAAGCTATTTTGGTTGTGATCACGCATCATGAACCATAAACAATAAAATCAGGTATGATTACTCATTTGATTTTTATACTTGATTTATAAGTGAATCCCACATTTCTCCCTTATTATTTTTAATAAACTGCTGAAGTAGTAGGTAGATGTAAGATAAAGATAGAAAGCATAACTTAGTGCTTTAAGGAGGCAAGTGTAGATGATCAGGTCTGTGCCTATAGACTAGGTATTAATCTAAGCTAGGCAAGGGCAACAAAATATCAATGGGTGCAGAAGATTTCTCTGAAAACTGGGAGGGGGTTCTAAACCACACCTATGTTGACCTAGAATTTCTCACCTGATGGCTCCCCTGTGACTGTGCCTGTTTTAGGTTGTTCCTCCCTTGAGGAATCTTACCTGTCTCACGCTAACCAGCCATCTTCTGGGCCAGACAGGCAGATGTAAAGTAGGTAAGTGAGAGAGAATCAATATTCTTTGAAAAGGTTAGCCTTTTACTTCTTTGCAGATTTATGCCCTGTGGCTTCTTTGCCCAGCACTTGTCTTGAGGTATCTTTACCACTTGGAAGAATTATGATACTCGGTAATTTCAAGTATGAGGCATGAATTCTGATAAAGGTCTTTAATTAGGAAGGAAGAAGAAAAGCTATAGAAGCAGCAGATGGAAGAAAACATGAGAAAATGTATTATTTCTTTGACATGCTTCTTGTAGAGTAATGTAAGCATGAATACGTTTTAACAAACTACTAATTAAATTGTGGACACACATTAACAGAATAGGAATGCAGACACATAACAAAAGCAGACCTACAATTACTGATTATATCCAATGAAACCAAGAAAACCAGTTAGGTAACCCAGGCATTTGTGAAAACATCAATAATATGATGGATATTGTCTAATTGGTTTTGAATTGTTTGAGAAAAATCAGATAAATTAAAACAACACATCCAGGACACTTCACATCTCATATGTTGTTTTAACAGCAGATAATCTATAGCAGTGCGATTTTGAAGTACTGCGACTGGTACTTCTACAAATTCTTGGTTAAGTTCCAACAATACAGATGCAGTCAAATTCGTTGTTTTACTGTACACACAAGGCAGCTTGAATATTTCTTTCTGCATTCCTAAGACAAGTCCAGGAACTGGCAAGATTGATGCAGCAGCAACAGTCACAGCAACAGGACCTTACAACTTCAAGTTGTCATCACAATCAGGTGGCACAGCTCGGAGAAGTCTTCTGTGCTTATATCCAGGATGATGTATTAGGGCAGGAAGAATGCGTCCTACACCACAAACACCTCGATAATATGAAGAGAGGGCTTGATACGTTTTTTTTCATTGTTGTGCAGAAGTAAAAGACATTTGAAAAGTTTTTGACAAACCAGAACAAGTTGTATAGGCTGCTTTAAAAGATTTTGTACCACATTTAAAACAGTAACAGTACTTGATAATGAATTAAGGGAGGTTTTTTTTTGAGGAAGGATCCATTGATGGCACTGAGAAAAGGAAAATTATTTATTCTTAGGGTAATGACAGTTAATATTTCCCAAATAATCAGAAAGTGCAACTTGCCAATGAATATTTTCTTGAAATACCTGCATAATATTTTGTTTAGATAATGGAAGAATAATGGGGTGAGGATCTTGACCAATCATGTGTGTTAATCTCTGTCATCCTTTAAGGATAATGGAGGTTACTTTGTCAATGTGAGGTTGTAATGAGGGTTTAGTTTGATACTGCAAAAATATCCATTCTAACGATCCATCACATTGACAGAGCAATCCTGTGGGAGAATGGGGAGTAAAGTAAATTAATAAAAGTAAGGGTTTGTGTAAGTCAATTTTTGATAATTGAGCATTGTAATGTGTTGTTCTATCTGCTTGTGTTCTCCTTCAGCCTTTGAGATTAAGTCTCTAGGACTGTTAATATCTAGGGGTCCCTTCGAGGTATTGAAAAGATGTCGTTTATAAGCAGGAATACCTAATAACGGTTGGATCCAATTGTTATCTACTAAGGGCTTTTGAAAATCATTTAAAGTTTTTAGATGATCTTTCCTTATCTGAATTTTCTGAGGGATTATTGAATTTTATTGAATTTTATTCCCAAAACAATTAATTGTATTTGTATTTGTATTTTTGTATTTGTATTTTATCAGGGGCTATTGCTAAGCCCTGTTGTTTTAATTCAACTCCAGTCTCACTGAGAATAGTAGTAAGAGGTAGATGTTTAGGTAGAGCTATGAGAATATCATCCATATAATGAATGTTATGAATTGAGGGCCATTTTTTACATATAGGCTGAAGAGCCCTGTTCAGTTTACTAAATGGGAAGGCAGGTTTTCCAGCTGCTTGTATATTTTTCCAAGCTTTTAGGCAGCACAGACGTACTTGTGTTACTGCCGTGTCTTTGTACCCAGCTTGTACAAAGATTGTAATTGCATCCAATCTTCTTGTCCTGCTAGTTGTTCAGCAGTTATAAGAATTGGAGGATTGGCATGCTGATTTCTCAAAGCTTGTGATTTTGCTTCCTCATACCACCACATTTTAAACTGTTAAAAATCAGAAGAGTCTAGACAAGTACAAGCCAATAAACCCCAATCATGAAGAATTGTCCTTTCCTGTTCTGCCAACACCTTCAAGAGACGAACAACATATGGAGAATTAGTACCATAAGAGGAAATCGCCTGTTTAAAGTCTTTTAATGTCTTGTAAGGTAAGGTGTATAAAGTGCTTTGACCCCTCCTTGTGGAAAATCACGATCCTCATTTGGCTCAAAAGGAGTCCAATAAACTGGTGCCACTAAGGGTGTCAGGTAAGCATCTATATCACCCTCCCTCTGGGCTTTATGTATTCATGCCGTGAGGGCAGACGCAGCAGGAACAGGAGCTGAGTGTTCCTTACGATGAGAAGAAAGAATGGGACTCTCACCATCAGTCTCTGAAATAGAGGAAGAGGAGGACGACGAGGAGTCAGACAGATGTGGGGATGAAGATCGCTTACTTGATTTCACCACATCATCCAAGAGCTCTCTCTTACACTCCTGTGTATCTGACTTGGTTTCAGAAAGTGGGGGGTTTGCAAAAGCTGCAAGGAGAGAGTGATCAAATTACATAAAGACCAAACAGGCACAGGGATGACATTTCCCTGTCTAGAGCCTTTTAAAGTCTCCTAATACATTATCCCAATCAACTTGTTTAAGGGTTCCCTGTGGTGGCAACAAGTCACAATAATTTTTAATATCTTTGTGAAATTGAGCAACCCGTTTTTAGAAGTTTTCACTCCTGATGTTTTTAGGAGGGTATTGGGTAATTTTAAATAATCTGGTTTAGGTGCTTTAGTTTCATTTTGGCCCATTGTGGTGTCCCTGATGTCTCAACCCTATCCCTACATAAGCTTTCCTGGGAGTCTTGCTGAATCGACGATCTTTGGAGCTTCCCCACTCTGAGTTTCAGGGTCCCTGTTCAGGCACCACTTGTTGGTCCCTCCCTGCCTCTGACCCACAGTCAAGGGAGGAGATGCGATGAAATATTGAAGATCTGAAAGGGACAGCCAGGGGTCTCGAGGCTTAACCGTGCAAGACTGGTGCTTAGAGGGCACCTCTCATTTGTTGATCTAATGGTTGTTAACAACAATAAAATTCTGTATAGGGGACTTAATAGACAATCATTGATCATCCCCAAGCCTAACTCAACAGTCTCCAATCATCGGAAGCATAACAAACAAGTTCTTACATGGTGAAAAATGCAAGGAACTCTTTCGGTTTTGATCACACATCATGAACTATAAACAATCAAGTAATATATGCTTATTCATTTGATTTTTATACTGGATTTATATGTGAATCCCACAGTCCTCAAATCCAGTACTTTGTCAAAAAGGAAGTGGTATTAATTTAACATGTTTTGTGACCTCTTTTGATCCTTTAAAAACAGTCTTTTCCTTGAATTATTTTTCCTCTGCTTTGATTCATTTGATGTTAATCTTCACGCCTCCATCCACACTGTTTCAAACATAAAATAACCCAATTGTGGACTTTCTTAGAATCTGCATTTCTAAGTGAAGCATGCTAATTATTTAAAAGCCTGAAACTCACATCCTTCATTGATCTTAATATCCATTTCTCTCTTGATATGTGCACTTGATTTTTTATTATTTTTATTGCTATTATTTACCATTTAAAATTTCATTTGAATTACATTAAAACATATCATAAGTAAAAGTTATGTATTTTTAAGTATATAAATTATATATAATTTTAAAACAATTGGAAATCAGCTAGTTGTAAGAAGTGTAATGAAAAAGATATGCACAGGTGGTATTCTTTCTTACCTTTCTCCCTAGTTCTTAATTATTCTGAATCTACGGAGTGTGTTGACCATGTGTATAGTGCTTTTTATATCTTCATAGTTCGTTTATACTTAAAGTACAGAAATTACACCAACAAAAAGTAAATGAAAAGATATCTTTTGATCTTCCACTTATCTACTGAGGTATAATGAGAACCTTTTAATTCTTTAATTCAGTGGGTGTTTATTATAAACCAACTTGGTGCCTAGGCACTCTGCAGGGTTCTTAAAAAGAATGATCAGTTCTAAGGTGTTAACATTTAATCAGAAACAGACCATTAAATTATATGACCTTTGCATTATTTAAAAACTTGATATAGAACAATAAAGGGGCACAGAATAAGATCTTTCCAAGAAAGGACTTAAAGTTATGTAGTTCTTTTTCTTAAATCTTTGGGTCAGATGTATTTTCAAATTCAGATTTTTCTTGGTTTTAGAGATTTTTATGATATTTTTTCCCCTACTCACAGTGTCTAGGGAAGCAATCTTATACACACATTCTAACTACAAATAGCCTGATTTTAACACCAAAAAATTTTACAAACAGGAAAATTTGTAGGTATAAATAAGTGATTGGCACTTTATATTGGCACTGGGTGATTTAATAATGGCAAATGATATTTCCTCTTGTGAATTTATAGATTCATTATGGCTTTAAGACTGACTTTCTTTCCTTCCTCAACTAGTCTATTTACTACACCTGTTTTGTTTTTCTCTGTAGTGTTTCAAGTATGGTATCAGGGCTAATTCTATATAAGCTATTTGTCTCAATTAGTCATTAAGTACAATTTTTACTTTCTACAATGAGCAGTTTTACAAATATATACTGATCTTCATTAATGCTGTAGTTCAAATATCCCTTAAAGTAACAATTTGCAAATTCTAGAGTGAAAAGCATACTTAAATATGTTGATTTTTGTCTGCCATTTTAGAAGGCAATGGACTTCATATAAAATATTTTCATTCTGAGTCCTGAAAAATCACTTTTTGTAATAATTCATCTCAGTTTTTAAGTTTATTTTTTGACCTAGTTGTAGAACTTTTCACCACACACTCCTTATATTATAAATGAAGTTCATTTCTTCTGATATCAAACTAAAAGTGAAAGCTTATGTCTTCAGAACAAATAAGGCACAAAGTCAGTAGAAGGAGGAACATAATAAAGGTTAGAGCAGACATGCATAAAATTGAGAGGAATGAAACAATAGAAATAATGAAAGGATGACCTGGTTCTTTGAGAAAATAAACAAAATAGATAAACCGCTAGGCAGACTTACCAAGAAAAAATGGGAGTCTACACACATAAACAGAATCAGAAATGAGATAGTAAAAATCATGGTGGATACCACAGAAATACAAAGAATTATTAGAGGATAATATGAAAAATTATATACTAATTGGGTAAACTAGAAAAAATGGACAACTTTCTAGAAAAATACACCCTTCCAAGGCTGACCCAGGAAGAAACAGAAAATCTGAATAGACCAATTACCATCAAGGAAATTCAATTGGTAATCAAAAACCTACCTAAGAACGAAATTCCTGGACCAGATGGTTTCACTGCTGCATTCATCAAACACTTAATGTAGACCTAGTACCCATCCTCCTTAAAATTTTCCAAAAGTAGAAGAGGAGGGATACTCCCAAACTCATTCTATGAGGCCAACATCACTCTAATACCAAAAGCAGTCAATGACAAAACAAAAAAAAAAAAACTACAGACCAATAGCCCTGATGAACATAGATGCAAAAATACTCAGCAAAACATTAGCAAACTGAATTAAAAATACATCAAAAAGCTCATCCATCATGATCAAGTAGGATTTATTCCAAGGAAGCAAGGCTGATAAAACATTAAAAAATCCTTCAACATCATCCCCCACATCAACCAAAAGAAGGACAAAACCACAAGATCATCTCCATAGATGCTGAAAAAGCATTCTACAAAATTCAACATCCATTTATGATAAAAAAAATTCTCAACAAAATGGGCATAGACGGCAAGTGTACCTCAACATAATAAAGGCCATAAATGACAAGCCCACAGCCAACATCATACTTAAGAGCAAGAAGCTGAAAGCTTTTCCTTTAAGATGGGGAACAGGACAAGGTTGCTCACTCTGCACACTTTTGTCCAACATAGTTCTGAAGGCCTAGACATGGCAATCAGAAAACACAAAGAAGTAAAAGGCATCCAGATAGACAAGGAAGAAATTAAACTGTCCCTTTTTGCAGATGACATGATATTGTACATAAAAACTGTAAAGAATCCACTCCAAAACTACTCGATCTGATATGTGAATTCAGCAAAGATGCAGGATTCAATATTAATACACAAAAATATGTTGCACTGCTATAGATGAACTAGCAGAAAGAGAAATCAGGTAAACAATTTGATGCACGATTGCATCAAAAAGAATAAAATACCTAGGAATAAATGTAACTAAGAAAGCGAAAGACTTATACTCTAAAAACTACAAGAAACTCGAGATAGAAATTAAAGAAGATACTGACAAATGGAAAGATCCTGAGTTCATGGATAGGAAGAATTAATATTATCAAAATGGCTATTCTGCTTAAAGGACTCTACAGATTCAATGCACCCCTTATCAAAACACCAGAAGCATTCTTCAGTGAACTAGAGCAAATAGTTCTATAATTCATATGGTACCACAAAAGATCCCAAATGGCCAAAGGAATCCTGAGAAGGAAGAATAAAGCATGAGGGATTACAGTCCCCAACTTCAAGCTCTATTACAAAGCTACAGTAATCCAGACAATTTGGTACTGGCACAAGAACTGACCCACAGACCAGTGGAACATACTACAGAGCCCAGATATAAACCCAAGCATATATGGTCAATTAATACATGATAAAGGAGCCATGGATAAAAAATGGAGAAATTACAGCCTCTTCAGCAGCTGGTGTTGGCAAAATGGACAGCTACATGCTAGAGAAGGAGTCGGGATTATTGTCTAACCCCATACACAAAAGTAAATTCAAAATGGATCAAAGACCTGAATGTAAGTCTTGAAACCATGAAACTTAGAAGAAAACATAGGCAAAAATCTCTTGAATATAAACATGAGCAACTTTCTCCTGAACACATCTCCTCAGGCAAGGGAAACTAAATAAAAAATGAACAAATGGGACTGCATCTTCTGTACAGCAATGGACACCATCTGCAGAACCAAATGGCATCTTACAGTATGGGAGAATGTATTTGTAAATGACATATCTGACAAGGGGTTAACATTCAAAATATATAAAGAATTCACACACCTCAACAAGCAAAGAGCACATAACTCTTTTAAAAAATGAGTGGAGGAGCTGAACAGACATTTCTCCAAAGAAGAAATCAAGATGGCCAAGATGCACATGAAAAGATGTTCCACATGGCTAATTATTAGGGAAATGCAGATTAAAACCCACAATGAGATATCACTTCCCACCTGTAAGGATGGTCAACATAGTAAAGACTAGGAACAACAAATGCTGGCAGGGTTGCAGAGAAAGGGGCACTCTCCTGCACTGCTGGTGGGAATGTAAATTAACTCAACCATTCTGGAAAGCCATATGTAGGTACCTCTAAAAACTAAAAATAGAAATATGGTTTGATGCAGGAATTCTACTGCTAAGAATTTACCCAAAAAAAACAACCTCTCAGATTCAAAAAGATATATGCACCATTATGTTTATCACAGCACTGTTTACACTAGCCGAGATATGGAAGCAACCTAAGTGTCCTTCAGTAGATGAATGGATAAAGGAGAGGTGGTATATTTACACAATGGAATACTGTTCAGCCTTAAGAAAGAAACAAGTCCTTCCATTTGCAACAACATGGATGGAACTAGAGGGTATTATTCTCAGTGAAATAAGTCAGGCATTGAAAGACAAATGCCAAGTGATTTCCCTCATTTGTGAAGTATAACAACGAAGCAAAACTGAATGAACAAAATAGCAGCATACTAACAGACTCCAAGAAGGGACTTGTGGTTACCAAAGGGGAGGGGTGTGGGAGGCCAGGTGGAGAGGGAGGCAGAAAGGGATTGTGAGGTGTCTTGATTGTTACACATGGTGTGTGGGGGGTCATGGGGAAGACAGTATAGCTTAGGGAAGACAAATAGGGATTCTGTGGCATCTGACTACACTGATGGGCAGTGACTGCAATGGGGCATGGTGGCTACTCAATAATAAGGGTGAATGCAATAACCATATTGTTTTCCTTGTGAAAACTTCATAAGAGTGGTTATCAATCATATCTTCATTTTTTAAATGCTTAAAATCGTGGGAAAAAAGATTATGTCTTCCATTTATGCTGTCCTTGTTTAAAATGGAAGTCCATATAAACTTCTTGGCTAAAATTTTCAGTTGTCACATTAGCAAACAGTTGCTAATGAGACAGAATTTTAATGTTAGATGTGATAATACCAAATGTTCAAATTAGATCAGTTGAATTGTATTGAAAGGAGATGAGAAGAATATACATATGATTTGAAAGGTAATTGCTACAGGAGAGGTAGAGCCGAAATACGGAAGATATAATAGGGTAGATATTGGACAATTGGATGGTTGAGGTGAGGGGAGGAACCAGGGTCACTGGATTTGCAATTGCTTTACTTGGGCAGCAAGCATTTACACTTGTCGTTGAAATTAGGGATTAAGGAGAGGAATGTGTTATTATTAAATGACCATCAACTTAGCTTTTTAAAAAATTGTGTAATTATTTATTTTATTTTACTATCATTAATGTACAATTAAATGAACAACATTATGGTTACTAGACTCCCCTATTATGAAGTCCCCACCACATACCCCATTAAAGTCACTGTCCATCAGTGTAGTAAGATGCCATAGAATCACTACTTCTCTCTGTTATACTGCCTTCCCCATGTCCCCCCACATACATTATATGTGCTAATCTTAATGGCCCTCCTTTTCTCCCCTTATCCCTCCTTTTCCATCCATCCTCCCCAGTCCCTTTCCCTTTAGTAACTGTTAGTCCATTTTTGGGTTCTATGACTCTTCTGCTGTTTTCTTGTTCCTTCAGTTTTTGCTTTGTCCCTATACTCCATAGATGAGATAAGTCATTTGATACTTGTCTTTCTCCTCCAGCTTATTTCACTGATCATAGTACCCTCTAGCTCCATCCATGTTGTTGGAAATGGTAGAATTTGTTTTCTTCTTATGGCTGAATAATATTCCATTGTATATATGTACATATCTTCTTTATCCATTCATCTACTGAAAGACACTTAGGTTATTTCCATTTCTTGGTTATTGTAAATAGTGCTGCGATAAACATATGGGTGCATATGTGTCTTTCAAACTGGCCTGCTGCATTCTTAGGGTAAATTCATAGAAGTGGAATTCCCGAGTCAAAAGGTATTTCTATTTTTAGTTTGGTAGTGCTTGTCAAAGACGTGGGGATGTTGCAGGGAGCATTGACTATTTTCCTTGGTTCTCGTCCCACTGCGACAAAGAATTAAAGGGCAGAGACAGAGTAGTGAATCAGAGTAAAAGTTTTATTTAAAGTTACTTAAAGAGAGAATAGATGCAGCAGTCGACCTTAGGGCAGAGAGTCACCTTGACCCAAATTTTATTGAAAGAGAGAAAGTCTATGCACTTAGAAAGTGTAGGTGACCTCAGAAAGAGGAGCGCCATGAAAGGTTGGGGGTTCCCCCATTTTAAAGAATTTTTGTGTATTATGACAAAGGGCTTGTGGGTGTAAGTGGTCCCTGAATGTTTAAAACTAACTTAACAGAAGAAATGTAATATGTTGACTCCACTCTGAGATACAATAGGCTTGGTCTGGGAGCTTTCAAACAAGACTATCTGCCCAGACTCCTCCCTCAAAGCCCCTGATTTTGGCTGAGCTATTGTCTGTTTGCTAATGAGTATGTTAAGAAACTTACTTAATTGGCTTTGAAAATGCAATCTTATCTTCTAGATGGAATCCTTCTTAGTTTTACTGTTGTTAATGGCTGGGGTTCCTTTCCTTATTAATTGCCCAGGTTGTATATTACTTGATTAGGAAGTGGAGGAGAATAAAAACAGCATATAGGTAAAGGTAAAAAATAAATTTGGCTCATCAAAGATACTTGAGAAAAGAGGAGCCCAGATCACGGCATGAATAAGCAGTGGAAATTTCCTCCTAAAACCATATATATGTTTTTGAAAATACAACAAATACAACTATTCCCAAAATAGAGACCAGTGAATACAGTACAACAGCCAGGCTACATTTACACCTGTGAGAACTCAGCATCACACGAAGTAGGTAAGATACAAGCCATAGCCTAGCAGGTCCCTAGAGTGCCCCCACCCCAGCTCCCCAGTGGGAGGAGAAGAGTCAGAGCAGGGAGGGAGTGGGAACCTAGGACTGCTAAATACCCAGCCCTAGTCATCCGCACTGGGAGCACAGACATACATTGCATGGTGTGCTGGATATTAGGGAAAAGGAACAGTAAAATCTGCAAGCAGATCCCCGCAGACAGCACCCTGGGACAAAAGAAACACAAGTGCTTTTTGAAAGTCTTAAAGGGACAGTGGCCTTGCAGCTAGATGGAAGCATCCTGGCACAGTCAGCCCAGGATGCTGGGTATTCTTAGGAGCTATAGGTGCTCCAGACCCCTGGGCAGCAGTGCAGCTCTGAAGCCCCTCAATGAAGTGAAGAAGGGTTCCCCTTTCTCTAAAACCTTACCAACATTTATTGCTGTTTGTGTTGTGGATGGTGGCCATCCTTATTGATGTGAGGTGATATATCATTGTGGTTTTAATTTGCATCTCTCTGTTGATTAGTGATGTGGACCATCTTTTCACTTGTCTCTTCGCCATCTGAATTTCTTCTTTGGAGAAGTGTCTGTTCAGATCCTGTGCCCATTTTATATTTATATGTATTTATTCATATTTCCAATTCAGGAAACAATCCAATTCCAAATATTGGGACAGATTTTCTTAAATAGAGATAGAATTTCATCAATAAGAGCTTTTTAAAAGTGTATATCAGTAGATGAATGGATAAAGAAGACGTGGTACATATACACAATGGCATATTTTTCAGCCATAAGAAGAAAACAAATCCTACCATTTGCAACAACATGGATGGAGATAGAGGGTATTATGCAAATTGAAGTAAGCCTGGCAGAGAGGATAAGTACCAAATGATTTCACTCATATGTGGAGTATAAGAAAAAAGAAAAACTGAAGGAACAAACCAGCATCAGAATCACAGAACCCAAGAATGGACAATAGTTACCAAAGGGAAAGGGACTTAGGCGGGGTGGGTGGTAAGGGAGAGATAAGGGTGGGGAAGAAGAAAGGAGGCATTACAATTAGCATTTATAATGTGGGTAGGGGGCATGGGGTGGCTGTACAACACAGAGAAGACAAGTAGTGATTCTACAGCATCTTACTACACTGATGGACAGTGACTGTAATGGGGTTTGTGGGGAGGACTTGATGAAGTGTAGAGCCTACTAAACATAATGTTCATGTAATTGTAGATTAATGGTAACAAAATAAAAAAATACAAGTGGGAAAATGAGGTAAGAATTAGCTTAAGTAAAGTTAATGCAACATCAAGTTTGCAAATTCAATTGAACAGAGTTAGAAAGTTCAGAGCTTTTATTACAAGAATGAATTCAAATTATGTTATTTGGTTATGTGTGTTAAAACTGCATAAATTTTACCCTTATTTGTATAATTTGTTCATAGTAAGTTCTGCATTGCAAAGCTTATTATCTAAAAAATGATTTCATCCAATTCTGAATCTGAGGTTCTGTCTGGTTATAGGGAGGAAAGTTAGCACAGCTCAGATTCAATACTTATCCTAATCCACTCCTGCTCTCAGTTCTTTACGTGAAAGAGTACAGATACGTATAGGGATAGGGAAAGAGATTAGATGTCTGCGTGAATGTGTATATTTTCCTGTCCTTTTTGCACTGTCTAGAAATGGTATTTCAAACTTGTTAAAAATTTAATTTTCAGGAAATAGTAAAAATTATTGTGTATAATGAAGACACACTTCATTTTTCTTGAGGCTCACCCTACAAACAGAAAAAAAGGCTAGTTTTGTTGAAGGATGATGTGAGGATGGCTACGGTCTGTACTTCTACAGGGAAGCAATAGAAATGGTTTGAGGGCCTGGACATAGTACGTCCAGGATAATCTTTTACTATAATATTCCTAATGTAAACAAAAATGCCTGAACTCCCAAGAGAGTATCAAATTCAGATCATTTATGTGCTTCATGGTAAACAGCTTTTCCAGTTTATTAGGAAAACTTGACTTAATCCATCTTGAACATTTATTTCCAACTTTGTGTCAGCTTTTTCTTCTTATACTCTACTGGAGGTAAAGAATGCTAGAGTTCTCTGACCTGGGACCTCAAATTTGTCCATTAAACTCATATTTTATTTCACATATTTTTACAAGGCTGTCCAACCGACATCACATTAATGTTACACACAACCTAGAATGGGGTATTTTTCCAGCAAGTCTGTTACTGTCACTATATTTTAGGATTTAAAGGGACATGGAGAGCAGGATTTGCAAAGGAAAATATATGGTTTAGGAGAAAAATCATGAATTTCTTATATGAGAAGTTAGCCAAAGAATACCATAAGGGGGAATTCTACATCTTAGGACTTGAATATATGTGGGATTTTAATGCAATAAAGTTTCTGAGTCTTGCTGGGGGAGAAAAATGAGAAAAGCAAAATGATTCAGATGTAGTTATGACAGAAATCCTACCTTATATTATATAAATGATCACTGAATATTGTCTGTGGTATTGCTCTACAGTGCAAGAAATAGTTTGTCAGAGAAATGTGTTATGGGAGAAGCTACAGTATCCTTGAAAATATATATAATGTTTATGTCACAAGTTTGTGATTATTGTTTTAAGTGAAAAGTCACTATTCAAGATTGTAGTTGTTTTCAGCATCATAAGATTTTAGAAATAATTTGGCTTTATGATGCAAAGTAGAGCTGTTGGCATAATATTTTCTTTCAGCCATGGGTAATGGCCACATATATTTATTTGAGTTATCATTTGTGTTTAATGCTCATGTTGTAGTAAAAACAATACTCATCAATACTGTGCTTCTCTCATTTTTTATGATGATTTATACTGCAAAATATTGAAGAGCTTCCACAAGATGAGCAAATAATTTAAGAAAATTGTGCTTTTGCTAGAGAGCTACATATTTGCAGTTATGTTAGATTTCACATAATGCAGAAAACATGATGCCATTATGTAGTTTTGCACCATTAAATGGGGTGTAATGTGATTTATTATTACTTCCTTTGATGAAGGAAATGAGTAAGCCTTCTGTGCCTCCTATTCTCAATCAGTAGACTACAGGAAGAAAAGTATCAAAACGTTGAACTACATGACCAATACTATGTCATGAAGGCTAAGACCATATTAAATAATTAAACTGTGCCTATTTTTAACTGGATTATTTGCTTTTTCTTTGTTGAGGTGCGTGAACTCTTTATATATTTTGGATATCAACCCTTTATCAGATCTGTCATTTATGAATATATTCTCCCATGCTGTAGGATACCTTTTTGTTTTATTGGTGGTGTCCTTTGCTGTAAAGAAGGTTTTCAGCTTGATATAGCCCCACTTGTTTATTCTTGCCTCTGTTTCCCTTTCTCGGGGACATATGTTCATGAAGACTTTACTCATGTTTATGTCCAAGACATTTTTGCCTTTTTTTTTCTAAGAGTTTTATGGTTTCATGACTTAAATTCAGGTCTTTAATACAGTTCGAATTTATGTTTGTGTATGGTGTTGGACAATGAACCAGTTTCATTTTCTTACATGTAGCTGTCCAGTTTTGCCAAAATCAGCTGTTGAAGATTCTGTCATTTCCCCATTGTACGTGTATGGCTCCTTTATCATATATTAATTGACTATATACGTTTGGGTTAATATCTGTACTCTATTGTGTTCCACTGGTGTGTGGGTCTGTTCTTGTGCCAGTACCAAATAGTCTTAATTACTGTGGCTTTGCAGTACATCTTGCAGTTGGGAAGCGAGATGCCCCTGCTTTATTCTTCCTTCTCAGGATTGCTTTGGATATTTGGGGTCTTTTGTGCTTCCATATGATTTTAAAACTATCTGTTCCAGTTCGTTGAAGAATGCTGTTGGTATTGTGATAGAAATTGCATTGAATTTGTAGATTTCTTTAGGCAGGATGTCCATTTTGTCAAAATTAATTATTCCTAGCCAAGAGCATGGGATGAGTTTCTGTTTGTTAGTGTTCTCTTTAATTTCTCTTAAGAGTGTCTTGTAGTTTTCAGGGTATAGGTCTTTTATGTTCTTGGTTAGGTTTATTCCTAGGTATTTCCACTCTACTTTTCAAAATGGAATCTAAGCATTAAGATGGAGTTCCTCCTGTTCTTCCTATACTGTTTATGTCTCAGCAGTTTTCATCATAGTTGGGAAAAGTTAATCATGATGCTTGCCCCATATCTCTGCCCCACCTCATTCACCCCATTTCTATGTTATATACACAGTTATTGTTTTAGATTTGTTTGGGATGAAGATTTCATTTTTGTATGTGCTTGTTTCCCACCTGCTTGTGCTAGGCTCAGGACATGCACTGACTTATCAATAAAAAAAGAGTCTACACACATAAGCAGAATAGAATTGAGAGGAAACATCTCTACAGACACTCCTGTAATGTAAAGAATTATTAGGAAGTACTATTAAAAAATTATGTGCTGACAAACTGGATAACCAGAAGAAATGGACAACTTTCTAGAAAAATACAATCTTCCATCACTGACCCAGGAAGAAACAGAAAATCTGAACAGACTATTTAACAAGCAACAAAATTGAATTTGTAATCAAAAACTACCTAAGAATAGAATTCCAGGACCATTTGACTTCACTGCTAAATTTTATAAAACAGTGAAGACCTAAAACCATCCTCCTTAAAGTTTTCCATAAATTAGAAGTAGAGGGAATACTTCCAAACTCATTCTATGAGGCATCAACACTCTAACACCAAAACCAGGCAATGACACCACAGAAAAAGAAAATTACATGCCACTATCCCTTATGAACATACATACAAAAATACTCAACAAAATACTAGCAAACTGAATTCAAAAATATGTCAGAAACATCGTCTGTCATGACGAAGTAGGATTTATTCCTGGGATGCAAGGATGGAACCATATTCTAAAGTCCATCCACATCATAAACCACATTAACCAAAAGGAAAACAAGGATATGATTGTCTTCATAGGTTCTGAGAAAGCATTCAACAAAATTCAGCATCCATTTGTGATAAAAAGTAAAGAAAAATGGGTATCAAGGACCAGTACCTCAATGTAATAAAGGCCATGTATGACAAACACACAGCCAACATCATACTTAACAGTGAGAATCTGAACACTTTTCCTTTTAGATAGGGAAAAGACAAGGATGCTCACTCTCCCCACTTTTTCAGGAGTTATGGAGCTGTTAGCCACAGCAATCAGACAACACAAAGAAATTAAAGGCATCCAGATTGGTAAGGAAGAATTCAAACTGTCACTATTTGCAGATGACATGACACTGTACATAGAAAGCCCTAATGACTGCACCAAAAAACTTTGGAACTAAGAACTGAATTCAGTTAAGTTTGAAGGATCCAAAAGTAATACACAATAATGGCTCCATTCTTATATACTAAAAACAAAGTAGCAGAAAGAGAAATCAGGAAAACCCCATTTACAAGTACTCTCAGAAAACAACCTACCTAAGAGAATAAAATACGCAGGAATAAAACTAACCAAGGAGGTGAAAGAACTTTATTCTGAAAACAAAAGACTCAAGAGAAATTAGAGGACACCAATAAATGGAAATCTATCTGGCTCTCATGGATAGGAAGCATTATTATTGTCAAAGTGGCAATCCTTCCTAAAACAATCTACACGTTCAGTGAAATCCCCATCAAAATAACAGCGACATTCTTTAATGAAATAGAACAAACAGTTCTAAAATACATATGGAACTACAAAAGATTCCAAATAGTCAAAGCACTCCTGAGAAAGAGCAAAGATGACGGATTACTAAGCTCCATAACTTCAAGTACAACTGCCAAGACACTGTAATCAAAACAATTTGGTACTGGCACATGAACAGAGCCATAGATCAGTGGAACAGAATAGAGAGTCCAGATATAAACCTACACGTACATGGTCTATTAATATACAACAAAGGAGCTATTAAGATACAGTGGGGAAACTAGCCTATTCAACTGCTGATGTAGGGAAAACTGGAGAGCTACATGTAAGAGAATGAAACTGGGTTATTTTCTAACTCCATACACAAAAGTAAACTTGAAATGAATAAAAAATCTGAATGTAAGTCATGAAATCTTAAAATTCTTGGACAAAAACAGACAAAAATGTCTTAAACATAAACAAGTGCAATTTTTTCCTGAAAACATCTCCTTGGACAAGGGATACAAAAAATGAACAATTGGGAGTACATCAAAAAGCTTCTGTTCATCAAAGGACTCCATTAGCAGAACAAAATGCAATCTACAGAACAGGAGAATATATTCTTAAATGATTCATTCAGTAAGGGGTTTATACCCAAAATATATATAAAAATCTAATATGCCTCAACACCCAAAAAACAACCCAACTAAGAAATGGGCAAATGACATGAACACACACTTCTGCAAAGAACAAATACAGATGACCAAGAGGGACACAAAAGGATGTTTCACATGACTAATCACTAGGGAAATGCAAATTAGAACCTCAAGGATATATCACCACACACCAGTTAGGAAACTACCTATACGAAAGAGAAGTAACAAATGCTGGTATGGATGTGGAGTTAGGGGAACACTTCTGTACTGTTGGAGCGAATGTAGGTTGGTGTAACGAATGTGGAAAGTGATAAGGAGGTTTCTCAAAAAGCCAAAAATAGAAATACCATTTGACCCAGGAATTCCATTCCTATGAATTTACCTGAACCAAACAAGATCTCTGATTCAAAAAGACATATGCACCCTTATGTTTATCACTGCAGTATTTACATTAGCCAAGATATGGAAGAAACTTAAGTGTACATCACAGATGAATGGATAAAGAAGAGGGAGTACATGTGTACAATGGGATATCATTCAACCATTAAAAGAAAAATCCTGCTATTTGCAATAACATTGATGGATCTAGAGAGTATTATGTTCAGTGAAATAATCCAGGTAGAGAAAGACAAATGCCAAATAATTTCACTCTGTTGTGGAGTAAAATAACAATTCAAAACTCAGGAACAAAAAAGATATAGAGTCATAGTTTCTGAGAAGGGACTAATGGTTACCAAATAGAGGTGCTGGGGAAGGTGTGGGGGCTGCTGAAGGGGATTGGGGGCACATTTCACAAACACAATATGCATGGAGCACAGGGATGTTAGTATAGCACAGAGAATACAAATAATGATGGTAACATCTTGCTACATTGATAGAGACTGCAATGTAGGAGGTAAGAGGTATGTGTGAAATGTTAAATCACTGTTTTGTGTATTTGAAACAATAAGATTGTTTAATAATAAGTGGATCTGTGAATAAGTTAAAACAGAGATCAAGCAATACAAGCAGATACATAAAAAAACACCAGCCCAAATCTGTGTGAGGCAGTAAAGACAGTTCTTAGAGGAAAATAGAAAGCAATATAGGTTTACCTCAAGAAACAGAAAAAAAAAAATCCCAAATAAACAGTCTAAAATTACAAAGTAGGAAAAGAGGATAAATGATCTGAAGTCAGTAGAAAGAAGGACATAATAAAGATGAGAACAGAAATAAATGAAATTGATAAGAATAAAATTCAATGAAACCAGAGCTGGTTCTTCAAGAAAATAGATTAGATAAAACCCTAGGCAGACTTAACAGGAAAAAAGAATGTACACACATAAAAAAATCAGAAATGAAGAAGGAATAATTACTACATGTATCACCAAGAATTATTACAAAGAATTATTAAAGAATACTATAAAAAATTATATGCAAATTGGACAACCTATAAGGAAATGCAGAACTTACTGGAAAAGTGCAACCTTTCAAGCCTTAGGAAGAAACAAAAAGTCTGAAGAATCTAATTACCAGCAATGAAATTGAATTGGTGATCAAAAATCCCCCAAGAATCTAAATCCCAGAACCAGAGGGCATCACAAATTCTTTCAAACATTTAAAGTACAGCTAATATCCACAATTCTTAAAGAAATCCAAAAAAGCAGAAGAGGAAAGAATACTTCCAAACTCATTCTGTGAGGCCAGCATCACTCTAATACCAAAATCAGATAATAGACCAATGAAAAGAACATTACAGAACAATATTCCTGATGAACATAGGCACAAAAATCCTCAACAAAATATTAGCAAACTGAATTCAAAAATACATAAAAAATATCATCCTTCATGATCATGATCAAGTGGGATTTAGTCCAAGGATGCAAGGATGGTACAATATTCGTCGATCAACCAATCAGTAACATACATCACATTGACAAAAAGAATAATGAAAACTACACAATCATCTCATTAGAAACAAAAAAAAAAGCATTTGACAGAATTCACCATCCATTCATGTTAAAAAGTCACAACTAACTGGGCATTACTTCAGCATCATAAAAGCCCAATACTTAATAGCAAGAACTGAAAGCTTTTCATCTAAGATCAAGAACAAGACAAGGATGTCCACTCTCACCACTCTTATTCAATATAGTTACTGGAGGTCCCAGCCACATTAGTCAGGCAACACAGATAGATAAAAAGCGTCCAAATTGGTAAGAAAGAAAGAAATTAAACTGTCACTCTTTACAGATGACATGCTATTATACACAGAAAACCCTAAAGAATTCACCAAAATACTAGAACTAATAACTGAATCCAGCAAAGTTTCAAGATACAAAATCAAAACACAAATCCATCACATTCTCATATACTAACAACTAGTAGAAAGAGAAATCAGGAAAACAACTCCATTTACAATTGCACCCAAAAGAAAATACCTAGGAATAAACCTATCCAAGGAGATGAAAGACCTAGTATAGCCAGATGGAAGGGTGTTACCAGACCTGGTGAATCCCATATGAGACCAGGGAAACTGAAATAAGGGGAAGGGTAGTTTGGGAAAAATCATTTTTTATTGCTCACAGCTTGTTCAAATTCACTAACTAGGCCAAGCCCTGGCCAACTTCCCCAGCCACCACTCACACTTTTCCCCCTCACCTTGCTCTCCACTTCCCACCCATCACTTCTAGGAGGAACTCCATTAGCAGGTCTTTGGTGACTGGCAGATGCCCAGCCAAATACATACCAGGAACAGAGCGGAAAAGCAAATGGCTATTATCTCTCCAGCCCTTTCCCAGACAGAGAGGAGGCTCTGCATTGTGAAACACCCATTGATATGTAAATGAACTAGGGCTAGGTGGAAGATTCTGGAAATTTTGAAATTTACCCCACACCTCTACTCTGAAACCCACAAGACACTCATGAGAGAAATTAAAGAGGACACCAGCAATTTAAAGAGGACACCTATCCTGTGCTTATGGATAGAAAGAATTGTCAAAATGGAAATTAAGCTCAAAGCAATATACAGCTTCAATGCAATCCCTACCAAAATACCAATAGCATTTTTCAATGAACTAGAACAAGTACTAAAATTCATATGGAACCACGAAAGACCCTAAATATCCAAAGCAATCCTGAGAAGGAAAAACAAATCTGAGTGTATTATGCTTCCCAACTTCAAGCTCTACTATAAAGCCACAGTAATCAGAACAATTTGGTACTGGCAAAAGAACAGACCCATAGACCAATGGAACAGAATAAAGAGCCCAGATATAAACAAACCCACACATACATAGTCAATTAATATATGATAAAGGAGCCATGGACATACAATGGGGAAATGACAGCCTCTTCAACAATTGGAATAACTGGACAGCTACATGTAAAAGAATGAAACTGGATTGTTGACAAACTCCATACAGAAAAGTAAACTTGAAATGAATCAAAGACCTGAATGCAAGTCATGATGCCATAAAACTCTTAGAAGAAAACAAACAAATATCTGTTGAATATAACATGAACAACTTTTTTCTGAACACATCTCCTTGGACAAGGGAAACAAAAGTAAAAATGAACAATGGGACTACATTAACTAAAAACATTCTGTACAGCTAAGAACACCATAAGCAGAAAAAAAAGGTCCTGTCACATTATGGGAGAACATATTGGTACATGACTGATTTGATAAGGGGTTAACACCAAATTATAAGAACTCATGCCTCGACATCCAAAAAAAAACAAATAACATAATGGATGGAGGACTTGAACAGACATTTCTCTAAAGAAGAAATACAGATTGCCAACAGGAAATTTGAAGATGGACAACAACATTAATCATCAGGTAAATGCAAAAAAAATTGACAAGGAGATAGCACCTCCCTTGGATTATAATGGCCACTGCCCAAAAAGTAAGAAATAACAAGTACTGGCCAGGATGAGGAGAAATAGGAACACTCAAACACTATTGGTGGATCTTCAAATCTGGACAACCACTGTGGAAAGCAGTACAGAACTTCCTCAAAAAGCTAAAAATAGAAATGCCATTTATCCATGAATTATATTCCTGAGAAACTACCCAAAGAAAACAAAGTCCCTGGTTTGAAAGATATATGCACCCCTATGTTTATCACCAAAGTGTTTACAATAGCCAAGATACAGAAACAAAGTGTCCATCCAGAAATGAATGGATAAAGAGTACATAAACACAAATGGAACATTATTGAACACTATAAGAAGAAAACAAATCCTGCCATTTGCAGCAGTACAAATGGATCTAGATGGTATTGTTCTCAGTGAATCAAGCCAGGAGAAGAATGACAAACAGCATATAATCTCACTTCTTTGTAGAATCTAAAAACAGAGAAAAATAGACGGAACACAACAACAATAGGTGCAAAGTCATTGAGAAATGACAGGTGGTTACAAAGTGTGGCAGGGGTTGAGGGGCTTGGCATGGGTGCAGGAGGTAAGCGAGTAAGGGATAAAATGGCACAATAATAAGCAACTACAATATTGATCATGTGGACTGATTTTAATGGTAGGTACTCATCTGCATTAATTCAGGGTGAACAACTGAATCCCATTTACAAAGTAACTAGATTTAATGTGCAGTCACATTCTTGGTTAACAGAGTGACTTCATGTTTTCAATTTTGCTGACACAAGTTACTGCAAATTCTTCAAGATTTCTGCCCAACCAGGAAGCCTCTTCTACCAGGACGCACAGGTGCACCAGCACTTACTTGGCTGGAGAGCAAGATGAGTGGGGCGCTCCACAGACCCTGGGAATCCTGGGCTCGGTAGCAGGCCAAGTTAGCTTCCTCAGTGGTTGCCTGTCTCCTGGGTTTACTGGAGAGTGAGATGTAAGTTCTGGGGCCTGTGGGAATGGGTGTGACTCAAGATGTTATGGAAAAACCAGAAAATCTGGACTGGATCACTGACAGTCAAGTGGCAATTGAAGGTTTTGGAGAGTTGAGTTTTGTTTTACACTACAGGCTCAGAGGGGAGTAATCTCCCAAGGTCTGGGCCTTGAACAAAGACAAGGAGAGAAATTTGTATCTTTCTGCTTCTGTATCTGTAACATTTCTACATGCATAGCAAGCAGGCAGCAAGCAGGTGAAAAAGGAGTTTGGGGGAGTGAGGATGAAGGAGAAGGGGCCAGGAGTGTTTGAGTGTTTCTTTTGAGGAGTGGAGGGGCACCTGGACACAATTGCTGACCTTGTAAATCTTAAATGTTCCCCTTGTCACTACCCCCTCTGATGTCCCCTCAAACATTTCATTTTACGGAGCATCATCCTGATCTATGACTGACCAATAGCCTTGCACAGCCAGTATATGAGTGGTCATGGTGACTCAATTTGTAATAGTGTTTTCTATGAACTTTGTGAGGGTATTTAGTACACAGGGGCCGATAGTGATGAGGAGGAGGCTAGAGATGAGGAGCCCAGCCAGTGGAAGTAACCAGGAGGACCACTGGCTGAGTCCCCACATCACCCCTGTCTCTAATTCCTTTCTCCTTTCTCATATTCTTTCTTTCAGTTCTTTGATTTTTGTGGTTGCTATTTCTGACTGGTTCACATAATAACAGCACTCCTAGCCTAAGAATACACAGGTTCCTCCCTTTTCCGCCATGAGCAGGTCTAGGGCTCATTGGTTTTGGAGCGGGACTGCTGCAAGTGAATTAATCTGACCTTGCAGGGAAAAGAGGGAGTCTGCAACCTTTTCCACGTCCTCATTTAGTTCTTGAGAAAGTTTGTGATCAAAGTGCAGCAAAGAGCCTAAGCTAGCTGCTCCTGGTCCACTTCCTGCAAGTGTTCCCACACCCAACAAAGTCATGCTTAGAACTGTCCATTTTTGTATCCTCGGAAAGGGACCAATAGTGGTGCAACCTCTTGGTCAGACCTGACAGACATGTCAGAGGTGAGGAGGACCAGCGTACATAAACTGGACCAGCTCATCTGGAGGCATCAGAAGGCAGTACTTCCACACAGGACAAAAATTCCCAGGGAAGACAGTAGTGTTTGATTGATTGACAGTGTAGGTTTTGGAACACAACCGGGTTGGGGTGGAGCCACAGCTAATGTTGCCTGCCTTCGAGTTGGTCAGGCACATGATGCTGTCTGAGGTGGGTTACAGCTGGATGTTGTAGGCTACCATACCAATTAGCTCTCTCTTTTTCTGTGATGTATTATTTTTGGCTGCCTGAGTGGAGCTCCAGTATGAGGGCACTGGGGTTCCAATATATGCCCTGTGGGTTAAGGGCAATCAAAGCCAGCAGGTTTGTATCTAGTTGCTGATGTTTCAAATCAGCTCATAGGCTGCTGTAATGACCTGGTTGACCCACTAGAGTCTTAGTTAGTTGTCAGAGTTCTGAGAAATCAATATTGCAGTAAGCTGGTGGCCCTTTAGTCAGTGGCCTTAGGGTCTGCTTGACCTTTTCATCCCTGTCACTTCGTACCTGAACCTGGACTCCCCACCATCAGACATTCCAATGTGTGTGAGCTGGGCCCAGCAGACAGTGGATCCCTTTCTTCACCTAATTGCACAGTCTGAGTCCTGTTTACTTATTGTTCCAGTCCAGTACTTTTTCCCATCCTTAAGGCAAAGGGTGACCCTGCTCTAATCAACTGATCAGGCACTGAACCTGGTCCCTCATTTGTCTGACTTTATGAAACCACACTGAGGTTCCCCAGAAGTCCTGGGGAGGAAGGGAAGAGAAAGAAGGCATATAAATAACATCATAGAGAGGTCCTAGGGATATGCCGACTGAGGCTTGAGTATAGTTAGGAAAGACAGGTAAACACAGCAAAACAAGCTACGATTACCCAATGGACAATAGAAAGGGCAACTTTTTGAGGAACAGTCCAGTCCGAGGGGCAACAGCAGAGAGTCCAATGCCCAGGATGAGAGATACCACTCCAGCGAGGGCCTGGATCCACAGCATGCAGGTGTTCATTAGTCAGAGGATAATCATCAGATTCGGAGGTGGAGAGGATTCTGGAGGCCTAGCTGGGCCTCCACTGATGTATATCTTTGTCTGAATCATGGGCCTTTCTCACTCTAGAATGATGGACCCACGGAGCGATACCAGCCATTTAGAGGGCAGTAGGAGTGGTCTGATCAACAATGTGGGGCTCAGTCCACTGAGATTTGAGGGGGTCCCTTTTCCAACCTTTGGCCCAGACAGACTCTCCAGCCTGGAAGGAATGTACTGGGGTCCCTAAGGAGATCTGGGCTCCTTCTATGGTGTATTGTTGCAGATTATTTAGGGTGGCTCTCAAGGCTTGGAGCTGTTCTCCTGCTCCCTTATATCCCAACTGGTGTAGGTTTTCTGAGACGCTTCCTAGGCACGGGGTGGGAGGCATCCATACACTAATTCAGAGGGGAATAAAGCCTTGAGTCCCAGGTGTGCATCGTGCATGCTGGAGGGCCAGAGGGCAGTAGGTCCGGCCACAGGAATCCACTTTCTTGGCAAAACTTAGCTAGGGTTCCCCTGAGGGTGCGATTCATTTGCTCTACTTTCCCTGAACTTTGTGGCCTGTATGCAGTATGGAGTTTCTAGTTAATGTTGAGAGGTTTAGCTAAAATTTTTACTATGTCTGCTACAAATTCAGGTGCACTGTCACTGTGACTTGTAGATGGTAGGCCAAACCAGGGCACAATTTCTCTCAGGAGGACTTTGTCTACCTCTTGGCTTCATTCTGTCCTGCTCAGGAAGATTTTGACCCACCCAGAGTATTTACACACTATCACTAGAAGGTATCTGAGTCCTCTACTTGGCTGGACATCTGTGAAATCTATCTCAGTCTTCAAAGGGGACAACTCCTGCCCTTTGGACACCTGGCAGGGGTTACGGTGCAGATCAAGCATTGTTTCTGGTGCAAGTCATGCACTGCCCACTTATTGCATGGCATAAATGCTGGCAGCTGGCTGATGTAGTATTGCTTTTTGAGGAGGGCTCCCAGTGCAGTTTTTCCTAGGTGGGTGAGCTGATGGTACTTGCTGCCTAAATGTCTTCTGGTTGCAGTTGGGACAAAGATGTACCTGCTAGGCAGCATCCACCATCCTTTTTCAGTTAGAGTGGCTCCTTCAGCCGTGGCCCAGTCCTTCTCCTTCTCAGTGCACTTGGGTGTAGGTGCCTCCATGCAGGATGTTAGGGCCATAGTGAAGGAAGGAGCTTCACCTGCGTCCTTACTACCTCTGCTCTAGCTGCTTCACCTGCCAGCTGATTCCCCTGTGTTAGAGGGTTGTTTCCCTTTTGGTGTCCTTGGTAATAGAGAATTTCTAGTTCTTTGAGGAGCCAGAGAACCTCAAGGAGTTTTAGTATTTGTTCCTTTATCTTGACTGTTTTTCCTGCTGCTGTGAGAAGATATCTTTCCTTGTAGGTTGCCCCATGTATGTGTACAGTGGCAAAGGCATATTGGGAGTCAGTGTAGATGTTGGTTCACTTGCTCTCACTGATGGTGATTCATGAATCAAGGCATGCAGTTCAGCTCATTGTGCTAACCGTCTAGCTGGCAGGGCTTTTACTTATAAGACCTCAGTGGCCGTAGTTACTGCATAACCTACTCCCCACATACCCTCTTGTAGGTAACTGCTGCCATAACTGAACAGTATGAGTTCTGTATTTTTTACTGCTTGGTCTTGCAAATCTGGATGACTTCCATAGACATTCATCAGTTACTTCAGAGAAGTCATGATCTGGTTTCTCCTTTTTGGTGGGTAGAATGAATTCAGTGTCTGTACTGTTTTAAGAGTGACCCATTGGTTTTCAGAGGGGAGCCACTGGTATTTGTGCCAACCGGGAGTTGGAGAGGAAGTAGTGTCCATTTGTGTTCATGAGGAACACAACAGCATGGGGGACCTTGACATTTAGTTGTCCCAGGGTGAGTTTATCTGCTTCTTTAATGAGTAGAACTGTGGCTGTCAGCACCCTGTGGCAGGGTGACTACCCTGCCTCAACTGGATCCAGTCTTATTTGTTATTGTGTTGTTGTTCTTTCATTTTTAATTTTTATTTTGGAATCATTACTCTACAATTACATGAGGAACATTTTGTTTACTAGACTCCCCCCATCACCAAGTTCCCCCACATTCCCCATTGCAGTCATTGTCCATCAGTGTAGTACAATGTTGTAGAATCACTACTTGTCTTCTCTGTGTTGTACAGCCCTCCCTGTATCCCTCCCACATTGGACATGCTAATCATAATGCCCCCTTTCTTAATCCCACATTTTATCCCTCCCTTCCCACCCATCCTCCCCAGTCCCTTACCCTTTGGTAACTGTTAGTCCATTCTTGGGTTCTGTGAGTTGGCTGCTGTTTTGCTCTTTCAGTTTTTCCTTTGTTCTTATACTCCACAGAAGAATGAAATCATTTGGTACTTGTCTGTCTCTGCATGGTGTATTTCACTGAGCATAATACCCTGTAGCTCCATCCTTGTTGTTGCAAATGGGAGGATTTGTTTTCTCCTTATGGCTGAATAATATTCCATTGTGTATATGTACCACATCTTCTTTATCCATTAATCTACTGATGGAAACTTAGGTTGCTTCCATTTCTTGGCTATTGTAAATGCTGCTATGATAAACATAGGGTGCATCTATCTTTTTTAAACTGGGCTGCTGTATTCTTAGGGTAAATTTCTAAGAGTAGAATTCCTGGGTCAAATGGTATTTCTATTTTGAGCTTTTTGAGGAACCTCCATATTGCTTTCCACAATGGCTGAACTAATTTACATTCCCACCAGCAATGGAGGAGGTCTCCCCTTTCTCCACATCCTCACCAACATTTGTTGTTTGTCTTTTGGATGGTGGTGATCCTTACTGTTATGAGGTGATTTCTCTTTGTGGTTTTAATTTGCATTTCTCTGATGACCAGTGATGTGAGCATCTTTTCATGTGTCTCTTGGCCATCTGAATATCTTGGAGAATTGTCTGTTTAGCTCCTGTAACCATTTTTTAATTGGATTATTTGCTTTTTGTTTGTTGAGGTGCGTGAACTTTTTATATAAATTGGATGTCAAGCCTTTATCAGATCTGTCATTTATGAATATTTCTCCCATACTGTAGGAAGCCTCTTTGTTCTTTTGGTGGCATCCTTTGCTGTACAGAAACTTTCCAATTTGAAGTAGTCCCACTTTTTCATTTTTGCTTTTGTTTTTGTTTCCGAAAGTTAAGTCATTCATGTTTATGTCCAAGAGATGGGTCAGGCTTTTTGACAGATATGCAACTGGTCACTGCCAGTGCCTAGCAATCTGTGTTATAACCCTGAGGGCCACATTTTCCTTTTCATTTATGAAGAGACTGAAGGGCTTTTCCATGTCTAATGGGCCTAGGGCTGGTGTCTGTCCTAAAGCAGCCTGTATTTCCAGGAAGGTGAGTTTTGCCTCTTCTGTCCAGACAGGGAGCTCTTGGTCTGGCTCCCCAAGAGGCCATAGAGGAGTCTCGCCATTGCCGAGAATCCAGGAATCCAGATTTGACAGAACCCAACAGCCCCCAGGAATTCTTATATGCCCTTTTTCGTATGGGGCTGGGATAAGGAGGTAATGGTCTTTTCCTTCTGACCCTCAATTAGTGTGCCTGCCTTTTGGAGTCTGAGCAGGTGTTTCTGGATGCCTGCTCTTGCCTCTTGTGATAGGGGGTACTGCCACTGTCTTTGTTGCTGGGGCCCCGGAGTTAATTCCACAATGACAAGGAGGGCTCAGTTATGAGCAAGGCCAGGTGGGTTGTCTTCAGACCATACTTAGCTCTGAATTCAGGTGGGACACTTGAAGGGTCCTGGGGACAGAATAGCCTGCAATCCTCTTCCCTAGGTGCGGTTAATGCCAGTACAAGGGACCCTGGCTCTTCTTGGCATGGGTTTTGTTTGACGCTGGTGCAACCAGAGGGTTCAAAAGTTATTTGGGCTGTGAGCTTTGAGAGTATATCTCAGCTGAGGAGGGGTATGGAGCTCTCAGGCAGGTAGAGAAACTCATGTCAGCCCTTGTGGCCTCCAAGTTCACATTGGTAGGCTTAGCAAAAGTTTTGCTGGACTGCTTTTGTCCTGGTGGCTCCTAGAATAGTTGCAGTCTTTTTCACTGTAGGTAGTTACAGGGAGGGTGACCACAGAGTGTTCTGCTGCTGTGTTAAGCATAAAAGTCATGTTTTGCCCCCCAACCTTCTTTTCGACCGTGGGCTCATGGGGGCTGAGTGCGCGAGAGCCCGGTGCTTGTCAGTCTGCGACTGCTCCTGCCAGGCAAGTGATCCTTTCTCCTTGAGGCTCATTTCGGTAGCGACCGGGCTTCGGGGCTTTGCCACAGTTGGGACATTCGTTCTTCCAATGCCCCTTCTCTTTACAGTAAGCACACTGGCCCCTGGCTAGGAATGTCCTAGGCTTCCCCACTCTTGGAAGCCAGCTTTTCTCTGACTTTTGGTCATCTCTTCCTTTTAGGGTAGCTACTAGGAGGCTGCATTTTTCTTTATTCTTCTTTCAGCCTCTCTGTCAGCCTCAACTTCTCTTTTTTGATATAGTTTGTGGGCAATTTCAATCAGCTGAGTGATATTCATCCTGGCAAAGCCCTCAAGTTTCTGAGGCTTTCATTTGATCTCTGGGCATCTTGGGCCACGAATGAGGTGTTGACCATCTGCTGGCTCTCTTGTGCCTCACAGCCAAAAGGGGTGTAGATGCGATAAGCTTCACACAGTCTTAAAAATAGTCCCCAGGAATCTCTCCTGGTTCTTGACTGACTTGAAAATACTTTGGTCATATTCATAGGCTTTTTGGGCCTGGCTTTGATCCTCTGGAGGAGGGCATCCCAATAACAGTAGATCTGGTGCTGCCTGTCATGGGTGGTGAAGTCCCACTCAGGGCGCTCCTCAGGGACAGCAATTTCAGCCCATGCAGCTTGATCTAGGCCCCTGGCTGGTGTGTGCTAATTCAGGTTTTGGTGAGCCCCTTTTGTAATCTGTCTCCTCTCTTCCATGTTGTACAGGGTGCGGGAAAGCTGCTGGCAGTCTTCCCAGATCAGCTGATGAGTTTGGAAGAGGGATTCCATGAGATCAACCAGGAGTTATGGCTTCTCCAAGGATGACAGGTTGTTGTGTTCCCAGCTGAGGAGGTCAGTCATGGAAAAGGGTTGATAGTAAAGCATGGACTGGCCTGGCTCAGTGGTCCCATTCTTATCTCACCTCTCAGGCTCCCTCATCTCTTGCACTGGCATCTGTAGGGTGCCTGCTCCCAGCCGAGGGTTCAGCTAGCTGCAGCTCCAGGGTGAGTGGGTCCACTGATTCTGGAGTTGGCATGGAGACAGAAGGGGTGGAATATAAAGAACTGGGTACTGAGTGCTGCCAGAGTTGGTGGTGTATAAGGTGGGAGCAACATTAGCTCTTCCTCTGGATCACCAGCAGGAATTTGCAGAGGCTCAGGCTTTTGTTGATCCTTTGTGTGCTGCTTTGTTGAGGTGACTAAGACCGTACCTTGTCTCTGCCTTTTGCAAGAGAATTGCAACCAAGGGGGAAGAGTCTGGGCAACTCCTAACCAGGAGTCGTTATGTGGGAACTGGTCAGGATGACATGGGTCTCCAGTGATGACCCACCTCACTCAGCAGATTATTGGGACATCTAGGGTTCCTTCTGGAGGAGACCCCACACTAAAAGTGGGCCATTTAGATTCACACAGGGTTTTTAACGTTCCAGGAGTTAATTTTACTGCGAAGTCTCCTGAAAATCCCTTCCTGAAATTTTGATCATGGTGTCAAGAACTGTGGGTTGGCTGTACTCTGACCCCAAGACACGTCAGTGTAATGGTACCACAACAGCAGACAGAGGACAGGTGCCTCCTCTAGGGAGGAGACCAATCAGAAAGTTTCTTTTTGGAAACTTTGGTCAGCCTTGAACAGTATAAGTCCCAGGCCAGGTCAGCTGAAGCTGAGTCACCAAAATGCTGTGATGGCCGACCATGAATGTGGATGAGGGCCCACTCAGAGGCTGTAGTGCAGACCATGGAATCACAGATTCAGTGCACACTGAATGACTTCAGGGGTCTGCAAACACACACACACACACACACACACACATGCACACACGCACACACACACTAGTTTAAACATTGACCCCCTTGGAAAGTCTACCTGTTAGACTTCGGAGAAGTCTCCAGGGAGGTGATCAGGCTCCCCTTCCACCCCAGTGGGTGGGACTGGCTGGGTCAAGGGCCCTGGGGCCTTCCCGGATTTGATGTCAGAACCAGGTCCCCACATGCCAAGCCTGCTTGAGTCCAGCAGGAACAGCGGAGTGGGGCTGGCCCATGGCGACCGGGTGGGGGACTGAGAAAAGATCAGGTAGGGTGCGCCTTCTCCATTGCAGTCCCCTGTTCCATCACCGGCCCACGGTTGCCCCAAGCCGGTGGCAACAATGGGCCAGCATGGTTGGGATTCCTGGTTAGGGAGCCAAATATGAAGGAAAACCTGAAAACCTGGACTGGATCCCTGAGGGAAGAACTTAGCGGCACTCAGAAGTCTTTCAGAGCTGAGTTTTATTTCACACCAGCAGGCTCAGAGGGGAGTAATCTCCAAGGTCTGAGCCCCAAACAAAGACAAGGGGAGCAACTGATACTTTTCTGCTTCCGTATCTGTAACATTTCTATGACGCAGGCAGCAAGCAGGGTGAAAAAGGAGTTTCAGGATGAAGTAGAAGGGACTGGGAGTTGTTTGAGTGTTTCTTTTGAGAAGCAGAGGGGACCACCGGACTGGATCGCTGACCCTGTAACTGTTAAATGTTTTCCTTATCATAGACACGGGTGGCCGCATGTGCCTGGCCCCGTGTGGTCCGCCGATCTGGCGGCCCGCCTCCCCGCACATGGTCGTGTGGCCGGCTCTCTGGGGCTCGCAGCCAGCTCTGTGGACCACGCCTTGGCCAGGGAAGCCCCGGAGGAGACAAGCGCAAATGCCTCGTGGGCTCAGCACCTTGGTGCCCGTGCCCACGTGGCCCTTGCCCCCGTGCAGAGGGCTGCGGCCCGAGTCCTCAACTCTGCAATGGGAAACCGGCCCCCAGCCCATATCCGCAGCTGGGAATAGGGCGGTGCCACCTTCAGGGGTGGGTGGGCGGTATTTCCTCTTGCCCAGAGGTCTCTTGTGATCGTGTGGCAACCTTATGCGAACAGACTGGCTAGAAAACCAGCCTCCCTTCCTTCAAAGCCGGACTTTCCAGAAAAGAGCCTGTGGGTAAAGTAGACGTGTTTCGAAATGACCGTGAACCTCCAGCTTTCTTAAGAATGTTTGCAGCACAGGAGTAGTTTTCCTCTTCTTTGCAAAACTGCACTTCTGTCTCTCCTGTCCCCTTTGTTTTCCCACCACAGACTGGCCTCACCAGTTAAATTGTTGATGCTCACTATTAAAGAGCAGCTGAAAAAAATTCATCCCTCCACCCTTTTCCCATTTCAAAACCAAGTAAAATAGTTTTTGTTTTTAACTTGAAAATGTAAGTGTGAGACAGTGTTCCCATGCTATGCTTACAGAGGTGAGAGGTGTTTGTCAGATGGGCACTGTGCACATTTGGGGCTGCATGATTCTTTGTGCTCAGGCCAACATGCACACAGTAGGCTGTTTAGCAACATCGCTGGCTGCTACTCACTAATGGCAGCAGGACTGTACTCCCTAAGTTGTGACAACCTAAAATGTGCCCAGACATTTCCAGATGTCCCCTGGGGGACAGAATGATCCTAGTTGAAAACTGCCCACTCAGACAAACTCAAGCTGCTTTCTCTTCTCTGCAAGGAGAGTCTAGACATCTCTCCCATACCTCACCATTTTGGGATGATCCCACCCTCCTGCTCGCAGGATCCAAAGTTGGAAGAGCAGTGACTTTAGCATCTGTACAAACCCAGCTTTATTTCAGTGGCTTCAGTCAGACCCATTCCTGTCAAGGATCCAAAGGGCTCTCAAGGAGAAACCAGGGAAACATGCCCCCAAATGGGAAGGTTCTGTCTGAAGCAAGGAGGCTCTAGAATCAGCCTCACAGCCATGGACACCCACTTCACAGCCTTCATCATGCCTCCCTCAGCTCTGACCGTGGGGGCTTTCTTTGGGCCCAGCTGGCAGCCTGGTTTGGAGGGTGAAGAATGACCTCCCTGACCTGCATTGGTCCACCTGGGGTACACTTTGTGACCCCACCCGAAGTTCTTAGCCTTTGCTCTGTGACAGCCGGATCTCCCTCCTTCTCCCCAAAGGTTCAGTCACACATGTCAGAAGGCCTTGCAGCCCATTCTGTCTGTCATGACAACCTGAGCAGCCCTTAACCTGAGGGAAAGGGGACACTGGATTAGCTAGATTGTTCCTAGGAAATTCGTGCTGG
This sequence comes from Manis pentadactyla, assembly GCF_030020395.1. Taxonomy (NCBI): domain Eukaryota; kingdom Metazoa; phylum Chordata; class Mammalia; order Pholidota; family Manidae; genus Manis; species Manis pentadactyla. Next base: position 5,318,722 of record NC_080039.1, on the reverse strand, counting down.
CCACTGAAGATTGCCATCATCCTATGAATTCACAAATTATACCTTTGTCATTTCCTGGAATTTTATAGTTATTGACATTAAGCTTACCGGTTCTCAGATTTAAGGATTTGCTTCTTTATCTTTCTGAAAACCAACTTGACACTTCTCTGCCTTCAGCTGATGGCCTGTCAACATTTTCTTAGAAGTGACAAAAAAGGTATTGTGGCCCACGCCCTGGGCTGGAACCCATTTAGACTTGTAGAATAGAGTCCTGTGACCCAGCAAGGCACCTATGAGTGGGCCACAAAGTGAAAGAAAAGCATGTTTGGGTACCATTGTTCTTAAGAGAGAATCAGTGAGAACTGCCAGGCATCTATCAAGTGGGGCCCGTGTGTAAGTTCCAGTAACAGAGCTGAAGGAATAGGCGGCCACATGACTACCATGCACGGAGTGTTTACTGGGCATGTTGAAGAACCTAGCCCGGTTTATGCCTCTTAGTGTCGACGTGCTGAGGACAACTACTCCTCCTCAGGTACTGCTCCATGTTTATAGGTGGAGAGCCTGGGGGACTGAGGTAAATACCAAGCCGAGGTCAAACTGTAAGGGGCTGTTGAAGATGCTGAGTGTCACACTGTTGGCTCTGCTACCTTTCCCATTTCAGGCACCTGCCAGCAGGCAACACGTTAGATTCTGGCCTGGGGTGCGGTGGCCGTGCAGGCAGGTTGAGGAGTTTGTAAGTCACACAAAGGCCTACAGAGTGTATATAATGATGGCTCTGATCGATACACCTCATTGGTAACATTAAGGTGTGACTTCCATTTTCTACCACAAACTATACATATGAGCCCTGGCTGATTTTTGTGACTTCTGGAGTGGAAGTCTATATTCCCTGAGCTCTGAAGTTCTCATGGAATGACTGTCCAGAAGAAGTCCATACTGCACAGCTCAGGAGGAGCCTGGGAATAGCAGCTCATCAAGGTTCATGAGAAAGTGCAGCGGACACGGCTGTGTGTCCCCCACGATCTGGTTTTCTTCTCTCCTACGCATGTCCCAGAGCCAAATTTCCCAGCCATGTGGCTGGGACTAGTCACTGTTAAGAGAGCAGATGTACTGCACCCCACTGCCTGGCCAGCCTCTGAAGTGCCCCCTGAGTGATGTTCCACATGCCTTTCACTTCAGATTGAGGCAAACAGGCCCAGAGAACTCACCATCTACCTGTTGAGGAAAAGTGGCTACAAAATGGAAGGGACTGGAGTCTCCGAGTCATAGCTTGCAGGACACAACCTGAGGCAGAAATACAACTACACCGTGGGAAGTCACTGTTGTTTCATCTTTTGTTACAGCAACTCATGCTCCCCAAAGAACAGAAAACTCCTGAGCATTTCTGGATGGCAGTACATTAAATGGAGAATTGCCGACTTAATAATATTGAGTCATCTCATCCATGAACAGTGTCTATGTCTTTATTAACTTACTTGTCTTTCACAAAGTTAATCTCATTTTAAAAGTCTTAAATGAGATTCTTTTCTTTCCCCTTGAGAATCTCGCACATCTTCCACTCAGATTTATTCCTTTGACCACTGTTGGTTTTCTTACCATTGTAAATAGCATATTTTTTGTTGTAATGAATTTTTTAAATTAAGGTATCACCGATATGCACTATTATAAAGTTTCCACATGAAAAAATAATGTCGTTACTACATTCATACATATCAAGTCTCCCCATACCCCATTGCTGTCACCATCCATCAGTGTAGTAAGACACCACTGAGTCACTACTTGTCTCTCTGTGCTACACTGTCTTCCCATGGTTTCCCCCCCACACCATGTGTGCCAATCATAATGCCCCTCAATCCCCTTCTCCCTTCCTCCCGACCCATCCTTCCCACCTCTCCCCTTTGGTAACCACTTGTTCCTTCTTGGAGTTTGTTTATAAGTCTTGTAAATAGCATTTATTTTAAATCACATTTTTAAAAATTTGTCCCTGGTATATAGGAATGCAGTTGGATTTATTTTTAAACATCTCTGCTGAGATACACTTTGTATACCATAATATTCACTCATTTAAGGTATAGAGTTTGAAGCATTTTTAGTAAATGTATGTAATTGTAGTACCATGACCACAACGCAGTTTTGGAACATACCTGTCTGCCCACAATGTTCCCCATTGCCCACTTGCCAGCATTTCCACTCCTGCCTCAGCACAAGAAAACCACTGCTTTATTTCTTTCTCCATACTGTTGCCCTCCCTAGAAAAATCCCTATACATGGAATCATGACCATGTAGTCTTTTCTTGGATATTCTACATAATCATGTTACCTCTGAAAATTTTCACTTTTGTTTCTTTGTGTGCAGTCTTTCCTCTCATTTTTCACCTTCTGGCTTTTTTTTTAGTGGCTACCCTTAACATTCTAACATACAGAACATGCTTATAATCCAAAGTTAATCAATGACTCAGAATACACAAGGACATTAAAAAGTTCTAGCCCTAAATTTTCATCCCTTACCTTACATGTCTGTGAACTCCAGGGTATAGACAGAGTTCAGAGCTCTAATCAATGCAAAGGTAGATGACCCATGTGTCTACCAATTTCTTTGTTTATTACTGATTCTCAATCCAAGTCCTCCTTTCTGGGTCCAATTATTTTGTTCCTAAAGACTCTCCTTTCATAAGCTCTTTATGTTCATTTTGTCATCGTTCTTGACTGATGGTTTTGTGGATAGAAAACTACTGGATGACCACTACTTTCGGTCAGTATGTTGAGGATCCTATTTAACTGTTTTTGCTCTTTGTTTAAAAGGCTGGCGCTCACTGGTTGAATGTACATCCTTCATCATTAATTTCAGTTTTCTCCCTGGACTCTTTTAGGAATTTGTGTCTGAAATTTCTGCCTTTTCAGTATCATATGTCTAGGTGTGATTCTATTTTTATTTATCCTGCTCAAGACTCAATGTACTATTTCCATCTAAGACTTTCCCTAATTATTGAAATTTTTCAACCTCCTTTCAGTACTGCCTTCTTCACAATCTATTTTTATGCCACTGAAATGCCTTGAGACTCATATGGGGACTTCTCACATTCATCTCCTTGCCTCCTAAGGGCTATACCAATGTTTCCTTCATGCCGTTTGCCTTTGTGCTGTTTTTCAGGCAACTTTTGCAGATTTATCCTCCAACTGTCTCTCACCAGCACAGTCTTGTCTAGATATCCAGTACTGTCATGGCATTTTAGATCTCAGCAATTTCATTTTTACTGATCTTGCCAAAGGTGCCCAGGGAAAGGCAGGCAAATCACCCCAATAGACATTTGAGTTCAAAGAATCCAAAGTCGCAGGCAGATGGATGCTAGGGTCTGTTGAGTGTGCAGTTTTATTTTATAAATCTTCTGCCTTAAAATTGTCTCAACATGCCATGGCATCTGTCAGCGAGCGTTGGTACCTACCTCTGACCTACTGGTTGCACTTGTACCCATGGACACTGGAAAATTTCTGGAGACATTTTTCAGTCTCAACTGGGGTAGAGAACCCCCACTGGCATCTGAGGATAAGAGCCCGCAGATGCCACTTACCATTCTATGGTGCCCAGCGCAGCCCCCCTCCCCACAGAACCCAGCCCAAAACATCAATACTGCTGAGTGAGGAAACCCTGCTGTAACCAACCAATTATTATCTTCAAGATCTCTAAGCTCTAAGCATATTGGCTTCCTGTGCACACATCTGAGCACTCTGATAGCCACTGGCTCAGCTTAGAGTTGGCCACGCTCACTGATGCTGTACATGTGTGCTTGTGCCATAGCAGTGTTTTTTTTTCTGCCTTTGATTTTTGACAGTGTATGTACATGACATATCTGCCTAGATTTCAGGAACTGAAAAGCTTCAAGGAAAGGAATTGGTTTCTGAATAGAACAGCAGAGGAGACAATAAGCTTCAGATGTACCGTGGAAACCCAAATACGTTTTATTTTCAATGAGCAGATGATACAGTGTGATGTGTACATAAGGAGTTCCTTCACAAAAACAAATGCCAGCAACTGCGAAGAGCAGCCCATTCAGACTTCCTCTGAACATTCGGGTTAGTCATGGGTTCACTCGATTTGACCATTTTGCTGAACATTTGTTACACAAGAATAGGTGGCACTTTTAGTGAGAGGATGACCATTGTGATTCTTAGTAGGAGCACATAGGTGAAGAGTTTATTTACTAGCATTTCTTTTTTAACTGGAAAACTAGGTGGAAAGTCAAGGGTGGTTTGACCATAAAAATCCACATAGAAATTCCAGGTCACTGCAGTGATATCCACCACTGCTGCTGAAGAAAAGAAAGGAGGTGGTGATTTTGTAATAAAATTGGCTGAATTCTGGGTGTGTGTCACTGATCGGTGCACCCAAAATGCCTCAGAGAACAAAGTAAGGGCGAGTGACACCATGCTATTCGCCACAAGTATCGGGTCCCACCCATACCGAATTTCACCCGAAAGGATGCAGCTCCCATTGAGACTGCTCTCCATGCACAGCTAAACGATGTTTGCATTTTGAAAATAGCATCCCGAATCCAATGAACACAACGGGAGCAATGGTGCTGTCAAATTCCCACACGCGCCAGAATCTGCTTCTGGCTAGGAATATGCCCAGAGACCATACCCAAACACTAATAAGGAGGCCCGTCATTTTGACGAAGAAGTGCTTACGCTCAGCTTTACTGAGAATGGCATAGAGGCATCATGAAGACACCCCAGGAACACCAGAGAGTAAAAAATAAACAGATGGGAAGAGACGCGGTTTATGAAGGGCTAGTATTTAGACACTGTCCTGGTCTAAAAGGTACATTTAAGCGTTCTGTGAATGCATTGGGTGCTAACTGGTGTTCTAAAAATTTTATGTAAGAATAAGATGCCTAGAATCCCTGATTATTTTGAGCATATTAATTTGCAAATCATTAAGGGAACATAATTTGACAATGACTTTAAAGAGTTGAAATGAGCCTAGCATAGTCCAGCACATCCAACTCCGGGAATTCATACTGAGGTGTTTATAATAATTGGCAAAAATGACGCAGAGACTGCCGGGAGCCATGCTACTCAAGCTGCATAGCAAAACTCAGGCTGGAAGAAGACCCCCATAAGGCAGGGGCCTTCGCAGCTATCTCCCCCTATTACCCACCTTGATTTTGTTTTTCTCCATTATACTATTGGCTTTGTGTGTTGCTTGCATTGTTGCAAAGGGTTAACTAACCTTTGCTGAGCAGTGTGGAAAGGATGAGAACATAAGTTTCCCAGGAGCTTTTCAGGACCGAGCTCCTGAAGAATGGAATGCGCAGGGGCCAAATGGTGATCTTAGCATAAAGTACCAAAACCTGCTGTCAGTTAGTCAAACATTGACCACCCCATTTCCACTGAGAATGCCCCCCTTGTTTACAATGCTAGTGAAACTAGTGATGGAAAGTTTCCTAGAAATAGAGTTACGAGAGAATGTTGAATGGAATAACCCTTTTGACACTTAATTAATCCTCTCATGTTTTCTTCCCTCTGCCACTCCTACAGCTTGTTTTTCTCCTTTCTTAATTACAGCCATTTACTAAACTTTGTGCCTTATATGTGAGATACTCAAATACTGTAATTTTCCAGGAAGTAAAGATACTTCAGAACAACTGCTGGGCATAGAAGCCAGAGAACATGAATTTGCAAAGAATGAAAAACTAACATTTTCAAAGAATATTACTTCTCTGTCACTTACCAGCTTAACATTTCCCTGTATGGCCCCGTAAGAGGGCTAGTTAGCCAGAGACGGGTAAGATTCCTCAAGGGAGGAACAACCGAAGACAGGCACAGTCGCAGGGGCGCCATCAGGTGAGAAATTGGGGACCAACAGAGGTGAGGCTTAGAACCTCACCACCACCCCCAAGTTTTGAGAGAAATCTTCTACACCTGTGGATGTTTTGTTGCCCTTGTTCAGCTTGGATTAAGACCTGGTCTGCAGGCACAAACCTTGTTCATCTACACGTGCCTTCTTACAGTTCTAAATCATGCTTTCTATCTATACCTTGCATTTGCCTAATACAATCACATTTTATTAGATACACATATAAAGTATAAAAATGAAATGAATAATCATCCATAGTTTTAAGATCTGTAGTTAAAACAGAAACAGTCTCTATGATATGAACGCCCTTGCATTGTTCACCACGCAGGAGTGGAGTCATGGAGACCTGGGTAGCATATGTCAGGGAGATTTCGGTATCCACACAGAATAGCAATGTAGAAGGGGAAATTTAGTTTGCTGCCTACTGTGCCCTATAAAGGGGTATAAGATGAAAGTATGAGTTTATGAATTTAGATTGGCTATAAATTTATTAAAACCTCTAAGAATATTTTTGTGAGAAAGAATCCTAGCTAACTGTGGCACTAGGTGACCTGTATTTCACCCCGAGCTGATAGACTCCATAGTCGCTGCTACATACTTCACTCTCCTAAAGTCACATGCAGTACTTAGAAACTGCGCTGCATAGAAACGTAAAACACGATAGAGTGCATGTTGATAGGAAAAGTTTCATTCAAGGAACAGTAAAACAATTACCTGTCTAACGCTTGTCCAGCCATGACCAGATTAGAATTAGAAGAAAGAAAATAGCTTGCCTATACTTATTAACCAACTGCCTATACTAATTAATCAACAGAATAATAAAAAGTTAACATATCATTGTGCAAAATGGTATAAATAAAGTTGTCATAGGCACTTTGTTGAGAGAAAACGTCCATCTGACTCTGTGTCCTGTCTTTCCAGGCGCCGAACCTGTCTCATTCTTTTGGGCTTCACACCCCTTCGCTGGAGCTGGCCTCCGGCAATTGGTGCCCAACGTGGGGCTCGAGAAGCGAGATTCATTACGGTGATGGATAGGATCTTGTGCAAGGGTGCTGCACACCCCTTTGTACAATGAGACAAAGTGAGAAAGGGCAAGGAACCCAGAAGCTACGGGCCATACTGAGTTTAAAGAAAGAGGACTCTTTGTTGAAGTTTCAGTGCAACAGGAAAGAAATCCACAAGATATGGGCCATACAGAGCCTAAAGAAAGAGGACTCTTTATTGAAGTTTTAATGCACATGCTTGTAGGTAGAGGAATAAAAGTCAGCAATGGACAATTAGCAACATTCTTAGATTTTGTCCAAGAATGTTGTCCTTGGTTTCCTGACCAAGGCACAGTGAGTCTCACAACCTGGCAGACGGTTGGGGAAGATATAAGGGAACATTACGCAAGCCACGGATGTGAGAAGGTCCCTACAGAAGCCATTGTATTGTGGAATTTAATCAAAGAGGTTTTAGAAGTTAAACAGCACAGATTTGCTCAGAAGACTCCTACTGGAGTAAGGGCTGCCTTAAAAGGAAGCAGAACAAGAAGAAGACATAGAATTTATGTTACCCATTTATTTTTGGAAGAGAATTTGATGATGAAAGTGTATCATGGGAGCCCATCCCATATAAAGTATTAAAAGAATTAAAGACTGTTTGCAAAGACTATGGTCGCTTGACACCTTACACTTTGACATTGTTAGATGCCATATCTAATAGACAGATGACACTGCTAATCTCTGTAACAAAATCTCGAGTGACGCTGGCCTCTGCCTCCCATTATGATGAAAGATTAACTCCAGGCAGAGAAGAGGACTTGGAGAAAATGCAGCCCAATATAATCCTTTTAGAATAGGTGCTGCTCAACTAGTTTAAAAGCCTCCAGATTTTAAGGTATCTGTAACAAGTAAGCTAAAAGGAAAGAAGGCAGTTGAATATTAACAACTCAAAACTTTGTGTCAGTTTGTCTATCTGTGTATGTGTTCTTCTGTGTAAGTGTTGCTAACTGTAGGCATTGTGTCTCAATCTGTATGTTTGTGGGTCTAAGTGTGTGAATGAGAAATATTTTTTTACCTCCGGATGGTATTAATAAAAATGGATTTAAAGACAAGTGCTTGTAAAAATTGGGCATTCTAAAACTTCTAGAAAATTTTAATAAAAGATATTAAGCATTAATGCTAATTGAAATTAATGTGAAATGGACATGTTCTTATGGTTATCAGCTGCCTAAGATTACCTAAAGTCATTGAAGTTAATGTTATCTGTTAAATATTTCAAGAAAAAATGCTTAAAGAAGTCTTGACTTTGCCTACTGTTTTGTGAGCATGGTTGTTAGGAATCTCCTGTACAGCTGTATGTGCAAACTAAAGAAGAGTTACTGAGCCCACGATATGGCCAGCAGAGCAACTTCCTGTTGCCATCACAACATGAAGTAAACCCCGGAGTCACTGTTAAGTGGATGTGGCCGTGAACATTTTGCCACATAGACCAGCAGTGGCTGGCCCTTCTGTCACCTTGGAGAAATGACCTGGAAGCTGGCCTCACGTGTGTTCCTGGAGTAACAGCAGAGAGGCCCCCAAAGATCACAGCAGTCTAACCACACTGTACAGGAGGTAAGAACATCCTACAGGGAAATTATGTTTTATCTTTATGGCCAGTGCATGCAACTCCTGTAGCACTACATATTGATCCATCTGTAACTCCCACGGTAGGTGAGCGAATGTCAAATATACTGGACCAGGACGAGATCCATTCCTGCCACTGTCCTCTCATGGGACAACTCTCTTGCATGCACCCTACCTGATGGGAAAGACTTGGGTATGCTGGTGTCATTAAACTATGTATCTTAGTGCCCCAAAGGTTATTTTATTCTATAGTCCATGAGGCCTGAATACACCCCCTCAGTGCACCTGCTGCATGATGATTGCTCTGAACTCCCTAGCTGTTAATCTGCTGACTGCCTATGGAGTGGGTGAGCTATGCCCTTATGGACTTGGAAACTAGCTGAGTGCTCTGACTTGAGAATTATGATTTTTTTCTGTTGCTATTGTATGTTATTGGTCTGGTTACACTGCTACAGTTTCTCACACAGAGGACATTGCAGAAGATGGGGAATGAGTAGATTGAAAGGAGAGATTTCTGGAAGGGTGGGCTGAGGGCACAATTGCAATATTTCCAGAATCTCTTCCTGGCTTTAATGCATATCCATACAATAGGGGTTTCCGGAGAGAAGAAGTCCACTTCCTTATGAATAGGTAATTTACAAGGGCAAGAGAGGGCTCATCTGCACTAAAGAGGTTGGGTGGGGTCTTCTCCTGCAGACCCATCATGAGAGACACAGGGGAGCCGAAGTGAACACCTTGTAAGAAATAAATGAGTTTCTCCCATTTTATTTCTCCTTTTGACTGATTTCAGTTTCAATGGCATTTTTCCCTGGGATTTTCCCCTGCAGTTACAACATGTCAGAATTTTCCTTATCATATGGTTTCTTAGGAAATAAATTTAGCTTGTTTCAATGAGCACTTAAGATGTTGAATAATTTTTATAAGAACAGTCACATCTGCTTCATTCACTTGTCTAATAGTTAACTGTTCCCTTTCTTCCTTGTATGGTTTCCTCATTTAATGGGGAGGTGGGAGCAGTTCCCAATGTGGTATGTATGATTCTGTTACCTTGTGTTCCTGCTGGTGAAGCTGAACATTCAGCCTGGGACTGTCCTTATCTGACTGCATCTGTAAAGTCTCCAGAAGCCCTTTCATTTCAGAGATGTCTTGGTCTCTAGAGTTTTTGGCTTGTCAGGCTGCAGGCGGACAGATGAGAGACAGGGAGCAGGCCTCAGGGTGTACATGAGGCAGCAAGAGGTGATGACTGCCTGAGTGTGCTGTCAGCTCACTGTAGGCCAGGAATAAAGGAACTGCACATATAAATGGAGAATTAATTTTCAGGATAAGTAGGAAGTCCAAGAAAAGAAGACTGATAAAGTAAAATATTTTATACAGTTTTGTAATGTACTTAAAGTTTAATGAGCTTATTAAGTACTTATATGGCTTTGAAACAGTAATTTTGATATTACTTTTATTTCTGTAATAAAACATCAAAGTTCAACTAATATCCTCTGCCTTTTTGTCTTGCTTGGAAGGTGTCCCAATATTATGATTAAAATACATGATGTTCCAGTCCATCATATTCTACTGTTTAAAATTCTAGCATGATGCCCCCTTCCAGCTGCAAAGAAATTCTTATCTACCACCAACACTGGAGCTTTCTCCCTGCTTTAACTGGGATTTGGTGCTGTTTAGTTTCAGAGATGGAAAAAATGATGAGACTTTGTTATTTTCATTTCACTGACTATTGTCAGACTTAATAAACAGCCTTACTTTATACACCTGCATTTGTAAAATGACATGTCCCATTTAGCTAACTATTATGGCTGCTTTTAGGTACTTCTTTGAATTTTCACATACCTCTGCTGCCACAGGAATGGTTCTCAGCTGCAGGCTGTGGTGATCGGGCATGGATTCCGGGCAGCTGGAGGGTCGCCAGCCTCACTGGTTCCTCTTCTGGGTTCTGAAATTTGCTTCCCCAGGGCCAAGCAGCTCCTGAACAAGGCTTCCTGTAGCTGCCTCACCATCCTCAGTGGTGACCTGGTGTACAGCCCAGGACTCATGCCAGAGGCAGGTGGGGTCCTCCCTGTGGCTGATCCCACACTCACTGTTACCCTGGAAACAGGCAGCCCTGTCAGTGTGCTACACAGTATTTCCAATTCTGAAGTTTATTCACACACATGTGTGCACAAACACACACACACACACACACAGAGATCAGTATTATTGCATGTTAGTCTTTTACTTTTATTTCTGTAATGAAACAGCAAACTTCAGCTCATATCCTCTGCCTTTTTGTCTTGCTTGGAAGGTGATCCAATATTATGATTAAAATATGTGATGTTCCAGTCCATCATATTATACTGTTTAAAATTGTTGCAGCAAGCTAATTTATTTTAAAGTTTGGAAATTACAGGTTCATGTCTAACTTGATGTTCCATTTTCTTTTCTTTCCACATTTATATTCACCGTGTCCTCACCCAAAATAAAAATTGACTATCAGCAAATGCTCATTTTATATATGACATTTCATATGTGTCTTTTAAATTTGGGTTGCATTAAAGTTCTGGAGTCACAAAGTTCTAAAGTTGGATTTTGAGACTAAGAAGTTGGTTTGCCAGCCTCTCATCATGGCAATGTTTTGTCCTCAATAAGTTTTGAATTTTTTTAAAAATTGGGACTCAGTATTTTGTTGATGTGTATAACTCGTAGGCTTGCTTAGCTTCGATTTTAAATTATTGCTGCATGAGATGTTTTTAGTATATTCAGCATGGATTTGCCTGCTTTACTTCATATTCCTGTGAGTTGTGATTATTAAGGTTCTCCTGATGTTTAGGGTTTGCAGTCATTCTTAGATGAGAGAAGCCCACTGATGGTATTCAGTATGTTGTGAAGAAAAGGACTCAGGTTAGTGTCATAGGGAGAAAAAAAATAAATATATATATTCTCTCCATTGTTTTCCTGGTGTTTTGGTAAAATATACATAATGTAAAATTCACCACTTTAATAACCATTTTTTAAGTCTATTGACATGGAGTACATTCACAGTGCTGTGCAACCATCTTAAAAAAATGTTCTTTTATATGTAGTATTTTCAATGTGTTTTCTTCATTTAAAAATGTATAACCTGAAACCCATCTCATTTTCAAACACTCTTCCCTGTTCTTTTCTTTCTGGCTGAATAATAGGTGGATCATCATTTATTTAACCTTTCCCCTGCAGGTGGATATGCAGATCTTTTCTAATCTTAACAGTAATGTATTGAATAATTTTATGTAAGAATACCTGCAGGACCGACCTTTGGAAGTGAAATTTCTGGGTCGCAGGATATGTGCATTTATATTTGACAAGAATAGCTGTTTTTCGTAGACATTCTGGAATCCCTCAGTGCAGGCTGCACTAAGGAATACCCTTACGGGCACCCTTGTCAGCATGAAGGGGGTAACAGCAACCACTTTTACCTTTTCTCTTCAGATAAATGAAAAAATAGCCTATTAATATTGCTATTTTCTAATTTGCTCTTTAATCGACGAAAAAGTTTTAATTATTGTAGTACTTGGGAAATGCAGAAAATCACAAAGAACAAAACAAGAGTTAGCCAGATTATTTCACCTGGGGATAACCTCTACTAATACTTTGGGATACATACATGTACATGCATATATAAATGAATTACGTTCTGTTAACAGATTTTTATGGCAATAATACTCTCATGGTAAAAAATATAATTACACGTTTATTATAAAACCAGAGAATCCGTGTAAGTATAAAGCATTGGTACTTACATGGAATTCTAAAACCTAGAGAATGTGTATACAGATTATTAACCTGGTTTCATTTCACATTAATTTATCTTAATTCAGGTAACTTTACATCAATTGATTCTTTTAGTGGTTGATGTGAAGATCTTTTAAGAATTAGTGTATTTCCTTCAACCTGCCTGTTCATGACTTTTATTAATTTTTATGTAGGATAGTTTGTCATTCCTCTTCATTTATAAAGGCTTTTTGGAGATATGTTTCATATTGCTTGTGAGAGCAGTTACAAATATTTGACCCACTTTGTCATCTGTATTTTGAATTGTTTTACTGCTTTTTATGATATCAAATTTATCAAAGTTTCAAATACTTTAATAGATTCTTGGACTTGAATAACAGATGTTTCCTCTTTGGAATTCATAAATATTTACTTTAAAATTCTCTTATGGCTACTTCTGTACTTTTGCAGTTTCTTTATGTTTTGTAAAGTAGAAAAATATCTGATCCATTTGAAATTTATCCTGGAACAAGGTGAGCACTATGGCTACCCAGCTGTCCCAATACTCTACCCCCCTATTGACATGTCACCTTTATTAACTTATTTCCACCATTATTTACTTTATACTCACATGTACTTAGACCTCTTTCCTGGCTATTAAAGAATCAACTTCTGTTTAGTTCTAAAGCTATTTTTTATTTTATTGGAACTTTGCTATTTTTATATGTTAACCTAAGGAAAAACAACATCCTTATAATGTCTCTTAGCTGTCCAGGAATAAGGTACATTTACCAAAAGACTCAAGTTTCTATTTCCTTCAAATAGTATTTTAATATTTTCTTCATAGAGGTCTTGTATGTTTCATTCTTACTCTTCGTTCTTTTGTATTAGATATTTTATGCTTAGATAGTCTTAGATTTGCCCTTAGATATTTTATCATTTCTGGACTTTTCTGAATTTAAACTCTTTAAAAATGATCTGTGCATTTTAGCCAGACCCGCATGAAAATTAATTACTTTAAAATTTTCAATTTACCTGTATTTGGTTCAATTTTGGTGAATCCCAGTTCTCCGGACACAGATTCATTCATGAGACAGACTTTCATTCTTAATTCTCAGGGCATTGTTTTGCTGCCAGCTGCCTTTGTTGGTATGCACCTTTTACTCTCCTTCTGAGTCTTATTTTCCTCATCTGTGTATTAAGGAATTTGGATCAGATTTTATCAGAAGTCTCTCCAGCAGCTCTGTCCTTACTGGGTCTGATGTGATTAGCCTCCTTGAGGGTTAATACCTGCCACACAAACCCTCTTGGTGCCAGCAGGGCCTGACTCCAAGTGGCTAAGGACTGTGTGAGCTTTGGACTTTTAATCCTTTTTGGTGACACTGCTGGTCTACCCTCAGGGCCATGTTGGGAAGCTCACTGTGCACCTTCCAGAGACACCCATTTTAGGGCCCTAGTTTGGAATTGCTTGAAGTAACCCAGTATCTCCTTTATCTGCTTTTCCTCTCCATTCTCTACTGCATGTGGGTTAAAGCAAGGGTGCTTTGCACTCTTTGCCCTGAGGCTTACTATCCTCAGGCCATCCATACATGTCTCCCAGTGCCCCCTCGTGTCCGCTCCTTTCTTTTTCTCTCTGGCACCTGCCCCTCTTCTCCCCATCCCCTTAACCAGGGAAGGCAGTGGAGCCTAGGGGTTAAAGAACTAGCTTTGCAGGTAGCCAGGCTTGTGTTCTGAACTACCTTTGCCTCTCTTCAGCTGCGTGACCAGTGTTAAGGTTTAGGGAGAATAAATGCAAAGTGCTAGCACATGGTTACTGCAGGACAACAACATCAGAGGGAATTAGCTTGCCTGTTCGTAGTGTGGTAGCCTCTTAATATGTAAAAGCTATGTGCCAGGCTCTGAGGTAGGAGCTTTTATACATGACCCATTGTTCTTCTCAGGCATCCCACGTGATCCTTGGACTAGTATTCCATTATGCAGAAAGCAACACCTAATCCCAGGTTGAGAAATGATCTGTGCAAACCCCCACAGCTAATATTGTGAGCCAGAATTCAAACTCAGGTCTGTTAATCTTCTTCTAAAGTCTTTCTAATTTAATTCACTAATTTGAATGTAGAGTCACACGTGCCTAGTGGCTGTCACTGGCCATCACAGTTGTAGGCGAGGATTCGCTTCTCAGCTCATGGTAAGTCAGCTGGGAGTGGTAATTCTCCACTGTTCCCTCTCCTCACAGGTAGGACTTATATTTGGATGGAGGATACGTTCTGAATTTAATTTTTATTGCTTCTTTAATTCTACCTGTGTGAAGAATGTCAGTGCTGGCAGCATGGGGTCTGCATGGGATTTCTGGAAGAAAATGTCCCTGAGAAGTTCACCTGTTATGTTTGCCACGACCCTCCAGGTAGAGATTTCTGGAGTCAGAGATATTAATACTATGTAGCCTTTTCCTTGGCACAGTGGTCTGTGAGGCAACCAGTCTGTGGTCTTGAGATTCATTTCTTCAGCATAGGCTACACCCTGATTCCTCACCTTTGTTGCTAGCTCCTGGTGACTAGATACCTGTTGGTAGATACCTGGTGCCTATCCTGAATTTAGGGGTAAGAGAGCACATGTGAAGAGCTTCACTGAGAGCAGAAATTGGTGGAAACTCGTAGCTTTTTTGCCTGTCATGTATAGAGACATACGCCTTCCACACAGTCTGCCCGCACTTCTCTCTCTGTTCTTCCCCTAGAAGTCCTGGTTTTTCAGCAGGTGATCTGGGCCTGGAAAACGAGTCTGGAGTTTGTGTCAGTCACCACCCCATTTGTGGCACTGTGTGATCTCAATTTTTAAAAACAAACACCTAACCTTTTCTCCTTTTGCAAACTCATTTTTCTGCACACGTGTGTGTGTGTGTGTGTGTGTGTGTCATAACTAATCTCCAAAACTTCATAAAAGTCTCCTTAAAGCAAATTGAAGGCTTCAGAGGAATTAGACTCAAAATATCATCAGGAGGTCTCTTCCAAAATCTCAACTCATAGGTCTGTGTACATATTTGTATAGTTTTCATAAACATTTATCTATTTTTCCAATTTCCTATTGTGGTAAAACAACACCCAACATTTTAAAAATACAAAATAAGACTTATTATTCAAAATAATTTAATTTTTTTAATGCACAGAAAATTCAAATGTACATTCATAGTTATTAAATATGTTGATAATGAGCTGTCACTACCACTATGGATTTCTAGAACTCTTTTCACCTTGTTTACAAAGAAACTCTATACCCATTACAGAATAACTCTCCATTCCCTTTCCCTGCATTCCCTGGTGACCACTCTTTTACTCTCTGTCTCTATGATTTTGATTACTCTAAGTACCACATGCAAGGGGAATCATACTGTGTGTGTGTGTGTTTTATTTCATTTAGTATAATGTGCTAAGGTTCATTCATATTGCACCATATTTCAGAATTTCCTTTCCACAATACAAACACACACACACACACACCGTGAATAATACTGCAATGAACATGGCTGAACAAATATCACCTCAAAACCTGCCTTCAGTCCTTTTGGACAGGAAGTGAAATTGCTGTATTATATGATTATTCTATTTTCAGCTGTCATACTGTTTTCCCCAGCAGCTGCACCATATGACATTCCCACCAGCAGTGTAGGAGGGTTCCAATTTTGCCATATCCTTGCCAACTATATTCTTCCTCTTTATTAAGTGATAGGCATCCTAACATGAGTCGATATCTCCACATAGTTCTGGTTTATATTTCCCTAATGATTGTTGAGAAGGAACCACTTTCTGTGTTTTGATTTTTTAAAATGTCATCTTTGAAGGTATTTCTGTTTGGGTCTTTGCCTGTTTTTTAAGTTGTTTTATTTGTTCTTGTTGAGCTGTCAGAATTATTTATATAATCTGGATATTAACACCTTACCAGATTTATGATTTGCGAGTATTTTCTCCCATTCTTCAGGTTGTCATTTCACTGTTTATTATGATTTTTGATGTACTCAAGTTTTTGAGCATGATAATAGTGCCGTTTTGTATATTTTTGCATTTCTTGCCAATACCTTTTATCTCATATGCAGAAAACTGTTGCCAAATCCAGTATCACCAAGAATTTTTCCCCTGCCTTTTTCCAGGAGTTTTACAGTTTCAACTCTTCCATGTAGGTCATTGATCCATGATTTTTGCATGTGGTGTAAGAGTAGGCCCAGCACCATTCTTTTAGACTATTTGCTGAGTAGACTGTTAATTTCTTTCCACCATTGAATGGTCTTATCACCTTGGAGGAACATAATCTGGCCATATTTGTGAGGGTTTATTTGAACTTGCTATTATGTTCTCGTGTTCCATTGTCTGTATTTACGATAACAGCAACTTGCTTTTTGATTTCTGTAACCTTGCAATATGTTCTGAAATCTGGAGTTGTGAGACTTATGTTTGAAGACATTCTGGCTCCATCGGGTACTGGGCTCTCTGGTTTTGCATCTGCCAGTGGAGAAGGAATTTTCAGTATTTGATTTTAAGCGTTTGTTGGGAATTCCTCATCCCCAGCTACCCCAGCTCCTGCTTCCTTTATAGTGCCAGGGGGAGGAAACATGAGCTTACCTGATCGGAGGGAGGTTAGGTCAGGCCCTGGGGTCAGATCTGGTCAGCCACACTCACTCAGCACATGGGTCGAGGTGGGGGGCGCCTACAAAGGGGAGAAGAGAGGGCCAGGCTTCCTGTCCAGGAAGCCAAATCCCCTACTTCAGTGACTGTCTACACCAGAAATGTTAAGGGGGCAATTTTTTAGGCTGTAACTCAGCAAGGCCTGCTGTTTCCCCTGCTAGCATGGATCCTCATGTGGTCTTTCTTGGTAGTCTAGTCTGAGGCCTTACCGTCAGTCACTTGGCTCTGTACTTTCCTAATCTACCTCTGCGACCGTGCCTGGCGTATGGCCAGACCAGCTGAGATCTACTGGTTCCAAGCCAGTGAGGATCTCCCAGAGCAGGTTTGACCTGTGCAACTACCTGACTTCCTCCTAGCTGGAATGGCAACTCCACCTTATCCTCCTGCCACTCTTCTACCATACAAGGTCTTCTGGGAGGCGTAGTCTGCCTAAAAACAATAACGGTTTTAGTACTTTTTGTAAACGGGAGGGAAATTTTCTGATGGACCTGTTTGGCGCTTTCGGTGCCTGCAAAGATCTTAAGAGCATATGTATTGTCTCTGGGGAAAAATGAGAGGAAACCATGCAGAAGGCCTTGGGCCCAGGGGCCACCCCGGCGCATCCCCTGCGTGGGGCCTGTGATGGGCCATCCCTGGGCTCCCCCACTGGGGTGTAAGGGACAGGTTAGGCCTGGTCGTGCAGCCCAGTCTGACTCATGAACCCAGTTGGCCTAGTCGCCAGCTGACTTTCCCTTTGTGTGCAGCCGCTCCCAAGGCCCCCTTCTCTGAGCCAGAGCCTCCCGTGCTTTGCCATGGGCTCGCGAGGGCCGCGCACGGGCCCTAATCCAGTGGATGGGCTGCCAAGGGCAGCGTGGCTCCCTTATCGGCGATGACGCTCCCTGACCTCCGCTGCTGTCCAGCAGCGCTCCAGCCTGGACAGACTTCAGGGCAACCCTGCGGAGACATGACCCAGTCGTGAGCCCCAGGAGAAGCCTTGCTTCACAAAGAAATGAAGCAAAGGTCCTGGTCAGGTTAAACAAGCTTTTGTTCAAGATGTGTTAGGAGAGGTGCAGGTTCAGGATACACTGAACTTCTGTTCCACAGGGCTCCACAGTGCAGGGGGCCTGTGAAGACAAACCCGCAAGGCTAAGGACAGCCAACTTATTTGTCAAAAATTGTGATTGGTGCTGTCAAGGAGTAACGGTGCTTGTTCATGGGGATTGCTAAAGGGAAATCACAGTCACAAATGCTGCTGGGTTTTTGAGAACCTGCAATGCTGCAGTCATCAGAATTCAGTTACACAGCTGCTGGAGAGATCGTGCGTTAGCAGAGTGTAAAGTTTAAGTTGTTTTGGAGTGAGGATGTGTTTGGTCCTGAGTCAACAATATCCCCCATTCCATTTTCACTTGCCAACGTGAAATGTGATTCAGTGTGAGTCAGAGCGAAATGGGAATGCAAATGTGATCCAATCTTGATTTCTGAAAACAAAACAGAAACAATAAATAAAACCACGTGGGTTTAAAAGAACATATATGTTCTGATGTGGCTTTGATGATATTTTCAAACAATGGAATATGTTCTAGCTGATGATTTACATTTTAAACCCATCCCTTGATCATCATTCCCAGGACTGTTGCTAAGGGGAAAGTAAATAAAGAATAGCAGAATTGGTACAAAAATTGCATTCTTTATCCATTCATCTACTGATGGACACTAAGTTGCTTCCATATCTTGGCTATTGTAAGTACTGCAGTGCTAAACATAGGGGTGCATCTGTCTTTTTCAAACTGGAGTGCTGCATTCTTGGGGTAAATTCCTAGAAGTGGAATTCCTGGGTCAAATGGTATTTCTATTTTGAGCTTTTTGAGGAACCTCCATACTGCTTTCCACAATGGTTGAACTAATTTGCATTCCCACCAGCAGTGTAGGAGGGTTCCCCTTTCTCCACAGTCTCACCAACATTTGTTGTTGTTTGTCTTTTTGATGATGGCGAGCCCTACTGGTGTGAGGTGATATCTCATTGTGGTTTTAATTTGCCTTTCTCTGATGACAAGCGATGTGGAGCATCTTTTCATGTGTCTGTTGACCATCTGAATTTCTTCTTTAGAGAACTGTCTATTCAGCTCCTCTGCCCATTTTTTAATTGGATTATTTGCTTTTTGTTTGTTGAGGTGTGTGAACTCAGTCATAAGAAAGAAAAGCAGATCCTACCATTTGCAACAACAAGGATGGAGCTAGAGGGTATTATGCTCAGTGAAATAAGCCATGCAGAGAAAGACAAGTACAAAATGATTTCACTCATATGTGGAGTATAAGAACAAAGGAAAACTGAAGGAACAAAACAGCAGCAGAATCACAGAACCCAAGAATGGACTAACAGTTACCAATGGGAAAGGGATTATGGGTGGAAAGGGAGGGATAAGAGTGGGGAAAAAGAAAGAGGGCATTACGATTAGCATGTATAATGTGGGAGGTACGGGGAGGGCTGTGCAACACAGAGAAGACAAGCAGTGATTTTACAGCATCTTAGTATGCAGATGGACACTGACTGTAGTGGGGTTTGTCGGGGGGACTTGGTGATGGGGGGAGTCTAGTAAACATAATGTTATTCATGTAATTGTAGATTAATGATATCAAAATTTAAAAAATTGCATTTGAATATCTGATTAGAATATGCAAGAAATTGAGAACACAGGAAGAGGATCTGCAAAGTTCTGCAAGCAAGGGAGGCAGATTCCATTTCTCATCAGTTTTCCTCTGTTCTTCTTCATGAATAACAGAGTATAACACAATTGTAATGCTTGTTTCTTTCTCTATTTTCATGAGTGGGAATCCACTGTACATGATGCTCTGTACATTCTCCATGTGAAATTTATGGATACACCTTAGAGCATAACATTGCCACAGCTCACAGGATTTCACGCATGTATGGATACATCAACTTCCTCCATCTTCCCTCCCCATTCTGCCAAAAATGCCTAGGATCTATATAATTCCTGAATTTTCATTTCTCTGACTTCAACTTCTCTGTGCAATTTAAGTTACTCAATTGTAAAAGCTTTCTTCTCTGTCTTATACATATAGACCATATTCCCTTTATCCATTTCTTACTTGGTGAAAGCTGGGCCCAAATTCCAAGTTATTTGGAAGTTCCCATTTATTTCATGGGGTGAAATGGATTTCCTCTCAATGAAACAGATCTTCCCAAGTGATTTTTCTTTTCTCCTTCCTTCTATCACACCCCTCCCTCTCTCCCTCCCCTCCATTTATTTTCTTTCATCATTTTTTGCTGGAACAACAGTCATGCAATTGTATTATTCATATGGAAAAACCTGGTTTTGACAAGCAAGCTATGTATATAATTTCATGACAACAGCAAATATGAGACCATGGTTTTTCACTCTTGTGTATCTCTGTCTTCACTACTGTTCCTGTTTCTGTACACTTGGGCTTCCAAGTTTGTTTTATAGGTGGTATTTCAAGTTTGTTCTCATTAAGATCATGTTATCTTACGGTCCACAGTGCCTGCCAAAGTGATTGGAAAATGATTAGAAAATATATTTCTCCAAGTGGAGTCTACACAGAAACATGCACTTGAATAAACAGAATTACTTAATATCAACTCGGAGCAAGTAAGGTTAAATATGATGAAGATAAATTTTAATTATACTAAGAAGAATATTTCACTACCATGCTGTTCATGTGCTCATTGCAGTAAAACATTGGTTGGCATGATTTTTTTTCTTTTAATTGAATGATCTTCCTGTTTATGCTTCAAAATTCCCAGTGATGCCTATGAATATGATTGTACTGACCTAAATGAAATATCTCTATTTACCAGATCTTGTCATAAACACAAATATGGGCAGTCAATAAACAATATCAGTATCGTCCTCATGATCAGAGGATGACTCACTTGAGACCTTTAATTCTTGTCCACTCATGTGACTCAGGTCACTGCTTTTGTGGTGAGGCCCAGCAAGTCCCAAAAACCTTTCCTGGTTATTGGGAAGGGAGCTTCAATAGAGTCACTTCTTAAATACATTTTTTTACTGAGGTTCATTTTTCACTGAGGTTCATAGAATAAAATTCACAAATCTTAGTGTACAGCATGCTGAAATTTGACATGTGTATATATTCATGTAACCATCCACCACAGAGCCCGCCAAATTGATTGGAAAACGATTAGCAAATACATTTCTCCAAGTGAAGTCTACACAGAATGCAGATCAAGATATCAAACATGCTCACTGATACTTTCCCCCTTCACTTATTTCATCCTCCGCCCCCTCAAGTCTCTCCCCTGTGGCAACCAGCAGTATGTTCTCCGTGTCTGAGTCTATTTCTGTTTTGTTTGCTCATCTCTCTTGTTTTTCAGATTCCATATATAACTGAGCTTGCAGTATTTGCTTTTCTCTGTCTGCCTTACTTCACTTAACATAATATCCCCTAGGTCTGTCCATGTTGTCACAAATGGCAAGATTTCACTCTTTTCTATGGCTGAGTAATGTTCCATTGTATATGTCCCGCATCTTCTTTATCCACTCAGCTATGGATGTACACTTAGGTGCTTCCATAACCTGGCTATTATTGTAAATAGTGCTATGATAAGCAGAAGAGTGCACTCGTCTTGCAAATTAGTGATTTTGTTTTCTCCAGGTCAATTCCCAGAAATGGAATTGCTGGGTCATATGTGAGTCACTTTTTAACATAGATTTCTAAAATAAAGTTCTATAGCAGAGTAGTTATTTATGAGTGGTGTCTCTGAATATCAGTAAAATGCTTACAAGTGGAAAAAGCAGATTATTATAATTTCTCTCAGTTCTGCTTGCTAGATATGGCCGGTGGGCCACCATTTTGTAACCAGTGATGATAGTTAAAGTATTTTATACCTAGAAGAGGCCATATAGATTCAGTACTGGGTGTTGCAAATAGGTAACATGGCAGACAGGTAACAGAATTCTGTGAGGTCAGGACTTTAGTGAGTTGGAGAGTCCATTCCCCATGTAAAGAGAAGACAATTAAGTTTTAACAATATTTTAAACCAAATACCATGTGGGTAAAATAAAGCAGTCTTCAAGCTCAGTTTGGCTCATGGGGGAAGTGTTTATTACCTCTGCCAGCCCATCCTCATTTCCAACCACATCTCCTGTGCATTTCACGTTTCAGCCACATCTTGGGCTCTCTGAACTGGTCCTGCCCTTTCTTTGTACATCTTTATAGCTTTTTTATAGTAAGACTTTCTCCTATAGCTGTGAAAATACTTTCCTTCTCCGCCATATTATGAACTGCTTGTGAGCAGAGACCCTTCCATGTAGAATCATCCATTGTGACACGGGAGATTCTGAGGATGAGTTTTTATCAGAACCAGGTTTCCAGCAGTGGCTGTGTAGGCTATGAGAAGTGGAGAGGAGCTCTTACCTTGCCTCTGAGGAAGCTATTCATTGTTAATATAACTGAATGATTGGGAAAGGATTTATGGTTAGGACCCTTGAAAGACAAAGGGGCAAGTTGTGCCATTTGCCAAATCAAGAACCATGAACAGATATAAGGTGTCTTATTCTTGGCAGGTCCTGAAGAAGGAACTGCTGACGAGTGTCAGGAGCCCTGGGAGAGGCTGATTTGCTCTCAGGCCTAATTCCAAATTCTGAGGGAAAAGATTGGATGGCCCATCTTGGATTAGGTATTCTTTTAGTATGCTAGTGCTACTTTAACATATTGCTGCGATTCAGTGGTTCAAAACAAAACAAATTTATTAATCTTAGGGAAGGGAGAAATCTGGCAAGGGTCTCTGTGGGCTAAAACCGGGCATCAGCAGGACTGCATTTCTTTCTTTAGGGTCCTGAGAATAATCCATTGCTTTGGCTTTTCTAGCTTCTAGAGACCACCCACGTTGCTTGGCTAACAGCCGCCTTCCTCTCATTTCAAAGCCAGCAACGATGATCTCTCTGACCATTTTTCCCTCAGGTCCATCCGACTCTAAAATTCAGGCCCTCTACATCGCCCCTCACTGCCTGCCATTCTTTGGGCACCTTACTTTGTGAACTGAAGTGAAGGCCTTGACTTTTAACTAGACCTGCTCCGGTGAATGTTTTAACTGCCTCCTGGGGAGGTGTCCCGTTTGTAGTAGCTGCCAGTTTCCATGGCACAAGCACTCCCACAATGGCAAGATCAAGCTGCCGCCATGATTTTAACAGGCTTGAAAATACAAACTTCCTGAACATGTTACCACTGTTCCAGCATACCACTGCATTTAGTCCTGTTATGTATCACCTTGTTCAGCTCCACCCAGCTTGCTGTTGACTGTTGAAAACAGAGTTTCCACTTACCTTGTTTGCTCTCTTTCCCCTGGGACTTCACAAGCTCACAGTGGATATCACTGTGATGATCCGAGTGTGTAAAATGTTCCACCAAGGCCTCAGGGGATTCTGGAAATACCAGATCATTGAGACTGCTCACAGAAAGCACCCAACTTCTCCATCTGGGATGTAAGCAGCAGGGTTTAGCAGGACTTTGAGGGTTTAAGGGGGCCCAAATATACAACCTACTTCCCATTCCGAGTTCTGAACTAACTGAGAAGACCAAAGATAAAGCAGATGGGAGACCCAAATGCCACTTTTATTAATGATGAGAATATACTGGAGGTGACGAGTGTCATCAAACAAGAGGGTTAACTAATACTGAAGCCCAGAATTAGACATCTTTACACACACAGTTGCAGACAGTGGCAGACCAGGGCAGGTCTCCACTGCAGTATCAGACCTTTCTGCCCTAAACCCATGGCAGAGGAGGGCAGAGCAGAAGGTGGGCTCAGAGTGAAGAAGAAGAGATGTTCATGGCCAATTTCTCCTTCCAAATTCATGAAGGTGTTTCAGTCACTCCTCAGTGTGGAAGGAGAGGAGCTAGGCAGTGTTCTTCTAGCAAATTACCTCCATGTGAAAAGCAATGGCAGGAGTGGGGAAAAAGCCATTTCCCTTCCAATGGTGATCAAAACAGACAAATCCAGGCATCACAACATACAGGGGGTTCTGAATACGTAGCACTTTCATCTTCTCCACCTTATTTCCTGTCCCCTAAAAAACTTAAGCAGAAAAGAATATTTTCAGGGTCCTACCTACTCTGGTGACCATGCTTTATAGATTTTTTAGAAGATGCCAGTTTCAAATATTTTATTCCAACGGTAGATCACAAAGCCCTTGTAGCTCAGAAAAGTTGATCACCATTATGTTAACTTATTCTAGATCATCAAAAGTGTCTTCATTGCTGTTCAGGGCTCCATAGGTTGCCCAGCCAATACCTGGACAGTCTCTGCTCATTTTTCTATTGTACCAAGAGGGCCTAGATACAACCCCTGCCTCCCACTCCCCCTGCATCCAGTGATTCTCTCCATGAAATTTCCCTAAGTTGTTTCTGAAGTAGAGGGGAATGGGGGTGGGGATGGAGGAAGGGAAATTGGTCTTAGATTGGTTTCTGACGGACCAGCAGGTAATTTAACTATGTATGGCTGAGTTTAAGATACAGCAAGGAGTAGATTCTGCCTGAGGGCCCAAGGAAAGGAAGGTTATGCCGTATCTAAAGACATTGAAATTAATATGTTTGAAAGACACTGTGCTGGCCAAAGCAAACATGCCTGCAGCAGATTCTGCCCTTGGTTGGGCCATGAGGTGGGAAGCGATGGAGTAGAGTTGTAACCTAGGGTTAACTCTCAGGAAGGATATTCTGACTCATGGTGTCATGTGATGAAGAAGCGATGGACCCTGGTGGCCAGGAATCTTTGGTTACCAGACTTGGGTTTGGTGCGCAGGCAGCTGGAAGCTGAAGACCAGAGTGAGGCTTACCAGCTGTGGCATGTGAGGCTAGGCCTAATGATATTGCCCAGTCAGGGTGGACTTCAGGACACCAGAGCCCCTAGAGGCAGCCTGCACAGGTCAGATGGCCACCAGGCAGAGAGCTGGGTGTCTGTTGTGTAGGGTTGCGGGGGAGAGCCACACACCAGTTGTCATCAGAGTATGTGAATCTGGATCTTTCTGAGCACCACTGCTTTCCTTCATTGGCCTTCCTGAGAAGCACACACAATGCACAAACTGTACATTGGAAGAGAGGACGGGGATCTGAGTTGGCGCTAGGGAAGGATATGATGTACACCTGGAGAGATAAATAGAGGGATCCTGGTGTGACCCAGGATGGTGGCATGGTGGCAGGACCTTGTTTGTCCCTTTCCTTTGCCCCTACATATATTTCCCTTCTCCCTGTCCCTTTATGTCCGCTTTCTTCACATCCCTCCTGCATCTGTTAAAGACAGGGAAGATTAGTTCACTTCTAAGACCTCTTAACATCTCCTCCTTCCAGACTTTAGGCAAGGATCTTGAGCAAGTTCTTAACCCCTCAAGTTCCAATGAGGCCTAATAATGCCTCCTTTGTCTTGATGTTGAAATGCAGTAAGATAAGGAAGATTCACCATGTGTGTCGTCTTAGAGGCACGTAATAAAGCCTGGCTTCAGCTATTCATTCCCTTTATCCATCTTTTTTTTTGCTCTATACTTGCCCATTTGTTGTCATCCTTTCCCTCTCTCTTTTCTCTCTCCACTCTTCTTCCTCTCCTTCCCCTCCCCACCCCCAGCTCTCTCGGCCATTGTCAATGCTGTTCCCAAGTATCATGCTGGGTTTGAGCTTTAGAGCAAAGGTGGACATGAGGGGCCCGCTGGCAGGAGGCTTCTATATCTTCTTGCCTCTCCCAGTGGTCCAGGTATGCAGGAGGCTTCAAATACAGAATCGCAGGAGCAGTCTTGCTGATTCTCCTTCCTCTCCCCCATTTCTTGGGTTTTCAGGATAGAAAGCAAGGCCGAATCACATGTGATTCCATGGACTTTGTTGCAGAAGAGGTATGCATAGCTATGACCTTGCTACTTGGAATTTTCTTTCTGCATCATGGCCTAGAAGAAGTACCATTTGGGGCCTCGAACAGCTGGGTTCATCAGTATGGGTTCTGCCACCAACCCAGTGTGTCACCCTGAGCTAGCTACTTAGTTTCCTCATCTATAAAATCGCTGATCTCAGTGATCACTTCCTGTCCTGGCATTACAAGCCTGTAGCCCCCTGAACCTATTGTTGCTTTATAGCTGAGCAGAAGTGGCAGGGGAGAGCTGTTACACTAGATCCTTGTGCCAACAGCAGAAGGCAAAGCAAAGGATATGAGAGCTCCACACAGGAGTAATTAAGCAGGGTGATGTGGAAATCCCTGGCCTGCACCAGTATCTGGCTCTGCCCCAAACTCTCTGAGAAACTCTGTATACCTGTCCCCTACCTGGGTGTTGGATGGCCAGTCTGATGTTTGGCTGAGGAATTCCCTATATTTGTGTGAGACTTTGGCCTGTGTAACTTCCTCTTTGAATTTCAATAATCATTGTTATCTTCCTGTCTTCTCCTGGATACCAAATCGTGGGTTTTAAATTAATATTTGAAATTTAATTTCATTTTCTAGGTACTTACCTATTTATGGGGAAGATCTGAAGTTCTTACCAGTGTAGACCTGACTTAACTATAGCCCGGAGTAGCCATATTCGTTTTTCTTCCCAGGAAAGGAGGGAGAACAGAGCTTTGTAAGTGGTACCAGGACTGTCTATGCCACCCTGGACCATGAAGGTGTGGCCTGTTGTCCACCTCTCCTGGGCATGATGTAACTACTTGTGCCCCATTGTGTATAACACAGAGTGAAGTTGTTCAAATTCTTGGTTTTTTCATCTTTCAAGACTGGCTGTTGTCTGACACTGGACATTGATGGTTACGCAAGTTTTGCCTTCAGACAGGATGAACTAGAACCATAGAACTCTAGAGACAGGTCCGGCATCAGGCATGAAGGAAAATCCATCATACAGGCAAACCTCTCAGCCTCTTGTATGAGTTGTGTCTGATTCTGGCTACAACCCAGAGGTGAAGGGTGGAGACCCAGTTAAAAAACCTGACCTTTGAGTGACTGCTAATGGGTACCAGGTTTCTCTTTGGTTTCTCATTGTCATGCTGCAATGGTTCTAAAATCAGTCATGAGGATGTTTGTACAACTCTGAGAATACAAAAAAAAATCATTGAATTGTGTACTTTAAAAGAGGAATCACATGGTATGTGAGTTGTATCTCAATCAAACTGATAAACACACACACACACAGACAACATGCCTCTCAGAACAGCACTGGGATTGTGACAGAAAACTAAGGTTGCACAGTGGTAGGAGGGTAGGGTATCAGACCACACGGGGCCCCTTGGCTGTGACATGGACTTAATACTTTATCCTAAGTGGAGTGGGCACCCAGTGGTGGTGTTAACCACTCCAGTCCTAGTTCCCTAGCATGTGGGAACAGAGGGTGATTGGGCACATTAGCCTGCCCACTGGTCCAGGAGTCCTGGTTCGTGAGGGTTATCTAGCAGTCTCTGTTGGTTCTCTTCATACCTTAGTCTCTTGTAGCATGCCAGAGAATAGGCTGAGGCAGGGGAGGTCTCCACACTGCATACGAGGGTCCCACGTTGACTGGGGTTTGTATATCTGTGAATGGCAGAGGCAGCATGGTCAGTAGTTGGGGATACAGGCCTTGGCCTGTGGCAGGCAGATCCAGGTTATAGTTCTGTCAAATGGGAATAGTAATAGTGCCTTGCTTCTTGGGCTGGGGCAAGGGAGATGCAGGGAGATGATGTGTTTACGATGTGTATGCTAATGATGGGCACAAAGTAAGCCCTCCTTACATGTCCGCCACTGCTGTATGGGGAGTGGAAAAGCATAAAAGCAGGTGTGTAGGGAGTTGCCTGGCTGGGCCCTGGAAGGAACTGTTGGGTCCTCTGGGTCACTCTCACCCTCTCTCCCCAGAGTCACTTACCTCCAAAGGCCATTCAGATTACAGAGAAGAAGCCTTCCTGGAGGACATAGGAAGAGATCCTGGCCCTCTGTAACCGGTAGCAGGCTCTGAATTTCTACCGCCATCAGTCAGAGCTCCTGCAGCTGCTGCTGGCCAAAATCATGTGCTTTGAACGGTTGACCCTGGGGCTGGGGCAGGGTGTGCTGGGAAGAGGCTGGCTGAGAAGGCCGTGCCAGGTCTGCTGGTCCCTCTATGGAGCATCAGCTGTGAATGGCCATGTGTCCTTTCCCTTAGTGCTCATTCCTGCCGTTGTAGCAGATTAGCCCCTTCATTTATTGAGTCTGCCCAGGACTATGGAACCCCTGAATCTGGGGAGGCTCTGGACCAATTCTCTCAATTTGCAAATGAGTAAACTCAGTCTCAGAGGGGAAAACCGACTCATCCTGTGTCACCCAGATCATCGGCAGCAGAATTCAGATGTGAATCCAAGCCCTAAAAAGCCCTAGGAGGCAGTTACACTACATACAGGTAGGAACCAGGACAATGGTCTGTGAACCTGGATGAGAAAAGCGTTTGTCTGCATTCTCACTAACTTCTAACAGAAGTTGGTGGCTCCTGTGTCTGAGGAGTCCTGGCATCACTCTCTAGCTTCAAGATCAGCTGGATTCAGGAGCTCCATGTCACCAGGGCTTAGCATCTGACTGTCTGTCTCTTTCCATCTCTTGGTACTTCATTCACATAAGCCGCCTTCTCAGCAAGGCTCTCTTCTCACGGTGAGAGGTCTGCTTCACCTCTGAATTCCCATCTCTCCAGTTGCAGTCCATTGGAAAAGAGTACTTCTTCCCAGTCCTTTGAATTAGAGCCTTGGGACTAGTTGTTTCTGAACCAAGTTGGCTTTGCTGGAGTCATCAGTGTGGTGTTCTGAGGGTCTGAGAATAAGAAATGTTGTTTTCCCACAAAGTAAACGAGGGAGAAGATAGTGGGAAAAGGTGGCCCGGTGTCTGGCACCTAAAACCACAGATTTCTGCTACTGGAGATCTCAGTTCTAGTGCTCACTCAAGGGTGACTTGCTGTGTGCCCTTCAGCAAGCCTTGGGCTCGTTTTCCTCATCCCGGAGGTGTAGGTTGAGCTAGATGGTCTCTGTGTTCGTTTCTGGCTCCAGAACTAGAGTCTAGCCTTGAAGGATGCCTGCCATGATCTTTCATGCACGAAGTTTCATTACCTGGCTGAGTATGCCTGGCTCCTCCTATCTAGTCACTGCCATCTGGGCCATCTCCTCCTTCTCGTGTTGAGAAAGCCTCTAGAGGTTTGTACCCAAACAAGACCACAGGCTGCGGGGACTTTGAGGCTACTACTGACTGTTGCCTAATGCTGTCCTCACAGCATCTATCCTCGGATCCCTACCCGCAGGATGGGGAGGCCAGGCAGTGCTCTGGAGCTCAGAAGAGGAGATGTTGCTGTGGGCTGGGTCAGGGAGGGCTTCCTGGAGGAAGCAGGATCTGAGCTGAACCTTGAGCTGCTGAAAAATCTGAGCAGGTGTAGAAAGCAAGCTGTTCCAGGTAGGGCAAGCAGTGTGGATACATTGATGGAACAAAGGAAGGCTGTTTGCCCTGAGCAGAGGGTTGGCGGATCTGGTGAATCAGGAAGAAATGGAAGCTATCAGTGAGGCGGGGAAGGAGGAAGGGGAGGTCCTGCTGAGCTTGGAGGTGAGGGAAACGGCAGTAGTTTGGAAAACATTTCACCTACAAAGGCCACTGGCTTGTCAGTGGAGACAGAAGTGGAGGCCTGCTGGAGACGACACACGGACTTTTATGCTCCCCACTGCCTCCTGGGTAACAGCTGCAGTTAGCCCAGCTTTCGAGGTCTTTTATGATTTGGCCTGGCCAAGTGTCTTCCTCACTGCTACCCCGACCACCTCCCCATCCCCGTCTTCCCCTCTAATGGAGCTTACTGTTACTCCCTTGAACGTGGCATTCCAGCCACCTCTGTGCCTTTGGACGTGGTGGTCCCCGTGCCTGGGGCACTCCCCCACCTCTGCACCTGGCTCACTCCACAAGCCAACCTAGAGGCTTCTCTGGCCTTCGCACGCTGAGTTGAATGCCCTTTCTCTGTGCTGCGGAAGTAGCCTGTGCTTACATCTCTTAAAGCATTTTTAAACCTTAGGTACTTCATATACTTGACTACCATTTCAAGGACAAAATCTGTGACCTTTACTATTGTGCCTGGTAGACACGGTTGATATTTGTTTAACTTACTGAATGAAGTAAGGAAATGAAAGAATATTGAAGGAAGTGATATTTGAACCTAGCACACATAATGGATACACTCTTAGAATTACTGGGTCAAATAATCGATCCATTGTGACTGACTAGGCATTCAAAATATTGATACATCCTGCCAAAAACCCTCTCAGAAAGGTTTATTCAGGTTTATTTCATAATCCAGGCCTACTTACACAGTTTGGATTTATTTCTGTCAACATTACTTTTTAAAAAGTTTTGATTGTGTTTTATTTAAAGCTCCACTGATATACAATCTTTTGCAGGTTTCTCATGAACATTGTGGTTTTGACATTCACCCATTTTATCAGGTCCTCGCCTCTCATTGCAGTCACTGTCTCTGAGGGCAGTAAGATGCTATAGAGTCACGACTTGTCTTCTCTGTGCTGTACTGCCTTCCCTGTGACCTACCTATATCGTGATTGTGAATTACACTGCGCCTTAATCCCCTTCTCCCTCCCCACCCATCCTTCCCAACCCCTTCCCTTCGGTAACCACTAGTCCCTTGTTGGAGTGTGTGATTCTGCTGCTATTTTTTTTTCTTCATCATTACTTGTGATGCTTGATTCTAACACCAGATATCTGTATTTTAAATCAATGCTTTAGAGGTTTAATTTTCATCCAGTAAAAGGCACACCGTTAGTGTGTAGTTCAATGAATTTTGACCAACATACTGTAACCACCATAGTCAAGTTACAGAACATTTCCACCACCCCAGAAAGTTCCCTGTGCTCCTTCCCACTCAGTCTCTCCCCTTCCCCCCCGGCCCTCAGCAGCCATCAATCACTAAAGGTATATTTGTCTTTCCTAGGGTTTCATATAATGGAATCATACAGTATGGATTCTTTTGTGTCTGCCTTCTTTCACTCAGCATAGTGCTCCCAAGTAGTAGGTTTACTCATTTTTTATTTCTGATTAGTATTCTCTTGGAGATCTTGTTAGTAACTATCATAGAGGGCCCATTACATGCCTGGTATTCTGCTAAGTAGAGCACATACTTTATCTGTAATTCTTACAATAAACCTACTAGGGCTCCAAGAGCTTATATGACTCATCCATGGTTCTATGTCTGGTCATCCATTTATCTTTTTATTGCTGCCCTGTCCCCAGTCCTGGTCTGAAAGCCCAGACAAGTGTGATCTGTTAATGGAAATACATGAGCTAGGAATCACATAGACCTGAGTTCAAATACAAGCTCTGCTGTTCATTTATCGGTTATATCTGCATATCTTAAATGAAGCCAGTGATACTCATCAGGATGTAATGAATGTAAAGGTTCTAGAGCAGGCCTGGCACTAAGGGAGAATGTGCAGAAATCAAGTGTTTTTCTATTCTGTTTTCTTGTCTCATGCATCAGACTAGCCATGTGAGTGACTGTGTGTGCGTGTGTTTATACCTCCAACTACCACCACCATAACCCTCATATATGCAAAGACCCACTAGTGTGTTTTCCTAACAGACCCTTTTCTTGTGGACAGAATTAAGGAATTTCAGATCAATTTATACCCTGTACAAGACTTAAGCTCTCTAAAACTTCTGCATCTTCAGAAAGCCTGGGAGCTAAAGGGGACCAACTTCAGCAGGAAGATTAAAGCCTCAGAAAATTGTCTTCCAAAGACCTTGGGCTCAAAAGTCAAGTAAGTTCAGCTCTTAGCAAACAAATGGGTCCATTCTCGTTGAAAAGGGGGATATGACTTACAGGGCAGAATATCCAGAACTCTGGGAAGGGGCTGGATATAGAGGTTGGGATATGTGTGGAAGGCAGCCTACAGAGGTCCTAGTTTGGTATCCAAGAGCTGCATTCCATACCTCTAACTCACAGGGCCACTTTACGAGGTCAGCTTCTTCCTTGCTCATGGAACCCACTTGAGGAAGAAGGGGGAGGACGTGTCTTTTGTCTCTGATAACTGTCCATGCGGCACTGGGCCTTTGTGCCTCAGAGGCTCTTCAGAGAATTCTACCCATCTTAGGGGAAGCCGTAAATAAGAGTCCGGGCTCTAGAGTCAGTTCAAGCCATGACCAAATCCTGGCTCGGCTGTTTATTTTAGCTTTGTGTCCCTGGGCAGGGGTCTTGACTGCTCCAAGCTTTAGTTTCCTCATCTGTGGATAACAGTATCTTAAGTGTCAGGGGTGTTCCAAGCCAGCAATCATGACAAGTATAGCTGACATTTAGACATTTATTGAACACTCTGTGCCTGGTACTGGGTTATCTAATTTTAATCGTCATTATAACCCTGTGAGGTAAGTACTATTATTATCACTACCATTTTTAGGCAAGAAAACCAAAGTACAGAGAGTGATTAAGTTACTTGTTTTAGGTCACACAGGTAGGAAGTGGCAGAGCAAGGGATCAAACCTGAGCAGCTTGTGAGCATCATCCTGTTACTTTGTCAGTTGTCATGACGGGAACAAGGTGGATGCACAAGGAGGGCTGTGCTTTCCTCAATAATGAGCATCCCACGACTACTGAGTTCTGTTTTTCTCTGATGGGTATTCTTTCCTAAGGAACCTGTGCTTGAAATTCCAGTTTCAGATGTTCTGATGTAAGTAAGAGTCAGAACAGACCCAGTTTATTTGCAGTAAAGCAGGAAGGGAAAAGGGACAGGTTAGAACCAAAAGTAAAAAATAAAGGACATGCTGGGAAATGGCCACCCATATGTATTTGCTCCAGTCAGCTAGAGCGTCCGTCACTCCCAGCAGCCCCGCCCCCTCCAACGCCTTGGGCGCCACGGGTGGTGCCAGTATGCGTCTGGGCAGAAGCAGAACATAACCCCGAGCCAAGCCCCAGGCCGCCCCACAATCCCACGCAATTTCCCACACCCTTGCTTGCAGAGGGGCGCTGGTGCAGCACTTCTGTGTTCAGAATGGGGTCATCGGCATGGAAATGATTGTGAAATATGGGCAGTGACGCTGAAATCCCTTCCATGTGATCATTAACAGCTCCATCCCCAGGGTCCTGTGGAGAACGGTCCCATGCCTTTCCTCCCTGACACCCTTTTCCCTTCTCTCCCTGCCACACTGCCCCTCTGTGAACCCCGTCTCCTGTCTTTCTGCCCACGTCCTTGCGGCTTCCAGGGAGTGCTAAAGCTGCCGAGTCACGGTTCCCAGAGCAGGCCCGGCAGCCCACCACTGCCACAGCACCCCCCAGACGTCAGGGTAGGCGGGAAGCGCCTCCCTCTGCTTCCTCAGACCTACCCCTAGTTCTCTCTTTCCTTCTGTCTGCCAGGGAACAGGGCAACTCCCCAGGAAGGGCAAGGCACATGGGGCCTTGGCAGCACACGTGTACTCCCTGCAGGCCTCACTCACAGACACTGGCCTGTTCCTAGAATATTAACAGCCTTTTCACGAAAAACCTGGTAGGTAGTCTTGAGAGTCTGATTATATATTAGAATTCTGAAAAGACAATGCTGACAACCAAGAATATTATATCCAGATCAATGGAGGAAGGGAGAGAAAGACTAGGAAAGCTACAAGACAGAAAGTAATAAAAAAGCAATACTACTTCTTACATATGTTAATTAAATATGTATGTGGAGTAAATGACCTAATTGAAAGACACACAAAGATGTTTAATATTTTCCAACTATATTCTACCTAAAAGCGAATCGTTTTTACTTAAATAAACACTTAGGATAAACATAAAATGAAAATGAGATCCCATGTAAATAGGAACCCGTGAGAGTAGGGCTAACCATATCTACATCAGACAAAATAGATTATACACCAAAACCTTGTCACAAGGAACAAATGGTTAAAATAATATCACATTAAAATTATCATTAACATGTATATAATAGATATTTGTATTAGGTACTATAAGTACATTATATACATAAAGAAAATTGTTTTCAAGAAGTCTGAAATAATTTTTTTCTATTGCAGATACATCATAAGATTGGACCCATACTGTAATAGTGAATATTTTCTATTATTTCCTGGTAACGTATAAACAGAAAAGCCATTTTAACAGCAAATAGATACCTTTAATTCTTATATGTAAATAAATAAGCCTTAAACCATACAGATACATAAATTGTTTTGCTATTTTCCTTTAAAGGTTTGGATATATTCCTGCTCTTTCTGAAAATAATTTGTTCCACACATAGACAACATGAAACGTATCGTAACAGAGGATAGATAGCAGAGTGTATGAAATAACACAGTGACTTTTAGATGATTAAGTACATTGTAGATAGCGGCAGTTAAAGACAATTTTACTCACAGAGGAGTATGCTTTAACTGATAATGTTGATGCAAATTTTAATTCTGCATTTATATTTTTAATATATTGCATTTATTCAGACACCAATGCTTATTCCAAGGACAGAACCATGAGGACCTTCTGTTCAGGTTAAGGCCAGTATTTTATGCAATATACTTCAGCTGGTTTGGGTTCTCCTTGTATTTTTCAATGTAGTCTCTGTCAGTTAAGGATGTTTTTGCTTCTTCAGATCAGGTCGCTATAAAATAAAGTATCAGGGTTAGTAAAAATGAAATCACGATATTGATTTACAAACCTCTCCTCAAATACACAAAACAACTTAACACAGTTTGCCTTGATTTTTCAGGAAACAATAAATTTTTAAAATCTGTAGGCTATCAGTAAAATCTAGAAATCCAACAGAAAAATTGCTAAGAATAAAACCTTAAAGCATAATGAACAGAATACAAATACATTTGGGATGTATTCTAGGTAACATTGACACTTTCAAATTCTTTAAAAAATTGCAGAGAAAAATTAATTTAGTTATTACCCAATCAACTGTTAAACCATAGGCTTTAATACTTAGGTATTAGGAACATGTGGAGTTTGAAACGAGAGAGTGACCTTATTTGGAAGGAATACTGGGAAAACAAATCCATAATTTACAAAAATAAAATGAGACATCTACTGAATCTATGAGCAAGGAACTGGAGAGAGGCAAAGAATAAACGTATTTACTTAAAGCATAAAGCAAACAGCTTATAACATTAAAATAAAAAAATACAATGATAATGATACCATTCACAAGATTTATACAGCACTTAAGCACTCGAGCAACTCTTTTAACATGGTAGCATTAAGGTAATTCATTATGTAATTGGCTTTATCATTTTGCAAGAGCAAACTGATATTTAAAAGTAAAGAAAGCTGGACAAGAGTAACAAAAAGAGATGAGATTAATGGGATTGGAATCACAGTTGACTACCTCCAGATTCTATAAAATGAGTCATAAATTTTACACTAAAAAGCCATGTGTTCCTTAACAATTATACAGTAATTATTGAGAATACATAAAAGTGGGAACTGATTTTCAGTTTATTCAACACAAAGCCAAACCAGCTGGAAATTATAATTACCAAAG
This sequence comes from Manis pentadactyla, assembly GCF_030020395.1. Classification (NCBI taxonomy): domain Eukaryota; kingdom Metazoa; phylum Chordata; class Mammalia; order Pholidota; family Manidae; genus Manis; species Manis pentadactyla. The sequence continues at coordinate 5,283,425 of NC_080039.1, read as the reverse complement.
GAAAAAAACATCAAGTGTCTAAACTACAATAATCAAACAAAATAACAAAGTTTTAAAAATATTTTATATTATTGTAAGTAAAATTAATGGAGAATATGCCAGAGAATTGTTATACTACGTGTGAGACACTACATATAATGACTAAATCTAAGAGAAAAGTTAGACTGAAAGGGGGATATGAAAATTAGGTAAAAGGCAAATTGACAGGTAATTGTGAATTATTAAATTAGAAGCATTGCAAATAAAGGCAATTAACTATACTGCACTAAGGAAGTATGGAGTAGAAGAAAAACAAATTATGGAGGTATACTATAATATTAAAATTTTTATAGAAGATCATTTGTTTTCTTTCCTTTTTACTTCCACAGTTAGGATAGTCGTTGCCTACATTTATAAAACTGACAAACTAACAATGTAACTATAGTAAAAAGTAAGATGAAAAGACACTGATATTAAAAATTGAGAGAAATAGTGGCTAGGAATTCAATGTGATAACCTCCTCAAAATACACAGAAAAAGCTACAATATTTTGAATACAGAATCATCAAGACCTGGTGATGAAAAGATAACACTAAGAAGGATGAAGGGGCAGAGCTGTGATAGATCAGACTTCAAGGCTTCACCCCTGCCCAGCCCACAAAATGGATAAAAAGAATGGATTTAGGGGCGGATAAGAGATGAAGATACCAGCAAAGTAGGCTCTGCTGATCTGTTCTGAGAAGACCAGACCCCACTGCACTGAACTTTGTAAATTAACAGGGATGGAGACCAGAGAGAGTTGGAGCACTCTAGGATGCTAAGACTCCTGTCAGCTGTCACCGATGAGGCATGCTGCATCGGTCCTACTGAGACACAACACAGAGGCAGGCGACAGTTCAAAAAATCTGCTGGTGTTGGAAAGGGTGCAGGAGCACAGCAGGTCTTATGGAGGAAGGGCAGGCATTTCCAGCCCTCCTTCAGCCCAACTGGCAGATGCTTGCAGCAGCCAGTTCTGAAACCCTGCCTGCTGGCTCTGCCTATGCATTTTGCTGAAAACATCCCCACTCCGCATACTCAGTCCAGCAGTAGTCAGATTTTGCAGGAAGCCAGGCAAAGGGCAACCCCACACACAGTGCATCTCAAAAGAAATGCCAGCTGTCTCACAACAGTGCAGCAGAGGAGAACCACCACTGCTGGCAGCAGGAAACCTGTGGGCCTTGCCCACAGCCCACGAACAGTAGTTGTGGCTCAGCTACAACTGGGAATGGGGCACTGGTGAGCACGGAGTTTTGCACTTTTGGGTGCTGCATGACACACACTACATAAAGCCTCTACTGGGAAGACATGGCTGCATAGTGGATCTATCTAATACAAAGGAGGAAACACAGAGAGAGCCAGATAAAATGAGAAGAGTGAGAGATATGTTCCCAACAGAACAATACCAACAAGTGCAAAATGAAATAGAGATAAGCAATCCTCCTGATAAATGACTCAGAGCAATGGTCACTAAAGGTGTTCACTGACTTGAAGGCTAGAACTCAGTATCTCAGCAAGAACTTCAACAAGAGAGAGAAAATATAAAAAGGAGACACTCAGAGCAGAATAATACAATAACCACACGAAAAACACAATATAGGGAATGAACAGGAGGCTAGAGGAGACAGAGGAACGTAACAGTGAGCTAGAAGACAGGGTACTGGGAAGGAACTGAGCTGAGGCACAGAGAGAGTAAATAATTCTAAACATGTGAACATGGTATCAGAAGAGTGCTACATATCAAAATGAAATAATATTCACATAATAGGGATCCCAGATGAGGAGAGAGGCAAAGGGATATAAAGTTTATTTGCCAAAAAAACTGGCAAATTATTTCCTTATTTCCCTACCTGGGGAAGGAAACAGACATTCAGGTCCTGGAAGCCCAGAGAGCACCTAACAAGAAGGACACAAGGAGGTCCACACCAAGACACAAAGGAATTAAATTGGCAAAGATAAAAGACAAAGAGAATCTTCAAACCAGCAAGAGAGGGGCAGCCAGTTACCTGCAAGGCAAACAGTCACGAAAGGCCCTCAGCTTTTCCAGAGAAACATTACGGAGCACAAAGGAGCAGCATGAAATACTCACAGTCCTGAAAGGAAAGATTCTACTACCAAGAACTCTCCACCCAGCAAGGTTATCATTCAGGATCAGAGGAGACACTGCAAGCCTTCCTGATGAACAGAGGTTACAGGAATTCACCACCCCCAAACCAGCCTCACAATATGTTTCAGGACTTGTTCAGATGGAAATGTTTTTAGGTTTAAATGGTTTTCATTGGTGAAAGTAAACATACAGGTAGGGCATAGCCCATAAAGGTAGGGCAGCAATCACTTGTAAAGCAATTATGGTGTTCAGAAGGGAATAGTAGTAAAATCACCCATACACAAAATCAGCCAGGGATACACAAAAGATGTAGATTATGACATCATTCCTACAGCATGGAGGAGGATGAAGGAAAAATTCCTATGTGTAGACACACGAAGAATGAGGAGGAACCAATCCAAGCATAACACTAAAGGAAATCACCAAATCACAAGAGCTGGAAAACAACTAGCAAAATGGCAGTAACAAAGTAGTTATCAGTAATTACTTAAAAAGTAAAAGGACTAAGCACATCAAACAAAAGACATAGTGTGGCAGAATGGATTAAAAAAAACAAGACCTATCTATATTTTGCCTACAAAAGACTCACTTCTGACCCATAAAAACATAGACTAAAAGTGAAGGGACGGGGAAAGGTATTTCATGCAACCCATATAGGGAAAAAACCAGAAGTAGCAGTACTTGTATCAGACAAAATAGACTGTTAAACAAAGAAAGTAACCAGACAAAGTAGGTCATTACATAACGGTGGAAGGCATCAGTGCAACAAGGGGATTTAGCAATTATAAATGTCTATGTGCCCAACATAAAAGCATCTAAATATATAAAGCAAATACAGGCCTACAGGGAGAAACTGCCAGCAACACAATGAGGTAGGGGACTTTTAACACCAACTAACACCACTGCATAGAACATCCAGACATAAAATCAGTAAGGGAACAGTGTCGCTGTACAACACATCAGACCTGGACGACTTGACAGTAATATACGGATCGTTCCACCCAAAATGAGCAGAACACACAATCTTCTAAATTGCACACAGAACGTTCTCCAGAACAGATCACATATAGGGATGAAAAACATGTCTCAAAAAAATCTAAGATTGACATTCTATCAAGCATAATTTCAGACCACAATGTTATGAAACAAAAAGTCCATTACATGAAAAATAAACTGTGAATAAAACTCAAACATATGGAGGAGAAACAACATCTTTATGAACATTCAATTGATCAATGAACAGATCAAAGAGGAAATCAAAGAACAAAGGAAACCAATGAAAATGGAAACACAACTTGGGACTCTGGCAAATGTCCCAAGAGCAAATACAGTGCTGCCTCAAGAAATGAGAAAATTCTCAGATAAGCAACTCACAGAAGAACAAACAAAGGCCAACACTAGTAGGAGGAACACAATAAAGATCTGAACATAAAAAAAGGTATAGAGATTATGAAACTAATACAAAAAAAAAGCAATGACGCCAAGAGTTGGATCTTTGAAAAGATGAACATAACAGAAAAAACCCTCACCAGACATTTCAAGAAAAAAGAGTGCATAAACAAGTTGACATATGGATCACAAATATATAAGATGAGAAATGGGAAGAGAAGTCACAACAGACACCACAGATGGTTAAAAAATACAGGAATACTCAAAGGCAATTTTATGCCAATAAACTGGATCCCCTACAAGAATGGGATAAATTCTCAGAAACGTACAATTTTCAAAGACTGACCTGAAAAGAAAAAGAAAATCTGAACAGACTAGTTACCAATAATGAAATTGAATGTGTAATCCAAAAGCTCCAAGAACCAAAATCCTGGACGAGAGAGCCTTCCAGGTGAACCCTACCAAACAATTCAAACAACTGTTTTGTTGTTCCTTCCTTTCTTAAGTGTCACAAAATACAGAAAAGAAAGGAGTACTTCCAAACTCATTCTACCAGGTCAACATTAGCCTAATGCTAAAACAAAAGATTCTTAAAAAAGGCAAATGTCAGACCTCTAATTCCTGATGAACACAGAAGGAAATATATCAACAAAATATTAGCAATGTGAATTCAAATATATAATCAGAAGAATCACTGATCACAGCCAAGTGGGGTTTATTCCAGGTATGCAAGCATGGCAAAATATTTGTTAATCAATCAATATGATACACCACATTAACAAGAGGATCAAAATACATACGATCACTTCAGAGGTGCACAAAAAGCATCTGACAAAATTCTGCATCTTCATGATAAACATCCTCAGCCTAATGGTAAGAGAGAATATACCTAAACAACACAAAGGCTGTGTATACGACAAACCCACAGCCTCCATCCTATTCTATGGCGAATAGCTGGAGGCTTTTCCTGTAAGATCAGGAACAAGTCAAGAATGCCCACTCTCACCACTTTTATTCAACATAGTACTGGAGATCCCAGTCACAGCAATCAAATGAGACAGAGGTAAGTCTTAAAATTGGTGAAGAAGGAGCTGAACCATCACTGTTTGAAGATTACATGACACCATATAAAGAAAAAACTCCACAAGACTTCAACATAAAATCAAGAGAATAATTGGATTCAGCAAAGTTTCAGGGTACATAATGAATACACAGAAATCTGTTGCATTCTTATGTACTAACTACACAGTAGCAGAAAGATCAATCAGGAAAACGATGCTCATGAAAATACCTATCCAAGACAGTGAAAGACCTGGACTTTGGAAGCTCTAAGACACTGATGAAAGAAACCAAGGGCACAAATAAATGGATATATCTCCTGTGTTCATGGATAGGAAGAATTAATATTGTTCAAATGTACATCCTAGTGAAAGCAGTTGACAGATTCAGTGCAGTCCCTATCAAAATGCCAATGGTATTTTTCAATGAACTAGAAAACAATCCTAAAATTTATAGGGAAACACACAAAAAACCAAAAGATCCTAAAGAGCAAAAGCAACCCTGAGAAAGAACCCGTGGTGTGGGAAGATGGCAGAGAAGGATGGCAAGTTTGTCTTGCTCCCAACACATAAAGGAAGCAAGTAGAGCAACTACAACAATGAAAAAGACCTGAAAAATACAGAACTGACCAACTTCACAGGGTGATGAGGGGAATACCACACTGAGAAGCGTAAACTGGCAGAGCCACAATCAATCGGGTCTCCAGCCATTCCCCCACTGCAGCTGAAGGAAGAGGAATGGAACCAGGAGGGGATATGCACTCAGGAACTCTGCACACATGGCCCAGGAGATCTGCTGTGGGAGCATGAGTGCACATGGAATAGGGCTGTAATAGGGATGGACACCAGGGACAGGTCGAGAACTGAGGGAGGTTGTAACACCTGTATGCTTATGGAGGACAGGCATGCTCCACAGGTGGAAGAGAAAGAAGAATAAGAAAGTACTTTTATATTGTGTTTGAAAAAGAGCAATTACCACCTTAATATGGATTCCTGTATAATTAGGAAACTATGACTCTTACAATAAACACAAACCTAAAGTTTATGAGAGGTACAGGAAAATCTGGAATTGTGACTTCCAATCACAACAGTAAAGAAACCCATCAAGTAACAAGCGAAGAGTGTAAGACACAAAGAAAGGAACAGACAGCAGCTACAAAAAACAACCAGAAAACAATCAGTAAAATGGCAATATGTACATACCTAATAAAATTTCCCTGAAGTGTAAATGGACTGAATGCTCCAATCAAAAGACACAACGTGGCAGAAGGATAAGTACAAAGTACTGAGACACATCTATATGAAGCCTAGGGAGACTCAATTCAGCCCCAAGATATATACAGAATGAAAGTGATGGGATGTAAAAAGGAATTCCATGTAAATAATAGGGAAAAAAGCAGAAATAGCCATACTTACATCAGACATAATTGATTTCAAAACAAGGAAAGTTAACAACAAAGAGGACATTACATAATGACCATGGGTGAGTCCAACAAGAAGGTATAATGATTATAAAATCTATGCACACAACGCAGGAGCACCTAAATATATGACAAATAAATACAAACAGAATTAAAGGGGGAAATACACTGCAACTCACTCACTTTAACACACCACTGACATTAATAGACAGATCCACCAGATGGAAAATAAATAAGGAAAAGGATCTGAAACAGACATTTGATAAGATGGACTAAACACATATCTGCAGAGCATTCCACAAAATAGCTGCAGAATTCACAATTTTTCTGAAGGGAATACACAATGTTCCCCTGAACAGATCACATACTAGGCCACAAAAAGCCTCAATAAACTAGAAGAGTTTAAAATTTTATCAAGCAATTTCCAGGCCACAATGACATGAAACAGGAAATAAATTACACACAGTGAGCAAAAATGCCTAAAAGCACACAGAGGCTAAATAACATAGTTCTATGTGATCAAGGATCAATGACTGAATTAAAACAGAGATAATTCAATACATGGAGACAAAAGAAAAGAACTCAGCAGCTCCAAACCTGTAGGATGTGGTGAGGCAGTTCTAAGAGGAAAGCACATAGCAATACAGGCTTACCTCGAGAAAGAACAACAATCCCACATGAAGAATCTAAACTGAACACTAAAGCAACTAGGAAAGGAACAACAAATGACAACCAAAGTTGGTAGAAAGAGGGTCATAATAAAGATCAGGGCAAAAATAAAAATATACAGAATGAAGCAATAGAAAAAGAATCAAAGAGCTGGTTGAGAAAATAAAAGAGACCAATCCTTAGCCAGATTTCTCCAGAGGAGAAAAAGAGAGTACATAAATAAACATAAACAGTAAAAGAAATAGTCATAATGGACACCACAGAAATGCAAATATTAGAGAATTCTATTTGAGAATATGTGCTAATATATTGGAGAATATAGAAGAAATGGGCAAATTCCAAGAAGAACACATCCTTGCAAGACGAACCCATGATGAAACAGAAAATCTCAACGGACCATTTAGCAGTAAAGAAACTGAATGGTAATCAAAAAACTCCCTAGAAACAAAGGACCAGGTAAGCTGGATTGACAGCTGAAAGTTACCAAACATTTAAAATAGAGATAATACCATCCTTCTTAAAGAACTGCAAATAGTAGAGGAGGGAACACTTCCAAATTCATTCTATGAGACCAGCATCACTCTTTAACACCAAAACCAGATAAACACACTACAAGAAAGAAACTTGTAGACTGATATCGCTTGAGGAACACAGATGCAACAAAACATTGGTGAAACAGATTAAAAAATACAGCAAAAGGATCATCCATCCAACCAGGTGGGATTACTGCAAAATTACAAGGATGGTACAATATCTGTCAATCACCATTACCCAACACAAAAAGAACAAAAGAATAAAAACCACATGATCATCTCAACAGATGCCGAAAAGCATTTGACAAAATGCAACATCCATTCTTGGTTAAAAATTCTCAACAAATTGGGTACAGAGGGTACACACCTCACCATAATAAAGGCCATATATAACATACCCATGCTTACTATCATCATATTCAAAGACAAAAAAATTGAAAATTTCCAAGATATGGACCGAGACAAAGATGTCCACACTCACCACTTTCTCACCATTTCACGTAGTACCGGAGGTCCCAGTTATGGCAGTCAGACACAACTAAGAGATAAAAGGCATCCAAGCTGGTGAGGAGGAAGTTAAGCCTTCAGTATGATCACATTACATGGTATATATATATATATACACATACACATACTAGTAACTGGATTCAGCAAGGTGGCAGGATTCAAAATTAATATATGGAAATCTCCTGCATTCCTTTATTCTGACAAGTAATCAAGAGAAAATGAAATCAGGAAAAGATCTGTACTTAGAATGGCTTCCAAAAAAAAAATCCCTAGGAGTAAACCTAACGAAGGAGGTGAAAGACCTGGGGGCCAAAACTGTTAAGACACTCATGAGAGCAATTAAAAAGACACAAATAAATGAAATATATCCTATGCTCCTGGATAGGAAAAATTAATATTGTCAAAATGATCATCCTGCCCAAAGCTATTGACCGATTCAGAGCAATCCCTATGAAAATACCAATGGCATTCCTCAATCAACTAGAGCAAATAATCCTAAAATTCATAAGGAACCACAAAAAATCCCAAATAGCCAAACCAATCCTGAGAAAAAAGAACAAAGCTGTGGGAATTATGCTCCCTAACTTCAAGATCTACTACAAACCAACAATAATCAAAACAATATACTACTAGCACAAGAAAGACAACCACAGATCAATGGAATAGAATAGAGAGCTCACATATAATCTCAAGCATATGTGTGACAAGGAGCCTCAAATATACAATGGGAAAAGACAGCCTCTTCTGGAACTGATGTTGGGAAATCTCAGAAGCTACATGCAAGAGAATGAGAGTGGATTACTGACTACATAGCTAAAAGTAAGCTCAAAATGGAGCAAAGACCTAAATGTAAGACATGAAAACATAAAACCATTAGAAGAAAACACAGGCAAAATTCTCTTGAACACAAGCATGAGCAATGTTTTCCTGGACACATCTCCTGGCCATAAAAAACAAAATAAAAATGAACAGTGGGACCACATCAAACTCAAAAGTTTCATATAGCATATGACACCTTCAGTAGAAACAGGAAACCTACAGCATGAGAGACTATATTCATGAATGACTTATCTGGAATGGGGTTAATATCCAAAATATACATAAAGAACACCAGAATAACTAGTAACCAACCTTAAAAAAGAGGAAAGGAACAGATCCTTTTCCCAAGTAGTCATATAGATGATAACCCGGTACATGAAAAATGCTCCACATCTCTATCATCAGGGAAATGGAAATTAACAGCACAATGAGATATTACTTTCCAGCCAGAATGGCCAATATCTAAGAGAATAAATGACAAGTGTTGAGGAGGATGTGGAGAATTAGAAACCCTCCCACACTATTGGTGGGAAAGTCAGTTGGTGCAACCACTGTGGAAAGCAGTATGGAGGTTCCTCAAAAAACTAATAATAGGAATTCTATAGGGCCCATTCATTCCACTCCTAGGAATTTACCCACACAAAAGAATATCTCTGATTCAAAAAGACATGTGCACCCTTTTATTTATCACTGCATTACTTAAAATAGCCATCTACGGAAGGAACCATAGATGAACGGATGAACAAGATATGGTACATATACATGATGGAATATTATTCAGCCGTAAGAGAGGGAGAGAAATCCTGCCCTTTGCAACAAGAGGGTATTATGCTCAGTGAAATTAGCCAGGAGGAGAAAGACAAGTACCAAATGATTTCACTCATCTGTGGAGCACAAGAACAAACCAAAAACTGAAGCAACAAAACAGCAGCAGGCTCACAGAACCCCAGAAAGGTCTAACAGTTTCCAAAGGGAGAGGGACTGGAAGGGAGCGTGGGAAAGGAGGGGTTATGGGAATAAGGGGCATTACAATTAGCACACATAATGTAAGGTGGGGCACAGTAAGGCAGCATAGCACAGAGAAGACAAGTAGTGACTCTATAGCATCTTACTATGCTGATGGACAGTGACTGTAATGGGGAATGTACTGGGGACTTGATAATGGGGGGAATCTAGTAACTAAACTGTTGCTCATGTGATTGTGTATTAATGATACCAAAATAAAAAATAAAAAAATACAAAGTAAATAAAATCTGTGGTTCAGTTTTTAGTGTAACTACAACAAATCTATAAAATAACTGATCAAAGTTCTGAAAAATGAAGAGAAAAATTAGTAATTCAACAATTACAGCTATAGATGTTAATACCCTACGGAAGGATGTGTGTGTATATATATATGGAGGACATATGCAAGATATAAAAGAAATAGAACACTCAGACAAAAAACCTGCAAATAAATAAAACATCTGAGCAACGCTAAAATTAACAATCTCTAAAAGAACATTCCACAGCCAACAGCAGAGTATGCATACTTCTCAAGCACACAAAGAACATTTCACAGGATAGACTCCATCAGACTTGTTAGTCAGCAAATTTTAAAGTACTGAAATCAAACAAAGTGTATGATTTTTATGATACATTTTATCTCAATTCAATGGTGTTAAAATGGAAAAAGGGCAATAAGGGAAATTCACAAATGTGTTGAAATTAAACAAAATTCTAAGTAACTGTGTTAAAGAAAAGTCACAAGGGAAACTCAAAAGCACTTTAATGTGAATGAAAATGAAGATACAACACACTAAAATTTAAGTAATGCAGCTAGCGTGCTATTTACAGGAGAGCTGATAGTTGTGAATATAGTTAAAAGAAAGGTCTAAAAACAAAAACCCAACTCTGCTCCTGAAGACACACGGAAAAGGTCAATATGAACCTTAACCAAGTGATGAAAGCAACATTTAGCATGGAATTTAAGGCAAGGAGAAATAAGAAAAACAAATGTGAAAACTCAACTGGCCAAAACGTGGATCTTTGGAAAGAGTAACAAAATCAACAAAGCTTTAGCAAAAGTGACCAAGAATAAAAGTGAATCTCTCATTAATATAAGTGTCACCACAAAATCCATGTCTTCACATACATAAAATGCAGGACAGTATAGGTTATTGCACATAACCATATCAGGCCAAAACTGTTAGACCTTACTATCAGGGAATGTCTCATAGTAAGGCATTGAATAATCTGCTTTATGAATCACGGAACTAATAATCGTAATCTTCATTCCAAATACCTCTTGTTTTTGCACGAGGTTCCTTCCCTCTGTTGCACAGAACTTCCTTGTTTCTTTGGGTAATTTATTCTCAAAAGATTCTATGTAAATATAAGATACAATCAAAGAAACTCAGGTAAAATCTAGCTTTAGATTATTAGTTGACAATTCACTTCCATTTTGTAAAAGTTAAGAAATTACTCACTTCCAAATCAGAAAGCATATTTAAAAGTCTTTGAATCAAACATCGATCAACCGCCTCGCCATTTCTTTCTTTTTCAATCAACAGAAGAGTCCCGTGTATAGTCTTGCTCTGAATGTTCTGATCACACATTATGTGTGATTTAAATAATTGGATCCCCATGTCCCTATAAAAAAGGAACTGTCTAAATAAGTGGTAATTATAACCCCGTAAATTTCAGCTTGTGTTTTGCTATCGGTTGTGCTTTTAAGTAAATGAATAATCCACAGTCAAAGAAACATACAATTTTATATTAAACTCATCTGTCCACAGTTGGCTAAATTTTTCTTTGTTTCTTGATTGTCTAAAATAGATCTAAATAATATCTAAGAGTTAAGTAAAGTTCACTGAAAGACATATATAATTCCAATAAATAAAGCAGTATTTAGAATAGCTTTAAGGCTTTTAAATATTCCCATTTTAAGTTCCAAAGTAGTGTCAATTTAGTATAAAACACATGAAAAGTGATTTTCATAGAATGGGTCCTAGAAGTAGTATGCTTCATCAACAAGATATTTTATTAACACTAAGATGAAGGGATAAATTAACATTTCAATCTAGGATACCATGTGGTCAAATATAATTTTAAAGATATTTAAAATTTTATGATATGAATAAGTACAGATTTTGAAAGTTGTATTTCTCTTGTGTATCTTCTTTCAGTTAGCACATATCAAACAGATGATCATTAAGTTGCCTGTAACAATTCTTTTAAAGCAATCACTGTCATCCTTACCAAATAGAATGTAACTCTGGATTCCGAAAAACATAAGTTCTATCTAGGAACAGAAAAATGTTCCTGATCATGATCTGTCAAAAAGAAAACAAAGATAAAGCATTTACAAAGAAAATATTTTTTTATTAAATTATTGACCACCTGTCAAAACCTTATTCTTAAGAAAAGCACCTTACTTCTGGCATTTGTATATATTATTACCAGTTGCAAGATCAAATATGGGCAATAATACATCTCTTTGTCTTGGAAAAGTAACTTTACATTTTTCCCTCACTTTCCACACTTTTTGTTCTAAATTCCTCCTTTAATAATAAATATTAGCAGAGATTTATGAACGTTTATTCATATAAAGATTATGTTTTACATAAAATACTGATATTCAACAGGGCTAATATAGTTTGCCTAACAAATAAATCTTGGAAAATCTATGAGTACAAGATTAGAAGACTGAAAAATGTAAGGAAAAATCTACAGTATAGAATTGCAGGTAGAATATCAAGAAGAAACATAAATTCACTACTAATGCCAAGACTCTACAAACGTAAGCTCCTATGGCTTGTATTTGAAGACAAAACATTTAAAAAGACACTTATTAGGATTTATTATGAAGATATTGATATATGTAAGTTAATTGTAATTTAAACAAACACTAGAATGGTAGTCCTCAAATGTTCCTATCTCAAGTCCCCTTTTACTATTAAAAAGCACTGGCAAAACCCAGGAACTTGCACTAATTGGGTTATCTCTACGGGTATTTACTTTACTAGAAAATTAAACTGAGTATTCTGTAAGTACCACATTGAAGTAATCTTATTTAATAAAAAGAATTGTTTAATATATTAAATATAAAATAGTAACAAAAGATACAAATCTTAAGTTAAAATCAACCTCTAGAGATCCAATATAAAGCATGGTGATTACATTTGATACTACTACATTAAATACTTGAAAGTTGCTGAGAGGAGATCCTTCATGTTTTCACCATTAAAATTAAAAAGTAATTATATGAGGTGATGAATGTGTTAGCTAGCTAATGCCACCGTCGTAATCTTTCAGCCATATATAACTGTTATCAAATCATCACATTCTACATGTGAGACTCATATTGTATCTCAGAAAGTATTTAAAGAATTCGCACTGTGAAAAGAGACAGAGTACTAATAGTTTAAACACACCTATTAAGTTCTAGAATATGCCTAAACATCTGGGGGAAACTAAAAGAGATACAAGAGGAAACCAGAATTGGATGGGGGGCTTGTAAGATCCTAGAAAGCAACAGAGAATTGATAACTCTTCAATTGTGTCTTAGAGAATGAATTAAGAACTTTCCAGGCTGGCAGATTAAATGCTGCATGGAGAAATGATTATAGGTGATATGCTTATTTCCCCTTAACATAGTATCTTTCAACTGCACACAAAAAAAACACCCACAAAGGTAAACTATGTTGTCACAGACTTAATTTTATGGCATGTTCACATTAGCTGGAAATGTTGTAAATAAATGTAAAAGATTATAAAATGTGTTTGTGCAATCAACATTAGGTGATCATTGTATTCATTAATATTGTTTTTAGAAAAAAATCTATGTATTTTTATTTTTTTGCTTGTAACTTAAAACATTCATGGCACCTGGGATAACTCCCTTGAGGAACTTTGCCCGGTGCCTTTGGAAGTGTTATGGGAAAGGGTAGGTATGCTGTCCAGGGAACTCTGGCAGGGAGCAGAGTTGTGGGAGATCAAAGATGTGATGCTGACAGGGTTCACAGTCTTTATGTTGAGCTAAGACTATCACATTTTTACATGAGTATGAAAACCAGAAAGCTGTGATATGGCAGCCATCAATTACCAGAAAGGACACACCTAACTGGAAATAAGTGAGCACTGGGCTTAACAATTCCAGAAACAAACACCTAGTGCAACCAAATATGAAAGGCACCTCATTAAAACAAACAATAGTAAAATAAACACTTTCACATTTTAATTGATTTGGTGCTCTCCTTTTTGTATTTTCAAATTATAAGCTCCCACTAACTATTCCAAACAATAAATAGTTTAAACCCTAATCAAACTTCAGGCTTTATGTAGGAAACTGAGAAAAAGAACTGTTTTCAATTAATGCCAAACACTGAAGTCGCATCATTTTGTATTTACATATTTTTAAATAAATAAAAAATACATAAAATGCATTACAAATTTTAGAAGTATATTAATTGTATTAGTCCATATTATTCTAATGCTATATTACACCAAAACTGAGAAGCACACATATTTCACATCATATTATCAGTAGCAAAAAAAGAGTAATGCCTCCTATGGAATATCTAAAACATTTCCCCAACTCAGCATATTGCCTTTGATGTGGTTCCAACTCCTTTTCTGCACACTCCCTGGCACAATAAAACCTGATTATAAATCACTAATTTCAGAAACTATTTAATGAGATTCAGTTTTGTAATTTCAAAGTGATGTGGTTATAAATAACCTTACATTTTATGCCTCTTTGTTTGGCTCTAATAATATAAACTCAACTTTATGTCTAAAATTATGTTTTTAAAAAAAACATTTTCCAAATTGTAGGTGGACAAATCAACTACAATTTCAATTTATATAATTCAGAAAAAACTTCTATCATAAAAGCACTTCCAAATATGTTTTTAAACAAAGCATGAGTTAACTGCATGTTTTATTTTTCTTAGCTGGAACATTCTCACAAATTTGACAACATACTTGCAACTAAAAACATAATTATTATACTCTACCATTTGCCTGCAATGATTTTGCCAGCATTGATCAATGTTCTTTATGAAAGAGTCACTATCCAAAGAATTCATGAGGTAATGTTAAGAAAAAGTTTACATTCTAAAATTAACACTATGAAAATGGAAGACATGGCTTCTAAAACAAAGTATTTGGTAGAATAGGTTAATGCTTATCAGAAGTCCAAACATCTCTAAGTCTTAGCACGTAAAGTATTAAAAAATAAAATTCATTTTACATGTCTAACAATTACTCTACTCAAATCCTGCCATTTTCAACAACATGGCTGGAGCTAGAGGGTGGTATGATCAGTGAAATAAAAGTCAGGAGAAAGACAAGTACCAAATGACTTCACTCATTTTTGCAGCATACTAACAAAGCAAAAACTGAAGGAACAAAACAGCAGTGGAATCACAGAAACCCAAAATGTACTAACACTTGCCAAAGAGATAGGGACTGGGTGTGTGGGTGGGAAGGGAGGGATAAGGGGAACAAAGGGCATTACAATTAGCACACATAACCTGTGGGGGGAGCACATGGAAGGTAGTATAGTACAGAGAAGACAAGTAGTGACTCAATAGCCTCTTACTAGGCTGATGGACGTTGACTATAATGAGATATAATGGGACTTGATAATGGGAGTTATCTAGTAACCACAATATTGCTCATGTATATTAATGATAATAAAATAAATACAGAAAACGTTTATTAAATTGATCTCATAAAACACCATTTGTTATTCAAAATGAAAATGAAGCAAACTTTGTCTGCCATATGTTGAAACTACAAAATATATATTGTCAAAAATGGACTAAAACCTATTATGGTGAGCATTACATAATTTATACAGATGATGAATCAGTAGATTGTTCATCCACAACCAATATAATATTGTGCACAAATGTGTATTTCAAAAAGATTATTATAAAAGCTAAGATAAAATCATTAAGTGAAAAGATGATCTAAGGAAAGGAAAAGAACTTGCAGCATCTGGTTTCAAAAAAGGATACTCCCTGAACTGATGAACTTGTGCCTTCATATGGAGTTCACAAAGCCACGTCAGTTGTTTATACAAGTTTGCAGATAAATTGAAGGAGCAAATATTTTCAACAATCTGAAAAATTGTAAACATATTTGCTTAAACAACACTTGAAAAAATGAAATACTTTTCTATATTCATTAAAGGTATTGAATACTGAAAACAGAGTTCTTCATACAGATTAAGGAATTAATACAAATGTCAATACATTAATATAACCACAAAATTGTAAATTTCTATTTCCAAATTTGCAATATATGACAAAAACCTAAGAAAATATACTTAAGATTTTCCATCCAAATTAATGGTCACAAAACTATCTTAAAGAAAGTAATATCAAGATATTAAAATTTTTAATAAAAATGTAATCTGAAATTACAGATATTAAACCCATGGCTTGTCTTGTTAGTTCATAATTTGTTGTATAAGACTTCAAAAAGGAAACAGAATTAAAGACAGGTTGTACAATAATCATAACCATAAACAATTTTATTAAATGCTGATGGATAATGCAATGACCATTTAGTTTATATTAAAATATACCTGACTAATGGAGTGATGTCACCAAAACAGGTGACAGAAAACTTCAAAACCCCCTCTCTACACTAAATGACAATTAGGCTGGCCAAAAAAGGGGCTCTGAATCAGCGATTGCAGAGCTCTGGAATCTAACCAAAACTTAAATCAGAGGAACATTTACTGAAGAAAGATGCTGCTACTTTTCAGTAATAGATCCTTGTGTTAAAGCACCCACTTAACTTAGTGATAGCAAATCCACTGCTTGCTGGGGACAGTCGAGGGAATACAGACCTTGTTCTCAAGGAATTGTAAATGCGTGTTTCCACTCTTGGGCTTGTCTTTGTGTCTCCTTTGGAATCTACTCAAGAGAGGGAGCTATGAAGGGAACTTTCTCTAAAATCACAGGCAAATATACTACTAGGCTTAGCCATCTGAGGCAAGAGATAACTAATGGGACAAGGAACATGTAGAATATCCTAGAAAGGATCAGAGGTTGGAAAGTTAAGTATGAAGAAGTAAGTGTTTTGAACTGCTTCGTGTGTATTCTTAGAACATGTAGGAGGCCACACACATGCCCAAGGCTGTATACATTTTCAGAAAAGACCTGAGTAACCCCTAATTTCACATCAAGTTCATCTTCAGGATATGTCCAGCTGAAACGACAGAAGACTAGAGCAGAACAGTAGAGAGCATGGCTAAAAATGAGTGAATGCCCCAACACAATTTTTGTTTTGTCTGGCTGTAGGATTGAAGCAAATTTCAGTAAAATGACTGGTTGAGTATAAATTAATGAAAAGGAATGTCAAAAGCCCACACAAAATAAAGAAATTCTGTCTTTAAAAAATGCTTCAGAAAGGTGATTAGAAGGCAAATACTTAGCACACAAACAAAGCAGCATCTTTTTTCTGCCTTGGGGTAAAGACAAAATATGACCTTCAGAGAGGCCACATTACAATACTCAGATCTTCTATTTGCAAAAAAATTATAAGGATGGTCTATTCCAGGAATAAAGAAATGAATAAAAACTATCGATACTGGCTTGTTACAATAAATTAAATCAACTGTTGCAAATACACTCAAGTGGCTAAAATAAGCTTGGAAACAAAAGAAAACAGGGGTGAATGCCATGCCAAAGGAAAACTTAAAGAAAGAAATGTACACCTTTAAAAAGAAACCAAAATTCTGAAAAATATGCAAGGCTGAAATAAAAATTCAACAAAGGGAATCAACAGAAATGAACTTACAGAAGGCAGGATCAGCAAACATGCAGATAGTTTATTAGAGATTATTTAGTCTAAGAAGTGGAGAGGAAAAAGGATGTGTGGAAACAGTAATAGAGCCTAGGATACAGCACTCAAGACAGCGTGGTTTGGGAATAAGAATAGAAATATAAATTAAAGAAATCAAATTTAGAGCCTAGAAATACAATTTATATCAATGGCTCCACGGATATTTAACAAGTCTGCCAATAACTTTTAAGGGGGAAGAGCAATCTCTTAAATAAATTCATACCCACATACATACAAAGGTGAACCTTTCCTTATAGCATGTACAAGAATTAAAACACACCAAAGGGGTAAGCTGTAAGATCCAAAATAGTAAAACCCTCAGAAGGAAAGATAGGATAAAATCTCCATGGCCTTGGGTTTGGCAGTAGTTTCTTAAGTGTAACACTGAAAGCAGAAGCAAAAGAGGAAAAAGAGAGAAACCGTACTTCAGTAAAACTGAAAACTTTTGTGCCCATTAACTGACACAATCAAAAAGTGAAATGGCAACCCACAGAATGGAAAACAACCAGGTGAAAATCACATTGGTATGGTTATAATAACCAACATATATATGAAATTTATGTACTTCAAAACAGAAAGACAATCCATTTAAAAATCAACAAAGGATTTAAACATTTTCCAAGATATACTAATGACCAATAAGCACTTACAAATAGCATTAATGAGATAAGCCACTAGAGAAATGTAAACCTCAGTGAACGTCACTTCACTTCTAGTAGGGTGGAAATAATTTTTTTAAATGGAGAATACCAAGTGTTGATCAAAAATGAAAAAACTAGAGCCTTCATGTACTACACCTAAGGAAATATTAAATATTTATAATTTTATATGGGACATAGTTTGGCAGCTCCTCAAAGTTAAGCACCACCACACAACCTGAAATTCTACTCCAAGTTTAATATTCAAATTAACTGAAAACAGACAGGGATACTTCTACGATAATGTTCCCAACAGTATTAGTTACCAGTAGTCAGTAAGTGGGAAAAATGTGTCCATAAACTAACAAGTGAATACATAAAATGTGGCACATAACAGAGTAGAATATAATTTCACAATGAAGTTTTAATGCATGCTATCATCTGGATGAATCATGAAAACATTATGGTAAGTCAAAGAAAACTACCACAAGAGACAATATATCATATAACTCTGTTTCATTGAATATTCAGAACAAGAGACAAAAGATTTACAATTCTGTTTTATGAAACATTCACAACAGGTAAATCCGTAAGGAGAAAAGGCAGGTGAATGTTGGCCAAATGCTGGGGTATGGTGGAAGAGGAGTGGTTGCTTGGTAGGGACAGGATTTCAATTAGGGTGAGGAAAACGTTTGGAACTTAATCGAAATGATGGTTGCACAGAATCATAAATTGTACGTTTTAGAATTTTTGTTGCATCAGTTGTGTTCCGTGAATAACATCACTTTAAATAATTACATAGAAATAGGACTTGAGAAGTTTCTTAAAAAAATTACAGATATTCCAACAGGCACATATAAACATTTTCATCATCATCAGCCCTTTGCAAAACTAAAATCAAAAACTTGTAGAGGTATCACTTCACTTTCATAAAGACAGTTATAACCAAAAAACTAAAAATAGCAAGTGTTAGCAAAGGTGTACAGAAAAGAGAACCCTAATACCTTTACTACAGCGATGCAAAATGGTGCGACAGTGAGGAAAACAATGTGGAGGAAAACAACGTGGAATAAAACAAAAAGAGCATCAGTAAATTAAAAAAGATTGAAATTCTACCAACCAACTTCTCAGACAAAAAATCTATAAAACTAGAAATAAATTATACAAAGAAAGCAAAACACATGGAGGTTTAACAACATGCTCCTAAATAATCAGTACATCAATGACCAAATCAAAATACAGATCAAGCAATATATGGAAACAAAAGACAAAAACAACACAAATAATTAAACAATCATTAAGCTAATGCCTACCAAGGGATGTATGGAAATCAGACTGTGGTACAGCCATAAATAAAAAATCATTCAGCCATGAAAAAGCACAAGTTCAAAAACATATTCCAAGATAGACAAATCTTAAATACATTATGCTAACCAAAAAAAAAATTGACACTAGAAATAACATATTATTTAATATTATTCATGTGAAATATACAGAACAAGTTAATCCTTAAAAGATGAGAAGCATATTAGTGTTGGTCAGAGACTTAAGGAGTAGTAAATGAGAAGTAACTGTTCAGTGTGGGAAAGGATTTCCCTTTAAGTGATAAAAACAGAACTTGATAGAGATGGTGCACACTTTACAGAGCACAGCACTGTAAATGTACTAATTGTTACTGAATTGGTTATGGTCAGATAACTTTTTATCAAATTAATTCTTAATATAAACTTTTGTACATGGGAGAAAATATTTGCAAATCACATATGTAAA
The DNA here is from genome assembly GCF_030020395.1 of Manis pentadactyla. NCBI lineage: Eukaryota > Metazoa > Chordata > Mammalia > Pholidota > Manidae > Manis > Manis pentadactyla. The sequence goes on along the minus strand of NC_080039.1, from coordinate 5,263,655 downwards.
AGTCCAGTGTCCATAGTATAAAAAAAGTTTATTCAATTTAACACAAGATAAACAACTCAATTAAAATGGACAAAGGATAGGAATAAACATTTTTCATGGAGATAAACAATAAGCCAAAAGTATCATGAACAGATGCTTCACATCAACAGTCATTCAGAAAATGTAAACCTGAGCAGAACCACTACAAATTCTCTTATTAAAAACATAGAAAATAAAAGGTGTTGTGGATATAGAAAAACTGGATCCCCATAAACTGCCTTGTACAGGAAAATAATATGATGCAGCCACTACAAAGAAACTATTAGGCAGTTCTCCAAAAACTTAAATATACAATTACAACATGACACAGTACCTCCACTTCTGTCATAAAATCAAAATAAAAGGAAGAATGTGTTTGAACAGAAACATATACAAATATTCATATCACAATTATGCATAAGGAACAACCCAAATATTTGTTAACTAATGAATGTGTAAATAAAATGTGGTAATCATCAATGGAGTATTATTTTTCATGAAATAGAATGAAGTACTGAAACATTTTATGACATGAATGAATCTTGAAAATATTATTCCAGACACAAAAAGTGACAGACTATATGATTCCATTTATATGGAAAATTCAGATTAGGTAAGTCAATAGATACAGGAAGCTGATTAACAAAAATCGGGGGCTAGATTCAAAAATGAATGGATAGAAATCTTTGGGTGTGAGGTTTCCTACTGAGGTCGTGAAAAGATTTTAGGCTATATAATGCTAGTGGTAACATATTATGAACGTACTGGATGTCACAGAATGTAAAACTAAAATGATACTATTTTATGTGTATTTCCCTACAATAGAAAAGGATTAGGCAAGATAAATGCTTCAAGAACTGTATATTCAAAGGAATATGTAAAAATGCTTTAGTATACAAGGTAAATATGCCACCTTCTTCTTAGAAATGAATAGACACATGTATCTAAGGGAATAATATTCTGATTTTATCTGTAAACTTAAGGCATATAACTGAAACTATTCCACTTACGAAGAAGGAAGAACTAGAAGAGAAAGAATGATTGCTTCAGTTTAGTGCTTACTATCAGACACTATTCCAAATCCTTATGTAAATCACATATCATTTTATCCTCCTAAAATTACACCATATCATAATAATATACTTTTATTATTAGCACGTTAGAGACAAAACATCTCAGAATCAGTAAGTTGGTATTACTTGCCTAATGATTTCAATAAGCCTATCAAGTGATTTCATAAGATGGCTGATAAATGGGAGACTTGTAAAAGCAATATATGTCAATATATCAATATATCAATAACAATCAAGGAATGTACTACAGAATCTAAGTATTTATCCAAAAGAATTGATGGTCAGTGTTACAAATTTTACAAGAATGAGAAAAAAGTAAAAGTGATCGAGGTAGCAAGTATGTGAAAGCATTACACTGAACCTAAATAAAAGGAAATGAAAAGAAATTCAGAAAACAATGTCAATGGCTTCTGATTTGTAGAGTTCATGTATTATACAGTAAGAGTGAAGGATAATAACAAAAAGAAGCAAATGCAATAGTAACTGCATTATTATAAATGAGTAAATCCAATGAATAAAATTACTCCTGAATAGTTTCTCTCAGATTTTACTGTATTAGGGAGCATTTACTTGAGGTCATTACATAGTCAGAATGGAGGAAAAAGATGAATACAGTATAAAGAAATTACAAAACAAGCAGGCAATTTGATGATTTAATTATCTTGTGATCTTATACTCCATTAGTTACCTACTTATTAAATTAAATACAAGGCCCAAAATGGCCTTGAAGTCCATTTGTGATTCAGTATATTCCTCTCGGGTTTTAAAAAATAGGCTAGAACTCTCTCTGCAGAGCCAGAAATATATGCACAAGAACTTGCTAAACTGTGTGGAAATACTTGAAGAATATACACTGAAGAGTACAACTGCATACAAAGCATAGATATAACTAAATAAATCATATAAAAACACAGAGAAGTCAATCCAACAGAAGAATATAAACATTATAAATATATATGCACCCAATACAGGAGGACCAACATATGTGAAGGAAATACTAACATAATTAAAGGAGGAAATAGAATGCAATGCATTTATATTAGGAGACTTCAACACACCACTCACTCCAAAGGACAGATTCACCAGACAGAAAATAATTAAGGACACAGAGGCACTGAAAAACACACTAGAACAGATAGACCAAATAGACATCTATAGAACTCTACACCCAAAAGCAACAGGATACCAGGATACACATTCTTCTCAAGTGCACATGGAGCATTCTCCAGAATAGACCACATAATAAGCCACAAAAAGAGCATCACTAAATTCAAAAAGATGGAAATTCTACCAACCAACTTCTCAGACAACAAAGCGATAAAACTAGAAATAAATTATACAAAGAAAGCAAAACACATGGAGGCTTAACAACATGCTCCTAAATAATCAATACATCAATGACCAAATCAAAATAGAGATCAAGCAATATATGGAAACAAATGACAAAAACAACACAAAGCCCCATCTTCCATGGGACACAGCGAAAGCAGTTTTAAGAGGAAAGTATATAGCAATCCAGGCATATTTAAAGAAGAAAGAACAATCCCAAATGAATAGTCTAAAGCACAATTATCAAAATTAGAAAAATAAGAACAAATGAGGCCTATAGTCAACAGAAGGAGGGACATAATAAAGATCAGAGAAGATAAAAATAAAATTGAGAAGAATAAAACAATAGAAAAAAATCAATGAAACCAAAAGCTGGTTCTTTGAAAAGATAAAGAAAATAGATAAGCCCCTAGCCAGGCTTATAAAAAGAAAAAGAGAATCTACACACATAAACAGAATCAGAACTGAGAAAGGAAAAATCATGACAGACCCCACATATATACAAAGCATTATTAGAGAACACTAAAAAAACTATATGCTAACAAGCTGGAAAACCTAGAAGAAATGGACAATTTCATATAAAAATACAACCTTCCAATACTGACCAAGGAAGAGACAGAAAATCTAAACAGACCGATTACCAGCAAAGAAATTAACATGGTAATTAAAAAACTACCCAAGAACAAAACCCCCGGGCCAGAGGGATTCACAGCTGAATTTTATCAGACATATAGAGAAGATATAATACCCATTCTCCTTAAAGTGTACCAAAAAATAGAAGAAAAGGGAGTACTTCCAGACGCATTCTATAAAGCCAGCATCACCCTAATACAAAACCAGGCAAAGATCCCATGAAAAAAAGAAAATTACATACCAATATCGCTGATGCACATAGATGCAGAAATACTCAACAAAATATTAGCAAAGCGAATTCAAAAGTACATCAAAAGGATCAAAGACCATGATCAAGTGGAATTCATCTCAGGGATGCAAGAATGGTACAACATTAAAAAATCCATTAACATCATAAGCTTCCTCAACAAAAAGAAGGACAAAAATCACATGATCATCTCCACAGACACTGAAAAAGCATTCGACAAATGCTTTTTGTCAACATCCACATCCAATCATGATGAAAACTCTCAGCAAAATGGGCATAGAGGGAAAGTACCTGAACATAACAAAGGCCATATATGATAAGTCCACAGCCAACATCATACTAAACAGCAAGAAGCTGAAAGCATTTCCTCTAAGATTGGGAACAAGACAGGGATGCCCACTCTCCCCACTGTTATTCAACATAGTACTGGAGGTCGTAGTCACGGCAATCAGACAAAACAAAGAAATACAAGGAATCCAGATCGGTAAAGAACAAGTCAAACTGTCACCATTTGCAGATGACATGATATTGTACATAATAAACCCTAAAGACTCTACTCAAAAACTACTAGAACTGATATCAGAATACAAAATTAACACACAGAAATCTGAAGCTTTCCTAAATGCTAACAATGAACTGTAGAAAGAGAAACTAGGAAAACAATTTCATTCACAATCACATAAAAAAAAAATACATAGGAATTAACCTAACCAAGGAAGTGGGAGATCTGTAACCCTAAAACTACAAGACATTCTTAGGAGAAATTAAAGAGGACACAACCAAATGGAAACTCATCCCATGCTCTTGGCTAGGAAGAATTAATATTGTCAAAATGGCAATCCTGCCTAAAGCCATCTACAGATTCAATGCAATCCCAATCAAAATACCTACAGCATTCTTCAATGAACTAGAGCAAATAGTCTGAAAATTCATATGGAACTACATAAGATGCCAAACAGCCAAAGCAACCCTGAGAAGGAAGAACAAAGCAGGGGGAATTATGCTAAATGGACGCAAGGTCTACTACAAAGTCACAGTAATCAAGACAATTTGGTACTGGCACAAGAACAGACCCAGAGACCACTGAAACAGAATAGAGAGCCCAGATATAGACCCAAGCATATGTGGTCAATTAATACATGATAGAAGGGCCATGGATATACAATAGGAAAATGACAGCATCTTCAACAGCTGTTGTTGGCAAAACTGGATGGCTACATGAAAGACAATGAAACTGGGTCATTGTGTAACCCCATACACAAAAGTAAATTCAGAATGGATCAAAGCCCTGAATGTAAATCATGAAACCATAAAACTCTTAGAAAAAAACACAGGCAAAACTCTCTTGGACATAAACATGAGTGACTTCTTCATGAACATATCTCCCCGGGCAAGGGAAACAAAAGCAAAAATGAACAAGTGGGACTATATCAAGCTAAAAGCTTCTGTACAGCAAAGGGAACCATCAATAGAACAAAAAGGTATCCTACAGTATGGGAGAATATATTCATAAATGACAGATCCAAAAAATGGTTGACATCTAAAATATATAAAGAGCTCACGGACCAAGACAAAAAAAAAAGCAAACAGTCCAATTAAAAAAATGGGCAGAGGAGCTGAACAGACTCTTCTTCAGAGAAGAAATTCAGATGTTCAACAGACACATGAAAAGATGCTCCACATTGTCAGTCATCAGAGAAATGCAAATAAAAACCACAATGAGGTATCACCTCACACCAGTAAGGATTGCCACCATCCAAAAGACAAAAAACAACAAATGTTGGCAAGGTGGTGGAGAAATGTGAACCCTCCTACACTGCTGGTGGGAATGTAAATTAGTTCAACCACTGTGGAAAGCAGTATGGAGGTTCCTCAAAAAGTTCAAAATAGAAATACCATTTGACCCAGGAATTCCACTTCTAGGAATTTACCCTAAGAATGCAGCAGCCAGTTTGAAAAAGACAGATGCACCCCTATGTTTATCACAGCACTATTTACAATACCCAAGAAATGGAAGCAACCTAAGTATCCATCAGTAAATGAATAGATAAAGATGACGTGGTACATATACACAATGGTATATATTCAGTCATAAGAAGAAAACAAATCCTATCATTTGCAACAACATGGATTGAGCTGGAGGGTATTATGCTCAGAGAAATAAGCCAGGTGGAGAAAGACAAGTACCAAATGATTTCACTCATATGTGGACTATAAGAACAAAGGAAAAGCTGAAGGAACAAAACAGCAGCAAAATCAAAGAACCTAAGTAAGGACTAATAGTTAGCAAAGGGAAAGGGACTGGGGATGGTGGGTGGGAAGAGAGGGAGAAACGAGGGGGAAGAAGAAAGGGGTCCTTATGATTACTATGTATAATGTAGGGGGTGCATGTGGAGGACAGTGCAACACAGAGAAGGTAAGTACTGATTTTACAGCATCTTACTACACTGATGGACAGTGACTAATGGGGTATGTGCGGGGGACTTGGTGAAGGGGGCGTCTAGTAAACATAATGTTCCTCAAGTAATTGTAGATTAATGATGCCAAAATTTAAAAAAGCACAGAGAAAAAAGTTTTAATGGATTGCATGACTATAGTCAAAGACAGATTTCGTGTATTTTTTTATCAAAAGAAAAAAAATAGTGTTTTATTAACTACCACACTGTTATGATACACTTTAAATGTACAATAAGGTAGCCTTTAAATTTGAGGTCGTCTTAAGAATAACAAATGAACAGAATTCCAAATTTTTGAAATAGGTGAACTGCTGAAGTTATAGGATACATTTATGAAAATTGTATAGCTCTTACAAGACCAGCAATGAAACTTTATTTTGTACATTTTTTAATAATTGAAAATATAAACAATTAAAAAAGAAAAAGAAAATAAAGAATAAAAAAACATACATTTTTCAATTAAATGTACTGGATACATATAAATTTTAAGGGAAGAAGCAAAAACGGAAAATGGTCGATATTTAAGTGCAGACTGACTACCCGAGCCAGGGTGGACATTGCCCTTTGCCATCCCACCGGGCCCCACCCGGAAGACACCTGGAGGCCCGGCCACCCCGCCCCTGCGCAGTGCCAGATTTCGTGTATTTTATGCATGATTATAAAACAGATCAGAGAGATCCAAAACAAATTTTCAATTAGATACAAAAATCCTGCCTCCATTACAATTACTAAATAGTTGTATTGAAAGTAACACCCACCTGGTAGAGTTCTTCCAGGTGGTATTTAATGGAGACGTTGTTCTGGATAGCCTGTATAGCCTCCTTTAATTTTTGCCATGTTTCTTCAGTGTACTTTTCCAGTACCAGAAGTTTATCTAGCAAAAAATTTATGAAACAAATGACTTGAATACAATGTCAAGGTCTATAAAATGTGTAATTATTATACAGCTATGATGAAATTATTGAAAACTAGGTCTCCAGACCATTCTGAGGGAAAAATAGTCTCTTCAACAAATGATGCTAGGACAAATATTCACATACAAAAGAGTGAAGATGAACCACTACTTCATAGTACTCTTATTAATGCCTCATTACCTTAATTCACTGGCTACATGCATGTTTTGCCCTGTTTTCTACAGACTTCTAAAAAATTAAAATTTTGTCTTTTTATTACCATGGGAAAACCATTTCTCAGTTAATAATACAGATCTGTTCACTAAGAAGACAGAATCTGTAAAGATGTGCCCATCTAGAATGGTTCTGTCAAAACCAAGGACATTTGTTTTATTTTTTACAAGGAAAGATATATCTGAAGAATAAAGCCATTCCCAAAAGGTCACAGTTTACACTATGTTTATATTCCGACTAGGATTCAGATAGTTAGAGTCCAAAGTCAATGTTTCCAAACCTTCTAAAAATGATGGCACCTCAAAAAATAATAATATTTACACTTTAAAATATAAAAGAAGCAATAGGGAGCCAAACTGAAATCATTAAATATGATTACATTACTTTTACAGTTTTTGATTACCAACTTCTTGACAGAGCCAGTGCCAGACTTGGTCCTGGAAAAAGTGGACAGAGTCTTGGGGGTTTCAGTCAAGGCATCTTTGTGGGGGTCTGCAGCCACAGAGAAAATTATCAAATTTCTGTTTTTGAATTGCTCTTCTTCCACAGAGGTAGGAGCACATGAAGATAATGGTGAGTGTTCTTCTGCCATTTTCATTAAACCCTATGAAGTCCAAGAAAATCCCATTCCTAACTTTGTCAACTAAAAGACTTAAGTTCAGATAAAAAGGAGGAAGATGAAATGCAAATTAAAGCCACAATGAGATATCACCTCATACCAGTTAGGGTGGCCAACATCGAAAAGACAAACACCACCAAATGTTGGTGAGGATGTGGAGAAAGGGGAACCCTCCTACACTGCTGGTGGGAATGTAAACTCGTTCAATCTCTGTGGAAAGCAGTACAGCAGTTCCTCAAAAAAGTCGAAATAGAAATACCATTTGACCCAGGAATTCCACTCTTAGGAATTTACCCTAAGAATTCAGGGGCCCAGTTTGAAAAATCCATAGGCACCCCTATGTTTATTGCAGCAACATTTACAATAGCAAGGTAAGTGTCCCTCAGTAGATGACTGGATGAGGAGATGCGGTACATATACACAATGGAATATCATTCAGCCATAAGAAGAAAAAAATCCTACCATTTGCAACAACATAGATATAGCTAGAGAGTATTTTGCTCAGTGAAATAAGCCAGGGGATAAAGACAAGGATACGATGATTTATTTCACTCATCTGTGGAGTACAAGAACAAAGAAGAAACTGAAGGAACGAAACAGCAGTAGACTCACAGAACCCAAGAATAGACTAACAGTTACCAAAGGGAAAGGAACTGTGGTGGATGGGTGGGAAAGGAAGGATGTGGGGGTACAAGGGGCATTAAAATTAGCACAAACAATGTAGTGGAGAGTCATGGGAAAGGCAGTATAAACAAAGAAGACAAACAATGATTCTGTAGCATCTTACTATGCTAATCGACAGTGACTATAATGGGGTTTGTGGTGGGGACGTGATAATATGGGGAGTCTACTAAACATAATGTTTAAGTAACTGTACATTAACAACACCAAAATAAAAATAAACAAACACATTAATTAATTAAAATAAGAGGATGGTAAGAAGCCAAAAGATGAGCAAGAAAAGCATCCAATGTTGCTCCCTTCCCTTGATCCTATGTTTTATGTCTTATTCCTTTAATCGTGGAAGGGGATGGGAGAAAAATAATAAGAACATCAGCAACTATCTCTATTATTCAGATTAATGGAGAACACAGCCCTAGTGGAGGGTAAAATATTCTAAAAACCCGAAGACATATGTGACTTTTTAAAATTAAAAACATAAAAAGGAAGATAATCAAGAGCTAGGGAAAAAGCCTAAGAAAACTGAAACAAGAAGTGAATCTCAGTAATAGCAGGGTGAAAAACACAAAAATGATTTCAAAAGTGTTTTTAATCATAATGTGACGAGAGAGGACATGGTAAGTAAACATTAAACAACAGAGAAAACAAGAGGAAGTAAAGCAAAATAATACTCATGGAGTGAAATAGCACAATTTAGCCATCATAAAAGAATATAAGGATAAAAAATGTCTGGTTCAAGGACGGAGGAGGCAACACTAGAGAGAATCAAATGTACAGGATCACACGGAAACCAAAAGAGACTTAAAGGCCTCTATGAAGAAACAGAAAATACCAGAGACAAAGATAATGAGAAGAGAAAAGGCTCAGAAGGAATAAAAATGGAAATAATGGCAGCACAGGAAAGAGAGAAAAATGGCACAAAACGAAGCTCCACAACCAAAAGCAAGTCACAGGGATTCCAAAGGAGGATAAAAAGGGACAGACTACATAGCAAGGAGATATGGGGGAGAAAAAGAGAATAGGGCTAGTACACAAAGTCTGACAGTTACAGAAAAACAGCGCCAAAGTACTTCTATCCTTTGAGAACTCGAATGACAAGGGAGCAAGTGTGAACAAAATTCCGCAACTGGGGAGGAACAGTTCATACACATTTTTTAAACCAAATTTAAGAGAAAGAAACAGACAGATAGTGGGTCATAGAAACACCAAGAAGAGAGGAGAGGAGATAGAAAAATAAGCACACAGGAAGTGCAAAAAATAGATTCTAAAAAATTCAGAGATTTAAAGCAGATGAGCAGAGAGGAAGACACTGAAAACGAAAAGGTGATAAACAAGAGAAACTGTGATGCAGAGATGGGAAGGAAAAATATTCAGAGAAACATCTGTGAAAGAAAAGTCCGTTTGGGCAGTAAAGTAGAAATACAAGGGCGACAAGTCACAGAGTCATCTCAGATAAAATGAAGCAAGAAACAGACGGAAAGCCACAGTAACGAGAGAGCCTGACTAAACCATAAGCTTGTAAAGGATGGAGGAAAACATCTCTGGTGAGTCCAAACCAAGGACGGCCGAAACAGCGACAAGCAGGGAGGAACCTGACTATTCACGCATTATCACCAGCCACAAAACCAACACGAGAATCCTGTGCCCTAGGGGAGCTCACCGTGAGAACACTTCACCCTTGAGATGACGGCTGAGAGACTAGCAGTAAGCTGCAGTTTTAGCTCTTGGGCAACGAAGGACTTACCTCCGCACCCTCGAAGACCACGTTGACTACACCTCAGGATTGTGATCGGTAGTCTCGCGAAGTTGGTGTCGCGATTGTTGGTCTCGCCCACGGTGGTCTCACGAGCCTGGGCTAGAGAAGTGTGGTCTCACCTATGGTTTCGCGAATGTGATGTCGCGAACGGTGATCTCGCGAATGTTGGTCTCGCGAGCGGTGGTCTCGCGAATGTTGGGCAGGCGAGCGGTGGTCTCGCGAGTGGTAGTCTCACGATGCGAGACCTCCTCTGTTTCCCCTGGAGATGACTGCATCAACAATTACCGTTATGACCTTAACTTGGCAACCACATTTGTACGCATAGTTCTTCAACTGGAAGGCAGAAAGATGGAACTAGAGCCACATCAAAAGACTTATGCTTTAGATAAACGAGAAGAAATGGGCTTGATCATTGATATCCCGAGTGTATGTAGTTGGTGATTGACATGGCCTGGGAGTGGAGTTTAGGTGTACCGATTCTCCACCTGGAAACCAAGAGGCAAAGGGAAGGCCAAGCCTCTATACTTGAAATGAACATAAGATCAATGATACTTTGAATTTTAAAAATTACAGGGGTTCTACTCTTGTTTTCACTGCCCACTTAGGCCCTTTCTTTCCCTCTAGTATTCAGATTCCTGCTGTATTTGCAAGGATTATTGAAGTATTAACTAAAGTCATGCATGAGAAAACAAATCATAAGCCTTAAAGAAGTAAATGAATGCATATCATCTTTTAATACGTGACTCTCCCATTGAAGGGGACACCCAAGGTGTCACTAAGTAATGAATATAGTTTGAAGGAATTGTCAGAAACAGCAAACTTTCTGAACATAAGTGGCTCAGAGGAGGCTCAGAAGCAAGTGTCCCCTCTGGGAAAGCAAGTACCTCTGGACATCACTCAGGACAAAAAATTGGTAAGAAGAAAAATTTTAGTCTCTCTCAATCCTATAGAAAGTGATGAATATGGTGAAGGCATGTGGCTTGAACTTGGATAGGCCTGGGTTTAAGCTGGACTAACCTGAGGCCTGAAATTAGCACCAGGGACTTGGGAAAATCTTATACGTTCTCTGAGTTCCTGAATGTTAATTTGTACAGTGAAGAGAAGGATACATAGCTCATGTATTTTTTGAAAACAATAATTTAAAAATAAAAGAATTGGCCTGTGCAAGTTGTCCAATCCATCTGTCTGTGATAACAGACCATACTTTCTTGGTATTGTATGCCCAGACCTTTGTTTAATGCCTCACCATGTTACATGCCCTCAACAAATATTCTCTGAATGAATAAATGTTTAAACGAACCATTTTGTAAGTACGAACTTTGGGAAGTTTAACCTGATAATGAGAATAACTGAAATTCAATTAAACATCCTTAGTCAGTGTTGAATCCTAGTCTTGCTGAACCAGTAGTTAATGGCATGAAAACCAGAGTGTGTAGAAGGACAGGGGATCATTTTATGGCAAGAGAATTCATTTTCTGAACAAAAGGAATTAACATTCCAGACCTCACCAACCTTACGTACCTACTCTTCTCCAACTTAGAACTTGGGAGTAAGGCGACTGAAGGAAAGATATGTAGCCTGCGAGAAAGAAAGGTCTGTGCATCCCAAGAGGTCAGCGAGCCCCAGGATGACAACAACCTCTTTAAGTGACCCTTTTGGCCCACTCAGAGAAGGCTGTTGTGTCTTGGTACAGTAATTTCATCTCATCTTTTAGTCCGCACATTATTCCCTTCTTCTGCTGACTTGGAGTATAGGACTGAAGCTAAATGGTGTGAGTGCTGGCACTCTTTCTGAACTCTACATCCAAGAACGTGCACTATGCTTTTCTTAACAAATGTTGCTCTCATCTCCAGATTGTGAGAGGTGTCAGAACGTCATTGACAGTTGTGCTCCTCATGGGTCTGCTATATTTGCAAAGGACACTGCAGTTAACAAGGGAAAGCTCAACTGCTCAGCAATCACTCTTCCCACTTGGCTGAAAATCAGACCATTGAGCATTCCTGAGGCTGGGCTTGGAGTGTGTAAGGAAACATCTGATCTGCCATTGGGTCTGCACTTTGGCCCCTGTGAGGGTAATATCACAGGAGATGAAGAGGAATTTTATGCTGTGGTTTCTTCCCTTTTGCCTGCTGTAATTTTAGATATGTAAACTGGGCTAGGGATGACGATGAGCAGAACATTTTCTCTTTTTTAATTTTCTAATAAGACTAAATTTATTCAATACCCTAGTAAAAGTTTTGATTATAAGTGTCCAACAGTATAAAAGTACAAAACATATTTGTAGATTTCTAATATATTAATACAAAGTGCATGACTGCATACAGTACATCCTAGAGGCAGAGAGAGGTGGAAGGGGAAAAAAAAGACTGTGGTTGAGGTCTAGTAATGAATAAATAAATACAGAAGTAGAGATGATCCATATTATAGTATATTCTACCACCAATAGTGCAGCCAAAATGTAAAAAAAAATTTTTAAACGTTTTCAAAGGAACTCAGGAGCAAGATGGTAATGACTGGGACTCTTGGAATACACCTCAAAGGCTGTGGGGCAGCCAACAGCAGGTAGTCCTGGATGGTAAGAAGCCTCTATCTCTTCCCCTGTTCTCTTGATTCCCACAGCCCTATTGTGGATTGATGGATTCTGACCTTCTACATGCCAGAACATGGATGGAGATAACACGGTCAGCTCTGTGTACTGGGTGGACTTTGCATCAACAAGGAGCTCCCAGGTAAATATCAGAGGGTAGCTGGGTGCATGGAAGTACCGACATAGACTAGTGGCTTCTCCCTGCAGGGCCCTTGCTTTGAGTGGGCAAATTGATTCAGATATGTAGACGATGGCTGAGGAACATGTCACATGCAGTTGGTGACTGAGTCCATGCAGGATGAAAGCACATTGATAACGGTACAGTATAACACTTCTTCTGTTACATTCCCCAGCAAAAAGCCCTTTAACTTGTCTTTCCGTAATTCAGATCACCACAGGAAAAACTCCTGGGTACGTGGATGGAAAGGATGAATCTTGGGCCAACTGGATGAGGTAAGGCAAAGATTTATGAGTATCGGAGAGGACATCTGACTCCCACAATGTCCTACTCCTTTCCTTCTCATCATGCCTCCCTCAGTTGTCTCCCTCAAGCCTCTGTTTCACCTTTCTCTCCATACAGTGTTTTGTTTTGTTTTTTTCAAGAGATATTTAGAAAACAAACAAGAAGTTAAAAGATAGTATGTCTTCTCAAATATAAATCTCTGGCTAGACAGAATGTCATCTCTGGAAGAATCCCCGAGGAGCCTGGATTCACATACTTTAACTTATCTAATCAATATTTATTAGGCATTTACTATGTTCCAGTCCTGACAAGGGAATTCTTTAACTAAACACATTATAATCCATGTTCTTATAGAGAATATATTGCAGACAAGCACACTCAAACCTTGATTTCATGATAATTTAACTATAATTTTCCTATTTTTTTCAAGAAGTGCACAATTCCAAGATAAATTAGAACAAGGGAGGGCAACAAATCTTCTTAGATTCACTTCTAATTAGAACTGGGTTCTTAAGCCTGCATACAAATAAGCTGCCGTATGTCCGTGAACCTCTGGGCTTGATGACCCAGCACTTTCCCTTAACAGGGGGATACAGAATGTGAATGAACCATTGTTGTCCTGTGCTATTATGCTAAGGAAAAAGGTCTTCCATTTTCTTTAGAAACCCGGGGGAAGCAAGTAAATGGTACCTTAAATAAAGGGCAGAGAGTTTGGACAAAGGCATCTCAAAACAGGCTATAAGTTAGGCTGATATGTGCTAATCTAGAAGCAGAGCCCATAATGAAGCACAAATTTCTGTTACAAAACAGACTTAACTTAGAGAAGCTAAACATCAGTGAATTTTATGGCAAACTGAGATGGAGATAATGTCCGAAATTAGGATTTAGAAAATAATTAGGCAAGGGAGGAAAGCATTCTAGGCAGGATGAGCACCGTAAGAAAGACATGGCAATAATAATTCACATGATACTGTGAAGGAGACAGAGGTATGTACAGAAGATTCCCCAGGAACAGTAAGGGGTGGTGGCAGCATCAAAGCCAGCCATAAACATCAGGCATGGACCTGGATGTGGGTATGATAAGTAGCTGGAATTTTATGCCTGTGGTTTCTTCCCTTTGGACTGCTTAATTTTAGGTATGTAAACTACCAGGGACAATGAAGAGTGGAACCCTGTGGACTTTCAGTATCACAGGCAAATCTTCTACGGAACCTGCCAGGTCATCAGGCCAGGCTATGAACTGCTGGGATGGTATGGAGATGAGTACGGACAGTAGCTGGGCATCAAGTGGGGAAGCAAGTGGAAGGGAGGGCTCACATTAGGGAGAGGTGAGCACCACTGTTCCTTAAACTGGAAATAAATGAAAGGATTCTTGGGAATTTCATAGTCCAACTCTTACAAAGAGTAAAATCCAGGATAAAGTCAGTAAAATTGCAATTCAACACTAGAACAGATGGACCTAATAGACATCTACAGAACTCTATTAACAAAAGCAGCAGGATACACATTCTTCTCAAGTGCACAATCGAACATTTTCCAGAATAGACCACATACGAGGTCACAAAAAGAGTCTCACTAAATTCAAAAAGATTTAAATTCTACAAACCAAATTCTCAGGCCACAAAGGTATAAAACCAGAAATAAATTGTACAAAGAAAACAAAAAGGCTCACAAACACATGGAGGCGTAACAACATGCTCCTAAATAATCAATGGATCAATGACCAAATTAAAAAAGAGATCCAGCAATATGTGGCAACAAATGACAACAACAGCACAATACCCCGACTTTTGTGGGACACAGCGAAGGCAGTTCTAAGAGGAATGTTTCTAGCAATCCAGGCCAATTAAAAGAAGGAAGAGCAATCCCAAATAAATAGTCTAAAGTCACAATTGTTGAAATTGCAAAAAGAAGAACAAATGGGGCCCAAAGTCAGCAGAAGCAGTGATGTAATAAAGCTCAGAGAAGAAATAAATAAAATTGAGAAGAATAAAACAACAGAAAAAAGTCAGTGAAACCAAGAGCTGGTTCTTTGAGAAAATAAACAAAATTGATAAGCCCCTAGCCAGACTGATTAAGAGAAAAAGAGAATCTACACACATCAACAGAATCAGAAACTAGAAAGGAAAAAATCACGATGGACCCCACAGTAATACAAAGAATCATTAGAGAATACTGTGAGAATATACATGCTAACAAGCTGGAAAACCTAGAAGAAATGGACAACTTCCTAGAAAAATACAACCTTCCAAGTCTGAACAAGGAAAAAACAGAAAATCTAAATCTAGACAGACCAATCATTTGTTATTTATAGAGATTAGAAAGTGTTTTTAAAAAATGTAAAGAACAATGAAGGAAATTCCTTCTGACCTTTTCATGAAAGTCAAGATAACTTAGAAAAAAGCCCTGCATTAATTCCATATCCCTCAGTTTGGAGTTCCAAAAATTGTGGTGTAAATTTTCTTTCTGTCAGAGATCAAACCATACCCAACTTGATAAATGGTCATAGATTCTTTTCCAAGTACTGTAGGTATTGCTGAAATACAAATACATGAGCTGTTTTAAACAGGGAAATCTATTCATTGCAACTACTTTCTTGAGGTTACATATATTCTGGGGAAATTCCAAGATTTTGACTGGGTCTGGGAATGGATCAGAAATGAAATTACTATAGCGGGACTCTTCATTGCCTTGTCTGAGGTAGAGTTACCCATTTTGAGTCAGAAAATCTGGATTTGAACCTGGTTCTACCACTTGCTGATGGTTAGATGTGAGAAAAGACATTTCAAGCTCCCTGAGCCTGAGATTCCTCATTAATAGAATGGAGACAAGTTCTTCTTTGCAGATACTTGAGAAAGGTAAAATGACCTAAACTACATTAATATGCTCTGAATATGGGAAAATGATACATAAATGAAGGTTATTGGTAATCTTCACCAACTCTCTCTGGTCTATTTGCCATGGCATGGAGAGAGAGTGTTCTAAAAATAAACAGTACAGAACTCTGGACAAAAGAGCTAAAAAATACATTACAGAATGATAGAATTAACTTTTAACACTCATATACTACAAAATATTTTTATACCTGGCTAATGTCAAATTCTATTTAAAATGTCAATCTTGACTTTTCTTATTTGACTTTGAGTGCTCTGATATTTAGCATAGAAATAATGACTATCTTCAATAAAGTGGTAAGAAAAGTTTTATCTACCATAGTTTCCATTGCTGAAGAGTCTTAAAAATAATACCAGAGATAAATTTATGTTTAAAACTGACAAAATGTTCAGTATTACCTTCTGGATCTCACTAGCTTGATATTCTTGCTGTAATCTTACCTTAAATTTTTCTAGTAAATATCCAAAATTTATAAAGAACTCTTAAGCCTCAACACAAAAAAAAACAAATAACCCTATTAAAAATGGGTAGACATTTCTCCCAAGCATAAATACAAATGGCTAATAGGCACATGAAAAGATGCTCCACATTGCGAATCATCAGGGAAATGCAAATTAAAACCACAATTAGCTATAGCCTGACACCAGTCAGAATGGCCACTATCCAAAGACAAGGAACAACAAAAAATACTGGCAAGCATTCGGAGAAATGGGAACCCACCTACACTGTTGGTGGGAGTGTAAATTGGAGCAACTGCTTTGGAAAGCCATACAGAGGTCCCTCAACAAACTAAAAATAAAAATACCATTTGATCCAGTAATTTCACTTCTAGAAATTTATCTGAAGAAAACAAAACCCCTCCTTTGAAAAGACATATGCATCCCTATGTTTATCACCAATCTACTTGTAATAGCCAAGATATCGAGGAAACCTGAGTGTCCATCAGTAGATGAATGGATGAAGAATATGTGGAACATATTCACAATGGAATATTATTATTCAGCTATAAAAAGAAAATAAATCCTGACATTTGCAACAACATGGAAGGAGCTAGAGGGTATTCTGCTCAGTGGAGAAAGAAAAATACTACATGATTTCACTCATAAAAGCATAGGAAAACAGAAGAGCCAAGTCAGCAGTAGACTCATAGACACTGAGAAGTGACTAGAGGTTACCAAGGAAGAGGGGATGGAGAGGGCAGGGCAGAAGAGTGAGGGGGAGTAAAGGGGCACAAACATTTGCAATCGCAATATAAGTTGTTCAGGGGATGGAAGTACAGCATAGAGACTACAGAGTCAGTGATTTTGTAGCATGTTTCTGTGTTGATTGATAGTACCCACACCAGGTGTTGGGGATTTAATAATATGAGTAATTGTTGAAGTACTATGTTGTACATTTAAAATAGAGGAAAATTTAGGAAAGAATTCTCAGTCACTTACCATCACATACCAGCTTTTGGTGGTTTTAATTCAACCCTGTTTTGACTTTGAGCATATTCTTGTTAGTGTTAGTCTATATACCACTAGTGGTAATGCTTTGTGTGGAATTTCTTCTTTGATATTTAAACATGAAACATATTTGTTTTTTAGATGAAAGAGAGATTTTGTGGGATGTTAGGCTGTGCATTTTATATATTCCGTTAATCTGCACCTTGATTGGAGAGTTTTTCATGACAAAAATGTCTTTGTTATTTGAATTCTCTGTTCCTGAAACAGTAATAGATTTTCTTCTACTTACACTTTATTTGCTTTATCAAAGTACTTTGTATTTTTAGTGGCCTCATAAAGCTATGTGGTGTCATTCTCTGTCTTGAAGCACATCCTTTAGCATTTCTTTCTTTTTCCATTAGCATTTCTTGCATGACAAATTGCATTGATGGTCTCCTTTCGCTTTTTTTATTTTACGTTGCTTAGAATGCATTAAATACTCCTTTATATTTGAAGGACCTTTTGCTGGTTACTATTTTCTTGGTTGGCATTTTTTCCCCTCATCTTTAATATGCTATCTCATTATGGCCTGTACTGATTTTTGCAATCCGCTGACTGGCTTATGCATTGCCCCAATTTATGAGATGACTAACTGTTCTCCTACCGCTTTCTGGTTCCTTTTGTATTTAACTTCGGGTGGGTGAATGGCTGTTTGCCTTTGTCTGGTGCTCTGTGTGCATTCTGTTTGGAGTTCCTTGATAGTCTGGAGTCTGTACATCCGCATACCGAGTCAGATTGGCAAAGCTTTCAGCCATTCTTTCTTGACACAAAGTTTATGGACATTTATCTCTCCTTTGGAATTTCTGTCATGCACGAGTTCGGTTGCACAGTGTAGCACCCCATAAGTCCCTTTCACTATTTGACCTTTACTCTTTTTCCTTGTTTTCTGCCACCCAGTGATGTGAAATAAGCTGTTTTCAAGTTGGCTGATTGTTTCTTCTGCCCAGTCAACTTTTACGGTAAGCGCTCTGAATGAAAGCTCGCTAACAGTTTTGAACTCCAGAATCTATTTGGTCAGTTTTCCTCTCCCTCCACCACTCACCCTCCTTGACGTCTTCCCCTCCCCTCCCCTCCTTCACTCCCCCTCCTCGTCGCCCCTCCCCCTGCCCCTCCCCGAGCTCCTCCTCCTCCCCTTCCCCTACCTCTTCTGCTCCTCTTCTGCCCCCTACCCTCCTCCTTCCGCTCCTCTTCCTCCCCTTCCCTTCCCTCTTCTCCCCGCACCCTTCTCCTCCCCCTCCCTGTCATCCTCCTTCCCATCGCCCTACCCCTTCCCTTCCCCCTCCCCTGACCTCTTCCACCCCGCCATCGCCCTCCGTCTCCCCTACCGCTTCCCCTGCCCCTGCTCCTCCTCCCCCTCCTCTTCCCCCTTCCTTGTCCTTCTTCTTTCTTCTTCCTTTCTTTCTGCTGATATCCTACTTTCTTTCATGCATTTTCCCCTAATGTCATTTAGTTTCAGAATTCCTTTTCAGTGCTTTCATTATGTCCATGACATCTACTTAAAATACTATTTTAGGCCATTAAAACTTTTGTATTTCTAGGGTCAGTTTCTGGAAATTGATCGCGGTATGTGTTATTGTTTCTTGCTGTTTCTTCTTCTTCTTTTTTTTTTACAGTGTACAGACATTCAGAAACCATCTTTTCTCTGTCTTCATGATCCCAAGAAAGATCCAAGCCTTATAGAAACAAGAGAACTCTCGTGGAGTGAACTTAAAGTTATTATGCGACAATACCAAATGCATTCTGATATTTTCTAATGGCAAAGATGTATGACAGTACCTGGTTCGTAGTAGGACATTTTACGCTGAAAAGCCACTCTGCATGTAGAGACAGGATGTTTTGCTTCCTCAGAAGAAAATTATTCTGGTTTACAAAAGATAAAGTTTAAGTGCCTCCACTTTCTCTAAGTCACTTTCTGAAATGGTAATACAAAATGAATAAGTTAACACACTGAAATTTGGGTTTCATGTTGCTGTTTAATTGTAAAAGTGGCACATTTAAAAGGATGACCACCTATCAAAAATATGCATGAGAAAACCTGATATTGCTGTGTGGTACCTATCAGAAATGTGATAATCACGCGATATCATTGGAAATGAATGACCAAATATTTGCTGAAAAAGATGTCAGTGATAAGGTTCTAGAGCCTCCCACTCAACAGCAATTCAGATCATGACGTGTGAATATGGATAGCTTTCGTCACACAAGCCAGCCCAGCTGAAATGTTCCAGTTCACTACGACACAAAATTTCTGAGAATAAGTGCATTGAAGAGGGGCATAAAAACATTGCCCATGTCGCTCATTTCCCACAGTAGTCTGGGGAAGTATGGAACTAGTCTTCCTCAGTGCATGATTTCTCCCATGGGGAAAGGTTAGAATGAAGTGAAGCTTTTATTCTCCACTATTGTAGGAGGCTTCCCAACACACCCTATTCTGTGTTGAATCCCATAAAATATCAAGGGGATTTTCATACTGTATTGTGTGGGGATAACAAGATGGAATACAGGCTTGTCGCAGTAACCACATGTAAATCAACATCTCTGGGCAGATCCAAGCTTATTGACTCCAGCTTAAAGCCACACCCAAGCCCCTTTAAAAGTCAGTACCTGGTGGCCCTTTCTACCTCTAGAGGACACATGCCTCCCAATCTCATTGTGTTCCCCTTGTTGGTACCCTGACCTCCTCCACCACCGGTGCACTCATAGCC
Source organism: Manis pentadactyla (assembly GCF_030020395.1). Classification (NCBI taxonomy): domain Eukaryota; kingdom Metazoa; phylum Chordata; class Mammalia; order Pholidota; family Manidae; genus Manis; species Manis pentadactyla. The sequence goes on along the minus strand of NC_080039.1, from coordinate 5,243,579 downwards.
CAGGGGACACACATGATTGCACAAAGATGGCAATGTGTCACTCAAAGGGAGCAGCAGGTCGTCAGCAGCTGACTTTAATGCATTGATACAAGGCACACCATTTTGAGTACCTTAGATATTTGCCTGAAAGAAAGCAAAAAGGAAGTTCTCAGCAACTAACAAGCCTGGCTTTCAGGTCTAAGAGCTGCACAGAATCCTAACATTTCTTCCAGGATCCCCAAATTAGTAATGTGAGACCATAGGCTCCATCGTTCCAAGGAATTAAGAATTAGAACAAAAATTCTGAAAGCAAAAATTTGATTAAATGGCAAAACGTTAGCGTTTACATGGCAAAACATTAGCAGTGCATTGTAACGGAAAGTGATTGCCTATATAATCACTGTTATTAAACTTAATGTATTATTGCCGTTTGCTGCTACCAAGGAGGTAACTATTACGTATTGTGGAAAAATACTGTGGAGAGAGGCCTGGCCTTCCCTTCGCCTCTTGGTTTCCAGGTGGAGACTCGATACACCTAAAGCTCCACTCCCAGGCCATTTAAATCACTAACTACTTACACTCGGGATGTCAGCGATCAAAACCATTTATTTCTTCTCATTTATCTACAGCATAAGCGTCTTTCAACGTGGCTCTAGTTCTGTCTCTCCGCCCTCCGGTTGCAGAACTACGCTTACAATCGCGGTTGCCACGTGACGGTCATAAAGGTAATTGCGGAGGCCGACATCTTTTGGGGAGACAGAGGAGTTCTCGTGCTGCGAGACCGCGACACCGCAGGGTAGTCACCATGGTCTCCGAGGTACTTCTTCGCTTTGCGCAGAGCTAAGTCCGTCGTGGCCCAAGAGCTAAGACCCCGGCTTACTGCTAGTCCCTCAGCCGTCATCTCAAGGGTGAAGTGTTCTCACGGTGAGCTCCCCTAGGGCACGGGATTCTCCTGTGGTTTTGTGGCTGGTGATGATGCGTGAATAGTCAGGTTCCTCCCTGCTTGTCGCTGTTTCGGCCGTCCTTGGTTTGGGCTCACCAGTGACGTTTCCCTCCGTCCCTTACGTGCTTATGGTCTCGGCAGGCTCTCTCGTTACTGTGGCTTTCCGTCTGTTTCTTGCTTCATTTGATCTGAGATGACTCTCTCTGCGACTCGTCTAACCGCCCCGGTACTTGGATTTTCCTGCTCAAACGGACTTTTCTTTTACAGATGTTGCTCTCAATATTTTTCCTTCCGATCTCTACATCACAGTTCCTCTCTTGTTTATCACCTTTTTGTTTTCAATGTCTTCTTCCCTGCTCATCTGCTTTAAATCTCTGAATTTTTGGATCTATTTTTTGCACTTCCTGTGTGCTTATTTTTCAATCTCCTCTCCTCCCTTCTCAGTGTTTCTATGTCCCACTATCTGTCTGTTTCTTTCTCTTAAATTTGGTTTAAAAAGTCTCTATTAACTGTTCCTCCCCAATTGCAGAGTTCTGTTCACAATTGCTCCCTTGTCATTCGAGTTCTCTAAGGAAAGAAGTACTTTGCACTGTGTTTCTGTACCTGTCAGACTTTGTGTACTGGTCCTGTCCTCTTTTTCTACCCCATCTCTCTGTCTTATGCAGTCTGTCCCTTGTTTTCCTCCTTTGGAATCCCTGTGACTTGCTTTGTACCGTAGATCTTCATTTTGTGCCTGTTTCTATTTCCTATGCTGCCATTATTTCCTTTTTTTTTTCTTCTGAACCATTTCTCTTCTCATTATCTTTGCCTCTAGTATTTTCTGTTTCTTAATGGATGCCTTTAAGTGTCTTTTTGGGTTTCTGCTTTACCCTGTATGTTTGATTCTCTCTAGTGTTGCCTCCTTCTCTGTCCTTGAACCTGATTTTTTAACCTTTTATGGTTTCATGATGGTTTAATTCTGCTGTCTCTGTGCATGAGGAATATTTTGCTTTACTTCCTCTTGTTTTCTCTGCTGTTTAGCATTTGCTTACCATCTCCTCCCTCTTCACGTTACGATTAAAAACACTTTCAAACTCATATTTTTATTTTTCACCCTGCTATCACTGAGACTTACTTCTTATTTCAGTTTTCTTACGCTTTTTCCCTTGCTTTGGATTATCTTCCTTCTTTTGTTTTTAATTTTAAAACTTCACAGATGTTTTCCTATTTTAAGAATACTTCACCCTCCTGATCTTGCCCCCAGGGCTGCTTTGTCCATTACTCTGAATCTTAGGTCTACTTGCTGATGTTTTTTTTTCCCCCATCCACTCACACTTTTAAAGGAATAAGAGATAATACATAGCAGTAAGGGTTGGGAGCAGCATTGGATGCCTTTCTTGCTCATCGTTTGACTCCTTATCCTCCTCCTTTCTTATATTATAGAATTTTATTTTATTTTATTTGGTATCTTTAATGTACAATTACTTAAAGAACATTATGGTTAATAGACTCCCCGTATTATAAATTGCCCTCCACTTCCCCCATTTCGATCACTGTCCATGAACTTAGTAAGATGCTGTAGAATCATTACTTGTCTGTATATACTGCCTTTCCCATGTCCCCCCCATCCTCTACATTATCTAATCGTTTTGCATCTTTCCCCCCTTTATCCTGCTGTTCCCACCCATCCTCCACAGTCCCTTTCCCTTCAGTAACTCTCAGTCCATTCTTGGATTCTTTGAGTCTTCTGCTGTTTCGTTCCTTCAGTTTTTTCTTTGTTTTTGGACTCCACAGATGTGTGAAATCATTGGATGCTTGTCTTTCTCTTCTTGGCTCATCTCACTGACCATAATACCCTTTAGCTCCATCCATGTTGTTGCCAATGGTAGGATTTGTTTTCTTCTTATGGCTGAATAATACTCCATAGTGTATATGTACCACATCTTCTTTATCCATTCATCTACTGATGGACACTGACGTTGCTTCCATTTCTTGGCTATTGTAAATAGTGCTGCGATAAACAAAGGGGTGCTTATGTCTTTTTCAAACCGGTCTTCTTCATTCTTAGGGTAAATTCCTAGGAGTGGAATTCCTGGGTCAAATGATATTTCTATTTTGAGTTTTTGAGGAACCTCCATACTGCTTTCCACAATGGTTGAACTAGTTTACTTTCCCACCAGCAGTGTAGGACGGTTCCCCATTCTCCACATCCTTGCCAATATTTGTTGTTTGTCTTTGGTATGTTGGCCATCCTAAGTGGTGTGAGATGATATCTCATTGTGGTTTTAATTTGCATTTCATCTTCCTCCTTTTAATGTAAATTTAAGTCTTCTTCTTGACAAATTAGGAATGGGATTTTCTTGGATTTCATATGGCCTTATATGAAAATGCCTGAAGAAGACTCAACATCATCTTCATGTGCTCCTACCTCTGTGAAAGAAGCACAATTAAAAGAAAGAAATTTGACGATTTTCTCAGTGTATGCAGACCCCCACACAGATGCCTTGACTGCAACCATAGGACTCTGTCCGGCTTGTCCAGGACCAAGTCTGGCACTGGCCCTGTCAAGATGTTGTTCAAAAAAAAACTTTAAAGGTAATGTGATCATATTTAATGATTTTAGTTTGTCTCCCTATTGCTGCTTTAAAATTTTAAAGTGTAAATATAATTAGTATTTCTGAGGTGCCATCATTTTTAGAAGATTTAGAAACATTGACTTTAGACTCTGATCATCTGAATCTTAGTCAGGATACAAACATAGGGTAAGCTGTGACCTTTGGAAATAACTTAATTCTTCAGACCTTTGTTTCCTTGTAAAAAATAAAACAAATTTCTTAGGTTTTGACATAGCCATTGTAGATTGGCACACTTTTAAAGATTCTTTCTTCTTAGTGAACATATCTGTATTATTACTGTGAAATGGTCTTCCCCTGGCAATATAAAGAGAAAATTTAAAATTTTTATCAGTTTATAGAAAACAGGGAAAATCATGCATTTAGCACAGTGAAGTAAGATAAAAGATCCATTAATAAGAGTACTATGATGTAGTGGTTCATCTTCATTCTTATAAGTTCATCATAGCTGCATGACAATGTTACATTTTATAGTCTTTGGCATTGTCTTCCAAATCATTTGTTTCATTAATTTTTTGCTAGATAAACTTGTGATGCTGGAAAAGTACAGTGAAGAAACATGGAAAAATTAAAGGAGGCTATACAAGCTATCTAGAACATCCCTATTAAATACCACATGGAAGAATTCTTCTAGGTGTGTGTTACTTTGGATACAACTATTTATTAATTATAATGGAGACAGGATTTATGAAGTTAATTGAAAATTTTTATTGGATCTCTTTGATCTGTTTTATAATCACACACAGTGTTCACAGAATCCATCAGGGATTATAGTCATGGGATCTCTTAAATTTTTTTCTCCAAATTTTTATATTATTTATTTAGTTACATTTAAGCTTTGTACACAATTGTACTCTTAAGTGTATATTCTCCTACTGTTTTCACTCCATTTATCAAGTTCTTGTGCATTTTTTTCTGGTACTGAAGAGAGTGCTCTAGCCTATTTATTAAAACCGGAGAGGAGTATACTGAATCACAAATGGGCTTCAAGTATAATTTAATCATTGAATTGCCTGATGGTTTTGTAATTTCTTTATACTGCATTTATCTTTTCCTCCATTCTAACTATGTAATGACCTGAAGTACATGTTCCTTAAAACAGTAAAATCTGAGAGATACTCTTCAGGAGTGATGTTATACATTGAATTACCCTTTCATAATAATGCAGTTACTATTGCATTTGCTTCTTTTTGTTATTTTCCTTTATTCATTCTGTAGAGTACATGAACTCTACAAATCATAAGACATTAACATAGTTTTCTGGTTTTCTTTTCATTTCCACTCTCTTTGTTCAATCTAATGCTTTACACATACTTGCCACCTTGATCACTTTTACTTTGTTCTCATTATTGTAAAATTTGTAACACTGACCCTGAATTCTTTTGGATAAATACCTTCATTCCATACTACTTTCCTTGACTGATACTGATATATTGATATATTGATATGTGTTTCTTTTACAAGTCTCCCATTTTTCAGCCATCTTATTAAATCACTTGATTGGCTTCTTGAAACCATTTGGCAAGTAATTCCAACTTACTGAGTCTGAGGTTTTTCATCTCTAAAGTGCTAATAATAAAAGTATACTATTATGCTATGGTGTAATTTTAGAAGAATAAAATGATATGTGATTTACATAAGGATTTGGAATAGTGTCTGATAGTAAGCACTAAAATGAGGCAATCATTCCTTCTCTTCTAGTACTTTCTTCTTATATATGTGGGATAGTTTCAGTTATATGCCTTAAGTTTACAGAGAAAATCAGAATATTATTCTCTTAGCTACATGTGTCTGTTCATTTCTAAGCAAAAGGTTGCATGTTTACCTTGTATACTGAAGCATTTTTACATACTCCCTTGAATATACAGTTTTTAAAGCATGTTATCTTGCCTGATCCTTTCTCTTGTAGGGAAATACACATAAAATAGTGTCATTGTGGATTTACATTCAGTGACAACCAGTGCATTCCTAATATACAACCACTATTACTATTTAGTTTGAGGGTTCTTTTCATGACATCACTAGGAAACCTCACACCCACTAAGGATTTCTCTCCATTCATTTTAGAATCTAGCCCCCGACTTTTGTTAATCAGCTTTCTGTGTCTATTGATTTACGCAATCTGAATTTTCCATGTAATTGGAATCGACAGTATGTCACTTTTTGTGTCTGGAATAATATTTTCAAGATTCATTCATGTTGAACACGTTTCAGCACTTCATTCGTTTTCATGAATAAATAATATTCCACTGATGATAAACACATTTTATTTACACATTCATTAGTTAACTGATATTTGGGGTGTTCATTATGAATAATGGTGGAGTGAGTATTTGTATACCTTTCTGTTGGACATCTGCTTTCGTTTATTTGGATTTTGTGCCAGAAGTGGAGGTACTGAGTTATGTGATAATTCTATATTTAAATTTTTGGAGAACTGCCTAATTGTTTTCTGTAATGGCTACATCACACTATTTTCCTTTGCAAGGCAATTTATGAAGATCCAGTTTTTCCACATCCAACACATTTTATTTTCCATTTTTAATTTGAGACTTTGTAGTGTTTCTGTTTAGATTTACATTGCCTGAATGACTATGATGCAAAGCATCTTTTCATCTACTTTTTGACCTTTTGTGCATCTCCATGAAAAGTGTTTATTTCTATCCTTTGTCCATTTTAATTGAGTTGTTTGTCTTGTTTTAAATTGGATAAGTTCTTTTCTATACTATGGACACTGGACTTTTACTTATATGTGATTTGCAAATAGTTTCTCCCACATGCAAAAGTTTATATTAAAAATTAATATGACAAAAGTTATCTGAAAGTAACCAATTTAGTAAGAATTAATACATTTACAGTGCTGTGCTCTGTGAAGTGTGCACTGTCTCTATCAAGTTCTGTTTTTACCACTTAAAGGGAAACCCTTTCCCACACTGAACAGTTACTTCCCATTTACTACTCCTTAAATCCCTGACCAACACTAATTTGCTTTTCATCTTTTAAGGATTAACTGTTCTGGATATTTCACATGAATGGAATTAAATAATATGTTATTTTTTTAATCCATTTTGTTTCTGTTAGCATAATGTCTTGAAGATTTGCATGATGGAATATGTCTTTGAACTTGTGCCTTTTTATGGCTTTTTATTATATCGCTATACCACAGTATGATTTCTGTACATCCCTTGATAGGCATTAGCTTAATAAATTCATTGTTTAATTTACCGAGAAACTCCACATGTTTTCCTCAGTGTGGCACCATTTTGTATTGCTGTAATAAGGTGTAAGGGTTGTCTTTTCTGTATACGCTTACTAACACATGCTAATATTAGGGTTCTGGTTATAACTATCATAGTGAATCCATAAAGAGAAGCGGCAGGTGAATGTGGACTTAAAGGTTAGTCCCTATTGGAATATCTGTAATTTCTCCTAAGAACCATCTCAAGTCCTTTTTCTATTTAACTGTTTAAAGTGATGTTATTCATGTAACACAACTGATGCAAGAAAAATTCTAAAAGGTACAATTTATGATTCTGTGCAACCATCATTTCGATTAAGTTCCAAACGTTTTCCTCACCCTAATTGAAATCCTGTCCCTACCAATCAACCACTCCTCTTCCACCATACCCCAGCATTTGGCCAACATTCACCTGCCTTTTCTCCTTACGGATTTACCTGTTGTGAATGTTTCATAAAACAGAATTGTAAATCTTTTGTCTCTTGTTCTGAATATTCAATGAAACAGTTATACGATATATTGTCTCTTGTGGTAGTTTTCTTTGACTTACCATATTGTTTTCATGATTCATCCAGGTGATAGCATGCATTAAAACTTCATTGTGAAATTATATTCTACTCTATTATGTGCCACATTTTATGTATTCACTTGTTAGTTAATGGACGCAGGTTTTCCACTTACAGCCTACTGTATCTAATATTGTTGTGAGTATAATTGTACAAGCATCTCTGTTTTTAGTTATTTTTCATATAACCCTAGGTGTAGAATGGTGGGTTGTGTGGTGCTGCTTAACTTTTGAGGAGCTGCCAGGCTATGTCCCACAAAGGCTGCACTATTTTATATTTCATTAGGTATATAGTATATGAAGGTTCTGTTTTTTCTTTTTGTTCAACACATGCTATTCTCCACTTGAAAAAATTATTTCCACCCTTCTAGATGTGAAGTGATGTTCACTGAGGTTGATTTTTAAACGGATCTTCTTTCTGTTCTGAAGTACACTAATTTCACATGTATGTTGGATATAATAATCTTACTAATGTGATTTTCACCTAATTGTTTTCCACTCTGTGGGTTGCCATTTCACTTTTTGATAGTGTCAGTTGATCGGCACAAAAGTTTTCAGTTCTACTTGAGTACAGTTTCTCTGTTTTTCCTTTTTTAGCGTCTGCTTTCGGTGTTGTACTTAAGAGATGAATATGAAAACAAAGGGCATGGATATTTTGCCCGATCTTTTCTTCTAAGAGTTTTACAACTTTAGGTCTTACACCTTACATCTTTGATGTGTTTTAATTTCTGCACATGCTTTAAAGAATGGTTCAACTTTGTATGTGGGTATCAATTTGTTTAAGAGATTATTCTTCCCCCTTAAGTGGTATTGGATGATTTCTAAAAATGTCCGTGGTGCCATACATGTAAATTGTTTTTATAGCCTCTCGATTTGATTTTATTAGTTGATATTTGTATTCTTGTTCCCAAACCATGCTGTCTTTAGTGCTGTAGCCTAGGCTTTATTATTGTTTCCATACATCCATTTTCCTCTCCATTTCTCAGACTGGATAATCTCCATTAAACAATCTGCATGTTTGCTGATCCTGCCTTCTGTCAGTTCATTTCTGTTGAAACCCTGTGTTGAATTTATAATTCTGCTTTGCATATTTTTCAGATTATGTTCGTTTTAAAGTTGTGCATTTCATTCTTTAAGTTTTCCTTCGGCAAAGCATTCACCCCATTTTCTTTTGTTCCCAAGCTTATTTTAGCCATTTGAGCATATTTTCAGCAATTGACTTAATTTATGATAACAAGTCCAGTATCTTTGCTTCCTTATTTATAGCTTTTGTTCTTTTTTTTATTCCTGGAATAGACCATCCTTATAATTTTTGTTGCGACTGAACGTTCGGGGTATTGTAATGTGGCCACACTGAAGATCAAATTCTGCCTTTACCCCAAGGTAGAAAAAAGATGCTGCTTCGTGTATGTGCTAAGTATTTGCCTTGTAATCACCTTTCTAAAGCGTTCTTTAAAGACAGAATTTCTTTGTTTTGTGTATGTTTTAGACATTCCTGTTTCATTAACTTATAGTCAACAAGTCATTTTACTGCAATTTGCTTCAATCTTACAGCCAAATAAAACAAAAATTTCCCTGATTTTTAAGATTAGATTTGTTTAGGGGGCATTCATTCATGTATAGCCATGCTCTTTACTGTTCTGATTTAGTCTTCAGTCATTCCACTTGGGCATATCCTGAAGGTAAGCTTGATGTGAAATTAGGGATTCTTCAGGTCTTTTCTGAGAATATCTTCAGCCTTGGGCATGTGTGTGGCCTCCTTGATGTTCTAGGGATACACAAGAAGCAGTTCAAAACACTTAACTTCTTCATGTTTATAACTTTCCCAACCTCTGATCCTTTCTAGGCTGTTCTACATGCTGCTTGTCCCATTAGTCATCTCTTGCCTCAGATGGCTAAGCCTTGTAGTTTATTTGCCTGTAATTTTTGAGAAAGTTCCCTACGTCTCTCCCTCTCTTGAGGAGACTCCAAAGCAGGAGGCACAAAGACAAGCCCCAGAGTGGAAACACGCATCTACAATTCCTTGAGAACAAGGTCTGTATTCCCCCGACTGTCTCCAGCAAGCAGTGGATTTGCTGCCACTATGGTAAATGTATGCTTTAACACAACAAGGATCTATTGCTTAAATGTAACAGCATCTTTCTTCAGGAAATGTTCCTCTGATTTAAGTTTGGGTTAGATTCCAGAACTCTGAAATAGCTGGTTCTGAAACCCTCTTGTTTTGGTCAGTCTAATTGTCATTTTGTGGAGGGATGGGTTTTTGAAGTTTTCTGTGACCATTTTTGTGGCATCACTCCAATAGTGAGGTATATTTTAATATAAACTAAATTATTATTACATTATTCGTTAGCATTTTATAAAATTGTGTATGGTTATTATTATTGTAAACATTGTGTTTTATTCTCTTTCATTTTTGAAGTTTTAAAGCAAAAATCATGAACTAAAAAGGCAATGTGTGGGTTTAGTATCAGTGATTTCAGTTTACACTTTTATTAAAAATTTTAAGATCTTGGCATTACTTTTTTAAAGATAGGTTTGTGAATATTAATTTGTATGGAAAATCTCAAGTATATTTTCTTAGGTTGTTTAATATACTGCAATTTCAGAAATAGAATTTTATAATTTTGTGGTTATATTAATATTGTATTGATATTTGTACTAATTCCTTAATCTGTATAAAGAACTCCGTTTTCAGTATTCAATACTTTTAATAAATGTAGTAAAGTATTTAATTTTTTCAACTTTCCTTTTGAGTAAGCAAATTTTTTTCTAATTTTTCAGGTTGTTGAAAACTTGCTCCTTCAATTTATCTGCAAACTTGTAAAAACAACTGAAGTGGCTTTGTGAACTCCATATCAAGGCACAAGTTCAGGGAGTATCCTTTTATGAAACCGGATGCTGTGAGTTCTTTTCCTTTCCTTAGAACATCTTTTCATTTACTGATTTTGACTTAGATTTTATAATAATTATTTTGAAATATACATTTTTGCACAACATTATATTGGCTCTGGATGAATAATCTACTGATTCATCATCCATATACATTATTACATGCTCTCCATGATAAGTTTTAGCCCATTTTTTACAATATATATTTTGTAGTTTCACCATATGGCAAAGTTTGCTTTATTTTCATTTGGAATTGCTTATGCTGCTCTATGAGATTGATTTGATAAACATTTTCTATTTTTATTTTAGTACCATTAATATACAACTACATGAGGAACAGTGTGGTTACTAGATTCCCCCACTATAAGTCCCCCCCACATACCCCATTACAGTCACTGTCCATCAGCATAGTAAGAGGAATAGAGTCACGACTGGTCTCCCCTGTTCTATACTGCCTTCCACGTGCCTGCCTCCAAGTTATGTGTGCCAATCGTAATGCCTCTTATTCCCCTCCTTCCTCCCTTCCGGCCCACACCTCCTAGTCCCTATCCCTTTGGCAAGTGTTAGTACATTGTGGGCTCTGTGAGTCTGCTGCTGTTCTGCTCCTTCAGTTTTTGCTTTGTTGTCATGCTGCACACATGAGCAAAATCATTTGGTACTTGGCTTTCTCCTCCTGACTTATTGCACTGATCATAATACCCTCTAGCTCCAACCAAGTTGTTGCAATTGGTAGGATCTGTTTTCTTCTTATAAGTGAAATAAATTCCAGTATGCATCTGGGCCATATCTTCTCGATCCACTCATCTACTGATGGCACTTAGGTTGCTTCCCTATCTTGGCTATTGTAAATAGTGCGGCGATAAACATAGGGGTGCATCTGTCTTTTTGGAAGTGTGAGCCTGCATTCTTAGGGTAATGCCAGGAGTGGAATTCTGGGTCAAATGGCATTTCTATTTTGAGTTTTTTGAATAACCTCCATGCTGCTTTCCACAATGATTGAACTAGTTTACATTCCCACCAGCAGTGTAGGAGGGTTTCCCTTTTTCTGAATTCTGGCCAGCATTTGTTGTTCCTAGTCTTTGCTATGTTTTCCACCCTAACTGGTGTGAGGTGGTATCTCACTGTGGTTTTAATTTTCATTACCTTCTTATGTGTCTGTTGGCCATCTGAATTTGTTCTTTGGAGAAGTGCCTGTTTATATCTTCCACACATTTTTAATAGGATTATTTGCTTTTTGGTTGTTGAGGCATGTGAGTTCCTTATGTATTTATTTACAACATTTACAGCTAATGTTAACTTGTCTTAAAATTAAGTCTGTGACAACACAGTTTGCCCTTTTGTATTTGCCCTTGTGTATTTGCAAGTATAATGTCGCATACTGTAGGAGGCCTTTTTGTTCTGTTGATGGTGTCCTTTGCTGTACAGGAGCATTTTGGTATGATGTAGTCCCTTTTGTTCGTTTTGTATTTTGTTTTCCTTGCCTGAGGAGATGCATTCAGGAACTTACTTTTCCTTTAAGTTGTTTATTCTTTTTGGTCAAAATTTCAACCTCAGCTTCTATTGAGTAGAGTAATTGTTAGATACAGAATGAATTTTATTTTTTAATACTTTGACATGCTAAGACTTAGAGATGTTTGAACTGCTGGTAAGCATTAACCTTTTGTACCAAACATTTTCTTTCAGTGTACTTTACCTCATGAATTCTTTTGATAGTGATTCTTTTGTAAAGATTATTGATCAATGCTGGCAAAATCATTGCAGGCAAATGGTAGAGTATAATAATTATGTGTTTAGTTGCAAGTATGTTGTCGAATTTGTTAAATTTTTCTGGCTAAGAAAAATCCAAATTGCAGTTGGCTCATGCTTTATTTAAAAACATAGTTGGGAGTGATTTATGATAGAAATGTGTTCTAAATTATTTAAAACTGAGATTGTAGTTAATTTTTCATCTACAATTTAGAAAATGGATGGCTTTTTAAAACATAATTTTATAAATAGTTGAGCTTAACATTATTAGAGCCAAACAAGGAGGCATAATATGTAAGATTATTTATAACCATGTCACTTTCAAATTACAAAACTGAATCTCATTAGTTTCTGAAATTAGTCATTTATGATCAGGTTTTAATGTGCCAGGGAGTGTGCAGAAAAGAAGTTGCAACCACATCAAAGGCAATGCTGAGTTAGGGAAATGTTTTAGATATTCCTTATGAGACATTTCTGTTTCTGTAATACTTATAATATAATGTAAAATATGTGTGTTTCTCAGTTTTGGTGTAATACGTATTTAGAATAAATTGGAGTAAAACAAAATACTTCTAAAAATTTGTAATGCATTTTATGTATTTTTTTATTTATTTAAAAAATATAAAAACAAAATGATGTGAATTCAGAGTTTTGCCATTAGTTGAAAACATTCCTATTCTCAGTTTCCTACATAAACACTGAAGTTGTATTAGAATTTAAACAATTTATTCTTTGATATAGTTAGTGGGAGCTTATAATTTTAAAATACAGAAAGGAGAGCACCAAATCAATTAAAATGTGAAAGAACTTACCTTACCATTATTTTATTTTAATGAGGTGCCTTTCATATTTGGTTGCTTTAGGTGTTTGTTTTTGGAATTGTTAAGCCCAGTGCTCACTTATTTCCAGTTAGGTGTGTCCTTCCTGGTAATCTGTGGCTACAATATCACAGCTTTCTGGTTTTCAAACTCATGTAAAAATGTGATCGTCTTAGCTCAGCTTAGGGACTGTGAACCCTGTCAGCATCACATCTTTCAGCTCCCACAACTCTGCACCCTGCCAAGATTCCCTGGATGGCAATACCTACACTTTCCCTAAAACTTCCAAATGCACCGTGCAAAGTTCTTCAAGGGAATGATCCCAGGTGCTATAAGTGTTTTACGTTACAAGCAAAAAAATAAAAATACACATCGTCTGAATATAATATTAATGAATACAATGATTACCCAATGTTGATTGCACAAACACATTTAAAAATATTCTCAATTTATTTACAACATTTACAGCTAATGTTACTTGTCTTAAAATTAAGTCTGTGACAACACAATTTGCCCTTTTGGGTATTTTTGTGCAGTTTAAAGATGCTGTGTCAGGGGAAAATAACTATGCCACATATAATCGTTTCTCTATGCAGTATTTAACCTGCCAGCCTGGAAAATTCTAAATTCATTCTATAAGACACAATTGAAGGGATGTCAATCCTCTGTTGCTTTATAGCATCTTACAAGCTCCCCTTTCACTTCTGGTTTCCTCTTGTTTCTCTTTTGGTTTTCCTTGGATGTGTAGGCATATTCTAGCACTTAATAGGTGTGTTTAAATTATAATTACTCTATTTCCTTTCTTACAGAATGAATTCTTTAAAAACCTTTTGAGATACAACAGTAAGTCTCACATGAAGGATGTGATGATTGGATAACATTTATGTATGCTGAAAGATTACGAAATTGGCATTAGCTATCTAACACCTTCAGCACCTCCTATAATTTCCATTTGTTTTTTATGGTGAAAACATTAAGGATCTCCTCTCAGTAACTTTCAAGTATTTAATGTAGTAGTATCAGCTGTAATGACCATTCTTTATATTGGATCTCTGGAACGTGATTTTAACTGAACATGTTTATCATTTCTTACTCTTTTATTTTTAATATATTAAACAATTTTTAATTAAATTATATTTTATTAAATAATATAACTTGAATGTAGTATTTACAGCATTCTTGTAGTAGACTTGAAGTAGAAACACTTGAGGACTATCATTCTAGTGTATGTTCAAGTTACAATTAACTTATATATAACCAATATATTCATTATAAGGATTCATAATAGGTCTTAATAAGATTGTCATTTTAAATGTTTTGTCTCCAAATACAAGCCACAGGAGCTTGTGTTTGTACAGTCTTTGCATTAGTAGTGAATTTGTATTTCTTCTTGTTTTTACTGTCTACAATTCTAATCTTACGGTCTTCTAATCTTGTACTCAGTTTTTCCAAGATTTATTTGTCAGGCAAAGTATATTAGCACTGTTGAACATCAGTAGTTTTTATGTAAAACAATCTTTATGTGAATGCACTTTCTTCATAAATCTGTGATAATATTTATGATTTAAGGAGGAATTTAGAACAAATAGTGTTGAAATTGAATGAAAAGTGTGAAGTTATCTTTCCAAGACAAAGAAATGTATTATTGCCCATGTTTGATTTGTCAACTGAGAAGAATATATAAAAACTCCAAAAGTAATGTGCTGTTCTTCAGAATAAGGTTTCATAAGGTGGTCAATATTTTAATCAAAAGATATTTTGTTTGTAAATGCTTTTTCTTTGTTTTATTTTTGACAGATCATGACTAGGAACATTTTTCTGTTCCAAGATAGAACTTAACACTTTTTGGAACCCAGAGTTACTTTCTGTTTGGTAAGGATGACAGTGATTTCTCTAAAAGAATTGTTACAAGCAACTTATGATCACCTGTTTTATCTGTCATAACTAAAAGAAGATAAACAAGATCTGTACTTCTTCATATCATAAAATTTTAAAATAGTTAAAATTATATTTTACCACATGGTATCCTAGCTTGAAATTTTATTTTATCCCTTCATCTTAGTGTTAATAAACTACCTTTTTGATGAATCATACTACTTCTAGGAGCATTGCGAATAAATCACATTTTATACATTTATGCTAAATTGAAAAAATCTTTGGAACCTAAAATAAGGCAGGTTTAAAAGCCTTAAAGCTATTCTAAATACTGCTTTATTTTTTGGAACTATATATGCATTCAGTGAACTTTATATAACTCTGAGATATTGTTTAGATTTATTTTAGACAATCCAGAAACCAAGAACAATTTAGCCAATTTTGGACAGATGAGTTTAATATCAAACTGTATGTTGTTTTGACTGGGGATTATGAATTTATTTAAAAGCACAACCGATAACTAAACACAATCTGAAATTTACAGTTATAAATTACCTCTTATATAGACAGTTTCTTTTGTTATCAGGACATGGGGCTTGAATTATTTAAATCACACATACTTTGTGATCAGAACATTCAGAGCAAGGCTATACATGGGACTCTTCTGTTGATTGAGAAAGAAAGAAATGGCGAGGTGGTTGATCAATGTTTGATTCAAAGACTTTTTAATATGCTTTCTGATTTGAAAGTGGGTAATTTATTAACTTTTATTAAATCAAAGTGAATTGTCAATCTAATAATCTGAAGCTACATTTTAACTGAGTTTCTTTGCATCTTAGATTTACATAGAATCTTTTGAGAATAAATTACCCAAAGAAACAAGGAAAATTTATCTATGCAATAGAGGAAAGGAACTTCACACAAAACAAGAGGTATTTGGAATGAAGATAAAGATTAGGAGTTTGTGATTCATAGAGCCTGTTATTCAATGTCCTGGGTGGACATTGCCTGATAGTAAGGTCTGACAGTTGTTGCCTGATGTGTTTATGTGTAATAAGCTGTACTTGTTTGCATTTTATGTATGTGTAGACATGCTTTTCGGGGTGACACTTAGAAAGCTTCACTTATATTCTTGGTCACTTTTGCTGAAGGTTTGTTGATTTTCTTAATCTTTTCAAAGAACCAAATTTTGGCCAGTTGATGTTTTTGCATTTGTTTTTCTCATTTCTCTTTGCCTTGAATTCCATGCTAAATATTACATTCATCACTTGGTTTAGGTTCATATTGATCTATTCAGTGTGTCTTCAGAAGCAGGGTTGGGTTTCTGTTTTTAGATCTTACTTTTTTAAACTATATTCACAACTATCAACTTTCCTGTAAATAGCATGTTAGCTGCATTCCTTAAATTTTGGTATGTTGTATCTTCATTTTCATTCACTTTCAAGTATTTTTGAGTTTCCCTTGTGACTTTTTCTTTAACGCAGTTACTTTGAATTGTGTTATTTAATTTCCATACATTTGTGAATTTCCCTTATTTCCCTTTTTCCATTTTAACACCATTGAAATCGGAGAAAATGAATCAGAAAAATCATACACTTTGTTTGATTTCAATACTTTAGTACTTGCTGACTAACAAGTCTGATACAGTCTATCCTGTGAAATGTTCCTTGTGTGCTTGACAAGAATGTGTTTTATACTGTTGGTGGTGGAATGTTCTTTATGATCTTGTTAATTTTAGAGTTGCTCAAGTGTTTTATTTATTTACTGATTTTTTTGTCTGGGTGTTCTATTTCTTTTATATCTTGCATATGTCCTCCTATGTATCATACATACATGTTTTCCTTGTGTTCTATATATAATATGTCATATACACACACACACACATACTTATATATTTATATATATATACAGGTCCATAGGGTATTAAAGTCAGTGGTTGTGATTGTTGAATTACCAATTTCTGAACTGATTTCAGAACTATAATCAGTTATTTTACAGTTTTGTTGTAGCTATACTAAAAAGTCAGCCATAGATTTCATTTACTTTGTATTTTTTTTTATTTTGGTATCATTAATACACAATCACATGAGCATGAGTGTGGTTACTAGATCGCCCTGTTGTGAAGTCCCCACCACGTACCCCATCACAGCCAATGTCCATCATTGTAATAAGATGCTAATAGAATCTCCACTTGTCTTCTCTGTGCTATGCTGCCTTCTCTGTGCCCCCCTTGTGTTATGTGTGCTGATTGTAATGCCCCCTATTTCCTGTACTCCCTCCCTTCCCAAGAACCCTTCCAGTCCCATTCCCTTGGGTAACTGATAGACCATTCTGAGGTTCTGTGAGCATGCTGCTCTTCTGTTCCTGCAGGTTTTGGTTTGTTCTTATGCTCCACAGATGAGTGAAATTATTGGTACTTTTCTTTGTCCACCTGAATTTTTTCACTAAGCATAATACCTCTAGTTCTATGCATGTTACTGCAAATGGTAGGATCTGTTTTCTTCTTATGTCTGAATAATACTCCACTGTGTGTGTGTGTGTGTGTGTGTGTGTATACATCTTCTTTATCCATTTAACTACTGATGGTCACTTAGGTTGCTTCCATTTCTTGGTTATTTTATATAGTGCTGTGGTAAATGTAGGGTTGAACATGCCTTTTTGAAACTGGTATCCTGCATTATGAGGGTAAATTCCCAAAAATGGAATTTATGTGTCAAATGGTATTCCTATTTTTAGTTTTTTGAGGAATCTCCATACTACTCTCCACAGTGGTTGAACTAGTTTATATCACTAACAGCAGTGTAGGAGGCTTCCCCTTTCTCTACATCTCACTACCACTTGTTCGTAGTCTTTTCAATGCTGGCCAACCTAACTGGTGTGAGGTGATATCTCATTGTGATTTTAATTTGCATTTCATGATAATTAGCGATGTGGAGCATCTTTCCATGTGCCTGTTGGCCACCTGAGTTTCTTCTATGGAGAAGTGCCTGTTCATATTATCTGCTGATGTTTTAATTGGGTTATTTTCTTTTTAGATGTTGAGACTAGTGAGTTCCTATGTATTTTGTATGTTAACCCCAATAAGATATGTCATTTACAAATATATTCTCCCATACTGTAAGATGCAATTTTGTTCTTCTGGTGTTGTCCTTTGCTCTACAGAAGCTTTTAAGCATGATGTAGTCCCATTTCTTCATTTTTTATTTTGTTTCCTTTTCTGAAGAGATGCATTCAGGAAAATGTTGCTCATGTTTATATTCAAGAGACTTTTGCCTATCTTCTAAGCATTTTATGGTTTCAGGTGTTTGATCCATTTTGAGTTTCCGTTGGATAATAATCGAGTTTCATTCTCTTCCATGTAGCTGTCCAGTTTTGTCAACACGAGTTGGTGAAGAGGCCATTTCCCCATTGTAGATCCATGGCTACTTTATCATATATTAATTGACCATACATGCATGTGTTTGTATTTGTATCTGGGCTCTCTAGTCTGTTCATTGGTCTTTGGTCTGTTCTGTGTCAGTCCACAGAGTGTATTGTTATTGAACAATTGTTGATATACAGTCTCATATTTTTTTCAAATATGCAACACAGTGAGTGGGTCAGTAGTTCCTCATGTTATTAAGACCTCACCACCTAAGGTGCAGTTATGGTTTCTCAACATAGGAAGATATTACAGAATCACTGACTATATTCTCCCTGCTGTTCTACCATCGCTGTGACCAATTTAAATTACAATTGGGATTTTTAAGCCCTTTTATCCTGCTCACCCTCCACCTTAAACACCCACACAACGCTTTCATTTTATTTTAGTTTGTTTTTATATTCCAAAGTAAGTGAAGTCATATCGTATTTGTCTTTCTCAACCTGGCTTATTTCACTTCTCATAATACCCTTTTGTTGCAAAAGGCAATATTTCTCTCCTCTCTCTCTCTCTCTCTCTCTCTCTCTCTCTCTCTCTCTCTCTCTCTCTCTCTCTCTCTCTCTCTCTCTCTCTCTCCTGCTTAATAATATTCCATCATGTATATGTACTACATCTTGTTCATCTATTCATCTATGGTTCCTTCCATAGATGGCTACTTTAAGTAATGCAGTGATAAATAAAGGAGTGCACATGTCTTTTTGAATCATGGATATACTTTTGTTTGGATAAATTCCTAGCAGTGGATTTAATGGGCCATATGGAATTCTTTTTAGATTTTTGAGTAACCTCCATACTGCTTTCCACACTGGCTGCACCAACTGACTTTCTGAAGCTTAATTTCCTCCTCACCAACTTGGATGTTTTTATCTCATAGTTGTGTCTGACTGCCATGACTGGAACTTCCAGTATTATGTAGAATAGTGATAACCTTGTGAGAGTGGACATCCTTGTCTCTTTCCATATATTGGAAAGCTTCCAACTATTGCCATTGAATAGGACAGTAACCAAAGGTATGTCCTATATGGCCTTCATAATGGTGAGGTGTGTACCCTCTGTACCCATTTTGTTGAGAATTTTTGTCCAAGAACAGATGCTGCATTTTGTCGAATGCTTTTTGGCATCTGCTTTAGACAATCGTGTGGTTTTTATCTTTTATTGTTAATGTGTTCGGTGATGTTGATGTACAGATATTGTACCATCCGTGTAATTCTGAAGTAATCCCATTTGGTTGGATGGATGATCTTTTTGCTGTACTTTTTAACCTGTTTTGCCAGTGTTTTGTTGAGGACCTTGCATCTACATTCATTAGTGATATTGGTCTACACGTTTCTTTCTTGTAGTGTATTTCTCTGGTTTTGGTGTTAAAGAGTGATGCTGTCTCCATAAAATGAATTTGGAAGTGTTCCCTCCTATTCTTCATTTTGCAATTCTTTAGGGATGGTCTTAGCTCTCTCTTAAATGTTTGGTAACTTTCAGCTGTGAAGACATCTGGTCCTGTCCCTCTGTTTCTTGGGTGTTTTTTGATTACCTTCAGTTTTATTACTGCTAAATAGTCCATTGAGATTTTGTTTCCTCATGCATCCACATGGGATGGGAGTGTTATTCTGGGAATTGTCCCATTTCTTCTAGATTCTCCAATTTCTTGGCATGTATTTTTAATAGAATTCTCTAATCTTTGTGTTTCTGTGGTGTCCATTGTGACTATTTCTTTTTCTGTTTTTGTTTATTTATGTACTATCTTTTTTTTTCCTGAAGAAATCTGGCTAAGGCTCAGTCTCTTATTTTCGCAGACAACCAGCTCTTTGATTATTTTTCTATTGCTTCATTCTGTATATTTTCTATTTCTCCTATGGTCTTTATTATGTCCCTCTTTCTACCAGCTTTGGTCTTTGTTTATTCTTCTATGAGATTGCCTGTTTGAAATTTTTCTCATTTCTTGAAGCAGCCCTGTATTTTCTCTTCAACTTTTGCTGGCATCTGAAGTATTTTGAACTGTTGTGTTTCTGTTTTAATAGGTTTCCTTGTGTACTGTGTTTTCCTCTTTGATCCCCACACTGATCCACTGAATGTTCAGATGCATGTTATTTATCCTCCATTTGTTTGAGTGTTATTCACCAATTCTTTTTCATGTAATGGACTTTGTGTTTCATAGCATTGTGGTCTGAAATGTTGCTCGATAGAATGTCAATCATATATTTGTTAAGACTTGTTTTTCATCCCTA
Source organism: Manis pentadactyla (assembly GCF_030020395.1). Taxonomy (NCBI): domain Eukaryota; kingdom Metazoa; phylum Chordata; class Mammalia; order Pholidota; family Manidae; genus Manis; species Manis pentadactyla. The sequence goes on along the minus strand of NC_080039.1, from coordinate 5,223,271 downwards.
TATGTGATCTATTCTGGAAACGATTCCCTGTTCCCTTGAGAAGAATGTGCATTCTGGTACTTTTGAGTGGAATGATGTATATATAACTGTCAAGTCCTACAGGTCTGATGTGTTGTTCACTGCCACTGTTCCCTTACTGACTTTATGTCTGGATGTTCTATGCAGTGGTGTTAGTCGGTGCTAAAAGTTCCCCACTTCATTGTGTTGCTGGCAGTTTCTCCCTGTAGTCCCATTAAATATATGCTTTATATACTTAGATTTTCCTATGTTGGGCACACAGATATTTATAATTGTTATATGCTCCTTTTGCACTGATCTCTTCCTCTGTTATGTAATGACCTACTTTGTCTGGTGACTGTTTTGTGGCGAAGTCTGTTTTGCCTGTTGTAAGTACTGCTACTCCTGCCTTTTCTCTCTTCCACATGAGTGGGATATATTTTTCTATCCCTTCACCTTTAGTCTGTGTATTTCTGGGATTGAAGTGAGTCTTTTATATGAAACATATAGATCTTGCTTTCTTATCCATTCTACCACTCTGTATCTTTTTTTTGGTGCATTTATTATATTTACATTTAAAGTAATTACTAATAACTATGTTGTTCTTTCTGTTTTGCTAGTTATCTCATGGTTCTTGTAATTTGATGATTGCCTTTAGTGTTATGCTTGGATTCATTCCTCCTTATTCTGCATGTTTCTGTGTGTAGAAACTTTCTCTCTATCCTCCTCCACACTGTATGTATGATGTCATAATCTACACCTTTTGTGTATCCCTGGCTGATTTTGTGTATGGGTGATTTTACTACTATTCCCTTCTGAACACCATAATTGCTTTATAAGTGATTGCTGCACTACTTTTACTGTAGGTTTGCTTTCACCAATGAAAACCATTTAAACCTAAAAACATTTCCATCTGAACAAGTCCTGAAACATATTGTGAGGCTGGTTTGGGGGTGGTGAATTCCTGTAACCTCTGTTCATCAGGAAGGCTTGCAGTGTCTCGTCCGATGCTGAATGATAACCTTGCTGGGTGGAGAGTTCTTGGTGGTAGAATCTTTCCTTTCAGAACTGTGACTATTTCATGCCACTCATTTGTTCTTTGTAATGTTTCGCTGGAAAAACTGATGGCCTTTGCTGACTGTTTGCCTTGCAGGTAACTGTCTGCTCCTCTCTTGCTAGTTTGAAGATTCTGTCTTTGATCTTTGCCATTTTAATTCCTTTGTGTCTTGGTGTGGACCTCCTTGTGTCTTTCTTTTTAGGGGCTCTCTGGGCTCCAGGACCTGAATGTCTGTTTCCTTCCCCAGGTTGGGAAATAGGAAATAATTTGCCAGTTTTTTCAGCAAATAAACCTTCTATCCCTTTGCCTCTGTCTTCTTCTGGGATCCCTATTATGTGAATATTATTTCATTTGGAGATATTGCACTGTTCTGATACTATGATAACACTTTTTGAATTATTTATTCTCTCTGTGCCTCAACTCGGTTGCTTCCCAGTACCCTCTCTTCTAGCTGACTGTTATGTTTCCCTGCCTCCTCTAGCCTTCTGTTAATTCCCTATATTGTATTTTTTTCTGGTTATTGTATTCTTCTATGTCTCCTTTTAATATTTTCCCTCTCGTTGAAGTTCTTGCTGAGATACTGAGTTGTTGCCTTCAAGTCAGTGAACACATTTATTGATTATTGCTCTGGGTCCTTTATCAGGAGGATTGCTTATTTCAGTTTCATTTTTTACTTGTTGGTCTTGTTCTTCTGTTGGGAACATATCCCTCACTCTTTTAATTTTACTTGGCTGTCTGTGTTTCCTCCTTTGTATTAGATAGATCCACTATGCCTCCATATCTTCCCAATAGTGGCTTTATGTCATGTGTGTCATGCAGCACCCAGAAGTGCAAACTCCCTGCACACAAGAGCCCCTTTTCCAGTTGTAGCTGTGCCACGATTACTGTTGGTGGGCTGTGGGCAGGGCCCACCTTTTCTCTGCCTGCCAGCAGTGGTGATTCTCCACTGCTCCTCTGTTGTGAAATAGCTGACATTTCTTTTGCAGTGCACTTTGTGTGGGGCTGCCCTTTACTTGGATTCCTGCAAAATATAACTACTGCTGGACTGAGTATGTTGGGTGAGCATGTTTTCCACAGAATGCATGGGCTGAGCCAGCAGGGAGCGTTTCCAAACTGGCTGCTGCAGGCATTGACCTACTTGGGCTGCATTAGGGCTGGAAAAGCCTGCGCTTACACCATCAGTACTCCTGTGCCTCCAGAACACTTTTCACCACCAGTAGATTTTTCAAACTGCTGCCTCTGTGTTGTGTCTCAGTGGGACCAATGCAGCAGGCCTCATCGGTGACAGGAGACAGGAGTCTTAGCATCCATGGGTGACTCAACTCTGGTCTCCAGCCCTGTTAATTTTCAAAGCTCAGTGTGGTGGGGTCTGGTCTTCTCAGAACAGATCAGCAGAGCCTACTTTGCTGTATCTTGAGCTCTTATCAGCTCCTCACTCCATTCTTTTTCATCCCTTTTGTGGGCTATGGTAGGGGAAAGGCTTCGAATCTGATCTGTCACAGCTCTACCCCTTCTTCTCTTCTTCAATGGGTCTTGGTGATTCTGTATTCAAAACATTTTAGCTTTTTTGTGTGTATCTGGAGAGGTTATCACATTGGATTCCTAGCCACTGTGTCCCTCCAATTTTCAGCATCAGTATCTTTTCATCTTAGTCTTTACTATACTTACATTGCTAGTTTGTCAGTTTTATAAATGAAGGCAATGAGTATTCTAACTTTGAAACAAAAAAGGAAAGAAAACAAATTTTTAATGCAATTTTAAATATTATTGTGTGCCTTCATAATTTGTTGTACTTTTATATTTTACTTATCTAGTGGCTATAGTTAGTTGCCTTTATGTGTAAAGCTTGTAATTTGATAATACACAATTACCTGTCACTTTCCCTTTGATCTCATTTTCACATCCCCTTTTCAGTCTAATGTATTCTTTAGTCATTATATGTAATGTCTGTCAGATAATGTAACTATTCTCTTGCATGTTCTTTCTTAATTTTACTTACAACAGTACAAACTCTTTAAAAATAAAGAGTGTTATTTTGTTTGATTACTGTAGTTTAGGTTCTTAATGCTTTTTTCCTGTTGTAATTAGAATTTCCATCTGGTTTGTCTTTGTCTTTAATAAACTGAAAAGTAATTTATGCTTTCGTATATTCTAAATAAGTAAAATATAATTGTTAAAGAACACATGGATTTCTAGAGTAAAGTTTGTGGCTCATTTATACAATCTGTAGGGAGTCAACTGTGATTCCAATCCCATTAATCTCATGTCTTTTTGTTACACTTGGCAGGGTTCCTTTACTTTTCAAGTCTCAGTTTCCTCATGGAAAACTATAATGGCAATTACATAATGAATTACACTTGGCAGGGTTTCCTTTCTTTTAAATCTCAGTTTCCTCATGCAAAACTATTGTGCCAATTACATAGTAAATTGCCCTAATGTAACCATGGTAAAAGATTGCTCAAGTGCTGAAGTGCTGTATTAATCTTGTGAATGTTATTATCTGTTTTATTTTTTTAACTTTAAAAGCTGTTTGCTTTATTCTTAAAGTTAACAGATTTATTCTTTGCCTCCCTCCAGTTACTTTCCCATAGATTGACTAGATGTCTCATTTTATTTTTGTAAATTATGGATTAATTTCCTCAATTTTCCTTCCAAATAAGGTTAGTATCTGGTTTCTATCTCAAGTTCCTAATGCCTAAGTATTAGTTCCCTGTGCTTCAACAGTTGATTGGTTAATAACTAAATTGATTTTTCTCTGCAATTTAAAAGAATTTTGAAGTGTTAGTGTTTCCTAAAATACAGAAAAAATGCATTTGTACTCTGATCATTATGTTTTAAGGTTTTATTTTACCAATTTTCTTCTGTATTTCTAGATTTTATTGATAGTAATCAGATTTTACAAATTCATTGTTTCCTGTAAAAGTCTAAGAAAACTGTGTTAAGCTGTTTGCTGTATTTGAGGGGAGGTTTGTAAATAAATAGCATGATTTCATTTTTATTAATGTTAATACTTTATTTTATAGCCTACTGATCTGAAGAAGCAAAAGAATTCTTAATTGACAGACACTGCATTGAAAGATAAAAGGAAAACCCAAACCAGTTGATGTAGATTGAATAAAACTCTGGCCTGAAACTGAACATTTGATACTCTTTGCACTTTCAGTGAGTACCTCATGGTCCTGTCCATTGAATAAATACTTGTGTCCTAATAAAAGCAATATATTAAAAACATAAATGCAAAATTAAAATTTCCATCAATGTTATGACTAAAAACATACAACTCTATGAGTTAATATTTCTTTAAATGCTACTATCTAGATGTAATCATCTAAAAATCACTAGGTTATTTCATACTCTTTGCTATCTATCCTCTGTTATGATATGTGTAATGTTGTCTATGTGTACAACAATTTACTTTCAGAAACAGAAAAAATATATCTAACATTTAAAGGAAAATGGCAAAATGATTTAGGTATCTGTATGATTTAAGCCTTATTTGCATATGAGAATTAAGATATCTATTTGTCCTTATATTAGCATTTCTCTTTGAAATTTATCAAGTAATAATAGAAAACATTTACTATTACAGTATGGCACCAGTCATAAATTATCTGCAATTGAAAAAAAATTCAGACTTCTTGAATACAATTTTTATGTATATAATCAATTTACTTTTATGTAGTATAAATATTCATTATACACGTTAATGATAAATTTGTAATGTATTATTTTAACCATTCGTTCCTTATGACAGGTTTTGGTGTACAATCTATTTTGTCTGATATAGATATGGCTAGCACTACTCTCATGGGTTCCTATTTGCATGAAATCTGGGTGGGATCTCTTCTTCTTTTAAGTTTAGCCCAGGTTTTTCTTTAGGTTAAAGAAATTCTCTTTTAGAGAGCAGATAGTTGAAATATTTAAACATCTTAGTGGGTCTTTCAATTAGGTCATGTACTCCAGATACATATTTAATTAACAGATATATAATAATTTGTGTTGCTTTTTTCTTCATTTCTGTCTTGGAGCTTTCTTAGTCTTTCTCTTCCTTTCTCTATTCTTCTGTGTTTCACTGATTTTTTTCTATTGGTCAATATTGACTCCCTTCTCATTTTTTATTATATACTTTAAATATTTCCCTGTGTTTACCAATACAATTAAAGGAAATATCTGAGAGTTATAATACTCAATTTCAACTGATACCAACTTAATTTCAAATGATATAGAAAGTCTTCCTCACATCTCTGACCTCTATATTATGGAAGACATTATTTTTATGTAGGGATTAGCAATATCAGTTTGTAATTTATGCTTCTTTTTAAAATTATTTACTAGAGTAAATGGTTTACACATATATTACAGTAGTGCAGTTTCTTATGTTTGTTACATATTTACTTTACCTTGGAAATATATTTTTCAAATGTTTTTTCTCGATATTTATTCTCTTTTCACTACAATTTGAAGGATTCCTGTCATCACCTTGTGGATCATTTCTAGAGTAATTTTCTCAACTTTTGTTTATGTGGGAATATATTAAAGTCTCATTCTAAGAAATTTTTTTCTAGATACAATATTCTTAGTTGTCAGCATTGTCTTTTCAGTATTCTGATATATCATTAGACTCTCAAGACTGCCAGGTTCTTTATGAAAAGACTGCTAATACTCTAGGAACGTTGCGGTACCCCATGAGTGAGAACCATGGGGAGCACACATGTGCTGCTGAGGCCCCGTGTGCCTTGCCGTTCCTGGGGTGTTGCCCGTTCCCTGGAAGAGAGAAAGACAGACATAGCAGTCGGGCAGAGGAAGCAGAGAGCAGCTTTTCCCAGCTTCCCTGAAATCTGGGTGGGTGCTGTGGCAGAGTTGGGCTTTGGGGCCCACTCTTGGGACCGTGACTTGGGAGCAGCTGCAAGGACGTGGGCAGAAAGACACGAGATGGGGTGAAGCACAGAAGGCCAGTATGGCAGGGAGAGAAGAAATGGAAAAGGGTGGCAGGGAGGAGAGGCACAGCACCCTTCAGCACAGGACCCTGGGGATGGAGCTGTTCATGGTCACGTGGAAGGGATTTCAGCATCACTGCCCAGATTTCATGATAATTTCCATGGTGAGAACCCTATTCTGAATACAGCTTGCTGCAACAGCTCCCCTCTGGTTTTTAAGTACTGTTAAGGTATTTGATCAATGACCAGATTAAGAGATCAAGCATATGGAGACAACTGACAACAACAGCACAAAGCCCCAACTTCTGTGGGATGCAGCAAAGGCAGTTCGAAAAGGAAAGTATATAGCAAGCCAGGCCTATTTAAAGAAGGAATAAAAATCTCAAATGAATAGTTTAAAGTCACAATTACTGAAAATGGAAAAAGAAGAACAAATGAGGCCTAAAGTCAGCAGAAGGAGGGACATAATTTAAATCAGAGAAGAAATAAATAAAATAAAGAAGAATTACATAATAGAAAAAATCAATGAAACCAAGAGCTGGTTTTTTCAGAAAATAACCAAAATAGATAAGCCCCTAACTAGACTTCTTAAGAGTAAAAGAGAATCTACACACATCAACAGAATCAGACATGAGAAAGGAAAAATCATGACGGACCCCACAGAAATACAAACATTTATTAGGAATACTTTAAAAATCTATATACTAACAAGCTGGAAAACCTAGAAGAAATGGACAACTTCCTAGAAAAATTAAACTTTCCAAGACTGATCAAAGAAGAAACAGAAATCTAAACAGACAAATTAACAGCAGTGAAATTGAAACAGTAATCAAAAAACTACCCGGGGACATAATACCCATTCTCCTAAAAGTTTTTCAAAAATAGGAGAGGACGGAAATCTTCAAAACTCATTCTATAAAGCTAGCATCACCCTAATACCAAAACCAGGCAAACACCCGACCAAAAAAGAAAATTACTGACCAACATGCCTGATGAACATAGATGCAAAACTACTCAACAAAATATTAGCAAACCAAATTCAAAAATACATCAAGAGGATCATACACCATGAGCAAGTGGGATTCATCTCAGGGATGCAAGGATGGTACCACATTCGAAATCCGTTAACATCATCCACCACATCAACAAAGAGAAGGACAAAAACTACATGATCATTCCATAGAAGCCAAAAAAGCATTCGACAAAATTCAACATCCATTCATGATAAAAACCCTCAACAAAATGGGCATAGAGGGCAAGTACGTCAACAGAATAAAAGCCATATATGATAAACCCACAGTCAACATCACACTTAACAGTGAGAAGCCAAACGCTTTTCCTCTAAGATCAGGAACAAAAAAGGAATGCCCCCTCTCCCCACTGCTCTTCAGCACAATACTGGTGGTCCTAGCCACTGCAATCAGACAAAACAAATAAATACAAGGTATCCAGATTGGTAAATAGGAAGTCAAACTGTCCCTATTTGCAGATGAAATGATATTGTACATAATAAATCCTAAAGTCTCCACTCCAAAACTATTAGAACTAATATATGAGTTCTATATATTCAGCAAAGTTGTAGGATACAAAATTAATACACAGAAATCTGAGGCTTTACTATACACTAATAATGAACTAGCAGAAAGAGAAATCAGGAAAACAATTCCATTCACAATTGTATCAAAAAAATAAAATACCTAGGAGTAAACCTAACCAAAGAAATGAAAGACCTATACCATGAAAACTACAAGACACTCTTAAGAGAAATGAAAGAGGACACTCACAAATGGAAACATCTCATACTTGTGGGTAGGAAGAATTAATATTGTCAAAATGGCCATCCTGCCTAAAACAATCTATAGGTTCAGTGCAATCCCTATCAAAATACCAGCAGCATTCTTCAACCAACTGGAACAAATAGTTTTAAAATTCATATGGAACCACAAAAGACCCTGAATAGCCAAACCAAAGTAGGCCTGAGAAAGAAGAATGAAGCAGGGGTATCTTGCTTCCCAACTTTAATCTCTACTACAAAGCAACGGTAATCAAGTCAGTTTTGTACTGGCAGAAGAACAGAACCACGAACCAGTGCAACAGAATGAAAAGTCCAGATATTAACCCAGACATATATGGTCAATTAATATATGATGAAGGAGCCATGGACATACAATGGGAAAATGAAGGCCTCTTTAAAAGCTGGTGTTGGCAAAACTGAATAGCTGCTTGTAAGAGAATGAAACTGAATCATTGTCTAACCCCATACACAAAAGTAAATTCGAAATGGATCAAAGACCTGAATGTAAGTCATGAACCCGTAAAACATTTAGAAAAAAACAGGCAGAAGTTTACTAGACATAAACATGAGGGACTTCTTTATGAGCATATCTCCCCAGGCAAGGGAAACAAAAGCAAAAGTTAACAACTGTTATTATATCTGTAAACTGCGACAGAAACTGTAAAACTTCTGTACAACAAAGAACGCCACCAATAGAACAAAAAGGCATCTTAACTATGGGAGAATATATTCCTAAATGACAGATCCGAGAAAGGGTTGACATCAAAAATATATAAAGAGCTCATGCAGCTCAACAAACAAAAAGTGAATAATCCAATTAAAAAATGGGCAGAGGAGCTGAACAGATAGTTCTCCAATGAAGAAATTCAGATGGCCAACAGGCACATGAAAAGATGCTCCACATAGCTAGTCATCAGAGAAATGCAAATTAAAACCAAAATGAGATATCATCTCAGACCAATAAGGATCACCACCATCCAAAAGACAACAACAAATGTTGGTGAGGTTGTGGAGAACGGGGAACCCTCCTACACTGCTGGTGGGAATGTAAACTAGTTCAACCATTGTGGAAAGCAGTATGGAGGTTCCTCAAAAAGCTCAAAATAGGAAGACCATTTGACCCAGCATTTGCACTCCTATTAATTTACCCTAAGAATGCAGCAGCCCGGTTTGAAAAAGACAGATGCACCCCTAAGTTTATCGCAGCACTATTCACAATAGCCAAGAAATGGAAGCAACCTAAGTGCCCGTCAGTAGATGAATGGATAAAGAAGATGTGGTACATATACACAATGGAATATTATTCAGCCATAACAAGAAAACAAATCGTACCATTTGCAACAACATGGATGGAGCTGGAGGGTATTATGTTCAGTGGAATAAGCCAGGTGGAGAAAGACAAGTATCAAAAGATTTCATTCATCTGTAGAGTATAAGAACAAAGAAAAACGGACGGAACAAAACAGCAGCAGGATCACAGAACCCAAGAATGGACTAACAGTTACCAAAGGGAAAGTGACTGGGGCGGATGGGTGGGAAGGGAGGGATAAGGGAGGGAAAAAGAAAGGGGGCATTACGATTAGCACGTATAATGTGGGAGAGGACACAGGTCAGGCTGTACAACACAGAGATGACAAGTAGTGATTCTACAACATCTTTACTGCACTGATGGACAATGACTGCAATGGGGAGTGGGGGAGGAAATTCATGATGGAGGGAGCCTAGTAAAGATAATGTTCCTCATGTAATTGTAATGATACCAAGAAAAATTTACTTTGACTAAGAAGCACATTTTGTAGAGAGACAATCAAGTTTGCTAGGCTGAAGGTGTGGACTATATTCTTTTTAAGTTTGTGTTTAATACCAGCTGTACAATTCATTGTAGCATTTAAAGTCAACTCTGATTTGTCCATAGTCATGGTCTCCTCTTCCTCCTCATTAAAATATCTTCGTTTATTGTTATATATACTTATGTAATCCTTTTAATGCTCAGAAGGAGGAGCACTGATTCCCCCGTTTAACACATTTGGGGTTTGAGGAGAGGTGCAAGGTCATGGTAAGTGGCAAAGAAAGCACTCAAATGCCATTACCCCTGGCATCAGAATCCGTGCTCCTAAATATCTCCCTATGCAAAGTCTCTGCGCCAGCCCCACAAAGAGCAATGGGACAGTTTTTATTATCCAACTGAACTTACTTGGCCATACAGAATATACCTGAACAAATCAAGAAGTGTTATATAGGGGCAGACAAAATACATCCTACTGACATAAGTGTAGGTATAGTTTTTCCCAAAAGGGTCATTTTTCTTCTACCCTATAGCAGAATGAGTCCAGAGAAATGTTATCGACATATGAAGTATGTACATAGTGATGAACAAGCCTTTATCCGTTAAAAGAATGAAAAAAGGTAGTTGTACTTAAAGATATGCAGCGGAGTTCTTAATGTTTAAGAAAAAGTGAGTATACAAAATAATTGAGCTAAACTACCAGGTATGCCCAAGTCCTCCTTATTAAATGCAGAGAATGGCCCCAAGGAGCGTGCAATAGCCTCAGCTCAGCTATTCAACGAACCTCTGAGCATGCCCAGAGTTACCATAGCCAAATGTCATATTAGGCTTTTAGTTCTCAGTAAGTTCAAAGAGGAAATATATTTTTAGTCAGATTAATTCTAACATCCTGTGAATTGAATACCTTGACCAGCTGGTTAATGAGTGCATTGACAGAGGAATGAATGTAAGATCAATTGAATCATGGCTTTTCAGTTAATATTCCCTTCATAAAGGAAATCATATTGAAAGAATCATATCGAAAAATCTATATTTGTAGCCAGAAAATAAATTGTTGTCAGAAAATCTTTGCTGAGGTCAGCAACCTGCAGTATGAGGAGTGTTTACTTTTAGGACCTTGCTGGTTTTCAAGAATTTCCTATTTACAAGGCTATTCTGGTTGGCCCCTGGGCAGAAAAGAGATAAAAGTGCATGCCAGGTACTGCTCTCTGAAAAATGGTCTACTTGTAAGACTGGACCGTGGCTGGCATCTGGGACCTTGGTTTTCAGGAGGGTGCACACCTTTCCCGTAACTGATAGGGGTGGCTCAGTGTGTCTAAACTGTTTGTGCAAATTGTATGATTTTGCCCTTAACTCCTGCTTTCCTTCTGGGAGTCTGGGATTTTGGTGTAGGATTGGAAGAGGGCACCTCCGTGGCTAGCCCCCAGTAGGAACCGCAGATCCTGTCTCTAATGGGCTTCCCTGGGCAGAAACATCGCGCACACGTTGCCCACTTTTGCTTCTGGTTGACGAGCGTGCTCTCGGTGACCCCTCAGGTGGAAGAGAGTGAAGGGAAACCTGCCCATGGATTCTTCCAGAGTCTCCCTCGGTCTTCTTCCCCCGTATGTCCCAACTCTGCCACCACGATGAATCTTCGCCAGGTGAACAGCTATACGCTGAGTCCCAGAACTCCTTCTGGTGACTCTCTCACTGTGAGGTGGTCTTGGAGACCCTCAGCAAAACCACGTGCCACAGGCCTTTCACCTCCGCAGGCTTTAATTTGAAAAGCAGCGCAGACTTAATGCGTTTCATCAGAAAGCTGTCGAAAGACTGGGTGTTTACCCCCTGTTCTGACAAGATAAACAGAATGCCAAAGGTATTTTCAGCCTGCGACTTCAATACATACAAAGTGCAGCAAACACTTTACCCAGTAGGAAACTCCGGGAGGGAACCAGGAAGGCAGTGAATGTACACAGCAGAAAGAAGAGTGCACTTCTTAAAGAACAGTAAGACAGAACTGTCATTATTCCTTTAGCCTCGAGGCACAGTTATTCTTTGGTGTGAGAACTGCGGGGAAAAAATCTAAGAAGCCATATGAAGATCCGTTGTGTTGTGGGCTTCTGCAAGTATCAGCTGAGGGAGAATGTGGACAGAACCAGACAGGGCTCCTGTTATTAATGAATGTCATCTTTACAAGTATAATAACATCGTTTTCACTGCAACATCGGTATGTGTTTTGTCTGCTCTTCTTTCTAGGTCCTGAAGGGCTGTTAATATTTGTGAACAAAGGAAGGAAAAACAGTCACGCGGTATATATTGAAATTCAGTTGAAAACAAAGAAACAAAAACAGTGTTCATTGAGATCAGAGCATTAAGGAAAGATGCCTGATATCACATAAAATTAAAGTGCCATGCACAATGAAAATGTAAAGTCATGAAGAGATCTTGTAACAGAATAGAAAATGGTGGAGGACAACAACGCAATGCATATCTCAGCGTCACTGTGTTTTTTTTCTCATCCTTTAACACAATGTAGTTTTCAGGATGTATAAAATGCAATGTTCAGACAGTATTTTAACACATTCCATATGGTTTGCTAGGGTGGTCCCAGGAAGTCGGTGATAATTTAAGAAAGAATTTTCATCTAGTGAGAATACCGCGGGAAACTCTTTTCCTTTCCTTTAAGATGCCTGTGGCATTTACTCATCTTCTGCATCTGCCCCCCTAGACCCCATATTTCCTCTGCCAGCCACTTACTACTTTATAGCCTTATAATTTTCCTACAAACTAAATGATTTCTTAATGGAAAGGAGGTTAGAAGATTGGGCTTAAAGGGACATAGGTTTTGAGAGAGCTGCAAGAGTTTAGGATTAAGAATGAAGAGTGGTTTGAAGACTAGAGATTCTTATCACTAGGAGAGTTGCTCTAAGTGCAATGCATAAACCTATTGAAATGATCTGTCCTTAAATGGGAGGTGATGTAGCCAATAATTATGGCCATCAAAGAATTTCTATATTGTCATAAAAAGGATTATTTTCCAGTATTCTCAGTCTAGTAAGAATATATAAACCATTTATAACGGAGACTTTTTTTTGTTACGTTCCTCTTAGGTGAGTCTATTTGGGTTCACAAAATTCTAAGACTTTAAACTCCTTTATGGAAGGAAAGTGACTCAGTCACTCCTTACTTAGATTTTTCTCCTCGCACCCTCAGACTCTCCTCAATGCTTACTCCATGACAGGAATTAGGAGAAAAGGGTAGGAGGTGATGGGGGGGTACCTTCCTTCTTTTGTTGCTGTTATAAAATATTAATTTTACTATGTAACTCATAACAGAGAGGTGGATTGTAACTCTGTATAATTTCTGTTCTAGAATTTCCACTGGGTTCTTGTTATTATTTTTATTTATTTGTTTGTTTTGGTATCCTTAATATGCAATCACATAAGCAACATTGTGTTAACTAGATTCCCCCTATTATTAAGTCCCCATAACATACCCCATTACAGACACTGTCCATCAGCATAGTCCACTGGGTTCTTTTTTATAGTTTCAGTTTTTTGTTGAGATTACAAGTCTTTATATTCATTGTGGGAGTATTTTTATGTACTTCAGGTAGTATTTTATGTGCACATAAAACAGCTCCTTTAATATTCTTGCCTAATAATTCCGACAACAAATCATCTTAAGATTGATCTTGGTTGATAGGCCTTTCTCTTAAAAATTGAGCCACATTTTCCCATTGTGTTGTGTAATTTAGTGTTTACCCAGGATATTGTGAATGTTATGTGTGGAGACTAGATTCTGTTTTAGTCTCCTGAAGAGATGATATTGATATTTTATGTATTTTCTTTTAAATGAGGTACATCATTTTCTTGGTTTCAGACTTCATTGTCTGAAACTCCTGAGTTGGCAACGACTCCAGTTTCAGTTCTTTGTGTTATGTTGTGCAGGTCAGGAGCCAACCACAGACCTGAACAAAGTTTACAGAGAGAAATCGGTACACACACACACACACACACACACACACACACACAGTCTCTGTCTCTCTCTCTGTCTCTGTCTCTCTCTCTCTCACACACACACACACACACACTCTCTCTCACACGCACACACTCTCACACACACACCTCCTCTCCAGTGCCAACCCCTTGCTTTCTGGGGGGTGTGGTTCCATGGACTCTGACCTCTAAATCTTTTGGCCAGAAACACTGCAGATTTTTAATAAGGGCATTAGACACTCTGTGCAGAGATATATTTGTTCTGTCCTCAGACTAAAAGATGCAAAAACAGGCATTCCACCCTGCCCCTTGTTCCAAGTTTCAAATCCCATTTTTCTTTATTCTCCTATGCCTCCAAGTTACTATTTTGTATTAATTTTTGGTATTTTTTTCACTGAGTTTGTAATTGTTTCCTACAGCATGGTTGGATCTAATAGAGCTACTCAGCAATCCTAATAGCAAAACTGTTTAATTTTTCAGTTTAGGCATTCTAGACATCCCTCTTTGAAACTCTGGCTTGACACATTTTCCAGTTTACCTTTGGAAATTAGTTCTTTAGTCTCTAATTAAGCTAAGTGTGGGGAGCTGAATACTAACACCCCTGACAAACATAACCATATCCTCATCCCTCTGTGGCACTTGCGACTATATTATCTAACATGGTAAAAGCATCAGCAGATGTGATTAAGTTAAGATCTTCAGATGAGGGATTTACCTGCATTATTAAAGTGGGCCGTAAATGCAATCATAAGTGTCATGCTTTGGCGACAGAAGAGGTTACAGTGGCAGCAGGAGACAGGAAATAAGTGAGAGTTTGGAGTAGTAAGAGGAAGGGGATGAAAAGGACAGTTAGCACAGTACATGTGACATTCAAAAGCAGGAAAAGGCAAGAGAATAAATTCTCCCTTTAAGTCTCCAGAAAGAACATAACCCTGGCGACACCCTGATTTTAGGCTTTTTTAGACTTTAGGTAGTTCTGACCTGCAGAACTTAAAACAATATTTGTTATTTTACAACAATAAGTTTTGGTTAATTCGTTAGAGCAACAATAAGAAACTAATACAAATGCAATCTTGCCTCAAGCAAGTCTGTCAACACCATTTTTCCAAAACTATTTCCTCACTTTGTGTCACTGTCACATTTTGGTAATGCTCGTAGTATTTCAAACTTTCTCATTACTATGGTAATCAGTGACTATGACTCACTGAAAGCTCAGATGATGATTAGCATTGTTTAGCAATGAAGTATTTTCAAATTTAATGTATGTACATTGTTTAAGATAGAAAGCTATTGCATACTGATTAGACTATGGTATAGTGTAAACATGACTTCTGTGAGCTGAGAAGCCAAAGTAAAGTGAGTCGTTTGCCTCACTCTATTGTGGTAGTCTAAAACCATACTTGCATTACCTCTAGAAATTGCAGTATCTCTAGAGGTATACCCGTATTCATATATATACATCTATAAAGGCTATATGTTCAGAGAACCTTTTGGTATATATTCAAATATAAAAGGATAATCATACACTCACACACACACACATATATATACACACACATAAACATATGTGAGGTCAAATATCTGACATGTTAGACTTTTAGTAAATACAGGGAATCCCAACACATTCCTGTGGAATCATATGAAGTTTTCATTATGCAGTACCACTATGTCACTTGGACTGCACTCAATCTTAGCCAAAAGCCTGAAAAGCAATTAGTATACCATTTGTGATACTGTGGCAAAACACAGATGAATTTAAATATGGCAGAAATTTTCTTAACTGAAGGAGTTATGAACTGATGATCCCCATTTCAACTAAACATAAAATAAGTGGAAAGCACTTAACTAATGTCCACAGCACACTGAACACTCCAGGGCATTAAAAGATACCTACTTTATTTTCAGCAGCTTCTATTTATCAGACAATTGCAGGTTCTTTCCCAGGTAAGATACAGCCTGTTACTTTATTCAGGCATTTGAAAATTCTAACCAGCTAGGGGAGAAGGGGAAGGGAGGCACAGTGGTTGGTCCAACCATTCAGGGAAAGACGCACTATGAACTTATTTTATTTGTTTATTTTTTTATTGGGCAAAGTAGAAAAACTTTGTAAAACAAAGCACAAAAAGTAAAAGTGTGATAGAAAACACCTGATGGTCCTTGATCCGGCAGCTTGGTGTATCTCCTCATTTCACTCGTACAATTGATTGGTTACTGCTTTCATCCACCGGCAGAACACCTGAAAGTAAAACCGAAGAGGAGCAGAGAAATAATACAGGAGGAAACTCAAGACGCTGACTTCGGAAGGGTAGCCGGCAGGGCTGTGGGCTGCCAGGCAGGCCAGACCTTCAGCAGAAGCAGACGGTCTGCAGGAAGGACTGGCCTTGCCTCCCTCGAACTCCTGCAGCACCGAGTCCACGTCATTCTCCATATCATCTGTGTACTGGAAGCAGTGGCACAGCTCACAGATGAGCAATGCCCCCCGTTCAGCCTCTCGAGGGCCTGCTGTGCTCTCCTGAGCTGATGGTCATCCCTGGGGCCTCGTGGGGTTCCCTGAGGGTAGCTCCCCTTACCCTCAACCCCTGTTCCCTTTCTTCATACTCTACATTCTCTCCCGTGGGACCATGTCTGCCTTGCTCACTGTAGGATGCTAGCACCTAACACAGTGTCTGGCAGGGCAGGTTATCCTCAGTATTGAACTAGAATAACTTCCTTGTGTACCTGGTTGTGTTATCAGTCAGGATAGACGAAGTCATGCCTTTACAAATAACTCCCAGATCTCAGCGGCCTCAAACACCCAAGGTTTATTTCATTTTCACTGTGTCCATTGCGCACTGCTGGGGTGATCTCCACATTCTTACTTCAAGACCCTGTCTGAGAAACCTATACCATTTGGAAGGCTGTTGATATGACAGCAGAAGCCAGAGAACAAATGGAGAAGCTCACACTAACTCTTCAGTGCTGTTACCTAGAAATACACATGTATTTGACTCATATTTCAAAGGCCAAATCTAGTCACACTGGTGTGGCTTTCCACATACCCGGCAGTGCCATCACAAGCAGGGGAGGGGAACCAGGACCTCAGGAGAGCAGTCTCCTGTCTACCCCCCAACCCTCTCCCAGGTTTCTCTCCTGGTTTCCAGACTTGCATTTCCATATTCCTATTAGACATGAACACACGGTTGATCCTCTAGTGTT
Organism: Manis pentadactyla; assembly: GCF_030020395.1. Classification (NCBI taxonomy): domain Eukaryota; kingdom Metazoa; phylum Chordata; class Mammalia; order Pholidota; family Manidae; genus Manis; species Manis pentadactyla. The sequence continues at coordinate 5,206,527 of NC_080039.1, read as the reverse complement.
TTGTTTTCAAAACATCATGCCTCTGTCAAGGCCCCTTTTCTTCCTTCTCCATGTTACCAGATTTAGCCACAGAAGAATCAATGAGCTTTGACCCTTGGCATTATCTCTGCCTTCTCTGATCCCTTGCACAGCCAGCCAGTCAGTTGCCATATCCAGCCAGGGATATGCTGCTTATATCTCAGTATGAACCCTGTCTTATACACTAACCTATTCCTCTCCTGTTCATTGATTCCACAAGTAAGAGCACCCACTGTGTGCCAGGCACAACGGTGGGCTCTGAGATACAGCAGTAGGGAGCTGAGTCTCAGCGCTGCCCTCATGCAGCTAACAGTCTTGTAAAAACGCTCACAAATGCCTATTTATGACATTACTTTAGTCGTGGTATGTGCTGTGATGGACAGAAAAGGAGGACATGAAGCCCTCTACAGGGGTCCTGACCTAGCCTGAGGCAATGGAGGAAGACGTCCTGAGAAAGTCCCATCTAAGCAGAGGTCCTGTGGATGATTGGTGCGAAGCGGGTGAGGAAAGGGACCGCATCCCGGACAGAGGAGACCCCGTGGGCCAGGCCTCTGGTCTAGAGCCTCACTCCTTACAAACTACTGCGGGAGCCTCTCCCGTAGTCTCCCCACTTCAGCTTCTGACTGCCCAGTGCTGCAAAAGATTAGAAGCAGAGACTATCTTGGGAAGCAAAGGGTTTACCACTGTGTCCGCTTGCACAAACATTTTCAGTGAGTCTCTATTGCCTCAAAGTAAAGTGTCTTTCAAGGGCCTGTGGTCCTTGATGGCCAGGTCAACCCAAACTGCTCACAGGTCTCCTTACATCCCCACACCTCCCCCCTTCTAGCCTTTTCTCTGCCTGCATTGCCTCCAAACTCCTGGGGTCAGGACCCCACCCATTCCTCAGATACCACCTCATCCATGACATTTTTTCCTGCAAGTTTATGATAAGTAACTTCTCTCTGTTTAATGCCAATGATCCTTGATCTGACTTTTTCTGTGGTATCTTTAGTGACTAGTGTTTATGTGCATGCCTTATCCATCCCTGAGACCATCACTTCCTCAAATGTGGTCTGGCTGTGTGCCAGGTTTCTGTTGCTCCTGGGGCCTGTCACAGGTTCTGCACAGAGCAAGCTGCAGCCGTGTGGCTGTGGGGGCTGTAGCTGCCCCCAGAGTCTGGACTCAGGAACTAGGCAATTTGCTACCCTTTGTCCCCATTTCTCCTTTGCACCTTATAGCAGGTGCCTCTCAGGATGGTTTGAGGGACCTCCTTATTTCTTAGAGGGAAATCCTTGAAGTTCATTCTGTTGTCTCTACTCTCTCTGGAACTTTCTTCAACCTCTCAGTAAGCTCTTGCTGTCTAGAAAAATGCGTGCTCCGTCTCCCTAGCCCAGGCCACGCACTGTTGGCCAGCTTTAACTAGATGCATTTCCAGTTCTCTACAGGGTTTGGTGGATAAGGATCTCACTGTGGCTTTGTAGACTTCCTGGCTGTGGTTTGAGTCCTAGCTCTCCAGCCCAGTGAACCTGGGACTGGGCTGGTGACTTCTGCTTGCATAAGGGGACTGTTGTGCCCCTGCCCCCAGACAAAGCAGGGAAATGCATTCCTCCAACGAATAATTGGTTGTTATTCCCATCTGTTACTCCCCCATGCTTTGTCTTCCAACCCCCAGCCTTTCTGTTCCCTGGAATGGTCAGCCAGTATCCATTACTGCCACGACTCCATCTCTTCCTCTCTTGCCCATTACCTCCCCTCATCCTCTTGGCCCCACTGGGCCCTCCTGAGGAAGGCAGGGAGCAGGTGCTAGAGTGAAATACCCACGCCCCAGGGGCAGCCTGATTTCAAACTCAAACATTTCAATTTGCAGCTTCTCTTACCTGAAGAAGGTAAGGCTTTCACTCCAGATCCACAGGGCACTCCCTTGGGCTCCCCTGGGTCACACCTGAACCAGTCATCATGTCTGCCTGCCCTGATGCCAGCCACCAATGAGCAGCCCTCAGAGTTCCCTGCCCTGGGCTCACTCCTGTTCAGGCATGCTCACTTTCCGCAGGAGCTGGCAGCAATGAAATGTTGTCTCCGTTGCTGTAGGGGTCCAGCCAAAGCCTGAAGAACTTTTCCCGACTTTGATCCAGGGTTAACTTATTGCAGTTCTTTGCTAAAATACTGCATGGCAGCACAGAAGATCCCTGGAAAGTCAGACAAAAGATTTTAATGGGCAAATTGTGAGCAGCTCCACTGTGTTGTAATCCTGAGTTTGGCAGGCACAGCCTGTGGGACCTTAATAGCTTTACCTCTGGAGCTTGGATGGTTAGACCAGCAGGAAATGTGCTCAGGTTCCCCCAGTGCAAACATCCTGGGAATCTAGAGGAAAGCACAGATTTGATGAAATCTTCAGACCCAACATCCTACGGGTGATTTGGGGACAAGTCAGGACTATGACCCAGCACCAAAGATGCTCTTTCCACAGTCTGTTGAATCTGTGCAGCCCATGACTCTGGAAAGCACCAGTTATAATTAGCCATGGGTTTCCAGCAGCAGGGATATTGTGAATAGTGGATAACCTGTGCCAGCAAAGCACTAAGGTTTATAGCATTAACCTGTTCATCCTCATAACAATCCTAGAAAGTGCTCTGACAGCAGAGGACTCAGAAAGGCCCTTATTCCACATGGACGCATGGCGTTGGCGCCCTCAACCCCAGCTCTGGGAGGCCTTGCTGTTTGGACCCAGCTGGCAGCATCCAGCTACAGCTCACACTGTATACAAATGGTGGCGATTACTGATTTACTATGTTAACATTAAGGGAAGGGAATGTGTGTGTGTGCGGTGTGTGTATTAGGGAGCATACTGCATACTGTCCCTTTTCTTAATTATCCACACCAAAGAAATGACCAGTGGCTTGGACCTGTGCCTATAAGCCAAGTACTTGATATCGACTCTTTAATGCCTTATGCCAAAAGGAGACACACTGAGTACTATGAAATTCAGACATCTATGAACCACAGACATGCTCATTTTACCTCTGTACCCTAAAATTGTACCTAATTTTTATTAAAATAATTTTTACAAGAGCTAATATTTCCGAGTATGTCCAATGTGTCGGACCCTCAGCCCAACACATCCATACTACCTCATTCACTACCATAGCCACCCCACCAGGCAGAGACCACCAGTCCCCTCTCGGTTCTAGAACATGGGGAAGGCTCAGAGAGATTAGGAAGTTCACTGAGGTCACTCAGCCAGGAAGTAACAGACAGGATAGACCCCAGGCTTTGTCTGCCTCTAGAATCCATTCTCTTAGCCTCCCATCATGCTGGGGTAACAGTAGTCGACATACTTACAGTTTTAATTTAAAAGTAAAGAGTATTAGAGGCAGAGGGAGAAAAGGGGGGAAACCCATGAACCAAGGGGATCTAGTCTTTCCAGCAGCAATCTTCCCTTGCTCAGAGGCTTCCCAGGCTGGGGTCAGGGAGCTCTATGTCTCACCTCAGCACTTTGCCTTTCTTCAGACTCACTCCCTCCTTCCTGCACTGTGTCAGTCTGCTCCAACAGTGACCTTTCTCCCTGCTTCCCATCCCCTCCTCCATCCTCCCACAGGTACCACTGTGATTGTCGCCTCTTCTCTGTGAGCCACCTAATAGTAATGCATATTAGGAATTTATAAACTTGCTTTCAGAGACACCACAGGAGCAGTGTACAAGTTTTTCTCACATTGTTTTGTCTCCTTATAAGAAAAAAAATAAGCCCACAGTGGCATATAGTGAGTTAAAGGAAAAGTTTTAGGATGATAGCAGCTCATTTTCTGTGAAGCCTTTCCTTAGAATGCCTTTTAGAGAACAGCAGGGGTCTACCCAACACTTACCAGGGGTGCTCAAAACCATTCTTCCCTCTTATCTTGCAAGCCAGAGCTGGCACAGAAGTAGCAAGCCACACAGGAGAGCCTTGGGGGCTCAGCCCCCACCCCCGGCTTTATTGTCTATGCAGGGAAGACAGTATGCCCCTCTAAGTGCCGCCTGAAACCAGTTCTGTGTCACACACCAGCAGCATTTAGTCAGACAATATGGACATAATTACCAGGTTTAATCTGGTAGGTAGTGGAGGGAAAACAATGAAACAAAAGCCCTACAACGTGGCTTCTGTATTAGGATAAGATACAGGGCCTCCTGCTACAGTGGGGAAGCATCTTGGGGGTCCAGCACCGCACCCCACCCCCACAAATCTGTAATGACTTCTGGATCCTCTTCTTCACCAGGCAAGAAACATTGCAAACTATTTCCTTCCTATGAAAAGCCATTTGTTTTTAAAAATGTTAAGTTTAAGAGACGTACATACATTCTATTTAGCCCAATATAACCCAAACATCATCTCAACATGTAGTTAATTTTTTAAAAATTTACCAATGAGCTACTCTGTGTTCTTTTTTTCTGAACTCAGGTGAGTATTTTACAAGCACAGCGCATCTCAGCTTGGACAAGTCACATGTCAGGTGGTCCACTGAGGAGTTTCAGAGCCTGTGACCCTCTAATTACTTCCCATTGCTCTCAAGCAAATTTCACACACCTTGGAGGGAAGGACCCAACTCGCAACCAGGCGTGTAGTATTTCCATGTTTATGAATGTCGATGATACTTAGTGCCTGTTTAGATTTATCTGTTTGTTCAGTTTCTTTAAATACCACTTTTAGTCTGTTTGTCAAATGTTTTATTATTCTCTTTGCAAACATTTGGTGTTTGGAGGGCTTGCCACATTCTTACGGCCAACCACCTATCCAACACCTCCACTGAAAGCCACCTCAAACTCAGCCTGTCCACGACTGAATTTTTGATTTGTAGACTCCTCCCCACCAAAAAAGAAAACAAAATCTGACCCTATCTACAGTCTTCTGCACCTCAGCTGAGGGCCACTGCACCCTTGGGATTGTTCCGGCCAAAAATTTTAGTCATCTGGATTCTTACATTCTCTCACACCGTACATCCTATCTGTCAGCACATCTTATAGGCTCTACCTTAAAGTTTATCCAGGATCTGCCACTTCTCACCAACCTTACTACTGTGCCTGGTCCAAGCCACCACCCTCTCAACTCAGGATCCAGAAGACTTTAAAACCTATCAGATGTGTCTGTCTCGCTTTAAAAATCTTGAGGATTTTAAACCTATGATCCTGCCCTGATGACACCCTAGTTCACACAGAGCAAAAGCCAAAGTATTCCCAGTGCTCTATAAAACTGACTAGGCTTTGCCACCCCTCCCCCACTCCTCTCAGACACCCCGTCCCCCAACTCCTTGCTTTCTCTGCTGCAGCCACTTTGGCCTCCTTGCTGTTCCTTGACATGCCAGGCATGCCCTTGCTCTAAGACCTGTGCCCTGGTGAACGTCCTTCCTCTGCGGGCCAGCTGGCTCACTCCTCCCCTCCTTCAAAGCCTGCCCAAATCTCCCCTTCTAGGAAGCAATCTCAGCCATCTATCCCACCCTCTCTCTCCAATCTGCTTCCCACCTCCACATTATAGATCCTTATTATTATGCGTATCTACCTTTTTCCCCATAGCCCTGGCACACTCTTCCACCAGATACCCGCTGGCTCACTCCCTCACCTGATGTATGGCATGGGAGGCAATAAATATTTGATGAATGAATGAATTTCTGTTACCCAAAATGAAGTATACCAGTGAAACTTTCAAGACCTTGAAAATATTTATTAGCTTTCCTTTGGGTTTTTACAAAAAAACGCAGGGCCAGTTCTTCACAAATTTATGAAATTGAGAGGATTTATCTTCCTTGCCTTCCCAACTTGTGTTTCAACATTGTGCACCTTCTCTTTTACACATGATCTTGTGTTTACTGAACACTGGTGTAAGCCAATTAGAATGAAGACAGTAGAACAGTACATGGAAATGTTCTGTTCCTTCACTGTCCAGTGTGGCAGCCACTAGCCACATGTGGTCACTGAGTACTTGAAATGTGGCTAGTACAATTGAGGAACTGAATTTTTAATTTGAATTAATTTAAACAGCCATGGGTGGTGAGTGGCTACCATATTTTAAAGTGCAGCTTCATACTTAACACTTAGAGTCTCTTTAAGGAAAAGTACGTCTTTTTACAATGTGTCTTTACAAATATCTCATTTGTCATTATATGAATGAATAAGAAAACCAGTCAGTAGTCTCTCTTTATTTAGAATTCAGAAAAGTATTGGAGAAAGAAGTGACTTACTGAGAGTCAAATTTTGGGTCAAATGCAATGTTTTAAATTAACTCCAGCATGGCCCTGTCTGGGATCAAGGGAGTCTGGACACAGGTTTCCTCTTGTCTTTTTTCCATATTTCACTGCCAAGATCAGAGCTGACAATAATAATAAGATCCCTTCCCTAAGCACTGAGGCCAACACTGAACATGCACTGTTGTTATCCATAATCCCTTAATGTCCTCACAATAACCCTGTGAGGCTGGAGGAATTATTATTGCCCGTGTGACATGGTAGAGAAACAGGCCCAAGAGAGGGCTTCCTGCCCAAGATGCTCAGTGTGGTATGGAGCCTGTAGGGTGCAGCCTCTCCCAGGGCTCAGATCCCAAATATCTCTAAGATAAATTGAAATAAATCCAAAAGCCTGAATGCTTTAAGACTGAGTAAAGCTGAGTTAGAAGCTCCTTGCTAAATTCCTCAGCATGCTAACAACAGGCAGGGCTCCGTTCACAGGCTAGCAGACTGCAGACCATTAGGCCCTCAGCCTGCAATACGACAGCTAAGAACTTGGAAAACTGTCCCACTCTCAAGTGCTGCACCCTACTATGCACTCTCCTTCTCCCCTGGCAGGGAGGCCTCAGCATTTCATACTCATCCACTAATGAAGAACAGAATCCTTCCCCATTTTATTTTGCATTTCATTTCCAGAGTAATTTGATGTGTATGTGGAGGAGGGCGGTTGTGAGGAAATGTGAACAGTTCTCATTTATTACAGTGTTAATTTAGAGCAGATCTCTCCCAATCCAATTCTGAACATCAGTTTATACCAGTGAGCCCTAAACCTAATGAAGATTGAGAAGGCAGGGCCAAAAGATCCTCTGGGGGTGCCTGCTAAGGAAAGAGACAAACAAAAACTCTAATACAGTCACAGTTTGCCACATAATTTTGACCTATATATAGAAGCCATGATGAAATCTGGGTTTTAACTATCTAGTTTGATGAGGTGTGCTTTTCCAACAATCTGGTGACTACCTTAGCAAGACTCCACCTATGGTCCTGCCCTTGACCTTGTCACAACTGAACCTATAAACCCTCCAAAATCTCAGGTTCACCATCAGAATTTCTGTTCTTCCCTCTAGTATCCTGTATTATTGTCCTATTGCTGCTGTAGCAAGTCACCACAAACTAAGTGGCTTAAGCAACACAGATTTACTATTTCACAGCTCTGTGGGCCAGATATCAGACATGAATAAAATCAAGATGTTAGCAGGACAAAGTTCCCTTCCATTCTGCCGGCTCTGGGTGAGATCCATTCCCTTTTCCAGCTTCTAGAGACCACCTGCTGCACACCTTGGCCCATGTCCCCCTTCTGCCACCTCCAAAGCCAGCAAAAATAAGTTCTGTCCTTAAATTAGGTTGCCCTGACCTTCTGTAGTCACATCTGTGCTTACTCTTCTTCTGCTACCCTCTTCCATTTGTAAGGACCCTACGACTGTGTTGGGTCCACCCAGATAATCTTCCTCTTTTTAAGGTTATCTAATTAGCAACCTTAAGTCCCCTTTGCCATGTAACCTGACATATTCACTAGTTCCAGGGAATAGGATGCAGACATCTTGGGGTGAGAGGACTCTTCTAGCCTACCACACATCCCAAGCCCACTAATCTTTCTACCTGCCAGGACCTCAAATCCTACAACATAGAACATTGTCACCCTGTTTCACAGCTTCGCTTTGCTCCTGCCCCAGCCAGACTTCCAAAATCAGTTATTATAATCAAGCCTTTCATACACCTCATGTACCTTGTGTCCCTATCACTTCACTGTTCTCACTTGGCAAAATTTCAAGGAGCTGGGATAAATCCCACTCCCTGCCTGCTGAGCACCTCATCCACACCGCTGAAAAACAAATAGCCGGAGCAGACACACCTCCAGCTAGGGCCACAGTGGTACCCACTGACATTCCCCTGGCCTATTCACCCTCCCACACTCGTACACTACTACTTCACACCTTGTCCTTCAACTTCTGCCCCTACTTTCCCCCATTCACACTTTCAGCCAGTGACCCATTGGGAAAACAGAAGTAACCAGGCAGGACCTTCTGCACGTTCCCTCCATCATGTCTACCAACCCACAAGCTCCTGGCCCCACATCCTCTGCCCACCCCCAGTACTCTGTGAGCTCATCCAAGGCCAGGCCCTCCTCTGGTGTCTATATTCTATTAGCACAAGAGTATGTGTTACTCTCTTATCCCAAAGACAAAGGACAATCAAACCCTCTCTTGAACCCCACTGACCTTTCCGGCTATATCCCTTTTCCCTGTCACCTGTTAGAGCAGAATTCAGAAGAGTTACCTGTGTCTGCTGTCTCCTCATCCTCGTTCGGTTCTCTCCTAGCCTTCTGCAGTCAGGCTTCTGACCCCACCCTACAGCCCAAACTGTCCTTGTCAAGGTCACCATGCTGCTTCCCTGCTGGTGAATCCAGCCATCATTTTTCAGTCTTAATCTCACTGCTCACACTGATTGCTGGCTGCATCCGCCTTGAAACACCTGCCCCGCTTGACTTCCAGGACTTTCCCCCTTCGCCATTGTCCACTGTTCGGTCTCCTTTGCTAGTTCACCCTGGACTATGGTACCTGGTCATCCCTGGTCCTCCTGTGGTCTCATGACTTTAAAATCTATATGATCATGATATGCAAATATACGTATGGAAAACTACCATTTACTTGGACCCAGACTCATATCCAGAGACTTACCTGACGTGCGCACTTAAATTCTGATAGGCATCTCAAAACTCAACATGTTCAAATCCTGCTAATGATCTTCTCCAAGCCTCATCTACCCAAATCTTCCACATTGTAGTTTATGGCAGGTCCCTCTTCTTGTTGCCTATACTGAAAACCTTAGAGGCATTCTTGACTCCCCTCTTTTTCTTACTGGTATCCAATCTACCTCCAGTCCTTGACTTGGCTTTCAGAAGGTCTCCAGACTGTGTGCACTTCTCAGCAGCTCTTCTGCCAGCGCAGCCCAGAACGCCATGGTCCGATCTCAGTTACAGTAACTTCCAGCTGCTCTTCCTGCCCCCGCCCTTGCCCCTCCCCTACAGTCTATTATAACACAGCAGCCACAGGAGCCCTCGGAAGAAGTCCCTCATGGATCTTGTTCACTCAGTGGGTCCCCATTGTACTCAGAATGGAAGCCGAAGTCCTTAATGGCAAACATGGCCCGAGAAGCTCTGGCTCCCACTTACTTCCCACTGTCCTCCCCTTGCTCTCTCTGCTCCAGCTGCACTGGCCCCGCTGGACTTGATTAACCTAGCCAGCAGGCACCCACCCCGGGGCCTCTGGCTGGCTTTTCTCTCTGCCAGAAATACCCTTCCCACTTGCTCCGCCTCGTATGACCATGCGATTTGTTGCCTTGTTAAAGTCATTTCCCCAGAAATCTTCCTGGTCATTCATTTCAAAGTCATGTGCCTCATCACTTCCTGTCCTACTTCCCTGCCTAATTTTTCTTCATAGGACATTCTTTGAAAGAATAAAACATATTTATTTTATTTTTTGCTATTTTCATTCACTGGAATAGAAACACCGTGAGGACAGGGATTTTGTCTGTTTTGCTCACTGCTGTATGACCAGTGTCTGGTGCATAATAGGTGCTCAAAAATATCCACTGGATGTGAATGAATTAGTGCTTCTTTTTTAAAAGACTATTCTCTGTCAGAAACTGTGCTGTTAAACAATTTTTGGGGGAATTTCAACCTATTTCACACCACCTACACATACATTCCTCTATTTTAAAAAATTTTTAAGTAATTACCACATTTAAGTAATTAAGTAAATATTTCTCATTGTCGACAAAACTCATTCTCCTCTCTCCCCTACCCATTTATTTCTGCTAACACAACCCTGGTTTGGTTTGTGGTGACAGTTCCAATGTTGAATCACAGTGGGTCCAAGCCAGTCATGGTAATTCTGGAAACTCATTTTTTTCCGGCATTTTACACCTGCAGGTGGCCATGTGCTCTTGCTAAACGTGAGGATGTCATTTGGGGTACATCTGGGAGATACTCTCCTGTCTCAAAAAGTGAGGGCTCTTTTCTTCCCTATATTTCCTTCTTTGAATTCCCAGACGTTTGGGGGAATAATGTCAGCACTGCAGCAGCAATGCATGACCATGAGTGGGCAAACTAAAGAAAGAAAGCTAAAGAAAGAAAGCCTTCACTTCAAGGATGGCAGAGCAGGAAGAGACCAAGAGTCTGAGTCTTTGATGGTATTGAGCCTCTGGACCAAATCCTGGAACTTTCAGACTTCCTGTTATGTGAAAAACTTAAATATCCCTTTTATCTAAGCCTCTGCTTGTCCAGATGCTCTGTTATTTCAGCCAAAAGCACTTCTAAAGGATATAGGCCTGAGTGAGTGCTTGGGTGAACTGCAACAGCCACAGAGGAGAATCACAGAGACGCCCTCCATGAAAGAGCTTGCCTTTCAGCTCTGAAGAGCACGGTCAGCTGATAGCCTCTGCTTGTTAGTACCCACAGGCTCTCCCTTAGTTTTTGAGCCAGAGTCACTCTTGTGCCCCCCAGCCAGTGAGGAAGTATGGTGAGGGACCAGGGTGTGGCCACTTCTGCCCAGCGAGGGCTCCAGGGTTGGGGGGACTCTGCTCTGAAACTCCCCATGGGTTGGCTGAGACTTTCTCTGGTGTGTCCCACTGTCTGGGTGCTCCCACTCACCTGAGCTCTTCCTCTGTCCTTCCTTTCACAGGTGCTCTGAGGAGTGCTGTGGTGAAGCCTTCTGTGCCTGATAGTAATACTGGTCCCTCTTTCACAGGTGTTGCTACTAAAGAACATCTTGTACTCTTCTTGGGTCATATTGATGCTGGTGTTCTTGTTTGCAGAGTCAAAGAATGAACTTAGCAAACGCTCAAGGTAGAAGAGCCAGGGAGAGGCTTTTATTTAGAGATTAAAGTGAGAGGACAGAGCTCCCGGCTCACACAAGGAGGGGACAAGAGAGCCTGTAGTTGTGTGTTGTCTTGGGGTTTTATAGGTAGTTGAGGATTTTTGGAAAGGTGATAAAGGGCTTAAAGTTGTGGATTTGTTAAGTGGTCCCTGAATATTTAAAATTAACTTAACACAAGAGATTTACTGCTCTGATTTCTCCCTGGGATACCAGCACTTTGGTCTGGGAGCATATCAAACAAGACCACCTTCCCAGACCCCAAGGTGAGCTGAGCTATTGTCTGCTAACGAGTAAGTTAAGATCTTACTTCTTAACTTCCCGGGTATTTAAATGCAATCATAATTTTAAGATGGAATCCTTCCTGTCTTTTATGATGTTGTTTATGGCTGGGCTTGCCATAATTTGCCCAGATTGCAGATCACCTCATCAGGTCTAAAGGAAGAAAGACAACACATAGGTCTGGGCCTATTAGCATACTAAAGTGAATCTTACTCATGATTAAAAACAATTGGTATAATAAAAACATAGACTACTTTCCTTCATCTGGGGAATATTAACTGATCTCACTGAAGAATGACTCTAAAGTTCAATGTTTAACATGGAGTTTTGGTAGAGGATTTCTTGGCATGTTGTTGCACTCCTCAGACTGTAATTATCCTGCCTTGCTTTTTCTGGGAGGCCCTCACCCTACTCTGACTACATCCATGGTCCCTGTCTCATTATGTCACCTTTTTCCTACCAGCACATCTTGCAGAATCATTTGGTAAATGGCTCCAGCCATATTATGTGTGTGGTACAGGTATTCACTGTTGAATCACTGCACAGAAATGGTACAAACAGCACAAATTTTGATGTGTGCAAGCTCACCTTGTTGGGGTGCAGTGGCACCTGTATGGAGCACATTGTAATGCCTTGGTTCTCACTTCTGAAGCCTGAAGGCCCATTGGGGCTTTGATTCACTCAGTTGCTATTTTCTTCTGAATGATCTTCTTTCAATCTCTTGGATAATGGGGACTGGATAGTGGATGAGTCATACCCAGTAGGAGCAAGCATGTGGCAAAGGCCCAGCACAAAGAGAAGCCCCAAATGGGGCAATGCTGCTTTACCATATTGCCTGGATCCAGCCTTACCTGAAGCTACATTTCAGGTTATCTACCTTTAAAAACTGAGTTCTACCAAAGTCCACCTTTGGATTAGTACTGACAACTGCAACTCATGGTACAGCCCAAAGTAGATTTTTAAAAATGTTTACTTGAATAGAACTTACCGAAAAAACAAAAAATCCAATTGGCCCCACTGATATTCTCAATATTTGTGTTGTAGAATGCAATTTTGTAAAGTGATTCAGTGCTTGGTTTGTATGAATGAGTGTTAATTCTTCCAGTTCTCAAGGTGTAAATGCCACGCAAAACAGCACTGATATCTGAGGCACACATTCCCTTCTGCCTGCACCGTACACTGAGTTGCTAAAGCCAGACTTCCTGACGGCTCCCTTTGATGCATTGACACCTTGAAGTCAAGGCTAACTTGTATCCACTGTACTTTCTAATGGTGTCTCTAGTCGGTCCACTCTGCACCCCCTCTACTGCGGAGATTCCTGGGGGGGCCTCTGTCATCTCTCCTCTGGACTGCATGGACTGTCCCACCTCCTCACTTGCTTCCTTCTAATCTGTTGCCCACATGCAGCCAGAGGATCTCTGAAAAGTATCAATCAGATTGTGCACTTCTTGACTTTAAGCCTTTCAGTGGCTGTGCCCTGAGTGTGAATGACAAGTTCCTTCCCTGAGCTCCAAGCCCTGAGCAGTCTGATCCCCTCCCCTCTCTGCAGCCTCCCCTTCCTCCTCTCCTCTCTGTGTTCACCTTACTCCAGTCACTCTGGCATTGCTGCATCTCTTTGAATGGGCCGTGTTCTCTCCTGTCTCTGCTTGGGACTCCCTCCATTTACTTTTCACTGAGCCACCCCTTCCCCAGAGAAGCCACACCACCCTGTCTCTCTTCAGCCTTTCCTAGGACTCCCATTCTGCTCCATCACCTTTGTAGAACTTGACCATGTGATTATTTGTGCAGTGTTTCCCCTAGTCCACTATAAACTCCACAAGAGCAGAGATCTTGTCTGTCCACCAGATCCCTAACACCAGATGACACAATGCCATAACACCTAGTAAAAATAAATAGACTTGATGTTATCATAGCTCAACCTTACGCTTACCGATTTTTCAAGGGGAATTTCTTACCCCTCTACCAGATATAAAGGCTTGGGTCTTAGATGCTGACCACTTCTATTTAGCTATACAAAACACTGCACTCTACTAGACTTCCTGGAACTAGAGACAAGGTAAATGACAAATTACCTTCGCTGGTTCAAAGACACAAAACACCTCCATTTATATCACTTTGAAAAATATGTATAATAAGAATATGTTAGGAGGTCTTAAAAACATAGCTTGTAACTATTCCCACCAGGCTTTGAATCTCAACGAAACAATAAAATCACCCCCCAAGACTCTCACAGCTTTGCTCAGTCAGCTCCTTGGAGGCCCCAGCAGTGCACAGGTCAGAGTTTACATTACCACATGGCAGGATTATGTGCAGATTCTACACCAAGCACACTTGTTAGGTCATGATTGTCCCTCATCTAAGGCAGCATTATGTCACTGCGGGGTTGGTAATGGGGTGTGGTTGGTGCAGGTTGCTGATAATCAAGGAATGAGGAAAAAAGAGTAAATCCTCCAGGAGATTGGGGAGGACTCAACCAACTCTAAGGGGCTGTCATTCAGGATTTGTTCAGAGAAGCAGAACCAATAGGAGAGAGATACACAATAAGGAATATATTTGGGGATTTGACTTTTCGCAATTATGGGATTTAATTATACAGGCTCTGTAAGGCTCTGCCTGGTGTCAGAGCCTAAGCCTTCAGCTGGTAGCTGGGAAGGAATCATGGATATAAAGCAGCAGGTTTCAATTAAGGCTGATTTTGCCTAACACCCTTGTCCCAGGGACATTTGACAATGTCTGGAGACATTTTGGGTTGTGACACCTAGAGGATAGGGTACTGGCATCCAGTGGGTAGAGACCACAGATGCTGCTAAAATCCTGCAGTGCATGGGACAGTTCCCCACAATAAAGAATTATCTGACCCTAATGTCAGTAGTGCTAAGGTTTAGGAAGTCTGAGGTAACTTGCGGCATAAACCGTAACCTGCATGTATGATCTGGATCCCATGAAGATGGAGTGGGATGAGCTCGTCTTGCCACTTCCAGCTTCAGTGATACAGTGTCCTGCCATAAGTAGTAGCTGCCGCCTTTTGTCACAGAGCCAGTCATGCACTTGGCTCATGTGTTGGGGGAGTCAAAGAAGGATGCAGGGAAGGTGGAGAACTGCAGGCCCAGCTGCAGCTCCACACCAGCAAATTGGGCCAGCAGAGAGCACCAAGGTGTGCGAGCTGCAGCAGTGCACATGGGCCCCCATGCCCACAGCCCCTCCCGTCCCCCAAGCCAGCCTCTGCACATAAAAGCAACATGACTACTGCCACCAAATCTTGGTGAAAATGTGTCCTATAGCCACCTTAAATATACCGGGAGAAAAATTCTGGAAAATGCAGTTGGGCCTTATCAGGTTGTCACTTTATAAAGCCACCACAGGATATACATAGAATTGTTTATTAGTTAAGGTTCTTCAGAGAAACAGCCAGTAGGAGGTGTGGATAGGAGGATAGATGGATAGATAGATGGACTGCTATCTTACAAGGAATTGGTTCATGCAATTATAGAGGGTGACAAGTCCCAAGATCTGCAGTCAGTAAGTGGGAGACCCAGAAAAGCTGGTGTAAGTTTCATTCTGAAAGCCATCAGACTCGAGAGCTAAGAAGAACTGATGTTTAAGTCAAGGCTAAAGACAGGAATAGGCCAATTTTTCAGCTAAAAGGAAGTCAGGTTTCTGATTCAGGCAGTAAATTCTCTCTTACTCAAACTTTTTATTCTATTTAGGCCTTTAACTAATTAGATAAAGCCTACCCACATTAGGGCAGGCAATCCTGCTATACTCAATCCTGCTTTACTCAATTCAAATATTAATCTCATCCAGAAACAACCTCACAGACATACCCAGAATAATATTTGACCAAATATCTGTGTACCCTGTGGTCCACTCAAGTTGACATATAAAATTAACCATCTCAAATTGCTTAAAGCATTTGCTAAATCAGTCAATAAAGGGAGCTGGAATAGTGGGTCTCTCTCTTCAGACCTCTCTAGAAATTTTGGGTTTGTTCTACTATTAGTTGTGTTGTTCACCAGATTTCTAAAGAAGATTCTGGTTCTCCTATGACAACATCTTAAACCTTCCCAGGTAATTCCAGAAATGACCTGCTATAATGTTGTGTTAAAGTGAAAAACAAATTGGCATTTCCTCTCCTTAGGAATAGAGTAAGATAGAAATAAAAAATTTAAGAGCTATTATTTTAAGGATAATGAATTTTTCAAGATCATTTGTTACCTTCAAAATGTAATAATTAAGCACCAAAATAATAAATCTGAAAATGTGAAGACATAAGAATATTAGGAGGAAAAAAAACACAGGGCAACCACTGTTTTTACTCCAAACCACACAACACATCAGTATATTCAACTGTTGGTTAAAAAGCGTGTGGGGGTAAGAATCCCCAGGAAAACAAAATCATTGCTATACTGCTTTTATGAAGGAGGAAAATGAAATTCTTCTGAACTTAACTGGCCACCAAGAAAAACATAGCAAATCAAAGAGGTTTTTAAAAATCACACTGCATTAAATAGGTTAAATAAAGGAACAAAAGTTCAATTTCTGTAAATGATACATTTTACCATGGTATTGATAATTTTGAAGTTAATGCACATATTAAAATCTGAGGTCCTTTGGCAATTCTGAGCTTCCAACTGGGCTCAGCCCAGAATCTTTTAGCTAGTACCTTTTATAAAGGAGTTACTACCAGGGGAGAATTGTTCTGAAATTCAGCTTCCCCAGGAGCCAGGTAAATGGGTAGGAAAACGTTATAATCTGCATTTAAAGGGTGTCTGTTGCAAGTAGCACCCAATTGAGCAGGTGAAAGTCATGACAGAATTAGTTTCAGAGATTTACTCTGCTTTGAGGGAAAGAGTTCAAAAAGTGGAGGTGGGAAACCTGGATTAATTTCTGGCTGGGCCACACAGGAGCTCCAACTCCTAGAGAGCGGAAGGAGGGGTGCCAGAGCTGAATTGCCTCCCACGCGGCCCCTGAGGGACTCGTGAAGCATGGACCCCAGTGTGATGGTGTTTGGGATGGGGTCTTTGGAGGATGATTCAATTTAGACAAGGTCCTGAAGGAGTGGTCTTCAGGATGGGACCAGTGTCCTGATGAGGGAAGACCACGGTTTGCTCTATCTCATTCCCTCTGTCCCTTGCTTTGCCGTTCCCTCCTTTCTCCCTCTGCCACATGAGAACACAGCAAGAAAGCAGCTGTCTGCAAGTTTGGAAGAAAATCCCTACCACACTGGTGCCCTGATCTCAGATGCGCAGCCTCCAGATCCATGAGAAAATAAGTTTCTATTGTTTAAGCCACCTAACCGAGGTATTAGATAATTACAGCTCAAGTTGACTTAAGAGGGAGACATTAAACTTTTCTGAACTTCAGTTCTTCATTTATAAAATGGAGATGTTTATACCTAAGCCAACAGTTACTGAGGGATTTAATAAAATACTCTGAGAGTTTATCATAAACTGCAAAGAATAGTACAAATACATGGTCTTGTTCCATGATTACTTACATAATAATGACTAACATCTGTAGAGTACAATATAGAATATACTTTAAAACAACTTAATTTGACAGTTAAAACAACTGTATTAGGTATACAAAACAGCACGCTTATCTTGCTGATGAGAAATTGGAAACCACAGCTAGAAACCAGGTTTCCTGATAAATCCAGCAGTATTCCAACTTTGCTCTTAAAAAGAGTTGTGTTCAGCCTCAACAAGACACCAAAAAGGGGTGATGTGGATCCAGTCAGCAGCACTGTTCCACAGGTCCGGGTACTACACCATCTCTTTCCATTCAGCATTCCCGTGGTGGGGTGGTATTGATTCTTTTCTGGCACAAGGAACAAGTACGGGAATTTAGAATAAGGAAGTGTAAGAGTAGACCCGTGAATGGCCACCGCAGTTACAGGGAGTCTGGAAATTTGGCAGGTGGAACAGAATGATCAAAGGTAAATACGGAGGGCAATTAATGAACCAGTTCTTGAAGCTAATCTCAGGTTTGTAATTTATGAGCTATGCACCTTTGGGCAAGTTAACTTAAGCTGAGCCCATCTGTAAAATGGAGGTAATAACAGTACCAATGTTGCAGAGCTGTTACAAGAACTTGCTGACTTTGTCCATGTCAAAGTGTAA
Organism: Manis pentadactyla; assembly: GCF_030020395.1. Lineage (NCBI taxonomy): Eukaryota > Metazoa > Chordata > Mammalia > Pholidota > Manidae > Manis > Manis pentadactyla. The sequence continues at coordinate 5,189,004 of NC_080039.1, read as the reverse complement.
GTCAGTTCCTGGCATACAGTACTTGTTCCCTTTATGTGGCCTCATGAAGAAGATGACACTGCCAAATAAAGATGGATGACAAGGACAGAAATGGGGATTCACAACCCATTCTTGCCTTAGGGAGACAGAAGCCTGTGTCCCTTAGTGTGTCAGGGGACATATGGGAAGGGATCCCATAATTCATAGCTTCTGAGTACAAAAGGGGCGCTACAAGGAATTCATCATAGCTAACTTTGTGAATATTTTAAAGTGACAATTTGATTTTATTATATTAATGGACCTCAAAAACAGTTCCAATAAACACTATCTACAAAAAGATAATTCTTTCCAAAATATAAACATATGATTTCCTATATATATTAAAGCAAAATTTAAAACTTTTTTATATTGATTGTATAACTCCAGTGGAATAATAATTCTTGATAAATATTCATGTACTACATACAGTTTCTTAGGCATTTATCTCTAATACAATAACTGTTTTATGTCATCTTATTGTTTTCATAAAATTACCTGAAATCTTCAAAAGTACATGGTATGGTTATGGATTTTGAAACTGTTGACACCTTCAGTGACTCTTCTCTGTATATCACACTACTTTTAATTTGGGGAAATATTCTCTCTATAGATGCCGAAGTGCCTGGTCAACTCAGTAAATTCTGCTACATACAAAATGGCCTCAATTCTGAATTTTAGTTTAAAATTTAATATTTTAGCCCAAATATTTTTACATGTGTTTTCTTCTTGTCTCCATTCAGAATACCTTTGTTCAATAAAAGATATTATAAAACTGTCAAACAATCTGTTATTGATCACTATAGATACTGCAAAATACTGCCATCCCAATTTCACTGCTTTTATTAAAAATGAATATGAATTTATCCAATTAAAACTGGGAGCGCAAAAGAAAAGGAAGGGACTCCATCCAAAGAGTCCATCCCCCTCCTCCTAGAAAATCCTTACCACCACTCAGGTCTCACTTACTCATCCTGCCCTGACCTGCTATCTTCTATGAGCCGTCCACTGCACTACTTCCTCCTCCCATACTCCTCACAGCCACTTGCTGTGTGCTTCCACTCCAGCCTGGTGACATTCTGTTTAATGCCTCTTCCCACCAGGTCTCACAAGGTCAGGCACCGTGTCCCTTCTGTGCATGGTTGTATCCAGCACAGTGCGTGGCTCATAGCCAGTCCTCAGTAAATAATAATTGAATGAATGAATGAACAAATGAACGAACAGCTCATTCTAAACGGGAACGCATAACGAGACTCAGTTTGGGAAGAACCCAATAAGATCCCACAAGATCTGATTTAAGCAGTTGTATTTTCCTGATGGTAATTTTATGGTGGAGAAACTTGGTATACCTGCCTTGGCGTGTGATCAAAGTTAACATCACCAGAATAAGACACATCGGCATTGATTCCAGCTGGTAGGATGCCCTGAGAAAGCACATCACTTCACATCAGTGGCATCCTTGCCAAAGAGCTGTCACCTCAATCTAATGGTGAGGAAACGTCAGACAAGCCAGGACTGAGGGCCTTTCTCCCACATACTGGCCTGGACTCCTTCAAAGTATCAAGGGCATGAATTCAGAGGAGGACCAAGCAACTGTCACAGATTAGAGGAGGCCATGGAGGCATAACCACTCTGCAATGTGGGGCCATGGACTGGATTCTGGAACATAAGCAGGGACACTAGTAGGAAAACTGATAAAATATGAATAATGTCTGTATGTTATTTTAAAATAGCTTACCAGTGCTAAAGGTCTGTCATTAGTAATAGCACGGTGATTATAAACATGTTAACTTTAGGGGAAACTGGGTGAAGGTTAAGTGGAAACTATTTTGCAACTTCGTTCAAAACTTATTTCAGAGTAAAAAGGTAAAAGAAATATTTTCTCCAGTTGTTAAAAGACTAAAAACAAATATTCTGCAAACAGCTACCTTAAACACCACATTTACAGTATTTTCTCTTGCTGAGCACCTTGAGCTGACCCTTCAGTGCTGAGTGATTAAGCTCATCGTCTTCAGACTGTTTGTCAAGGCCCCTTCCTGCCTGACTGCCTGTGGCAACAGCCCCTTCCCACCCCGGGAGCAGGCTCCAGGGTCATCAGCATAGATCTCAACATCCCTCTCCTTATCTTAGCATCCACCGGTGGCCAATGTCTTCCCTCTAATGTTTCTGCCAAAGGCATCGTCCTTGTCAATCTTGAACGTGGCTCACCTGAAGACCTTCAGAATTTGCCCTTCTGGGACTGATGATTCCTCCCTCTCTTAAGGCCTGGCGCTTGGATGAACAGTTCTCCTTTGCATGCCTTTGTCATGGTCGCTTGCTTGCATGCTGTGACCCCAGATAACCTGTCAGGGAACCTCTGATGCCCATGACCACCCAGGGTCTCTTCAGGCCTAAACATCATAAGGCACCTTCTAGTTTGTAGTGAGGAGTTTATGAATTAGGAATATGAAGGCCTAGAGAGGCTACGTGACTCACCCAAGATAGCATGTGTGTTGTGGGTAATCCTAAGTAGCTTGCGTCGTGAATGTCCCAGGACGCTCTGGGCGGGATGAGATGGGGGCATGCTGGGTCCACATTATGTGGACTGTTGCAAGTCCAGACAAGAAGTTTGGTGCTTAGCCTTGGAACAGGCACTGAAAGGATAAAAAGGCTGGGTCAGCTCCATTCAGGTCATTCTCTTACTCAAAAACCTTCCATGGCCTCTACATGATATACTACACAATAAACACTAAAATCCTTAGTGGAGCATTCAAACATCCCCTCCCCAATATTTTTATTTACCTTTCCAACTTTATCTCATTTCCCTTTCACATTATCCAAATTCAAGCCAAACATTATACTCACCCACATACAGTGGTGTTCCAGCACCTCACTTAGTGTCTGGACACTGAATGAAAGAAACCCGGTTTTCCTTCTAAGTCTTGGGCAATGATATTCCCCCAACTGAAAACATTAATGAAGCCTTTCCCACATCTCCTCTCATAAACTTCCACCTCAGTTAGAAGGCCTAGCTCAAATTCTGCCTTCTCCACAAAGTCTGTTTTAATAAAATCTCTCTGGCTGGAAGAATGGCAGAATGTCTGCCTCCTCTAATGTTTCACACATCTCCTCTCCCCCATACACCAACCATTGCAGGACAGGGGCACGTCTGTTTTGCCTGTGTAGTACGAGATGCCGTGGTACCCACTTCAAGGCCCTTTTCTGGTTCAGTACCCAGATGCCAGCTTCTCTGAGGGTGGCCTTCAAATGACTCACAGCAGGCTCTCTTGTCCTGAGAGTAGGTGTCAGCTGGCAGGATCCCCCTTGACTCTGGAAGTGACACCCCCAGTCCCTCAAGGGCTGCCCATGGCCAATGACCTACTGATAGGAGGTGCAAAGAACATCCTCCTGGCTCAGTGGAGAGTAACTGTGGAGATTCTGATGCACCAGACTCCTTGTGGGTCAGCCCAAGGCTAGACTTGCCCTGAGTCCACATCGTGGCTCGGCTCCTTGCCCACCTTATCTTGCTGTATGCCCACCCTGAAGATCATTCCCTCATTAAACCACTTCCACAGAAATTCCCATTTCAGGCTCTCCTGGGGAACCTGACCTAAAACATCTGTGGTCCAACCAACATCTGGAAAAAAATGGACACTAACAGTTTTGTGCTGATGCACGTCGGGGATAAGAGAGGTATTTTACATGCATTATGTCAATCTTCTCAACAAGCCTGTGCAACAGGAACTATTATTATCCCTGTTTTGCAGGAAGGGTAACTGAGGCTGAGTTAAATAGCAGAGTCATGATTTGAACCCACATCTGTTCTCTCTACCACACCCAGATGCCTCACTGGTATAACCTCAACAATTGGAAGAAATCAATACCTGTTTCTCTGAGCAAATGAATGAGCTACAGTGATGCTTTCTCAACCCTCTCTATATAGCTTAAAGTTGGTTGTTCCTTTGTCAGATTTATGAAAAGAAATGAAAGCCAGTATTGTGGTTCCTGGAAATGATTACTGTCTCACTGGCAAACACACTGCGTTAAGTGGACCAAAGCAACATGATAAATTGAAGTCAGAAAGAAATTGCGTTAGCCCACACTAAGCCATTATCATCTATTGTAAGTGATCCCATCCACTTTTGAACGTTTATTAAAAATATATCTTCAACCTCTCACAACATTTTATAGTTTGTTGATTTTCTGGACATCTACCTTTTCAAAATGCCAGATGGTTTTCACTGCAGCAGGAGGAAAAGATCAAAAGGAGACAGGCAAGCCCAAGGACCGTCTAGTTTTCCAAACAGACAGACCTTGCAGTGTGGAGAAAACACAACTTTCTATCATAAGAGGCATGAAAATTACAAAATAGAAAATAGCCCACACATGCCAGTCCTTCTTATGAAGGATTGCCTCTTCTAATTATAACTCTTATTAATAATAAAGTATACTATATAGCAATGACATAAAGAAGAGTTGTTTTTACTCTCTTTAAAAAAAGAGGAAGGGATTCTAAAACTGGATTCTATTTGCATGTCTCTATAAATTAGTAAAAGTCCTTAAATTGTATGTTTACATAGTGTGGAATTGATTTTTTGGTATCATTAATATAAAAAAAAGATGGGCAACATTGCGGTTACTAGACTCCCTCCATTATCAAATCCCCACCACATACCCCATTACAGTCACTGTCCATCAGCATAGTAAGACGCTGCAGAATCACTACCTGAACTCTCCGTGCTGTACAGCCTTCCCGGGGCCCCCAACCCCCTTATTATGCAAACTAATCATAATGCCTCCGTCTTTTTCTCACCTTTTATCCCTCCCTTTCCACCCATCCTCCCTGGTTCCTTTCCTTTGGTAACTGTTAGTCCATTCTTGGGTTCTGTGATTCTGTTGCTGTTTTGTTCCTTCAGTTTTTACTTGGTTCTTATGCACCACAGATGAGTGAAATCATTTGGTATTTGTTTTCCTCCACCTGGATTATTTCACTGAGCATAATACCCTCTAGCTCCATCCATGTTGTTGCAAATGGTAGGATTTGTTTCTTTCTTATGGCTGAATAATATTCCGTTGTGTATATGTACCACATCTTCTTTATCCATCCATCTACTGATGGACACTTATGTTGCTTCCATTTCTTGGCTTTTGTAAATAGTGCTGCAATAAACATGGGGTACATATGTCTTTTTCAAACTGGGATTCTACATTCTTAGGGTAAATTCCTAGGAATGAAATTCCTGGGTCAAATAGTTTTTCTTTTTTTCTGTACAATTAAAATTAAACAACTCTGCCCAAAATATTTTTACTGTTATATGTTCGTTCATACAAAAAGACCAATTGTGTTCCCAAAGTTGAGAGAATTAAGCCACCCATTTATATGTCATTTAGTACAAGAGAAGCAAGTGCAGGTTTAAATTACATGGTTTTGTATTGCAATTTCTAACATTGGATGCTTTTCTACTTTTTTTACCTTGAGTCATTTACTAAGGAGTGTTCATAAAAAGGAGCTTAAAGCACAGATGCTTGCGAATCGTTTAGGCAGAGATGTTTCTCTCTTTTTCATTCCCCCTCTCTCAAAAATCTCTCTTTTCTGAAGAAAAAGAATAAAACTGTTGGTCAGTATTGATGAACCATGTCAAGTATTTGTGCAAGGAGAAAAGGTAAAATTAAAAACATCTGATTGAAGTAAATAATACAAACATAAAAGCTTTACTGGTGAATGAAGGGTATTGAAGCAACTTTATTTCATATATTAGAAATTACTCTTGAATTAACATTCTTGAAAACAGATTGTTTTCCACTATGAACCATATCATTAACTGAGCTACAGAGACCTCATTTGAAAGGCAAGCTTTGAAAGAGTGCTGCTGTACTCTTTTGTTAGTCTCCGTCTTATTTGGGAGGGGATAAAGATTTCATTCCCACTTTCTTTGTCTTTCAAGAACCTCTAAAGCAGTATTCACACAATTTTGTAGGAATGTGTCCTATGTCATAGCCTACAAATTATTTGGTTTTGGTGCACTTAAAGGTCGTCTTCCAAATTAGCAAAATTTTCCTACATCCTGGCTTTTCAACCTTAAATATAAATATTGTTTCCTAACTGTAAGTGAGGTTTGCTCTTTAAGAAATGCTAGTACCTATTTAAAGTTGTCAAAATCTGAACAGTTTTATTCTTTGTCATATTATGTTCTCAAGGTAATTAGGCTTTTAAAGTGTGCCTAATAGCAAAAGGAAGTACGTGAAGACTAGAAACAACTGTGATTTTATATTAAACAACTGAATGAGAAGTTAGATTTTAATAATGTCTTGCCACATCATTTAACAACTTCCTGCACAATTGAAATCTATACTATTACATTAGATCTTCTATTATCATAACCCAAAACTGGCATATACAAACAGAAAGGCTTCAGACTCACTTTTCTAAAGTCATATGGTGCCACTGTTAATTTTGAAGAAATAATTTCATTTTGAAATTCTAGAATAATTCATTGGATAGTTTCCCTTTACTGTCTTCACTTAGGTAGTGTAATTTTCTTATTACACAGGGTAACTTAACATTAGTATTATATGACATCTGTTCAATTATCTCTAAATTGACCTAGAAGTATATTAGGGAAATATTTTTCCCTTATTTGAAAGTTTAATAGAATACTTAGAAGGCACAAGTGGATGTGTGTGTGTGTGCGTATGTGTGTGTATATATAACATAAAGTGTATTTCAGGGATTAAAACTGCCACTTTTATACCTCATCATAACACCATTCCCTACAGTGTAACTGTGGTGAAGATGAGATCCACCTTGAACCCATTCCAAGTGTATTTACTTAATGAAATATACCCAAAGTCTCTTTTTATATTAAGGCTTGTTCCATGTTGGTGCCACAAGCCAGTACTATCTTCAAAGTGCAATGGGAAGCTCTTGCTCCAAGTTGTTCATGTTCTGGCTCCACCTGCTTCCCAGTCACGTGACCTCGGACAAGTCAGTCTATGTGCTGACACCCTCGCAGGTGCACAGAAATTACCACTTAGCAAACACTGTCTAAATAAATGTAATATCACATTATTCTTCTGATATACAGTAAATTCTGACATTAAAATTGTACTTTAAAAGGTAGCCAGGTCAGGTATTTCAGTGTGTTACATTTTTTTACTAGTAATTATTTTTCTATAATTCCCTAAGATTTCCTACATAGAACTTTCTCACAAGTTCTCTTTAAAAATGATTAAAACAGCACTTGAAAGAAAAGAAGAGAAGTAAAACATGATTGCCTAATATGTGCCAGGGACATTTCTAGGATTTTTTACATCACCACATTTGATCCTCTCAATAATTTTAAGAGAGAGAGAGAGGTCATGCCCATTTTACAGATATAGAACCTAGGCTCAGAGAGGTTATAACATAACTTACTAAGGACAAGTAACAATTAGGTATATCAACTCAAATCCTGGGCTGTCTCACTGCAAAGCCCATGGTCATCATATATTCTGTGAGGAAAAATAATGTTACAACTGTCTTCTTCCTTCTTAAATTATGCAACAACTTTCAGCTTTAAAAACTATCACTAAAAACTTGAGATAATATTGGAGAAAATTAATTATTGCCACAGTACATCCAGAAAAATAAATACGTTTGTCTTTTAGCCAAGGTCTGTTTTCTCTGTATTCATTCCTTCAATACAAGGTCAGTAACAGGGTTTAAATTGTATTCTCACAAAGTCCATAAAACAAAAGGCTTTTAAACTTCCTGTTAAGTAAATCAAATGTTACCTTAGTCTTAGAGCACTTTTAAGTCATAAATCTTATATTTCAGTGTAAAACATCAAAACAAAACAAAACATGGTTCTAGGATCAGAAAGAATGAAATTTTAAATGTCTTCCCAAGATAATAAATGCATAAGAAATGATCAGACTATCTTGTTTTGCTTTGAGTATACTAGGTTAAAACAGTAAAGTTCATCTTGAAATATCTTGCTAATATATTTAAAAGTGAAAATATTCTAACTTTCACTACCGATTACAATTTTCAATTGGTTATTAGTCTGTCATACTGTAAAACTGAACAAATTTTAATTCCAGATGTAGTAGTGTTAGAAATTACCACATAAATGGACATTTTATAAAAGACAAATCAGGTGTATTTCTTACTACAAAGTGAAATATATTCCATGAACCATTTTCTCATGTTTTTTATTTGTTTTGCCTCCCAGTGGTTCAATAAAGGTTTTTTTTCTCTAAATTTTATTTTGGTATCATTAATCTACAACTACATGAAGAACATTATGTTTGCTAGGCTCCCCCCTCACCAATTTCCCCCCACATACCCGTTCACAGTCACTGTCCATCAACATACTAAGATGCTGTAAAATCACTACTTGTCATCTCTGTGTTGCACAGCCCTCCCAGTGCCCCCACCACCACACTATACATGTTAATCGTAATGACCCCTTTCTTTTTTCCCACCCTTATCCCTCCCTTCCCACCCATCCTCCCCAGTCCCTTTCCCTTTGGAAACTGTTAGTCCATTCTCGGGTTCTGTGCTTCTGCTGAGGTTTTGTCCGTTCGGTTTCCTTTTGTTCTTATATCCGACATATGAGTGAAATCATTCGGTACTTGTCTTTCTCCGCCTTGCTTATTTAACTGAGCATAATACCCTCTAGCTCCATCCATGTTGTTGCAAATTGTAGGATCTGTTTTTTCCTTATAGCTGAATAATATTCCATTGTGTATATGTACCACTTCTTTATCCATTCATCTACTGATGGACATTTGGGTTCCTTCCATATCTTGGCTACTGTAAATAGTGCAGTGATAAACATAGGGGTGCATCTGTCTTTTTCAAACTGGAGTGCTGCATTCTTAGGGTAAATTCCTTGAAGTGGAATTCCTGGGTCAAATGGTATTTCTATTTTGAGCATTTTGAGGAACCTCAATACTGCTTTCCACAATGGTTGAACTAATTTACATTCCTACCAGCAGTGTAGGAGGGTTCCCTTTTCTCCACAACCTCGCCAACATTTGCTGTTCTTTGTCTTTTGGATGGTAGCCATGCTTACTGGTGTGAGATGATATCTAATTTTGGTTTTAATTTGCCTTTCTCTGATGACAAGCGATGTGGAGCATCTTTTCATGTGTCTGTTGGCCATCTGAATTTCTTCTTTAGAGAACTGTCTATTCAGCTCCTCTGCCCATTTTTTCATTGGATTATTTGCTTTCTGTTTGTTGAGGAGTGTGAGCTCTTTAGATATTTTGGATGTCAACCCTTTGTAGGATCTGTCATTTATGAATATATTCTCCCATACTGTAGGATACCTTTTTGTTCTATTGAGAGTGTCCTATGCTGTACCAAAGATTTTCAGCTTAATATAGTCCCACTTGTTCATTTTTGCTTTTGTTTCCCTTGCCCAGGGAGATATGTTCAAGAAGAGGTCACTCATGTTTATGTCTAAGACATTTTTGCCTATGTTTTTTGTAAGTTTTATGGTTTCATGACTTACATTCAAGTCTTTGATCCATTTCGAATTTACTTTTGTGTATGTATGGGGTTAGACAGTGATCCAGTTTCTTTCTCTTATATGTAGCTGTCCAGTTTTGCCAGCACCATCTGTTGAAGAGACTGTCATTTCCCCATTGTATGTCCATGGCCCCTTTATCGAATATTAGTTGACCATATATTTTTGGGTTAATGTTTGGAGTCTCCATTATGTTCCACTGGTCTGTGGCTCTGTTCTTGTGCCAGTACCAAATTGTCTTGATTACTGTGGCATTGTAGTAGAGCTTGAAGTTGGGGAGTGAGATCCCCCCCAATTTTATTCTAACCTCTCAGGATTCCTTTAGCTATTCGGGGTCTTTAGTGTTTCCATATGAATTTTTGAACTATTTGTTCCAGTTCATTGAAGAATGCTGTGGGTAATTTGATAGGGATTGCATCGAATCTGTATATTGATTTGGGCAGGATGGCCATTTTGATTATTAATTCTTCCTAGCCAGGAGCAAGGATAGAGTTTCCATTTGTTAGTGTCCTCTTTAATTTCTCTTAAGAGTGTCTTGTAGTTTTCAGGGTATAGGTCTTTCACTTCTTTGGTTAGGTTTATTCCTAGGTATTTTATTCCTTTTGATGCTATTGTGAATGGAATTGTCTTCCTGATTTCTCTTTCTATTAGTTTATTGTTAGTGTATAGGAAAGCCACAGATTTCTGTGTGTTAATTTTGTATCCTGCAACTTTGCTGAATTCCGATATTAGCTCTAGTAGTTTTGGAGTGGAGTCTTTAGGGTATTTTATGTACAATATCATGTCATCTGCAAATAGTGACAGTTTGACTTCTTCTTTGCCAATCTGGATTCCTTGTATTTCTTTGTATTATCTAATTGCCATGGCTAGGACCTGCAGTACTTTGTTGAATAACAGTGGGGAGAGGGGGCATCCCTGTCATGTTCCTGATAGCAGAGGAAAAGCTTTCAGCTTCTCGCTGTTCAGTATGATGTTAGCTGTGGGTTTATCATATATGGCCTTTATTATGTTGAGGTACTTGCCCTCTATACCCATTTTATTGAGAGTTTTTATCATGTATGGCTGTTGAATATTGTTGAATGCTTTTTCAGCATCTATGGGGATGATCATGTGGTTTTTGTCCTTCTTTTTGTTGATGTGGTGGATGATGTTGATGGACTTTCAAATGTTGTACCATCCTTGCATCCCTGGGATGAATCCCTCTTGGTCATGGTGTATCATGCTTTTGATGTATTTTTGAATTCGGTTTGCTAATATTTTGCTGAGTATTTTTGCATCTATGTTCATCAGGGATATTGGTCTGTAGTTTTCTTTTTTGGTGGGGTCTTTGCCTAGTTTTGGTATTACAGTGATGTTGGCTTCATAGAATGAGTTTGGGCGTATTCCCTCCTCTTCTATTTTTTGGAAAACTTAAAGGAGAATGGGTATTATGTCTTCTCTGTATGTCTGATAAAATTCGGAGGTAAATCCATCTGACCCGGGGGTTTTGTTCTTTAGTGGCTTTTTGATTACTGCTACGTTTTTGTTGCTGGTAATTGGTCTGTTTAGATTTTCTGTTACTTTCTGGGTCAGTCTTGGAAGGTTGTATTTTTCTAGGAAGTTGTCCATTTCTCCTAGGTTTCCCAGCTTGTTAGCATATAGGTTTTCATATTATTTTCTAATAAGTCTTTGTATTTCTGTGGGGTCCGTCGTGATTTTTCCTTTCTCGTTTCTTATTCTGTTGATGTGTGTTGACTCTCTTTTTCTCTTAATAAGGCTGGCTAGAGGCTTATCTATTTTGTTTATTTTCTCGAAGAAGCAGCTCTTGGTTTCATTGATTTTTGCTATTGGTTTTTTCTTCTCATTTTTATTTATTTCTTCTCTGATCTTTATTGTGTCCCTCTTTCTGCTGACCTTAGGCCTCATTTGTTCTTCTTTTTCCAATTTTGATATTTGTGACATTAGACCATTCATTTGGGATTGTTCTTCCTTCCTTAATTATGCCTCGACTGCTATATTCTTTCCTCTTAAGACTGCTTTTGCTGTGTCCCACAGAAGTTGGGGCTTTGTGTTGTTGTTGTGATTTGTTTCCATATATTGCTGGATCTCCATTTTAATTTGGTCATTGATCCATTGATTATTTAGGAGCATGTTGTTGAGTGTCCATGTGTTTGTGAGCCTTTTTGCTTTCTTTGTACAATTTATTTCTAGTTTTATGCCTTTGTGGTATGAAAAGTTGGTTGGTAGGATTTCAATCTTTTGGAATTTACTGAGGCTATTTTTGTGGCCTAGTATGTGGTGTATTCTGGAGAATGTTCCATGTGCACTTGAGAAGAATGCGTATCCTGTTGCTTTTGCGTGTAGAGTTCTATAGATGTCTATTAGGTCTGTCTGTTCTAGTGTGTTGTTCAGTGCCTCTGTGTCCTTACTTATTTTCTATCTGGTGGATCTGTCCTTTGGTGTGAGTGGTGTGTGAAGTCTCCCAAAACGAATGAATTGCATTCTATTTCCTCTTTTAGTACTAGTATTTGTTTCACATATGTTTTTGTTCCTGTATTGAGTGTATATATATTTTTAATGGTTATATCCTCTTGTTAGACTGATCCCTTTATCATTATGTAATGTCCTTCTTTATCTTTTGTTAATTTCTATATTTTGAAGTCTATTTTGTCTGATACTAATATTGCAACACCTGCTTTTTTCTCTCTGTTTTTTGCATGAAATATCTTTTTTCATCCCTTGACTTTAAGTCTGTGCATGTCTTTGGGTTTGTGGTGAGTCTCTTGTAAGCAGCATATAGATGGGTCTTGCTTTTTCATCCATTCTATTACTCTGTGTCTTTTGATTAGTGCATTCAGTCCATTTACATTTAGGGTGATTATGGAAAGGTATGTACTTATTGCCATTGGAGGCTTTACGTTTGTGGTTACCAAAGGTTCAAGGTTAGCTTTTTTTCTATCTTACTGTCTAACTTAACTTGGTTATTTAGCTATTATAAACACGGTCTGATGATTCTTTATTTCTCTTGCTTCTTATTCCTCCTCCTCCATTCTTCATATGTTGGGTGTTTTGTTCTGTGCTCTTTTTAGGAGTAATCCCATCTAGAGCAGTCCCTGTAGGATGCCCTGTAGAGGTGGTTAATGGAAGGCAAATTCCCTCAACTTTTGCTTAACTGGGAATTGTTTAATCCCTCCTTCATATTTAAATGATAATCGTGCTGGATACAGTAGTCTTGGTTTGAGGCCCTTCTGTTTCATTGCATTAAGTATATCATGCCATTCTCTTCTGTCCTGTAAGGTTTCTGTTGAGAAGTCTGATGATAGCCTGATGTGTTTTCCTTTGTAGGTGAACTTTTTTCTCTCTGGCTGCATTTAATACTCTGTCCTTGTCTTTGGTCTTTGCCATTTTAATTATTGTGTCTCGGTGTTGCCCTCCTTGGATCCCCTCTAATGGGAGTTCTGTGTACCTCTGTGGTCTGAGAGGCCATTTCCTCTCCTAGTTTGGGGAAATTTTCAGCAATTATTTCTTCAGACACTTTCTATCCCTTTTTCTCTCTTCTTCTTCTTCTGGTACCCCTATAATGCGGATATTGTTCCATTTCAATTGGTCACACTGTTCTCTTAATATTCTTTCATTCTTGGAGATCCTTTTATCTCTCTCTGCATCAGCTTCTCTGCATTCCTGTTCTCTGTTTTCTAGTCCGTTAATGGTCTCTTGCATCTCGTACATTCTGTTCTGATGTCCTTCCAGAGATTGTTTTATTTCTTTATTCTCCCTCTTTAGTTCTAGCATATTTATCTGCAAGTCCATCAGCATGGTTATGACTTTTGTTTAGAATTCTTTTTCAGGAAGATTGGTTAAATCTATCTCCCCAGTTTCCTTCTCAGGGTAAGACATAGAAGATGTCGAAGATGTCTGGGTTAGTCTTATCTGGATCAAATATTTTTGCCTTTTCATGTTGATAGGTGCAGTGGTTATGCTATTGACTCGTCTGTCAGCTGGGAGAGCCAAGACTTTTTCCACTTGCTCCTGTCCTTTCTTTACTGAGACAACTGCGACCCCTAGTGGCTTGTGTTGGGCAATTGCGTGTAGACTGGGTCTCTGTATCTTGCCCGGCCGGTATGGAGGAAGCTCCCTTGCTGTGGGCGTGGCCAGTCTCACGCTGTCGCTCTACTATGGAGGGGCCCCGGAGGGATAAAGAATGGGGAGCTGTTTGGCTGTTTAGCTCCGTGAGGGGTCTCAGAGGTGTTTCCCAGGGGGTTAGTGCACCTGGAGTTCCCTGGAATTTCAAGCTGCTGGACTGTGACCGGGATGCTTCCGTCCAGTTGTGAGGTCCCTGTCCCATTAAGACTTTCAAAAAGCACTCGGTTTTCTTTGTCCTAGAGGTGCTGGCTATGGGACCCATTCACGGGTCTTACTGTCCTGTTTCCCTAGTTTCCAGCACCCCACGCAAGCACTGTGTGTCTGCGCTCTGGTGTGGATGGCTATTGCTGGGTGCTCAGCAGTTCTGGGCTCCCACTCCCTCCCTGCTCTGACTCCTCTCCTCCCACCAGGAGCTGGCGGGAGCGGTGCTCGGGTCCTGCGGGGCCCGGGTTTGTATCTTACCCCTTTCACCGGGCGCTGGGTTCTCGCAGGTGTGGATATAGTCTGGTTCTTCTGTAGTCTGTGTCTTCTGGTCTCTCTTTTATTGATAGTTGTATTAGTTGTATTTTCAAAAATATATATGTTTTTGGGAGGAGATTCCCACTTTTCTACTCATGCTGCCATTTTGGCTCTGCCCCCTCAAATAGTATTTTTATTTTAATTTTCTTGAGGAACCTCTGTACTGCTTTCCACAATGGTTGAACTAGTTTACACTTCCACCAGCAGTCTAGGAGGATTCCCCTTTCTCCACATCCTCGCCAGCATTTGTTGTTCCTTGTCTTTTCTATGTTGGCCATCCTAATTGGCGTGTAGTGATATTTCATTGTGGTTTTAATTTGCATTTCCCTGATAATTAGTGATGTGGAGCATCTTTTCATGTTCCTGTTGGCCATGTGAATTTCTTCTTTGGAGAAGTGTCTGTTCATATCCTGTGCCCAGTTTTCAATAGGGTTATTTGTTTTTTATATGTTGAGGTATGTGAGGTTTTTATATATTTTGGATGTTAAACAATTGTCAGATATGTCATTTATCAGAGTGTGAATTTTATACTAGGTAAATTTTACTGCAATAAAGCTATAGAAAAATATTGATCAGTAAGCAAGATACAGATGCAGTAAGTTTGACAGTATACTGATCATTGTTGAAACTGGGTGATGGGTATTGGGGTTTGTTATACTGCATGACTACTTTTGTAGTCATGCAAAAGAAATTAGTAAAAATAGAATGTAGTTAGAAATTTCTCTTACTAAGAAATTTTTACTTTATCATTAATCTACAATTACATGAAGAACATTGTTTACTAGGCTCCCCTCTTCACCAAGTCCCCCCTCACAAACCCCATTACAGTTACTGTCCATCAGTGTAATAAGATGCTATAGAATCACTACTTGTCTTCACAGTGTTGCACAGCCCTACCCATTTTTGCCCCTACCTGCTAATTATACATGCTAATTGTAATACCCCTTTATGCCTCCCTCCCACCCATCCTCCTTAGTCCCTTTCCCTTTGGTAATTGTTAGTTCATTCTTGGGTTATGAGATTCCGCTGATGTTTTGTTCCTTCAGTTTCCTTTATTCTTATACTCCACATGTGAGTGAAATCATTTGATACTTGCCTTTCTCCACCTGGCTTATTTCACTGAGCATAATACTCTCTAGCTCCATCCATGTTGTTTCAAATTTTAGTATTTGTTTTCTTCTTATGGCTGAATAATATTCCATTGAGTATATGTACCACATCTTCTTTATCTATTCATCTACTGATGGACATTTATGTTGCTTCCATTTCTTGGGTATTGTAAATAGTGCTGCGATAAACATAGGGGTGCATCTGTCTTTTTCAATCTGGGCTGCTGCATTCTTAGGGTAAATTCCTAGAAGTGGAATTCCTGGGTCAAATGGTATGTCTATTTTGAGCTTTCTGAGGAACCTCCATACTGATTTCCACAATGGTTGAACTAATATACATTCCCACCAGCAGTGTAGGAGGGTTCCCCTTTCTCCACAACCTCGCCAACATGTATTGTTGTTTGTCTTTTGGATGATGGCAATCCTTACGGTGTGAGGTGATATATCTTTGTGGTTTTAAATCACATTTCCCTGATGGCTAGCGATGTGGAGCATCTTTTCATGTGTCTGTTGGCCATATGAATTTCTTCTTTGGAGAACTGTCTTTTCAGCTCCTCTGACCATTTTCTAATTGAATTATTTGCTTTTTTGTGTTGAGGTGCATGAGCACTTCATGTGTTTTGGATGTCAATCCTTTATCAGATCTGTCATTTATGAATATATTCTCCCATACTGTAGGGTACCTTTTTTGTTCTATTGATGGTGTCCTTTGCTGTACAGAAGCTTTTCAGCTTGATATAGTCTCACCTGTTCATTTTTGCTTTTGTTTCCCTTGCCCAGGGAGATATGTTCATGAAGATGTAGCTCATGTTTATTTCCAAAGGGTTTTTGCATGTTTTTTTTCTAGGAGTTTAATGGTTTTCATGACTCCCATTCAGGTCTTTGATCCATTTCGAATTTACTTTCGTGTATGACGTGAGACAGTGATCCAGTTTCATTCTCTTACATGTAGCTGTCCCTTCCTAAGAATTTTTTAAATGAATAGCGTAGAGCAACAACAGACTGCAGCTTTGGTTCTCCCCATTAAACCTTGCTATTCGAGTGGTATTTAAACCCTATTCCACATTGTTTCATGTTGTGAATAATGATGGGGATAATTACAATAGTAGCGGTAGCTGCCTCTGAATTTGTACTGCGTACCAGGCCATGTAACAAGGGCTTTGCAACTTTCATACCTTTACAATAGCCCTAGGTGATGCTGAGGGGGTCTCTGTAACAAAAGATATGTTACCATGAGGAAAGCATACAGATTTATGTAAGCCATATGTAATCCAGGACCCTTCATAAGGAAATGAGGACTGGAATAAGCTGTTGAGCCTGAGTGCTTTCATGCTAGGTTTGATGGACAGTGGAAAGTTGTGGGATAGGACAGTGTATGAGGTAGGCTTGGTAATCTGGGGGAGACGCAGCAAGACCTGTTCGTTCACTTCCCTGGGAGACCCTCAGTCCTGGAGATAAAGGTGCTCCTTTCTTCCAGGTATAGGGATGGCACCACTCACAAGAGGGTCTTAGGATCTGTTTCAGGGGAAGGTCAAAGAGTTTTTGCACTTACCATTTCTTCTATTCCTTCAGCTCAAGGATTCAATATGCCAAGGTACCACATTTTGAGGTAGTATATCCCAAACTCTGTCAAAACCTCTTGTAAGTGCTCTGTTTGATACAGAAATAATCAGTGTGCTTTGAGATCCCAGGGGAGGTAGCAGTCACTTTTGATGAGGGTGTAGGGGTGGGAGCAGGGTGTTTTAGGACTTCACACAGGGAGAGAAATTCAGGCTGGGTCTTGAGGAATGGGTAAAGGTTCACAGAAATTGAGTAGAAGATGATTTCAGTCTAATAGAACATTAAGAGTAGTGTGGGTGTGGAGAGTGCTGTGGGCAGCCACAGATGTGAGAGGTGGGGAGCAGCTAAAACCATACAGGACCAGTGGGTGGGAGTCAGGAACCATGATGGTCTCTAAACAAGATGGCCGAGGCCTGGCGGCCTGGGTCTGAGGCCTGTAGAAGGAGATCCAAAGTAACTCTCAATGGTTTCAGCCTGTCTTCTGTCCAAGAAGGTCCTGGCATGTCCCCCACGTAAGGTCATCCAAGATGTTGGAGTGAGAACGAGAACTAGTCAGCGTGTCTCAAATGCTCACCCAGCACCAGCCACTCTGAGTGCCGTTTGGCACAGAAAGCCAGAGATAAATACCAGCTGTAACAGAACAAAACATAGGTATTTTTTCTAATAAACAGCTTCAATTCACCTCTCCTGAACTCATATTACCTATTTCATTCTGTCTTGCTCACCAGAAATTGATTTAGAAACACAGGAATTTAGTGATAAGATGTCTCAGTTGGAAGGAAAGCTGAAATGCACACTCTCTTGTCCTCTTTTGTCTTATTTTTTAAAAACACCAGGGCCATTTACTAAGGGGAAATGCAACCTAGGTGTGAATTCATGCCCAAAGGGGTACGAAAAATATTCAGGGTTAGAGTTACTGCAAAAAGCTTTAAAAATGAATGTCCTAGCATGGATTCTGGGGCATAAATATTATTTCAGCAGGAAGTTCTCAGCTCCTAATTTCTCACTTCCTTGAGCAAGTGGGAACCCAACAGTTTAAATCAGAGGTCCTCATAGACTCCCAATCAGTGTGTATTTTTAACACGGGTTTGAAAAAAAGGTTAGAAAATACTGCACGTATTCAATCTATGTAGAAGATAAAGAGCCATTATTAGTATTTCCAGCTAATGCATTTTGCCCTGCACACTCATAATGAATTACACTCACCTAGTGACCTGGTTCTAAATTTTTTATTCCCAAGCACACAAGCGACAGTAAATGAACTCTGCTAATTAGTCCTGGCATCTTGTCTGAGAAGATATTTAAAATAATTAGAGGAACTGAAGTTTGCCTTGTGAGTGAATTCCCAGCAGACCCCAGGAAGACACTTCTGTTTCCACTGCTGCGGCTCTAAGCCCACAGCAGGGAAGGCAAGCGGCTGAGGCGTCCTGTTTGGAAAGCACCTCAGGCAGCAACCCGGGAATGTGCCATGCCTGTGCCCCAGGCCTTCCAGGTGTTTTTCCTGTGCTGAAATCCATCCAAAGCTTAAGCAGGACCACCAGTCAGCAAGCCCTCAGCGGTGCCGGGAGAGCCCCACCCTCGGGCATCTCCACTGTCACTCATGGTCCTGGGGAGAAGGAAGGAAGTTCCCATCCTTCTCCCCCTTTACTGTTCAAATAGTGACTCTGGCCTCCGCAATGACACGTGCATCACTAACTGAGTGCAGAGGTCTTTTATGGGCTTTCTCCGCTTCGAGGTGAAACGCCCGGCGGGATCCCACCAGCAATGCCAGCAGCGGAAGTTTCATCACAGTGCCCTTTACAGGCACCCGCTGCCAGACGGTGCTTCAAATCCCTAAACCTAAGGAGAATCTTTCCAAGTTCCCAGGAGCCACATGTGCCACTCAACGTGGGAGACTGTGGGACCCCCAGATGCCAACAGATCTCAGGATTGATGGAGTTAAGATGGATATCCACTGGGGGTGGGGCACTGCCACTGTTCTCCTTGGGAAAAGTGCCCCCAAACAAGTTATCCACAGGCTACTATACAAAAGGCCAGGTTTTCTTGAAAAAAAAAAAAACTCCAGTCCTTGGTATGATAGTCCAGATCATCCTAATTAGAATCTTAAAGTTTAAGATATTACAAGGCACTTTCAAGATTATCTCATCTAAGCAAGCCATTTTACAGATGAGAAAAGTGGGGCTCAGGGGGCCACATGACTTACTAAAAGCCCTGCAGCTAACTAGTATCCCCTGGGACTGGGACATAAATCTCCAGGTCCTGGTCCATTCCTGGAGGTCAAGGTAATATTCTAGCAAGAAGCATAGCTCTGAGGTTAGCACAGCCCATTTCCCCAGAGCCAGCATGACACAGTAACAGTCTATAAGACATTATTTTTATACTAAAATACACATGTGAGTTTTTAAAAGATTTAAAAAAGGCTCCTCAAGGATATGCCCTGCTTGAGGTAGAGTTTGGCACTATGTTCCCGAGCCATAAACACTACACCTGTGCTATCAATATGGTGGCCACTAACCACATGTGTCTACTGAGTACGTAAATATGGGTACTGCAAGATGAGATGCACTGTAAGCATGACTACACACCTGAATTCAAAGATTTAGTTCAAAAAGTAATAAAATTCCTCAATAATTTCTTATGGTTACATGTGGAAATGGCAGTATTTTACATAAAATGGTTTAAGTAAAATATACTATTAAAATTAATATTGCCTGCTTCTATTTTACATTTAATGTTGCTTCTAGTAAACTTTAAATCACATTTGGGGATTTTATTATGCTTCTATCAGACAGTTGCTGGACTAGAGGGTTAGGGCTTTTCAGTAATTAGGTTTTCTTCCTTCCAGGCACGAGGTCAGATTGCAGTCTCTGCCCCTTTGAAATGAGGTGTGGTCATGTACTTTGCTTTGACCAGTGAAATATGAGTGGAGGAGACACGTGCTCTGGGCTGGGCATTTAACTGCCCGTGCAGGACACTGCAGTGCCCTCCAGGAAACTGTGGAAGTGAAAGTGGAGACTAAACCGTGTCACACTGACTGAGCTGGAGGCTCCGGCTGACTTAGCTTAGATATGGAATGTGAGCTCAAATCAACTTTTATAAGCAAGCAATTGAAATTTTAGGATTGTTCTTTCCTGTAGCATAGCCTAACATATTCTGTCTGGTGAAAGGTGTGCAGAGAACTATGCCACTGCAGCATTTCCCAAACTTGTTTATCCACAGAACACAATTATTGATAGGATATTAATTAGAGCTCATGAGATACAATGCATATTAGATTATATTAGTGAAGACATCAAAAATAGGTCTCACAGATCTATTAACTGAGCCAATAATCAAAATTGATTTGCATGTCTTATTGTTCTTAGAATAAAATAAAAAATAAATCATTTTTAAGTTAACAATGAAATCAAGATCATTTATTTTATGTTTTACAACAAATTATCTTTCACCATGTGTCACCTCTGCTCCAGGGTCCCAGCAGGCAGAGCGGCCACTATGTGGAGTGCTGCCGGCCAGGGGAAAGACAGAGCAGGCTGAGTCACTGGCAGTGTGCCTTGCCCAGGGGTACATCCTCCTCCGTTTCATTAGCCAAAGTGATCTACACAGCCATGCCCAAGTTCACGGTGAGATGCATAATCCTCTCATGGGGAGGGCACTACAGTGAGGGACCTTGAATTTGAGAGAACCATAAAGAAGTCTACTGTAGGACAAGAAACAGCAAGGGCCACAAATCTTCGGACCCTTGCGTGGGACCTGCGCCACCAACCCATACTTTCTCTTCCCCTCAGTGTGCTCTTCTCTGAGATCATTTGAGTCCTTTTGTACTGGCACTAATCGGTCACAGCCATCTCGTTCTACTCCACCAACTTTCTCTAACTTTAAATCTCAGAAAGTAGGAAGTGGGCTCTCAGACTCCAACTGGCCTCCTTCCTCCTCAGCAGTGGGTACAGCACTGCGTTCTGCTGCCGGCTCTACTCCCTGCTCAGAGGCAATGTCCAGGAGGCAGAGTCCGCTCGGCAACACGCTACACGTCTAGCTCCATCCTAGACCAAGTCACGGGGGCCTCCAGAAGGTCAAGCTACTATTCTTTTCCCTGTGCATGGTTTTCTTCCCTACAGCAATATAGACTAGTTCAGAATAAATGCCACTGCTTAGATATAAAAATCATATGATCAATTAATTAGTGTCAACAGAAGTAGTAAGTGGTAAGAGCACTCAAGAAGTTCCCTTAAACGTAAAAGCCTGGGTATCTGTGTTTGTTCTGAATCCAAAACCCTTCCTTCCTTTTCTGTGTCAAGGTTGCACTCACCTGTAAATAACAGAACCCCCGAAATTCTGACTTAAATAAGTAGCTATTTAAGGGAGTGTTTTTTCATGAAACATGTGGCCCCAAGTAAATCAGAGCTGGTACTGAAGCTCAGTGATGCTGTTACTTTCTCTTTCTTTTAATTCCTCCGTCCTTAATGTGATGACTTTCATGTCCATGGTTCTGCAAGGGATGCTTGACCCTGCAAGCCTCATGATCCTGCCCAAAAAGGAAAAGAGCAAGGGACGATGGGTAAGGGGCTTTCTCCTCAGGAGGCGTTGCTTTTTTATTCACGCAGGAGGCGACACACTAAGGGCTGCCCCTGAGGGCTTCTGCCTGTACCTCATTGAACTGAAGTGTGCCATTTGGTCCCTAGTTGTAACACAGGCTGCAAAAGAAAAATTTCAACTTTTAAAGCCTCTGTAGTTGAATCAGGCAAGGGAGAGGTTGGAGGTTGAGTTTGGGTCAGTCAACCTACATCTGCCATGGTCCCTCTTTTGTGACATTTTCACCCAGTATCCTTTTGTCTGGTCTATACAATCCACACAATGACACCTACTTCTGTGCCCGAGTTAAGCATTTACATTCGCCTCCTATGAAACCACAGTTTTGCTCTTGGGAGTGGTTGGTGCCCACGCTTCCTTGTCCAATACTCCTGCAGTCCTTCCATGGTGAGCACCCTAATGCCAACCGTTTTTCACTCAAGCATGCATAAGCCACATTAGTCTTGGGTGATCAAAATTATGAAAAGAATGAGTTGTTTGCTTCCTGTTATACCTTGGTGACACCAGTTGGTATTAATCCAACCTGATTTTTCATCATCCTTGTATTTTTAATTGTGCTATTGGTTCAAGCCCAATTTTCCTCAGACTGAAACAACTAATTCCTAAAACATGATCAATTGTTTTACCTTCAGTTTTACTCCTCACTATTTGGCCTCTAACATGTACCCACCGAGCCCATGTCAAAAACTGATATTAACAGGCATAAAAAATTTCCATTGCATCCTTTCTCCAGAGAAGTGAGTGTTTTAGTTAGACAGGCAAGAAAGACTCTTTTTTTTTTTTTTGGTATCCTTAATCTACAATTACAAAAAAGACTATTTTATGTGATTCTTCCCTAAACAAAAAATTGCTTTCAAAATAATCTACTGTGTCTTCATGGAGTCTTCCACTGACAAGTATATAACAATTTGGTTGTAAAAACACTACTGTACTTGCAAAAGGGGATAGACAAATGAGAACCTGTAAATTCAAATAATCTGTGTGCTAAAACCAATAATAAAGAAAAGGCAAATATAACTACTGTCCAGGCATATACGACCAGTATTATCATTCTTTGCATTTAGTGAAATGTGGGAAAATATGGAGAAAGAAGTGGATTCACAGTGCAGTCTTAAACAAAAATCTTCATATTCAAATGTTAATGTTCCATCTGTTCCATGTAACAGTTACTTGCAGGGTATGTCCTCTCCTGGTTCTTGCAGTGCCATCAAACCCCTTCCAACTTCTGGGTGGCTGACACACACATTCGTGGTAGTGTGGAAGACTCCAAAGAGTGAGCATCTCAAGATGCCTCTCTCTCTCTCTCCCATCTGTTGGTCTTCACAGAAGGGTATGGTTTAATAGTGGCTGGCCTTAAACCCTCTATCTAATGCTCAAAGGAGAAAAGAAATCCCAGAAATAGGAGACAGAAGCAGCCACTTAATTCTGAGTTGAGAATCTCCAGAAGATGATCAACACTGATAACTAAACATGATTGCTAGGGGAGGTTGCAAACATAAACAGAGGTTTTATTCCTGTTATCTTCTCTGCCACTGGTCCCTCCCCATCAAAAATAAGCAGAAGAGAAAAATAGATTTTGAAATTTATATCCTCAGAAATACCACCTAAGTGGACCATGCCCATGGTTTGTTTGTAGGTCTAATCCATGAGAACGTTAAAAATGGCATTAAGGACTAAATCAGTGGTTTAACTACACAATTATTTTCTCCCTGATGACACAGAGACTTTTTTCCGGGGGTCTCTATAGTTACGCTACATGAACACAGTCTCAGAGACTATGAATATGCAACTAGTATCTACATCTTTTCTTTATTTATCTATTTATTATAAACTTAACACCCATAATGTACACTATTGTGAACATATAATCATATTATATATTATGGAATATGAATACAAATATTATATGCAATTATGAAATATAAATGTAATTCCATCATTATGTAACATGTACTACCTATTATGAAAGTTTTATTAATAATAATTTCATACATATTCTTTGAGCCAATACCAAAAGTTAATATGTTCTGCAGTTATCAGTATACATATCCATCTTGTTATGACCACTTAAGTTAATATGTTTTGTATCTGCCGACAGATCAGTAAGATTTTGTAAACCAGGTCAAAGAAAACTACAGTGAAGTGATTAGGGTAAGAGCTATAGGCCATAATGGGCAATTTCATTACATTAACAGTTTTACAATGTGATAAGATTGAAGAATTTATGTTCCCATCTTTGCCTTTTCATGGTATATTCTGGTATTTACACCAAGTCAAAGTAAGGATAATAGAACATAGATATTAAAATTATGGTCAGGTTTGTGGATACCAGTACTATCAGAGCCTTCTGGACCATCCAGCACATTTTCTTATTTTACAGAAAAGGAAACCAGTATCAGAGAGGTACTGAGTGTCTCTAAGTCACACAATCAGCTAGTGGAAAAGCTGGAGCTAGAATGTAAGGGTTTATTTGCTTGTTTGTTTTTTCTTATAGTCAAACACCCTTTCTACATCAGCATAAATTTAGAAACTCAAGAATGTATTACCGAAACTTATTAAGGATGGAATAATGGAAGTTTTTCAAGCCAGAGACTGAGACATCTAGCAGTTCCCCCAAAATGATGTTCCCTTCCTTAAGTAGTTAAGGAATCTTCATCTTGGGAGGACACTTGGTTGCCCACTTTTCACCCTCATTTCTCAACATTCCTTGCAGCTAGATGTGGCCATATGGCCACATTCTGGACACGTAACCAAGTGATATAAAACAAAAAGTGTTCTGTGGTAGCTTCTGGGCATTCCCCTATTGCTCTTCTCTTCTTCCTCCTTTTTCTGGCCAGAATGTAGGCATGACAGATGGCACTGGAGCCTCCATATTGGACCAGAAAGTGCCCTTGGGACTACAGGACACTCAGGGTGGACTACCCAACCTAAGCAGCCCTGAGTGGTGATGGACTTCCATGAGCCTGGACAGCCCACCTCTGTATGGGACAAAATCATGTTCAGTCTAATTTATGTCACTACCATTTTGCAGTTGTGCTCTAGACAAACCTAACCTTCATACATTCACAGAACAGTTGAAATATTGGAACAATTCCTCCATACCGTTATGTTCCTTTTGTGGGTGATCTGGCTTTTCCCCATTCCCATTACAGTCCCCAAAAAGGGGGAAGAGCCTCTGGAAGGAGGAGGAGGAAGGTGGCAAGCCAAAGAAAGAAGAGGGTGCCCCTTTTTGCACAGTTGCATTGTGGAAGAAAGGGGCACACAGACTGAGACCAGTGGGTCTTGACATCCCTAGTTGTGGTCAAAGCGTCAGATGGCCAGGATGTGTCAGAGAAGGGAGGAAAAGCCAAAGCTGAGGGCTCCACAAAGGAGTGGCCTCACAGGTAGACAGTCCAGTGAGCAAGTCGAGTAATGATGTTGGAAAGCAGTCCGATCAGGGCCAGGACTGGGCTGGGTGGAGCAAGAACTGGGCCCTCTCTGAGCCCATCCAACCTTTGCCTGTTTTGTAGTGTGAACTGTGCGTGGCCCTTGGAGGGGTGTTGGAGTGGGTACCATCCACACACCACTATGTGAATCTTGGCAGGAGCAGCCTGGCCAGGGCTCCTGTGGGGCCATGCCAGTGGGGAATTACCTTTCCCCAGAGACACAGCCAGGCAGACACCCCAGACCACACAGCTGAGAGCCCCAGCAGGTGTGGGTCATCCTGCAGCCACCACCAGGGAGGACCAGCAAGGATCACAGGCCCTTCTCATCCCTCCAGCACAAGGTCTTCTAAAAATCTCCATCTTCTGGCCACCACTAAAGGGGAAGGAAGCTACAGTCTAATCTTGAGAACAATCAAATGAATTCACACCAGAAGGAGTCCTGACAGCAAAAGAGATTCAAACAGTACTGACGGGCCAGATCAGAACTTGTTTCCCTGTCATCATACCCTTCTCTGCCTCCCACAGCCTGAGTCCCCATGGCGGCTTGTTGAAGAATGTTCAGCTTAAGAAAGCTACCTTTTCTGTGCACATCTGAATGTAGGATCGGTGACTATTGGACTCTGGTGGTTCTTACAGTGTCAACAGTGGGATTTCAAGGATGAGAAATCTGTATTGCTCCCAAGCCTGGGATGAGAAGGTGTGGGAGTTATATGACATCATGTCTTACAGCACTTCACTAAAACAATAGTGTTTATTCACTAGGTACAAGAGTACATTTTTTGTGGTCCTAATGTGAATTCGTAAGTGGCAATTGTTTCTGCTTGGTATCAAAACAAAAAATGTACTTCCGCTTATTGTTATTTTGGGTACATCTATGGTCAACTTGCAACATCTGGAACCTCTTGAATCTAGCTGTTTATACAAACAAAAATAATCCTAATATTAGTTTTGTGTTTTAAAGAGATGGATATTTACTTAAATTGGGACAGTTTGATAGAAAATGTTCAGAATGTTAGGAAGAAAACAGATTTGTCTAATTCGTGTTTTGAAAGAAAAGCTTTGGTGATAGTGGATTCAGGGGGCATTTTGCTTTTACTTGTCAGACTTTGCACAAATGCACATTAAATATTTGAATGAGCTATTAACAGAGCATTCCTTTTTTATTTTGGTATAATTAATCTACAATTACAAGAAGATCATTATATTTACTAGGCTCACCCCTTCACCAAGTCCCCCCCATATTCCCCTTCACAGTCACTGTCCATCAGCGTAGTAAGATGCTGTAAAATCACTACATGTCTTCTCTGTGTTGTAGAGCCCGCCCTGCACCCCCTCCACATTACACATGTTAATTGTAATGCCCCCTTTCTTTTTCCCATGCTTATACCTCCCTTCCCACCCATCCTTCCCAGTCCTCTTCCCTTTAGTAACTGTTAGTCCATTTGTGGGTTCTGTGATTCTGCTGCTGTTTTGTTCCTTCAGTTTTTTTTGCTCTTATACTCCACATATGAGTGAAATCATTTGGTACTTGTCTTTCTCTGCCTGGCTTATTTCACTGAGCATAATACCCTCTAGTTCCATCCATGTTGTTGCAAAGGGTAGGATTTGTTTTCTTCTTAAGGCTGAATAATAATCCATTGTGTATATGTACCACATCTTCTTTATCCATTCATTTACTGATGGACATTTAAGTTGTTCCCATTCCTTGGCTATTGTAAATAGTGCTGCGATAAACATAGGGGTGCATATGTCTTTTTCAAACTGGGCTGCTTCATTCTTAGGGTAAATTCCTAGAATTGGAATTCTTGGGTCAAACGGTATTTCCATTTTAAGCATTTTTAGGAACCTCCATACTGCTTTCCACAATGGTTGAACTAATTTACGTTCCCACCAACAGTGTAGGAGTGTTCCCCTTTCTCCATAACCTCACCAACATTTTTTGTTTGTCTTTTGGATGGTGGTTATCCTACCTGGTGTGAGGTGATATCTCATAGGGGTTTTAATTTACATTTCTCTGATGACAAGAGATGTGGAGCATTTTTTCATGTGTCTTTTGGCCATCTGAAGTTCTTCTTTAGAAAACTGTCTTTTCAGCTCCTCTATCCATTTTGTAATTGGATTATTTGTTTTTTGTTTGTTAAGGTGTGTGAGCTCTTTATATATTTTGGATGTCAACCCTTTATCGGATCTGTCATTTGTGAATATATACTCCCATGCCGTAGGATACCTTTTTGTTCTATTGATGGTGTCCTTTGCTGTACAGAAGATTTTCAGCTTGATATAGTCCCACTTGTTCATTTTTTTATTTTGTTTCCCTTGCCCAGGGAGATATGTTCATGAAGAAGTCAATCATTTTTATGTCCAAGAGATTTTTGCCTATGTTTTTCCTAAGAGTTTTATGGTTTTGTGACTTATATGCTAGTCTTTGATCCATTTTGAATTTACTTTTGTGTATGGTGTTAGACAGTGATCCAGTTTCATTCTCTTACATGTAGCTGTATAGTTTTGCCAGCACCATCTGTTGAAGAGACTCATTTCCCCATTGTATGTCCATGGCACATTTATCATATATTAATTGACCATATATGTTTGGGTTAATGTTAGGAGTCTCTATTCTGTTCCACTGGTCTATGGCTCTGTTATTGTGCCAGTACCAAATTGTCTTGATTACTGTGGCTTTGTAGTAGAGCTTGAAGATGGGGAGTGAGATTCCCCCCGCTTTATTCTTCTTCCTCAGGATTGCTCTGGCTATTCACGGTCTTTGGTGTTTCCATATGAATTTTAGAACAATTTGTTTCAGTTCATTGAAGACTGCTGTTGGTAATTTTATAGGGATGGCATCAAATCTTTATATTGCTTTGGGCAGGATGGATTATTAATTCTTCCTACACAGGTGCAGGGAATAAGTTTCCATTCATTAGTGTCCTCTTTAATTCTCTTAAGAGTGTCTTCTAGTTTTCAGGGTATAGCTCTTTCACTTCCTTGGTGAGGTTTATTCCTAGGTATTTTATTGTTTTTGATGCTATTCTGAATGGAATTGTTTTCCTGATTTCTCTTTCTATTAGTTCATTGTTAGTCTATTGGAAAGCCACAGATTTCTGTGTATTAGTTTTGTATCCTGCAACTTTGCTGAATTCCGATATTAGTTCTAGTAGTTTTGGATTGGAGTCTTCAGAGTTTTTAATGTATAATATCATGTCATCTGCAAATAGTGACATTTTGACTTCTTTTTAACTGATCTGGATTCCTTGTATTTCTTTGTTTTTTCTAATTGCCATGGCTAGGACCTCCAGTACTATGTTGAATACCAGTGGGAAGAGTGGATGTCCCTGTCTTCTTTCAGCCTCTCGCTGTGCAGCATGATGTTGGCTGTGGGTTTATCATATATGTCCTTTATTATGTTGATGTATTTTCCTCTATGCCTTTTCTTGAGAGTTTTTATCATGAATAGATGTTGAATTTTGTTGAATGCTTTTTCTGCATCTATGGAGATGATCATGTGGTTTTTTTCCTTTTTGTTGATGTGGTGGATGGATTTTCGAATGTTGTACCATCCTTGCGTCCCTTGAATGAATCCCACTTGGTCATGGTGTATGAAGTTTTGACGTCTTTTTGAATTCGGTTAGCTAATATTTTGTTGAGTATTTTTGCATCTATGTTCATCAGTGATATTGGTCTGTAGTTTTCTTTTTTGGTGGGGTCTTTGCCTGGTTTTGGTATTAGGGTGATGTTGGCTTCATAGAATGAGTTTGGGAATATTTCCACCTCTTCTATTTTCTGGAAAACTTTATGGAGCATGGGTGTTATGTCTTCTCTGTATGTCTGATAAAATTCCAAGGTAAATCCATCTGGCCCGGGAGTTTGTTCTTGGGTATGTTTTTGATTACTGCTTCAATTTTGTTGAGGGTAATTAATCTGTTTAGATTTTCTGTTTCTTTCTGAGTCAGTCTTTGAAGGTTGTATTTTTCTAGGAAGTTGTCCATTTCTCCTAGTTTTTCCAGCTTGTTAGTATAGAGGTTTTCATAGTATTCTCTAATAATTCTTTGTATTTCTGTGGGGTCCATCGTGATTCTTCCTTTCTTGTTTCTGATTCTGTTGATGTGTTTTGACTCTCTTTTTCTCTTAATAAGTCTGGCTAGAGGCTTATCTATTTTATTAATTTTCTCGAAGAACCACCTCTTGGTTTCACTGATATTTTTCTATTGTTTTATTCTTCTCAATTTTATTGATTTCTTCTCTCATCGTTATTATGTCCCTCCTTCTGCTGAACTTAGGTCTCATTTGTTTTTCTTTTTCAAATTTCGATAATTGTAACATTAGACTGTTCATTTGGGATAGTTCTTCCTTCTTTAAATATGCATGGATTGCTATATACTTTCCTCTTTACACTGCTTTCGCTGTGTCCCACAGAAGTTTGTGCTTTGTGTTGTTGTCATTTGTTTCCATATATTGCTGGATCTCCATTTAAATTTGGTCATTGATCCGTTGATTATTTAGGAGCATGTTGTTAAATCTCCATGTGTTTCTGAGCCTTTTTGCTTTCTTTGTACAATTTATTTCTAGTTTACACCTTTGTGGTCTGAAAAGTTTGTTGTTAGGATTTTAATCTTTTAGAATTTACTGAGGCTCTTTTTGTCGCCTAGTATGTGGTCTAATCTGGGAATGCTCCATGTGAACTTGAGAAGATTGTGTATCCTGTTCCTTTTGGATGTAGAGTTCTATAGATGTCTATTAGGTCCATCTGTTCTAGTGTGTTGCTCAGTGCCTCTGTGTCCTTACTTATTTTCTGTCTGGTGAATCTGTCCTTTGGAGTGTGTGGTGTGTTGAAGTCTCCCAATATGAATGCATTGCATTCTATTTCCTCCTTTAATTCTGTAAGTATTTGTTTCATATATATTGGTGCTCCTGTTTTGGGTGCATATATGTTTATAATGGTTATATCCTCTTGTTGGACTGAGCCCTTTGTCATTATGCAATGTCATTCTTTATCTCTTGGTACTTTCTTTGTTTTGAAGTCTATTTTGTCTGATACTATTATTGCAACACCTGCTTTTTTTCTCCCTGTTGTTTGCATGAAATATCTTTTTCCATCCCTTGACTTTTAATCTGAGCATGTCTTTGGGTTTGAGGCGAGTCTCTTGTAAGCAGCATATAGATGGGTCTTGCTTTTTTATCCATTCTATTACTCTGTGTCTTTTGACTGGTGCATTCAGTCCATTTACATTTAGGGAGATTACTGAAAGATATGTACTTATTGCCATTGCAGGCTTTAAATTCGTGATTACCAAAGGTTCAAGGTTAGCTTCTTTACTACCACACAGTTTTACTTAACTCACTTATTGAGCTTTTATAAACACAGTCTGATGATTCTTTATTTCTCTCCCTTCTTATTCCTCCTCGTTCCTTCTTCATATGTTGGGTGTTCTGTTCTGTGCTCTTTTTAGGAGTGCTCCCATCTAGAGCAATCCCTGTAAGATGCCCTGCAGATGTGGTTTATGGGAAGCAAATTCCCTCAGCTTTTGCTTGTCTGGGAATTGTTTAATCCCTCCTTCATATTTAAATGATAATCGTGCTGGATACAGTATCTTTGGTTCAAGGCCCTTCTGTTTCATTGCATTAAATATATCATGCCATTCTCTTCTGGCCTGTAAGGTTTCTGTTGAGAAGTCTGATTGGTTTTCCTTTGTAGGTGACCTTTATTCTCTCTCTGGCTGCCTTTAATACTCTATCCTTGTCCTTGATCTTTGCCTTTTAATTATTATGTGTCTTGGTGTTGTCCTCTTTGCGTCCCTTCTCTCAGGAGTTCTGTGTGCCTCTGTAGTCTGTGCAACTATTTCCTCCCCCAGTTTGGGGAAGGTTGCATCAATTATTTCTTCAAAGACACATTCTGTCCCTTTTTCTCTATCTTCGAATATTGTTCCTTTTGGATTGGTCACACATTTCTCTTAATATTTTATTCACTCTTGGAGATCCTTTTATCTCTCTCTGCATCAGCTTCTATGCATTCCTGTTCTCTGGTTTCTATTCCATCTATGACCTATTGTATCTTATCCATTCTGCTTATAAATCCTTCCAGAGATTGTTTCAGTTCTGTAATCTCCCTCTGAATGTCATACCTTAGCTCTTGTATATTTCTCTGCTGCTCTGTCAGTGTGTTTATGATTTTTATTTTGAATTCTTTTTCAGGGAGACTGGTTAGGTCTGTCTCTGCAGATCCTTTCTCAGGGTTGTCTGATCTATTTTCGATTGGACTATATTTTCTGCCTTTTCATGGTGATAGCAGTGGCTGTAGGCAGGTTGCAGGTGTGTCGGCTGGGAGAAGAAAGCCCTTTCCTGCTTGCTGGATGCCTTGCCCTCTTCCGCTGCCTGTGTCAGTTACTGGCTCTCCTGGAGCAGCCACTGGGTTAATCCCCTAAGCTTCTGTAGGCAGGGTCTGCGTCAGAGCAGTGCAGAGCCCTGCTGGGAGTTTCAGGCACACCAGGTGAGCTCCTCCACTACAGCGGTGCCCCTGCTGGGCAGCTGTGTGCCAGCACCGGCCTTTGGATCTGGCCTGGGTGGCTGTGCCTTGGGATCGATTCTGATCAGCTGCTAGGAGCGTGGCTGCTCCCCCTGGAACCACTGCAGGTGCTCGTATGCCTCTTCTGTGCCCCTCTGGCACTGCCACCGCTGGCACACTAGGGACACTCATGAACCGCTTGTTCGCTGCTGCTGTGGGCTCACACGGACCTCTCCTGGGCTCCTCTGTCACCGCTGCCACCAGCACATGGGGGCATCTCCCAGGCTGCTCGATCGCCACCACAGTGGGCTTGCACAAGACACTCCCAGTCCCCTCTGGTGCCTCCAGCACACGTGGGCCACCCCCGGTCCCCTCTGACACTGCCGCCACCCGTGCACGCTGCTACTCTCCAACTACTGGGCCAGTGTGTCAGGGTCTGTGCCAGTTGGGGGAACAACTGGCAGGCTGCTTAGTGCTGTGAGGGGCTTCAGAGCTGCGCTGCCGCCCATGGGGTTAGGGCAAAGTTCCCCAGGATTCCCAGCTGCTGGCTATGTGTGCCGGGACAACTTCATCCAGCTGTAGGGTCCCTCTCTCTTTAAGACTTGCAGAAAGCACTCGCTTTTCTTTTGTCTCAGGGACTCCAGTTACAGGGACCTGCCCACAGGTTTTGCTTTTCCATTTCTCTAATATCCAGCACCCCGTGCACCTTGTGTCTGTGCTCCGGGTGAGGATTTCTAGAGCTGGTTGTCTAGCAGTCCTGGGCTTTCACTCTCTCCCCATTCCAAGTCCTTTCTTCCCACTGTGTTCTAGTGTGGGGGGCATTCTGTTCCTGCCTGGCCATGGCTTGTATCTTACCCCCCTTTGTGTGATGTTGAGTTCTTGCAGATGTAGATGTATCCTGGCTGTTGTACTGCATCCACCGGTGTCTCTTTTAGGAATAGTTGTATTATTGTATTTTATTAAATATATATGTTTTTGGGAGGATATTTCCACTGAACAACTTACGCCATCATCTTCCCATGATGCGGTAGCATTCCTTTTAAACTATGAACAGAAATGTCAAGAAAACTCAAATGATTTTATGCTTAAAACATAGCCAAGTAGTATTCTGTTCACTTTTTTGTCATGTTTTGAATTAAATAGGAATTTTTAAAATTCTTTAAGGGAAAAGTTATAATTTAGTATCACATGTGCTTGAAAGTGTGTTTAACTTTCTTATGAGATAAATATTATTCTTAAGTTAAAAGGAAATCAAAACCTAAATTTTACCTATACAATTAAGTCCAAAGTTGGTGAGTCAAATATTCAAGTTTATTTGTAACATACCCTTAGACAAATGAAGTAATTTAAGAAACATTTGTTAAATGCCCAAATATATTTTTGCCTGATTGCCACTTTTGAAATGATTTCTTTTCAGTTTCTGAAAGTGAGTCATGTCCTGTGTGGAAAATTGGAAGACTTAGGTTAGTGTGATGGTGACAGACCCATAGCACTACCTCTCAGAGATAACACAACTATTGTTTTTATATTGGAGTAGCTCTCTCTATTCCTTTCTCAACTCACAAAATTTTTAAAGATTTTAAATTCATCAAACCAGCAATGTGGAATTGCATTTTCTAATCTGATGGATAATATACCACTATATTTCCCTTTTATCTACTTCTGGAACAGTGAAAAATATTAAGAGTAGTAACCAAGTTACTAATTCCACAAGTATTAATGGAGCTTGCCATACCTTCAGGTTAATACCAGTTTAAGAACTATGGGAAATAAAGTACACAGTTCACTTCTGCCTTAAGTCATTAATGAATTTATAGCATGTGTAAGGCGAGACTAACATGCATGAAGCTATTAAAAAACAAAACAAAATAGGACAGTAAATATCATAATAGTTATTATTTTAGCGATTATTGAGACCATTGAAATGAGTCTGTGGCTTAATCAGGGCTCATCTGATTCAGAAAACAGAAACCTGCTAAAAGAAGACTTTATTGGAAAGACGTTGCATAGCAGCAAGGCACTGGAATTAGGAATCACTGTGGACAAGGAAACATTGCTTCAGGGAAGGTAAGCAGCTTGCCCAAGGTCACTCAATGCCAGAGGAAGAGCAAACCCAATGCAAATTCAAAGACTCCCTATACTTCCTCTCCAGATTCTCAGGTGTCCCATCCCAAATTGTACCTTTGGGGACTGAAACAGCTAGCAGAGAGGAAGATAAAGGTGGAACAGACAGAGAATTTCACTAAGGGTAAATTTGACTAGGTAGATCTTCAAGACTAGGTAGAATTCAAAGAGGAAGCACAAAGCTAGAAGGGCATTCCAAATGGAAGGGATGCAGAAGGCAGATGATAAGGGAATGTTGGTGAGACAGTCTAATTAGGACTGTGTGGGGTGAAGTCTGATATTAGAGGGTTCTAAGAGCCAGGAAGAAGAGGCTAAATGCAATACAATAAATCTGTAACTAGGGAACCCTTGAAGGTTTGTGAGCAGAGCAAAAAGCAATATATGCACAGTTGTGTTTGGTGGAGATTTAAGTGGTGTGGATTCCAGTCCTGTTTATACTACTGGAATCATTCAGGCACAAAATGAGAACATGACCTGATTTTTTTTTTTTAGCCAAGGTATGTCCTATGGTCTGAAAGAAAAGTGGTAAGAATAGAAAGGAAGGTCTATTAAAGAATCAATTTAAAGGAAAACAAATAGAACTTCATGAATGACCAGATGTTGGAGAGACAAAAGAATGTTTCCTTGACTCTCTTTTTTTAAGTATTTGTGTATTATCTCCCTTCTGTGTATCTTTTCTTTCTTGATGTTGATTTTCTTTCAACTTGCACTCTATTCTTCTGTCCTCTTGTTTCCTTTTCCTAGTTCAGGCTGACTGAAATACTAGCTGCAGCGATATGAAACCAAGTGTTTGCATGATGGTTCTGAAATCACACACAGACTTTTTTCAGCCAATTCCACAAAGCACACAGGAAAAATCCTTAGTGGGGGCAAGGAAATGTCTTAGCTTTTCCTTTTTAGGGTGATCAGAGATTATGTGTGTGTTGTTTTCAGCCTTTCCTACTAAGCTTTAGATGCTGGCCCTCTGAGTGTTGTATTTAATCATCTGATGTCCCACCTCTTTTCTCTACAGATAGTCTCACTCTAAACTGAGGGAATGAGGGACGAGAACACAACTTCAAAAGTTGGTGGACCACAGCCCATTGTTGCCTTCAGCAGACTTCCCTGAAGTTGTCATATTACCGGAAAATAATGCAATATATAGAAAAGCTCTTTGGAAATCATACCTCCTAACAGTCCTCCCTCTCTTTGGCTATTCCTTGAGTTCCTAAAAAATGTTCTTTAAAAATGAGGAACTGATGGATTTAAATAAGACCTCTCATACTGGTTTGTTTAGGAGGATGTCCAGGAAAGAGGTGATGTTCAAAGTCATTGAAAGTTTTGATGAATGGTGTTTACACCAGGGGCTTCCTTTTATCTCTCATTTGTGGCTTACATATCTTCAATTTAAGGAAAGCAATTCTTGGAAATGAATGTCACTCTAGTTCATTATACTGGACCAGAACTTCAAGGAGTCGCCAATATTGCTACACACACGCCCAAGGGGTGGAGCAGGGAAAGAAAGAAGCCAGACTTCCACAAAACAATATGAAAAAGACAAGCAAGCAAAAAAAAAATGGCCAAAGGCTATGAACAGGCCATTCATGGAACAGGAACCTGAAATAGTCAACAAACATTAGGAAGCAGCTCAACTCCATTAGCAATCACAGAAATGCAAAGTCAAAAAAAAATAAGATGGCATTTCTTGCCTGTCAGGTTGGCAAATTAAAGAGTGGTCATATCAATATAAGCAAGTGAATAAACAAACGGGACTCTCACTCACAGCTGTAATTTAGTAAATACTGCTGTAGCACTTTAAAGCACAGTCTCATGTTATATATTGAAATTAGAAATGTGCATTTCCTATACCCTGGCAGTTATACTTCTTGGTGTTTGGTGCGGAAAAATACTCATGTGGTTCCAGCTGTCTATTAGCTTTATTGTATATTATTTGTAACAGTGAAAAAGTGAAAACAATCTAAATGTCCATTGATCAGGGAATGGCTAAAGAGCTATGGTACATCCATAGTAATGTAAAATCAATGCACAGTTTAAAAAATTACATACATCTATACATTGACATTAGAAGTCTCTAAGTCATGTTGTTAAAGGAAAAAGTCAAGTTGTAAGATGTAGGCAGTACGATGCCTTTGTATTTAAAACATGCAAAATATTATGTATTCTAAATATATACATATATACAAATATGTAAGTACATATTTTTCAAGTGCATGCTAAAGAAGTACTTATTTCCCATTATATAATACTTTCTCTAAGTATAGATACCAAATATGTTGTATAAGTATACAAAAGGGTACGCCTGGAGAACAAACTGAAAGAATTCCCACAAAACCACCAGGGAGGGACCTGGGATGCAGTTGGTGGTCAAAAAGGGACTTACACCTGACCTTTAATGCTTTTAATTTTTTTAAGAGTGGGAAACATATTCATGTATTCTCAAAAACGGGAAAGAAAATACTAAAACATAGAAAGAATAACTCTATGGAAATGGAGGTAAGAATGACTAGGGATGAGGAAAGGAAGCTGGGTGAGCTCTTCTAGAAGTGGTAAACAGCTTTTGCTTCTCGGATTAACAAAATTCTTCTCAGGGATGCCCCTCTGGTCTCAGACAAAGCAGTTTCAAAGTGATAGGGAGGGGCATATGTGTGAGTAGGGACCCAGCAATGTGGGCCAAGGCTGGAGATGTTGCTGCTGGCAGAAGCTTTGGATGGGTCCCAGCAGTTGGGAAAAGGGCTAGCATGTTCGTTGACAGGAAAGTGCACTTGAGATGTGTGTCCCTATGCTGAGCCCTGTGAATACAGGCCCAATGGAAGCTGAGCACCACACCTTGGGACTGAAATGTTGCTGCTCAGTCTCCAGCCGGCATGCAATGGAAACAGCACACATCTCTTCCTATCTCACCGGGAATTCTGAGTGTTTTACACTTTTCCAGGTCATTTCTGACTCCACACTTCTGTTTCTGATGAGTCATTTCATCTGTGGATCGTCTTGCTGCCCAGTGTGCTGTCCCTGTCTACATTGCTACAGACAGGGAAGAGACTTGTTCTTCGGTGCACCTCACAGACACCACTAGCACAAAGCTTTTGTGTATGTAGTAGAACCTTATCAAAGGTTGGAAGCAATATAGGGCCATTTGTTGTGGAGTCAAAAGGCAAAGAGCCATAAATCTTTTAGCTGTTAACCCTCTTCTTACAAGTGCTTTGGCTGACCTCATTCATCACCTATTTCAGTCAAGTTCTTTATTGCCAGCAATAGGTGCCAAAGCTTTGGCTCATCAAATGGGGAAATGAATCTCAAAGAGGATTGAAGAACCAGGTTGGGAGTCTGTCTCTGGGAATGAAACTGGAACCACACTGCAGAACCGGTCCAGCAAAGAAGCTTCACAGTCACCGCTGAGCACTGAATAGATCACAATGTGCACAGCTGACAGCAGTGGACATTGCTGCTCTGATGCCAAGGCTGCTATTGCAGCCCCTACCCTTCTCTAGAACATGTTTTCAACAGTCACCGCTTCACAGCAGTGCCCTGTTCAAAAGTGGGTGCATCTCACTGGTGCTGTGCAGGTCACATGCTCAGGTGGCTGCAAGAGCATCTGGGAAAGGTTTCTCTCCCTCTAAGGTAAGGGAGTCTCAGATCCAAGGATGCAAATTTTTATGGGAATGCTCTCTATGTCCGTGCTTCCTGAACCATATGTGCCTGTGAGCCATCTGGAGATCTTGTTGAAATGTAAATTCTGATTCAGAAAGTCTAAAGTGGGGCTTATTTCCAAGCACCCAGATGATGCAAAGCTGCTGTCTGAAGATCACAGTTTGAAGAGCAAAGCTCAATAGCAAAGATATTCAAATTTGGATTGCATATTGGAATAACTTGAAAAACATCTCTTTTTTTAAAAAAAACTGATGCCTGGGTCTCACCCTTAGTTGATCTAATTGATCTCAGCTAAGGCCTGGGACTATGAACTTTTAAAAACCTCCAGATGCTTCCAATGTACTCAAGAATCCAACTTTTACTTTTTACTTCGGGATCCAACTTGTCACTTTGTAAGGTTATTACTTTTCTCCAAATTCCCAGATTTCCACTTTTTCAGCCTTGCTTGGTTTCCCCCTTCAAATTCAATTATTCCCATTTATTATGCAGAACAATTTGACACTCCACTCCTTGTTCCTTGGACCTAACTTTGCACTTCCAAAGACTAGATAAAGAATTCTCCTAATCTAGTATTTTCTAAAAGTATGTTACTTGTTGCCCTGGGAGAGTGTGATCTGAAGTGACTCATGGACAAATATTGTTCTAAAGTTTAATAGTTACATTAATGTGCATAGGAAAAAAAGGAACTAACAAAAAACGTGAGTTCAAAAATGTTATTACTCATGACAACAACGAGTCAGCTTTTTAAAATTTAGGTAAATAATACTACAGAGATTCAGAGCACATACAACAAAAATCATGAAAATATATGAAGTTTCAGAGTGCTTATACTCATTGTAAGCCTTCTATCCAAAGTCCAGGTTTTAGGAGCACACAAGAGCTGCCAGAGTTTAGAAATACCAGTCTTTTTTCTTCTCCCTTCCCTATCAGTCTCCTCAGGAAACAGAAGCAATATAGAAATTATTTTTCTATATTTCATAAATCAGTCTAAGACTGAATTATGCTACCAGTCTTAACACACTGAAATGGTTACAGTCAACTTTGATCTACACAGTTCTTTTCCTATTAAGTGAAGATTTCATAAGGTTTCAAGAAAATACCAGAACTTTTGTAAAAGTTATGATCTAAATAAACATAACCAGAATTGCTTTTGGACTGTGGAATATGAAGAATATGTCAAATTACAATTTAAAGTCTTAAATTAATTGATTTATTTTTGACAAGAAAATGGGTCAAAATTTTAGAACTGTTGAAAGCTAATCCACAAATCCAGAGTGCCCAAAAACTCTTCAGCAGGAAGGATTTTAAAAACTCTTCTTAGTCATGTATCATTGTGAAATTTCAGAACACCAAAGAAAAACAGATCTTAACTAGCAATTAAATTGACAGATTTTTCAGTAGCAGCAGAAACCAGAGATAACAGAATAATATATTCAACATTCTGAGAGAAAAAGAGACAATTGTAAACCTAGAATTATTTATCCAGTAGAATTATCTTCAATGAACAAAACCAAAATAAAAAGATTTCAGGTAGGAAAAAACCTGAATCTTCACATCACACTCTCATTAAATAAAAATCCATAGAATTTACTTCAGGCCAAGGAAAAAAGTCTAGAAGGAACATCTGAGATATGCAAAGAAATGGTAAGCAAGTCTATTTTTACACATATGGGTGGGTCTAAAAAACACCGTGTATAATTTGTAGGAGGAAAACATGATACAATTATAGTAGTGAATAATAGCTTATGAATTGGGAGAGGGTGTGCAATTAAAGCATCCTAATGCCTTAAAATTATGCAAGAGGAGAGTACAGATACTAGTTTTAGATTAAGTTTACAATTTTAAGTAGAATAATCACCTTAAAACAGACATGAAGTGGATTACTCCAAATAAATTGAGAGAAAAAGAAAAGACACACAAACTCTCAAAGAAGCTTCTTCTGTAAGTTTTGACATTTTGAGCTTTGTTGTCTGCCACTCTCACTCATGATAAATAGTACAAACATTTTATAGTTTTTCACTGTGAGCTTATCTTTAAAGGGTCCTTTTCTTAAGACAGTCCCTTCCAGCCTTTTATGGAAGCATCCCCCAGGTTGGTTTTATACTTGTTTCTGCGAGCATTCAGAGATCTTTTGGGACGAAGTGGGGAATCGATTTATTGATCGTGATATTCCAGCAACACTTGTAAGTGCTATAAATTTATACTCCAAACTCTTGTGAAATGAAGGCCAGGGTTTCAAAACGTCATCATTGTTCATTTTTCTTTTCCTTTTCATCCAGAAATGGGACCAACTTCATTGCTTGCCCATTATTGGGTGTTTTATAGTTTCCTAGTCCACCCTTTTCCTGAGGATTATGTCTTTAAGACAATGGCTTTTCATAGTGTACTCAGTTCCAGCTTCCACCTTGAGCTGCTCCAAACCCTTGACCTCCTGCCCTTACACTTCCAGTTCTCAAGTTACAGAGACTAAGGACATCTTGCCCACACCTAGGATAACCAACTACAGTGGTTTGCCGGGAACCTCATTTCTTGGAATTTGCGGACGGGGAGGGGTTCAGTCTTAAAATCAGTTAAGTCCGAGGCCAACTAGTTGACCTGTCACCCCCAGCGTGTATACCCATAGCCAGAGATGAATCGTTCAGCAAGACTTTGCTCTGGTTTTCGATTTACTTTTCTTTTTCTGGATTTGGGGATTTCTCTTCATTTCCTGTAAGTTTAGTCAAATACTTAAAATAAGGTTAGTTACTGTTTTATCTGTATGCTAGATGTTGGTAGTGAGACAGTTTCCAAGTTACAGAAGTCCACCACTTTGCCAGATCACAAAAGTACGATTTCATCAGTACAAAAGAGAAGTTTGAGAATAAAAGTCATAGCTAGTTATCCCTGTGGGTACAGGGTACTGGAGTGATTCTCGAAGTTGACTGATTTGCTCCACCACTGCCTAGGCCTTGCTTACCTTGCTCTAGGCCTTGTTTCTCTGACCTTGAGATTTTTCTAGAATTCTCCAGGCAGGCTTAGCTTATTCCTGTAAGGATTACAAACCAAACTTACTCACTTTCCAATTCAAACTCCCGGGAGGGAGAAATTTGCCTGTTTGTTCACTCCTGCATCCGCACTACCTGGCACTGAATGAATCTTTCTTGAAATAATGCCCTGAACACCAAGCAGGCCTGCCTTGTCTGCTTCTTCCAATCCAAGTCCATCTACCGCAAACGTGACAGAAAGGCTCCAAGCCTCTGTATTCTCTATGCCGCCTGCCCTATTCGGCACACACCTGCTATTCTGTACTGCTACAGGCATTTGCCCGATTCAGGGGAAGGCGACACGGATGATGACCGTGATCCGGGTAACCCTGTACATTCAGCACGCCATTTTTAAGATAGAACCTAGGCACATTAAATGTTTTCTTTAATTTTAATGCATGTTTAAGGGTGCATACTTATTTCAAGTGTTTTCCAAAGGCACTTTCGGGGTGCTGCGTGTGTCCGTGAGCCTGTCAGTCGGCCTCAGGGCGTCGTTGCCCCAGGGGCATGCCGCCGGCCCACGCGCAGCCCCTGAGTTCCCCCTGCATGCCCTCAGGCCGGGCGTAGACTTCCCGCCAGCACACACCCGCCCCGCAGGGGGAGGGGGCGCTGCCACCCATTGGCTGCGGCTGCCGTGTCGAGTCCCCACCAGCGCGGCGCCACCTCCGGGAGCCCGTCGCCCGCCTCAGTGTGCCCGCGCCCCTCGGCCTCGCCATCTTGCTCTCGGGGCTCCTCAGCTCACCGGCACCGTCGGGCCTCCTCTCACTTGATCGCTTGCCTTTCCTCCCCGGGCGGCGGGTACAACCAGACCTAACCAACAGCCGCCCCAAGGGTGCTGCCAGAAGCGCGGTCTCTGCTCCTCCAGGCCCAACGGCCAGAACTGCTTGCAGCCGCCATCATGGTGAGTTGAGAAGGCGGCCTGAGGGGTGCAAGCCCGGCGGGGACCTCCAGGATGGCCGAAGCTCGGTTTTGGGGGTGCGGGAGGACGCCATAAGTGGGGTCACCTGGCTTTCGGCCCTGGGTTCCGGCCCGGTGCTCCACTGCCAGAGCCTCACAGGGGCCAGGAGCAGGCCCACAAGGCACGACGGCCGGCCTGGAGGGCCAGGGTGTGGCGGAGGCGCGGCCCTGGGGACCCTTCCTGCAGGCGACTATGTGCAAGGCCGCAGCCTTCGCGCCCCCCTGCTGCCGCGGTTCGGCCTCGGTTGTGGAGGGGCGTTTGGTGACCGGGCGCCGTCGGGCCTGAGGGGCCTGAGGGGAAGGGCGCGCCGCCCCCCTCCCGCCCCTCCCTTCGCGCCTCCTCTCCCGCGCTCACCTGTAGGAGCGCGGCGGGCCTCCGCGAGATGGCGGCCGCCTCCGGCGGGCGAACACACCCTGGCGCCATCTGCGGGGGGCCCCGTCCTAATGACGGGAGGGGTTGCCGCCGTCCGGGACCGGGCTGAGGCGCCGGGCGGCGGGGCGCTCGGAGCGTGTCCGCGAGCGGCGGGGCGGGGCGCCACGAAACGAGGCGGCCTGAGGGCGCGGCAGCGGGAAGCCGGGAGGCCGGGGCGAAGCCCGGCGGCGGGACGGCCCCCTCGTGTGGCGATCGCAGGCATAGGTCTCACCGGCCGCC
Organism: Manis pentadactyla; assembly: GCF_030020395.1. Classification (NCBI taxonomy): domain Eukaryota; kingdom Metazoa; phylum Chordata; class Mammalia; order Pholidota; family Manidae; genus Manis; species Manis pentadactyla. The sequence continues at coordinate 5,147,270 of NC_080039.1, read as the reverse complement.
ATCGTTTCTGCTCGAGGTGGGGGCGCGCAGACCTGAGACGGTGGACATTTTTCCTGTGGGAGCGCTTTTTTTCACTCTAGATAAACGGGGGACTTGAAGCAAAAATGTACGCACGCTACTACGTACTCTTTTGGTGTCTGTTTATGTGACTTTTGGTAATTGCGCAGTTGATTCAAGATACAGCCCTGAACACTTTAGTCACAATTATACACTGTGTTTACTGATAGTATAATAATTATTCTCTCTAGTTTTAGAAGGGAGCAAATTTACGTGCAACTTAGTACCTACAAAAATTAAAACAAAAATTAATAATAATTTGTAGTAATTTGTGTCTTATCTGTATTAAAATTATCTAATGATCAATATAGTTGCTATAAATTATTTACAATCTTTTTCTCCCCTATTTTGGAGGCAAGGGGAGGAAGTGCATATAGCTTGTTTTTTCTTCTGATTAGAAAGTAGCATATTAACTCATTTGGAAGTTATGTAAGAAAAGGTCCATCTTAGTGCTAACACCTATAACCAGTGTTCAAATTTTGATACATATATTCCCTTCCAGATTGTTTTTATGCGTGTATTGTGTATAGATAAATTTTATTTTACAGAAGTTGTGCCAAGCTGTGTAACACTGTTTTTTACAACCGGCATCTTTCACTTAATATAGTGGATAACATTCCAAAGATAAATATATGATATTAGAGTATAAGATTGTACCATTACTTATTTTACTAAATTTCCTTATAATGAGTGATTTCTCTATTAAATAAATGCTATAATGAGTGTCTTTTTGCAGATATTTTGGCATGCTTATTCAGTTGGTACCATGAAATAAATTGCCAGGAGTAGAATCACTAGGTGAAAAGCTTTGCCCATTTTATAATAATTTTAAATTATGATACATCTTTCCAACTTACTCTTGATAAAGCTTGTACCAGTATATATTCCATTACCACTGACGATATGTATGTAATCTTTTTTTCCACACTCTTTCCAATGAGAGTTTACTCTGCTTCTTAAAGTTACTAATCTAATAGCTGGAAAATATTTTGCTCTGTTGATGTGTTTTTTTAAAAATCATTAGTGAAATTGAAGTTTGTTGTTAGCTTCTTATATTTCCTTTTTATGAATTCTTCATCCACCTGTTGCATATTTATCTTAATAACTTATAAAAACTTTATATTAATGTTAATGCTTTGTCATATATAAAGGAAAAAATTCATAGTGGTTATAAGGTGATGCCCTTATTCCTAATTTCAATGGAAATGACTATAATGTTTCTCTTTAAACCTGATGATAGTTTAGAATTAGTTCGGTGTAAAATAAGATCCTTCTAGTTCTATTTTAAAAGTTAGAATAAATTTTGTGTGTATAGATACTGGGTGGAGGGTGTGGGGTGCACCAAGACAGAAAAACTTTTTTAATTAAAAAAATTTTGATTTAAAATTTAAAGAATGAATGGTGTATTTTATATCAACTACTTTTTCAGTGGTGAATTACAGTAACATTTCCTAAGAGTGAACCATCCTTGCCATTCCAATGTAAACTATACCTTTACTGTATGTTTTTTATATACTGATGGAATTTTGCATCCTGCGGGGGAGCAGGAGTAGACCATCTTAATCAGGTTTTACTACTTATGTGGTGCCAGTTTTGTAAAATACATTGAGAATTATTTTTTTCTCTTTGAAAAATTGTAAGAAAAGCATTTGAATTTTATTTCTCCTTTATTCCCTCTTCTACCTACTGTTGTTTCTGTCTTGGTGCACCCCACCCTCCACCGAATATCTACACACACAAAAATTATCTGTTTCCTTACAGTTTGAAAAACTTCCAGTGGAATTGAGCCCCAGTGGAGCTGAGCCAGAAATCCAGTGTTCTGTCTTAAGATTTTTTTTTTAATTTATGTTTCTTTTTTAATTGAAATTGCTTTAAGGTGGCGTTTTCATCAAGATTTCCAAGTTTATTACCATGGAGTTTATCCATAGCATTCTCTTGTAATCTGTGGTCATATCATTTTTTTTCATGACTAATGTATATTTTTGCCTCCTGGCTCATTTTTCATCTTTGCCTGTATTGTTTTTTTTTTTATTGTTTGGATTTTTTCTCCCAGGAGTCTACTCTTGGTTTTACCTAAAAGGTTTTATTCTGATTTTCATTTCCTAGTTCTTTAATTCAGCTTTTCTCTTTATTAGTGCCTTCCTTTGGTGAATATAAGTGATGACTACAAATTATAGACCTCTTTGCTGATCCTCATACATAGATATTTGTTTGCAAGTAGACATAGTAGTTGAATGAAGTCACATGGAAGAGCTGTCAACCGATGAGCTTGAGTAACAGTTTTTTCAGCTTTTAGTTATCTTTGTTATTTGGTTATCCAAATATAATGGAATATATATTACTGCAAATAATGTGCTTAGTGGCCTACAAGTTCACCTCTCCCTAATATCCCAGCAGTACCCATTTCAAAACCCACCAACTTATTTGAAGATATAATTAAGAAAAGTATTTCCTTCTTACATTTAATTTACTTGCAGTTTTATTGTATTTTATACCTTTGATAGTTAAGATTAATACTTAAACACAAACGTTTTGCTATAGCCTAAGCATTCATTTGTAGAGGATTTTTAGCAATAGTTTAAAAGTAACCTAAAGTTGCCTATTGGTTGTGGATTTTTTAATATATTAATTGAAGATAATACACACAGAAGGAATTTAGTGTCTGCTGCTCAGATGTCTTAAAATGAAGTACTTGGCTTTGTTAGCTTTGAGTGCTACCTGCTGGCTGAGGACAGGGACATGATGATGCCCTCTTGAGGCTATTAGGACACTGGTAAAATGATTTGGCGACTTAGATACTTAACATTCCAATTAAACAGGCAGCCATCCAATTTGTGCAAACCAACCCCAAACCAAACTTCCTATAATATAAAATGGCTTTTTTTTTCTGTTTCCCAAATTACTCTTTAGTTGTCTCAAGTATCCATTTCACTTCTGTAGGTACCATATGGACTGTGGACTCCCCTGTGTAATTTTGGTGATGCTATCACAGGGTTTCTCAACCATGCCCCTTTTCAGATTTGGGGCCAGATGATTACTTGTTGTGGGGAGCTGTCATTTGCATTGTAGGATTTTTTTTTTTATACCTGGCCTCTACCCATTAGCTACTAGGAACATTCCTCAGTTGTGACAACCAAAAATGCCCCTGGGCCACAACATCTCCCCTGGTTGAGAATCAATATATTATCATAAATCCTTATAATCTGGCAGTTTCTGACCTGATGTTAACAGCCCTAAATTAAAATGCCATCCATTGTGGTCACAGACAGATAATACTATAAACAGTTTATCAAATAAAAAGGTACCCAAAGTTCATCTACAAATTAAGGGAATATTGGGGAGAAAATAAGGTACAAAAATTTCAGAACCACTATTCTGTTTTATTTGTGTTTTGTTTTCCTCAATAAGCAGAGGTGTTATAGCTTTATCTCTTGCAGCCTTTTGTAACTAACCTCTTACAGTCAATAAGGTATAACATAATGAATTTCAGATGAGAGGATCACCATAGTTTATTGAAGTTCCAACTCTGGTTGTTAATTAATAAGGTTTCTACAAAATAAGTAACTAGTAAAAAGCAGGAAAGAAACTTTTTTAACCTATTGAAAATAAATTTAAGTGACAGCACAGTAACTTATATTGACATACTACTTTATACTTTACAAGATGGAATTACACTTCAGTGTAGTTTTCCAAGATAAAAGGCTGCCAGGTAAGTTGCTTATATAACCTAGTTATGGACATGAACCTCGATCTCCTGACTAAACTAATTTTTTTTCACTGTGCTATAGTGCCTTTACAACATACATGTTGTCAGTAAATTCTGCTTCAGAAAAATTTACATTAACCTTAGTGTGGGAAGACTAACGATGGTTCTGAACAGAATCCAGAAAAATAATGAGTTTCATGTGTAGGCCTCTTTATCTGAAAAGAAAGATTGTATTATTTATATCTATTGGCCTAGTGTGAAAATTAAACTTATCCGTAGGATTGATTTGTTGTTAATCAAGAAAAAAAATGTTACTTTTAGCAGGAGCTATGATATGTGAGCAAATGAGGTTTTCATCATCCATTTCCAAAGTAAAATGGGCATACTAACAATATTATGATTATAAAATCCATGTTAATTTTGGTGAATAGAAAATGAGGCAAGATAAATTGGTTTAAAATGTTGATGTTTGTTTTCTTTTTAATGTAGCTTTAAATTTTCTTTTTATCTTTTTAAAATATGTACCATGTTTTTTTAATAAGGTTTTTTAAAAAGTAAAATAAAAATTTGCTTACTGGCATAGAACAGGATGACTTTAATAACTTGATATTTTACAAATCTGAACTTCCCAGTCATTTTTTACCAGCTCCCATTTATTTTAACAGTTCATATAAAGTGAGTATTCTACCATGGAATTTTACAAGAGATGGTGATGGGCAACATTGGGCTTAAGAAAGTATGATACAGTTTTGTTAAAATTTCATCACGATTACTCTAATTAATTTAAATCCTGAATTTGAACTAAGTTGTTTGATTATTAATTTATAATGAAGGTGATTTATATGAAAATGTTTTATACTTTAAATACAAAATTGATAGCACATCATGTATAGCTTTAGCCTGTACATCTAGTGATGATATCTGCTTTTGAAATTGCAGTCTGCTGAAAATTCTGAAACTATGAACTCAACCATCTCCAAAGAGGCCAGCACCCAGTTCTCATCTTCTACGACCAGCCAAGGCTATGTTTTACCAGAAGGCAAAATCATGCCAAACACCATTTTTGTTGGTGGAATCGATGTTAGGGTATTGTATCCGTATTTCATTTGTTTTAAAAAATACATTGTGAATAATGGGATATTGGACCTATTGAAAACATAGGTTTTTTTGTACTCATGCAAGTTTGGAATTGGTTTTATGTTAACCAATAGGGACTAAAACTGTCTTTGACAAAGAGCTACAGGTAGTTAGGGGATACTTGAGGGAGATACTTCCACAACATTAAGTCTTCTTTATAGTATAATAAAAGTTTTTGAATGCCAAGTTTTTACTCTTGAAGTCAAATTCTTCTCTATAGATGGATGAAACCAAAATTAGAAGTTTCTTTGCTAGATATGGTTCAATAAAAGAAGTGAAGATAATCACGGATCGAACTGGTGTACCCAAAGGGTAAGTTAAAACATGCTCAGTATAAATTATAAAAAGTGTGTTATGGCATCTATAGAGTATCAGAGTAGACTTCAAAACTGATATTCTTACATTTGTATAAATGAATTCTGGTGCTTTGTCAGGTTCCTTTATGTAGAGGATAAAAGTTTGTTACCAGCTCTTCTATTTAACAATTTCCTTGATGTTTGTATTTAAATATTTCCTGTCTTCACTTATTGCACATAAGTGGGTTAGTCAGTTTTATCAATTGTTTTCTTCACACATTTCACAGTATTTAAAATTTTAACCATCTTGATGTAGGTAATAAATTCAGGGTCTTAGATACAAATTTTCTGTTACTGAATGAGGTTTCCATGCTACCTTACTTCTGACATAGATCAGGGTAAGAAAACAAAAAAAAATGTGGTAAGATTTATGCTGGATCCATTATGTACATTTTTAAAATACTTATCTCAGTATATGCTTTATCCTTTATCATGATTCTGTCAATTATCTCATTGACTACTAGAAATTTTAGGTCATACTTACAGCAGTGATTTTATACTTATCTGCCCTTTAGCTATGGATTTGTTTCGTTTTATAATGATGTGGATGTCCAGAAGATAGTAGAAGTAAGTAATCTTATGGGAAAATCTCTTAATTACCTTATGTTTAATTAAGTTTAGGTTAGATTTGTTTAGTATTGTTTCAGTCCTGAATTCTTGTATGGAGTATTATAAATATATATACTTCATGTTTGAAATCCCAAACTTAATCTTACATAGCTTGTCAGAAATGATTTTTTATTGGGCATATCTGGCTTCATGAACTAGAGACAGGACTGGATGGATAGCATGTAAAAGTTTTTTATCAAGTTCATGACACCTCTGAACACTTTGACTAGAGTAGTGAGGGTAGATAAGATAGCTTTATGCAGATAGATTTTTATTTGGTGTGGTCGCAGTCTGATCTCTGACTGTGGGAATCTTAGAGGACTAGGTTACCAAAGTTTTAGAAGTAAAGGCTTCAAAACTGATCTGGTTTTGCTGCTGTTTTTATTTTCAGTCACAGATAAGTTTCCATGGTAAAAAGCTGAAACTGGGCCCTGCAATCAGGAAACAAAATTTCTGTGAGTAAAGAAAGGAATTGATGTTGACAGATGCATAGCTTTTCAGAGAAGTGAAAATAGGTTTTGTTTTCTTTTTATCCTTTGAAAAGGTGCTTATCATGTGCATCCACGTCCTTTGGTTTTTAATACACCACCACCACCACACTTTCAGTGTCTCTGGAGCAGTCACAACCCTGTAGGTTACATGCAGCCTCCAACCATGATGCATCCTATAACTCTGTATGTGCAGGTGAGAATTCTGTACAGTCCTGGCTTTTTATTATAGTTTTGGAGATCTTATAGATGGGGCCTTTTAAAAGTAAGCCTGTCTTATTTCTGACTTCTGTGGGATTATATCCATGATTTCTATAATAAGTGATATATATATATATATATATGTCCCTGTTTGAATACTTGGAGTGATGGAAACTTACTACATTTAGTTTTTAGCAACCTGTTATTCTTAGTGTTACTCCTTATACTAAGCTAAAACTTGCTTCCATATACTTGGTAAACTTTTATCTTAGAACTGACCCCTATGGCCACATAGCAAATATTTCTTCTTTTTTGCCTGTTGTGACAACTCCTTAAACATTTGAAGGCAGTTTTCCTTATGCATGGTTTATTCTTTGTTAAGGTTAGCAGTTCTTCTCATTATTCTTTATATTTGCAATGATTTTTAGATGCCTCCTCGTACTGAGTGCTGGCATCCAGATGTATTCTGGTTCTAGAATGAATAGGTTCCTGATGACTTAACTGTATTTTTAAGTCCTGTGAGTTTCTGGCATATAATTTACCTGGTCCTGGTTACTTTAATATTTGAAGTGGGATTTGGAGTATTTAATATCTCCTACTGATGATAACACTTGGTTCATTTTACTTTCTTCAGTTTAAAAGATGTTTGGAAGAAAAGAAAGACAAGATAATGTGAAATAGGTCTACATTGCCTTTCATTTGTTTACATTTTCCATCAACCAGAAGTATAGGATGGTACATATTTTATTTTTCCTGTTCTAAGCATGGCTAGAAGAAAACTCCTGTTTGCTCCTAGTACTTACTGTGAGCTATTACCTCTTCTGGCTGTACTCATGTATGCTACTATGGTAGATGTTTTGATTAAGTAAATATTTATTGAAAGATACAATACATAGTCTCATTTCCAATTTTGGGTTATGCACTACCCTTAACATTTAGAAGTAAAATACAGAAGGAGCCATAAAATCTATAGAAGGACTACAGATGGATTACACCTGACCCCAATAATATTGTCAAATAATAACAAACTGCCTAAAAGTGTTTATACAAAAAAGTAGCAGGTGTGTCAATATAACTTTAACATGGAAATCTGTCCGAATAGAGCCTCATCACCAGTGTAAGAGAGAACTTTTAATTGGAGGTAAACAAGATAAACTTAGGTTGGCAAAATCAGTCACTTCCCTCATTTATATCTTTCTCCTCCCTACCCAAAAAGCTAACATTCAACAGAGAATGCTTTTTTCTTCATGAAGCCAGTCACTCAAATAGAATCCTGCATGGTATACAGAAAAATAATGAAGATTTATTTTATATTTTTGTTACATTAGGAATAATATTTCTTCCTCCTAGTTTTTAAAAATTTACCTTGATATTACATTCTTTATGTAAATTTTATTTTCAGGCATATCCTTATCCAAGTTCACCAGTTCAGGTCATCACTGGTTATCAGCTGCCTGTATATAATTATCAGGTAATTTAAGAAGGAACAAAATGATTTACTTTGGAATATTAGTGAAGCCTTTATCTATGTAAATTTCCCCAGTAGATTGTTATTTAAACTAGTTGAGTAGGCTTACATACAAGAAAAAATAAGAATTTGTCTAGAATTATGGGCTGTATTACTTAAGAATAAGGGAATGATATTTTGACAGGAATATACTTAGCAAGTTTTCTTCTGTACTGTCAAGATTTGGTGTCCTCTCCTATAGTTCCACATGTCTTCCTCCATCCTTGTTGTCAATTAGCTGAAATAATCCAAGCTGAATATAAATTTGTATCAAATACAACTGGAATTCAATGCTCTGAGATTGGATTGAGCATTGAATTCCAGTTGTATTTGATAATGTTTATATTATCTGGCTACCAAGATAGTAGTTCTCTGAATTTCTGCCCATGGAGAGGAACCTATTTATGACCCAGGACCCATATCTATGGTAATAGGTTCAAAGAACTGCTATCTCTGAGTTTTCCTGAAAGCCAGCTACAGAAAACTGAGGAAAAGGTGAGTTTTATATATGAAAATAACAATAAAACCCTCAGGTACTATAAACATAAAGTACATCTTACTTCCATTCTTTTTCTTTTATTGTAACAAGTTCAAGGAGCTAGCATGACAAGTAAATACCTCAAAACTGTCTCCTCTCTGTGTGAAAATATATAAGAATATATAAATAATAGTTACTTCCTTTTTTTTAAAGATGCCACCACAGTGGTCTGATGGGGAACACAATAGTTATGTTATTCCTCCTCTGGTAAGTTGAATTAACCAAACATGTACTTCCCTATTCATTATTTTAATATTTATTGTTTGACTTATATATCTTGACCTTTAGTCATATGTAATCCTAGAAATGTTTTTAAATACCCTTTTACATTATGTGTTAGGTTTTCTTAATTTCTTGTCAATGCAAGTATATACTCCTGTGGTTGGAACTGGGCTGTTTCTCATTATTTTAGTGTGCGTAAATGATGGCTGCTCTCCATACAACATTACTCATGCGCTTGTTGATACATTGCATAATCCAAGAAAGGTAGTATTAATACCTATGCTAATTCTAATCTTAGGAATCTAGAATTGGTATTGTATCTGCCTCTTGGTTTCACACATAAAAAATCTGTTGAAGAGAAATAAAGAAATACTTTGCTACTAATAGCTATTGTATAAGAACAGGATAATAACAAAAGAGGGTGCTAACTCTTAAAACACTTGAGCCTTTGTTGCCTTCTGTCTTTCATCAAGACTGGATCGTAGAAGGATGTAATACGAGTTAAAATTCTTAGGCACTGGGAAATTCCTATTGCCTTGCTACATGTTGGAGTTTACTTTTCTTTGACTCCTTCTAATTCTAATCATGTTGAAGCTTAGAAAACATTTTAAAATAAAAGATTGCTTTACTGCCTTTCAACTAAGTCCACACTGATACTTTCAGTATCAGCTCAACATTTTGAAGAATAGATTGTTTAGAAATGTATCTAATGAATATCTCTTTACTCACACTTTTATCTTAAATGTAGACTTATACAGCTGTTAACTACTACCACTGTAATGAAGTTGACCCAGGAGCTGAAATTTTGACAAGTGAATGCTCCATTCGTGAAGCAACTGCATCCTCTGGAAATGGCCCACAAAAGGCAAACATCTCATTTTACTTACTAATACTTATAGCCTCATATTTTTTTCAAGTTTTAATAATGGCTCTTTATGAAGCAAGCATGTTTGCCCAAATTTAAATATGGAAGCCATAAATTACAGAGCTTAACAGTTGATATTTCAGCAATTTATGTAAAAGTTGATGAAATCTCAGTACCTTGAAACTTTCATTGTATACATATAGTTTCTGATTCAGTAATCTTACCCTTTTCCATTGTCCTTCCATTCAGTAATATTTCCATTTTCATTTTTTAACCATACTTTCATAAATACTGCATTAACATGATTTGGTAAGATGCAATAGGCAGGTTTCCTTAGGAATCCTACTCCACAAAAGTATGAATTATATCTGCCTTGTCTTTTACCAATTCAAACAATTACAAGCTAAATTATAATACATAATTATGGTATTCTTATAACATTTGGTGGCTCTTAAGAGTGGTGGAGTCCTTAGTAATAACTGAAGTACTGAAATAGGCAGAGTTATTTCTCTATTATCTTTAGATCAGATTCCTATAATAATGCTGTCACTCTTGAATTCTATTTTGAATGAGTGGGAATGTAGAAGTAGTTGATATGATGGGGAAATCACAACATAATGTTGAAGATTCCCATTGCAGTGTGTGAACTTCATCCATTTGTTTCTCGGGGGGGGAAATGCTGCGAACTATGAACTATAGGATGTTCAGAACTACTGAACAATTCCCTGATTTGAAACATGAATTAAAATTTGAAAAAATATTAAAATAGTGTACAGAGGTTTTATCCTGGATATTTTTTCTTGAAATGCTGAAGTTCATTGTTTCTTACCTAAGAGGAAAAATTAAAGAACTGAAGGAAATATATTTTGGGGTTTTACTAAATTGAGCTTTTTCAACCAGTGCTCTTATCACTAAGACTAAGATTGCACACTGTTTCTTAAGTATCAAAGAGAAGTTACATATGAAGTGACATATGGTAAGAATTATGAATTACATAAGAATTCTTTAGCAAGAAGTGTGTGCATTCAATAATCTATTTAAAAATGTTTAAGAGTAAAAGGAATAATCTTTAGATTACTGAAAACTTCTGTTTCAGAAATCTGTGGACCGAAGCATACAGACGGTGGTATCTTGTCTATGTAATCCATAGAACAGACTGGGAAACTCACTTGTTACTCAAGATGACTACTTCAAGATATGAAAGGAATAGTATACATGATAAAATGCACATTTGTCAGCTATGAATCATCTTTTTTCCTATAGTATATTTAGCTTGAGTTCATGTGGAGAATTTAATTGAACTCTTGGCATTTGACTGTAACCCAGTAAACCATTGTGAGAGAGTTTTGCCTGGCAGCATATTTTATATTGCTCAAACTTCGATACAGTAGAGTTTGTCTGTCCTTGGGAAAGAGACCTTTAGCAGAAGCTGACAATTGAAAAGGTTCCTGAAAGAGGAGAGTTGGAAGAGAATATTAGCTTGACCAAATACAAAAATAAAATTTTAGATGACAGAAAGCAGAACTTAAGAGTACATGGATATTGGACTAAAGAGAAGAAAAGAAATTGATCACTCAAATGACATACCTGAACAATGCTGGGAGAGAAGAGATTATGTGAAACAGTAAAAAGAGCTGAGTAGAAAGAAATGGAAGATGATTCAGAGTTGGTAAAATGGAAGAGAATGTGGGTGTTTGAATTTAAGTTCTGCTTTCTGGTCCTGGTTCTATCACCTCAGACAAATCACTCAAATCTTACTAGGACTCCAGTTTTTACAAGTCTAAGATGAGGAAACATAGGACTAAAGATTTTTAACATCCCTTAGTTCTGAGGCTGTAAATATGGAAAGGAACTGACTGGACTCTCCATGGGGAGAACAGGATTTTAAAAATTTTTTATAACAGGTTTATTGAAACAAAATTCACATACTATACAGTTCACCCATTTAGAATGCACAATTCAATACTTTTAGTATATTCACACAGAGTTGTACACCATGGGTCACAATCAATTTTAGAATATTTAAACACCCCCCAAAATAAACCCCCTACCCATTTTCAGTCACGCTACATTTTCCCCACAACTCATCTATCACACCTACTTTCTTTAGAGGAATTCCCTATTCTGGTTATTTCCTATAAATAGAATAATACAAAATATGGCCTTTTATGACTGGGTTCTTTCACTGGTATTATGTTTTCAAGGTTCATCTATGTTAGAGCGTGTTTCACTACTTCATTTCCTTTTCCTTATGGATATACCACATTTTGTTTATCCATTCTTCACTTGATAGACTTTTGGGTTGTTTATTTTTTGCCTCTGATGAGTAATGCTGTTAACGTTTTGAGGAACTGACTGAAGTTTTCCAAAATGACAGCACCATTTTCGATTCAAAGGGAAATTTTCAACCATTGCTGGGTGTCTTAAAGGAGAATAGCTTTTTTCCATCAATGAATTTACGTAGGATGAAGCTTACAGCCTTTTTAAAGGCAGTGTAAGGATTTTATAAATGCATAAGGGGAGAGCTGTTAACAGGATCAAGTCCTCAACCATCTTCACAACAGAGAACATAAACTTACTCACTTAAAGTTGACATTTGTTCTCTGGCTGTTTCATCCTGTATAGACAGTACAATTTAAAATGAAAGAACTGGGGCTATATGACAGCTTACCTTGCCCAAAGTTTTCAAGGTTAAATAGACAGTACTTAAATTATACAGTCTTTGAACTTGAGTTTTCACCTGGTATTAGACAAAAGTCTCCCTTTACACCTTCCACAATTTTCTGCTTCTTTGGGCTATGAGTCAAAAGTTGGTAGTTTGCATATGTCTGGCATCTAGACCTATTTTGATAAGCTAAACGTCGTTTTCATTGAAATTGAATGCAATGAGGCAGGATATACATAGTAAATTCTACTCTGTTGTCCTAATTCCAGCTCCTTCAAAATCTTTGATATCTTTACCTGACCTCTGAAGGTATTTGAGTTTGTGACCAATTTTCTGGGCTTTAACTCAAATAGGATAATTACCCTGTTGCAGATGACATAATTTCCTGAAACCACCTTTCTTTATATGACAAACTGAATTAAATTCCTAGGAAATTGACTAAACACAGACAGCTAAAAATGTATCTGAGTAAGTAGAGAAGATAGTATTAGGTTATTACTAGTTTACTGAGCTCTATTCCTCTTTGTAATGCCTCACCTCCCTCCATCTGCCCATCTGCCAGCAGCGTAAAGTCCAGGCATATCCAGGGTAAAACCTGTTAATTATGGATGGGACAATTACGGATAGGTTGTTTATTTTTCTCTTTATTTCCTAAAGAATGATTGATCATCATCACAGGATAAGGATATGCCTTAAAGAATGCCCAAACTTCTATTTTTTAACCTAAAAACCTGGGATTTCAATTTGAAGTGGAGTGCTATTCTCAAGCCATGGTTTCTCCCTATGCACTTCTTTTAGTGAAAACAGTACTTTTTAAAATTAAGTTAAGGAATGCTTCCCAAAAAGGATCACTTTTCTCTCAATATTTATAGTTTTTAAAACTAAAATAAATGCTTTAAGTATTTTGCAACTCTTAGGTCATAGTGATAGTAGGAAATTTTCAGTGAAGTATAAAGGACTGTTTCTGTCTTTTCTAGGATAAAAGAGTGCATTACTTTAGAAGAAGTCGGGCAGTGCTTTAATCTGATCGATTCTCTCTGTTAACTTTCTAGTCTCATTGGAAGTTGTTGGTTTTGAATATTAAGAGACTGAAAGTTGTTCACTATTATATAAATTTAATGCTGAATTTGTATAAATTGCACTCAGACTTTCTACATAAGTTATATTGGATGGCCTAGTTTTACTTTACAATGAAACTGTTTTTCATTAGATGTTTATTTAGAAATGTTCTGTGTTGAATATATAGCTGAAAGTAAAAAATAATAAAGACCAAAAGGAGTAACTTAAGATACATTTGTAAGGACTTTTTTAAACAGAAATTAACATTTTCAGAGTTTGAAATAAATGCTGATTTTCAAAAAATTGTTTTAAAAAACCTACTATTTTGAAAGGTCAGAATTTTGATAATTTGAACACAAGCATTTCATTTCTCCAACAAGTAAACAGTGAACATTACAATATTTACAGTGCTTAAAATTGTACTTTATTATTTGTCTAGAAATTCACCACAAAAGCAAGAGTTTTTAAAACTACATTTTTAATCAGTGGAACTCAAAATATAGTTAACTTTATTGATGACTTCATTATCTAAACCCAGTAAGACAGATTCTAAACAAAACAGTCCAATCAGTGGGTCTTATGTTTATTCAAAATATTTATCTTTTACCTGGAATCCACACATAGATATGCTATTTGATTGGGATGGCAATTAGGATAACAAAACTTCTGGGCCTAATTTTTTTTTTAATCCAAGACAAACTAAATTTTACTAGGAACATATGCTTCTAAGTGAGTTACCATTTTCCTTATTTTTTCTTTTTTCCTTGAAATGCTAAAATCAATGGCTGTATCTTATATTAAATTGTATTAAATGTTAGTATTAAAGAATGCTGAAAGTTTTTTATGACACTTGATGGTTAATCAGAGTACCTGAAAGGAATTTTTTATAAAAACATGAAAACATTAGTTGCTTGTTAAAGAGCAAATAGAATTTTATTTTGTTATCTATTATATTCCCTTTATTAAAGTAAAATATGTCCAGGAGAGTCAAAGTAATTTTGACATTTCTAAACAACAAAAGTTGTTTAGTAAGCATATCCCAAGAATGTGCTAGAGTCAACAATCCATTTCTAGATTAGCTAGTCTCCCTGTGGTTAGACATTGTATCTTGACAAGCAGCTAGAGCACCAGAGCCACGTTTGCTGGACCCACTGTCCAGCTTTTCCAGCCAGTACCCTGTTCTAGCAGAGGTGCCTAGAACAGGTGACGTGAAGAGGAGAAGTAGCAGTATGAGCAGTCTGAGGACTCAGCCCTGGAAAGGTGGCAGTAGGGTGGGTAATCCTTTCTAAGGGAAACCCTTGTATCACATCATATGACTTGCCGCAGACATGAGTTTAAAGTGGCTGCCTAGCCTTCTTTACATTGGCCCCTTTGCTACCACGTGGAGACACTATTTACCTTACTTAGCCTATTGCAGTTACTATAGGCCTTCTCATCAGGGCCTCTTGTTGTCTTAGTCTGAACAGTTTTCATTCTAAATATGAAGAGACTTTTAACTTAAGGATCCCCAAGAGGGCTTACTTAGGCCTCAGAATTTGAAAGTGCCCTGAAATTTGTCCTTTTAAGAATTCTCTGTTTTGTGTGTGTGTCTATCATTCTGTGATTAAATCTCTTGATTACTACAGATGATACCAAGGTCTAAAGAGCCAATTCAAATTATCCCAGTATGCCCTTAAGGAAAGTAGGGGAATAAACTTTGTATTTGTCTGCTGTTTTGTTGGACTGAAGTATTTAAAAGAGTAAGGTAGAAAGACAACACAAAGTCCTGAACCTTTCAAAATTGAAAATTAATTTTAAAGATAGAAGTAAGTTCATATTACCTATTACTGAAACTGTCTTTGCATAAATGAATAAAAAGAAATAAACTTCTTTTTCCCAAAAGTGTTTTGGACTTACTTATTCACCCCATATTACCTTAAGAAATGGCGAGTTGGGTGGGTAGTATGTGAACAGGGGTTTAGACACTTGAAATTCAAAAGTGTAAATATTGTTCAGTTTTTTTTATCCTGGTAGATTTCGCTTATAAACGCAAATTTTGGGACATTGTATTACTTATGAAGAGAGATTTTCATAAGAAACCAACCCTTTTTTTGTTGAGTTGGAAATGATTATCTGTGACTTCCAGTGCTGTGCATCAACAGAGCAGTACCTACTAGGTATGCTGCAGCATCATATATGACTGTGGTCTCATGGCCGAGGCCCTCTCGTTTTGGACTCTATAAACTCCATTTTGTTTACTGCACACTTTGGGCCTAATCTCTGTGACCTTTTTACTTGAGGATATTGAAGTTGTCAATAATAGAGCAAAGATTTTTTCGTTTGTCTGCTTCAAATGAGGATGCATCCGAAAGATCATTACACACCACCTCTTCCTGTCCTAGTTGGAATATTTCCAGTTCCAGAAGCTGAAGCCATAGGAAATGCCCCCTTTGGATGCTCTTATACTCTATTTCATGAATGACTCATTACCAACAAATTTTGATTTTCAGGTTCTGCAAGATAAAAAAGAGTGCCTTCTGAATCATTAGAGATACATTTTGATGTTTATAATTGCTGAAGATTAGTAATCCTTGAATTTTGCATGAGTGTGTGTGTGTATATGCTCATATCTACTAATCCAGAAATTTTAATCCCTGACTACGCTAAATAAGGTTCTACCTGAGATGCTAAAACAGCCACATATATCTTAAAACAGTTGTTTTAAACCTATTCATATTTCAGGTATATTTTCTGTTGAGAATTACCACAAAATTCTCAACACAGAACCAGGTCTTCAGGATTGAAAAAATTTCAGCACATTTTTTGTAAAAAATTTCACATTCGGTCAAAATCAAGTAACTCCAAAAAGGCTGGTAACCCTTGTAGGAAGTGTAACCTTCATGCCTTTTTTTTTTTTGCCTAAGAACATGTTACCTTTGTCGTGGTTAAATAATTATTCAATGTTGTTTAGCACCCTTAAACTGCAAGGAAGTAATTTCAAAAATAAAATACTCCACAGCAGTTCCCTATAGTTGTAAAGCCTGCTACCCTCATTTCTAAAATTCTCTTCATTGTTTTTAAAGGTAAACTCATAAAAATGTGCTTCCACATTGCTTAATTGTCCTCCCTGCTTTCGTTGCTGCCGTTTGAGGGTAATAAAGAGCAGCGGCGATACAGCAGCATGCCACTCTGCTTCCACAAAGATGACAATAGAGAGGGTGGGGAACTCTAATGGGGAGAAAAGTGGCAGTGTTTTCCATTTGCAAGTCTTACAAATAGGCCCCGCTGTTGAGTATGATCGTTTGGAATCCCTGAAACACTTCTAGATGAGGATTGCTTCTGTACATATGTTGATAAGTGTGTAATCTAGCCTTTCCAACGTGATATGTGATATGTGTCTCTGTGTGTGACTGAATCTTTTTGAGCAGTTCTTCACCACCCATCATCAAAGACTGAGTTTCCCATCTGTAGATAGTACATTTGGTGGTAGAAGACAATAAACATAAGAAGTTCAAACTATTAACATGTAAGTTTGAATACTCATGCAAAATATTCAATTGCATAGCAAATAAATGATAGGTAATTCCAAATCATATTTAGAGTTGAAAATATCTCTCCAATATAGCTGTAGCTGTGGGCCAATCCCAAGAAAATGCAAAAAGTTGTCTTAATGCAGAAGTTTAAACCCACTGTACAATTAAGCTCTACAGAAGCTATGCTTTATGATTTTAACTGCTCTGAAATAGAAAGTTTTCCAGTTGAGTCCGTACTTTGTTTTCCCAGTGCACGGGAAGACTTTGTATATTATGTGCATCTACACTGAGGCTGTACCAGGAATATAGCTCTTCCCACATTTAAAATTCTTGATACCAATCAGTTCACTAGGTCGTTAACATTAGAACAAATGAATGACTAGGATATTGGGGTCATTAAAGCCCTCTAGAAATTTGAAGCAATAGCAGTATTTCAAGCAGTTCAAGTTGGAGGTTTTATAATCCTTATTTGTATTTCTCTTTTAACAGAAAAATCTAGCAAAAATACATTATGGTTCTATCTACATCTATTGTCTTTTCCCAAAATAAAATGAATAGAGACATATTCTTACCCAATCGTGGATAAAACTGTTTACCAAAGAAGAAGGTAGGGCTGACAGTCAACTGATCTGCACTGGTACAGCCAGATTAGTGGTTCACAGAGGACTGTTCCCCTCTGCCCTTGCACACTAGATAAAAATACTTAATACTATTAATACTGCCAACTCTTCTGAGTGCCTTCCCCCATGTTGACACCACCCCGGCCCACACCCACTGAATAAATCTTAGTGGACCAGTGGAAATGGAGAGCCGAAATTGAAACACAGAGACCATTTCCTCTTTGCTTTTATCTAAGCTGATCCCCTACTTAGTGCTGGACCTGCTCACAGTGTGAGTAAATCTGAAACAGTATTTAACAGTACAATTGCTAAATGAGAAAAATTTTTAACTCTACATTTTATTTTTCTAAACTTGACTTGGTTGCTTCTCTTAATTCTGGTTAGTGGTGTGTCTATTCTTGACCAATATATATACTCACCAACCAAGGTTATATCCAGGATTGGATCAGCCCTGCATTGATAGGGCAAGTTTTATCAATGGTACCAGCCCACAGAGAAACCTGAGAACAGCAGATCCATCATCTGGGGTGCTTTTTTTTTAGAGACGCAGATTCTTGGGCACCATTCTCAGATTGCTCTTACTCTGTAGCCCTGGGTGGACTCAGTAATCTTTGTTTTTAACAAGTCCCTCAGGGGATTCTGACCTGTTCAACACTTGTAAATACTGCCCAAGATGGGGATCTCTAAGTTTGTCATCTCAGGCTACCTCTTTTTCTGGGAGAGCTGGATTTGGAGAAAAAGACTGTTGGGCTCATTTTGACTCCTTCATAAGGGATTTCGTTGGCTTAACCCATCTTTCTCTGCCACGCTTGTATCCAGGAGTGCCAGATGTCCACAGGCAAGGGTAATGCATGAACAGGCTGAAAAATAGATGGAATGAAATCTTAAGGCCAAGATTTCTGGCCAAAAACAAATGGTACAAGGGAGTGACTGAAGAAGCTAAACTGGATTCTACGGCCAAGTGCAGGCAAGCCAAGGGTGAGGGATGAGGTTTGGCTGTGAGGAGGTTGAGTGAACGTGGTGGAAGTAGAGATACTGTACTTGCCTCCTGGAGGATAGAACTATGCCTCTGGCCCTCTTAGGAACATTTAATAAGAGGTATTACCCTTGGGTTTTAGAAGAGTGTGACCTGCCATCACTCCTTTTCCTGCCTTGGAATTAACTAATATGTCTCATCCTTAATAAGAATAATAATCAATATTGGAAATATGTTGAAAAATCAAATTCCAGAGATAATCTTGGCATATTGAGATCCATGTTGTGTTTGTATGTGTGTTGAGTTTTAAAATTGATGTAATTCACATAAAATATTAAAAGTAGGTATACTTTTAAAGAATAGTATATACCTAATTTAAGAAATTGGACATTCCACTAATTTACAAGTTTCTCTATGCCCTCTCTGATCACAAACCCTCTTCCTCCCCAACAACATGTTACCATTAAATTGAATTTTGGTTTTATCATCCACCAAATGATTTGTTATTTCTTTGCACGTGTGTCTGTGTTCATGATTTTGCTTTTTTTAAGCATTTACTTAAAGACTATTTTCTTACAGCAATTTCAGGTCCATAGAAAAATGAGAGGAAGGCATTTTTCCATATGCCCCTGACCACATACATGCATAGGCTCCCCATTATCAACCTCCCTCACCAGAGTGGTATGTTTGTTACAACTGATGAACCTATCAAAATCATAATCACCCAAAACCCATAGTTTTCTTTAGGGATCACCACTGGTGGTGTGCATTGGACAATGGGTTTGGACAAATACATAATATGAATCCATCATAGCATCATACAGAGTATTTTCACTGCCCTATAAATCCTGTGGTCTCTGCTCAGTCATCATTTCAGCATCACCCCTGCCAGTTGGCAACCACTGATCTTTTTACTGTCTCCAAAGTTTTCCTTTTCCAGAATGTCATGTGGTTAGAAATATAGCATGTAGCCTCTTTAGATTGGCTGCTTTTACTTAGTAATATGCATTTAGGTTTCCTCTGTGTCTTTATGGCTTGATCTATCATTTCCTTTTAGCATTGAGTACTATTCTGTTGTACCACAGTTCATTTATTCATTCACTTAACAAAGGATATAGTGGTTTTTTCCAAGTTCTAACAATTATGACTAAAACTGCTGTACACATCTGTGATATAAACATAGAGTAGACAGAAGTCTTTAGTTCATCTGTGTAAATGCCACAAAGTATAATTGCTGGACTGTATGATAAGAGTATGTTTAGTATGTTTAGTTTTAGAAACCTCCAAACTGTCTTCCAAAGGGGATGTACCATTTTGAAGTCTTACCAGCAATGAATGAGAGCTCCTGCTGCTCCATACCCTTGTCAAAATTAGGTGGTGTTAGTGTTGCAGATTCTGGTCATTCTATTAGTTGTCTAGTGGTATCTTATCATTGGTGTAGTTTGTATTTCCCCAATGACATATGATGTGGAGCTTCTGTTCATATATACTTATATGTCATCTGTATATCTTTCGTGAAGTGTCTGTTAAGGTTCTTGTCCTATGTTTTGATCCAGTTGTTTTCTTATTGTTGAGTTTTAAGAGTTCTTTGTGCACTTTGGATAACAGTTGTTTATCAGAGGTGTCTTTTGCAAATATTTACTGTAAGTCTGTGGTTTGTGTTCTCATCTCTTAAAATTTGTCTTTGGTAGAGCAGAAGTTTTTCATTTTAGCAAAGAAAGATTATTTCTTTATAGATTGTGCCTTTAGTCTTGTATCTAAAAAACTTCACTGCCATACCCAAAGTCATCCATATTTTCTCCCATGTTATCTTATAAGAGTTTATAGTCCTGCATTCTGTGTTGACGCCTCTTATCCATTTTGAGTTAATTTTTATGGAGGGTGTAAATTATGTGCCGAGATTCAGCTTTTTGCATGTGGGTATTCACTTGTTTCAGCACCATTTGTTGAAGATGCTCTTTGCTCCACTGTATTTCCTTTGATCCTTTGTAGAAGATCAGTGGACTGTATTTGTGTGAATCTGTTTCTGGGCTTTCCATTCTGTTCTATTGATTGTCTGTTCCTTCACCCACACACTGTCCTGACTACTGTAGCTTTACACAGGAAGTCTTAAAGTCTGGTAGTATCAGTCCTCCATCTTTGTTCTTTTTCTTCAATATTACCTTGGCTATTCTGTGTCTTTTGACTTTCCATATAATCAATTTGTCAATATCCACAAAATAACTTGCTGGGATTCTGATTGGAATTGCATTAAATTTACAGATAAACTTGGGGATATCTTGGCAATATTGAGTCTTCCTTACATAAACATGGAATATTTCTCCATTTATTATGTTGTGGGATTTCATTCATCAGAGTTTTGTAGTTTTTCTTCTGTAGATATTAGATATATTTTGTTAGGTTTATACCCAAGTATTTCATTTTTGGAGATTTTGCTGTAAATGGTGTTGTGTTTTTAATTTCAAATTCCACTTGTGGCACATATATTGGAAAGCAGTTAACTTTCACATCTTAACCTTGTATCATACAACCTTGCTATGTTTGTGTATTAGTTTCAAGAGTTATTTTTTGTTAGTTTCTTAGGATTTTCTATGGGGATGATCATGTCATCTGCAAACACAGTTTTATTTCTTCCTTCTCAATCTGTATGTCTTTTATTTCCTTTTCCTGTCTAGTTGCAAAAGAAAAACTTTCAGTACAGTTTTGAATTTGTACATGGTTTTGGCCCTTAAAAGAACTTGCACAGAAAATTGCTCTTGTGGCTGTACATTATGAGACTCATCCATGTTTACTTGGAGACTATTTATTTCCACTGCTCTTTTGTTATATCAGTTGAGTATCGCATGGTTTACTTACCCCTTTGTCTTGCTAAGAGACAATAGAATTTTATTTTTTATGTTTCAATTCTAAATATTTAAATATTGATTGGCTGACCACTATTCTAAGTCATGTACTGTCAACATTCTTAAACACCTTTATGCTTGTGATTACTTTAGAACCCATCTCAGGATAGGCACTAGGGTCCCATTAAAAGAACGTGATGCTCAGACCCTAGACCCAATACTTACTGAGTAACCTGGACAAGCTTCTCTCAGTCTGTTTCTTCCTCTATAAAATAATAATTCTGATACCTACTTTATAGGGTTGCAATGAGATTAAGTTTGACAAAGTATCGACATGGTTAGCTCCTTTCCACCACTCTATCCACCCACCTTCCACAGTAGTTCCCTCTTCTGAGGCCTTCTCCTGGTCCTTTCATTTAGTGTCAAGAACTTTGCAAGCATTCAATGTACAGAATGGTCATGCCATATAGGTGGGATGCTGTACACTGAGATTTAACATTTGTGCATCTTCTTTGGCAGCAGCAAGTAGCTCATTATTCTGGGGTATCCAGAATATATTCTAGAATGGTTCTTCTCTTTTTCTGAGAGGCCTTTGACTGAACAGAATGTCTAATAAGTGTATGAATGTGTATGGGCCAACATTGCCTATTACAGTCTGATCCCTCATCTCCCCCTACAATGCTCAGAGAGGCAGGAAGGATTTGTCATCCGTCTTTCATCACAAAAATATTCCCTGGTATTTGTATGTATAGTGCTTCAGGATTTTCAGAGCTACTTCATGCATATGATCTCATTTGATCTTCACCAGCTCCATTGAAGCACTGGACATACCCAGGTTTTAAATATAATTTCCCTAAATGTACACACCTTGGGTTTGGAAAAATAAGAAACTAGGACTTTGCATAGCTGGGCCAATGCTTTTTTCTGCTATCTCATAGACAGTGTTCTCCCCAAATACAAAATATGGAAATATTTTTCCTTGTGCTCCATATTAACTATAACTAGGTCCAGAAAGTAAAACGGAAAGTTAGCATTCGATTGAGAAAAAATAAAGTCGCTTACTGTTAGAATAGACTAGCCAAAACTTACCATATGCCAGGCTCTGTGCTAATCTGCATTAGGTAGCTCCCCTCATTAAATCCTCACAACAACCTAATAAGGTTAGATAGGTACTGTCCCTATTTCTAGTTATGAAGACTCAAATGCTCATAAGTGTGAGTTTGCCTAATGTCACCGAGCTAGTTAGCTGCAGTCAGGAGTCTTAAGCCCTCAGGGTCAACCACTATCCTAAACTCTCTGATTGTCACTTAAACCTCAAGGCCGCCTCACACCACTCTCTTTCCTCACACTACAGTGGCTTACACAGAACAGATCTGGTGTTGAGTGTGGAAGAAGTGTCAAAAATGAATAAATTTTCTTCCTTGTAGAATCTTTTCTTTAGGAAACACTTTATGAGGTGAAATTCACATAAGAACATTATTCAAAAGTGAGTAATTTAATGTCATTTAGTCCATTTACAATCTTATACAACCACCACCTATCTACCAAATATTTCCATCCCTCCAAAATAAAAACCATTATGCATTCAGCCGTTTCTCCCCATCCTCCACCACTTCCAGCTTCCAGCATCCACCAACCTCTGGATTTATCCATTCTGGATATTTCACATAAATGGAGTCATACAATATATGGCCTTTTGTCTTTCTGTCACTTCGCATGTTTTGTCTACTTAGCACCATACTGTAGCATTTGTTCCTTTTTTATGGCTGAACAATATTACATTGTACGCAGTATACCACATTAATCCATTCACTTGCTAATGGGCACTTGAGCTGCCTTCCCATTTGGGCCACTGAATAGTGCTGCTATGAACATGAGTACATGTTTGAGTCCCCGTTTTTTGCTCTTTTGGGTATATACTTAGTGCAGTTTCTGGCTTCTATGATATTCTGTTCAGTCATTTCAGACCCAACGATCTGTTCTCCACAGTAGCTGAACCACATTACATACCCATCCACAATACACAAAGGTTCCAGTTCCTCCACATCCTGGCCAATACTTGTTTTTGACTTTTAATTGTAGCTGTCCTCATGAAATAGTACCTCACTTTGGTTGTGATTTTCATTTCCCTAGTGACTAAAGATGGAGAGCATTTCTTGAGGTGCTTGTTGGCCGTTTGTATTTCTTTGTAGAAATGTCTATTCAGTCCTTTTCCCACTTTTTAATTTGGTTATTTTACTATTGAGTTTAAGATGTAGATAGATAGATTGATTCATCTACATATACATATATATATATATTTTTCTGGATACTAGACTCTGATCAAAGACATGATTTGCAGATATTTTCTCCCAGTCTGTAAGCTGGATTTTCACTTTCTTAATAATGTCCTTTGATGCACAGTTTGATTTTATATGAAGTTTAATTTATCAATAATTTGTTTCCTAGGCTTCTGATATTATATCTAAGAATATATTGCAAGTCCAAAGACACGCAGACTTACCCTTGTATATTTTTTCTAAGAATTGTGTAGTTTTAGCTTTCACATTTACGTCATTGATCCATTTCAAATTAATTTTTTATATGGCATAAGGTAGGGATCCACCTTCATTCTTTTGCATGTGATGTTCGGTTGTTACAGCACCATTTATTGACAAGACTATTCTTTCCCATTGAAAGTTCTTGGTACTCCTTCCTTTGTATAATCCTACATGATTATACAGTTGCCTTCTAACAACTGGGGTTTAGGAGCACTAATGCCCTTGTAAAGTAAGGAAGTCTGCATATAACTTTGACTCTCCCAAAATTTAACTATTAATAGCCTATTGTTGACTGCAAACCTTACTGATAAACAGTCAACCAAAACATATTTTGTATGTTACTTTTATTATATACTGTATTCTTAGAATAAAGTAAGCCAAAGAAAAGAAAATGTTTTTCAGATTGTTTTAAATCTTCAAAACATTTTCCAATATATTTGTTGAAAAAAATCTACATATATGTAGACCTGGTTAGTTCAAATCCATGTTGTTCAAGGGCCAACTGTAATTGTATACAATAAAATGCACATATTTAAAATGTACAATGGGTGAGTTTTGACATATACCCTCACAACAATCAAGGCAACTAGCATTTCCATCACCTTTGTAATTAATTTCCCCCCAAAGAATCCACTTTTTATCACTATAGATTAGTCTGTATTCTCTAGCTTTTTCTATCAGTGAAATCATAATATATACTCTTGGGCCTGGCTTCTTTCACTCAGCGTAATTATTTTTACATTTGTCCTTTTGATGCATGTTTCAATAGCTGCTTCCTTTTTATTGCTGAGTAGTAAGTACTCCACAATACAAATTCATCGCAGTTTGTGCTCACCTGTAGGGGCTGGCCTATGGCCGAGGCTGAGTCCCACTATGGCTGAACACCGCCCTTCCACTGTAGCTGACCAACGCCCTAAGATGGCACCCGCTTCCTGGGCGCCACCCTTCCTGGTTTGGTGGCATTAGCTTAAGGAAGTTGCTCCTATAGGCTTGCCCCATGCTTCCGCACTCGTGCTCAACTCATGCAGAAGGCATGCTACCAATCAGCTTAAAGGTCACGCATGATCTTGATCACCATAGGCCAGCTTCCTTTATATAAGGCATAAGCAGGAAAGAGAAGGAGAGTCTCTTTCCTCTCATTCTTCCTCTCGCTCTCTCCGGCTGTTGCTTCTTCTCACTCACCTTCTCCCTACCTGCTGAGCAACAATAAAGAACTGAAGTGAACCAGGTCTGGGTACGTATCGCTGTCGTCACCGCCACAAGGAGCAAACGCGATATCTGGAGCCGAAACCCGGGAATTTTTCTCCAACCACCCAGAGGAGAAACTGGCGGACGTGGACACAATAGAGCTTCTTACCCTGAAGCAGTATCTGTGGACCCCATTTGGAAGGATCGCTCGGGAAGGCACCTCAGAGGAAAAGGGTGAGTGGACCAACGAGCAAAGCGAAAGTAGAAGTAGGAAAGGAGATAGCAAGCGGCTGTGGTGGGGATTTCTGTTTTGTCTGTCCGTCATAGTGTTCTTTGTTGTACTGTTTTGTTTTGTCAAAAATGTTATGAAAAGTTAGGGCGCCAGTGAATGTTCGCGGGATAGCGATGAAGCAAGAAAAGTTCGCGGTATAGTGACGAATGCAGGTTAGCGATAAGAGTACCCTATACTCATAAACTTAGGAGTAGCCTTTTATCCTTTAATCGCTAACATGGGATCTGAAGTGTCTAGAATTAGAGCAGAAGAGCCTTTGAGAGCACTCCTGAGGGCCAACGGAACATCATTAAAAACAAAAACCGCAAGGGCTTTCCTCCACATGGTTGAGAAGCATGATCCGTGGTTCCTAGATGAAGGAAGAATCACTACCCCCATGTGGGAAAAGTTAGGCGAGGATCTGCGCAACGCAGATTGCAGGGAGCTGCTCCCGGCTGCTACGCTCCCCATATGGGGGCTGGTTAAGAGCTGCCTAAAGGAGAATAAACCTAGTTGTAGAGAGGCCATAAGGGAATTAGAGGAGGTTCTTGAGGAAGTGAAAGAAGAAAGAGCCTCTGCGAGAACATGTGAAAGAAGATCTTCACAGGGGGGGTCCTCTGATGAGGAAGAGGACCAAGAATTATCAGGAGAAGAGTTAGAGGCTAGAGCTGCTCAGAGAGGACATCGGCCCACATTGTACCCCTCACTGAGCCAACTGAGAATAAGCAGAGAGGAAGGAGAGACTAGTTCGGCCCCTCTCCCCAATAAGAGCAGTAAGGTAGAAGAGATTGTGCCAACCGCCCCAAGTCACCATTTTACTCTCCAACCTATAGAGCAGAGCCACCCCTTTACCAGAGTTACTCATGTTGTGGTGGCCAGGGGTGCCAAGAACAATTGGGCAAGAATAGATGGAAGGAATGGCTAAACATGGAGGGGAATGCAGCCTTCCCAGTAATAGAAGATCCAAACACCCAGCAAAGATACCATCAAGCCCTAGATTTTAAGCTTGTAAAAAGCCTAAAGGAAGCTGCCACCACCTATGGAGTACAAGCAGCGTTCACTGAGGCCATAGTGGAGTCATTAGCTACTCAGAATCTAACACCAGATGATTGGGCTAATGTAGCCAGAGCATGCCTTACTGGAGGTCAGTACCTGCTATTCAAAACTGTGTGGGCAGAGCTTTCAGAAGACACTGCCCGGCGCAACGCTGCCACAGGGAACAATCAGTGGAACCTAGAGATGCTGATGGGCACAGGACCTTACTTAGGACAGCATAATCAGATAAATTACCCACCTGCAGTGTATATGAAAATAGCTACAGCAGCTGTCAAGGCCTGGAAGACACTCCAGGGCACTGGTGATTTACAGGGTCAATTATCTGAAGTACTCCAAGGACCAAATGAGCCTTATGCAGACTTATTGGCGAGACTGATGCAAACCGCAGGCCATATATTTGGAGATGCTGACACAGCCATGCCCCTAGTGAAACAGTTGGCCTATGAACAAGCAAATAAATGGTGTAAAGAAGCTATCAGGCCTTGGAAAAATAAAGATTTAAATGTGTACCTCAAAGTTTGCCGAGACATCAATGATAGTGTAGTGCAAGGACAAGTGATAGCCACAGCCCTAACTTAGGGACTGCAACAGGCACGTAGCAGGGGTACCCCTCCCGGGGCATGCTTCCATTGCAAGCAGATGGGTCATTTAAAGTGAGATTGCTCGAAATTAGGCGGAGGAGGAGCCAGTATGACCAACATCAAACCACAACTGAGATTATGTCCCAGATGTAGAAAAGGAAACCATTGGGCAAGAGAGTGCAGATCAGTAGTAGATGTGGAGGGACACCCACTACCCCCGCAGCAGGCAAACAACGGGAGGCCGTGCCCCCCACCTCAGGGTCCTCAAATGTATGGGGTGATCCAACAGATTCCCAGGACACATTTTCATCTGACAGATCAAGGATCCAGCTTGAAGTTGAAGAACCAAGGAGAGCCACCGCAGGGAGCGCAGGAGTGGACATCTGTGCCACCACCAGACTCGTATTGACACCCGAGATGGGGGTCCAGTTAGTAGAGTCAGATTTTAAAGGTCCATTACCTAAGGATACAGTGGGACTCCTATTGGGCCAGAGTTCCACAACTAAAGCAGGATTGATAGTACACCCAGGAGTTATTGACCCAGATTATGAGGGAGTAGTAAAGATTACGGTCTCCTCCCCAAGAGGCGTTACAGCCATCAATGCTGGAGACCGCATTGCTCAAATTCTTATGCTTCCTAGTAAGCATAGACAATATGGACATAAAAACATGAAAAGAGGTCAATCAGGATTTGGATCATCTGGGGCACCTCTGACCTGTCTCACATCAGAGCTGGGAGACAGGCCTATGCTTGTCCTGAAGATTAGAGATAGGAACTTCTTAGGACTATTATACACAGGAGCAGATCGCAGCATTATAAGGGAAGAAGAGTGTCCGAAGGACTGGCCTTTAAACCGAGCTACTCAGACTTTAAGAGGGCTAGGCATAGCCCAAGCCCCATTATGTACTTCTGCCACACTCCCCTGGAGGGACTCAGAGGGACATGAGGGAATGGTTCAACCTTATGTGCTGAAAATACCGGTGTCCCTCTGGGGAAGAGACATACTGACCCAAATGAACCTCAAAACTAACAACAGAGACCTTTTATAGTGATCAGGCAAAATCCATAATGAGGAAGCAGAGCTATACAGGGACTGGAGGCCTAGGAAAAAACCTGACTGGTAGAGAGACACCTATCCCATTCTCAGGAATGACACCCAGTAGGCTTGGAGGTCCAGGACTGGGTTTTTCCTCGGGGCCATTGAGGGAAGACAACAATTAAAAATACAATGGCGATCGGAGGAGCCCGTGTGGGTTTCTCAGTGGCCCCTTACCAGAGAGAAAAAGGAAGCAGCCCATACATTAGTGCAAGAGCAGATTGCCACAGGGCACCTTCAAAAGTCTACTTCTCCATGGAATACACCCATATTTGTCATAAAAAAGAAATCTGGAAAATGGAGATTGCTGCATGATCTAAGAGCTGTGAATAAACAGATGATACTTATGGGATCTGTACAGTTAGGTCTACCATTGCCTATGGCCCTGCCAAAAGATTGGAAGACCATTGTAATAGATATCAAAGATTGTTTCTTTTCCATCCCTCTTCATCCTGAGGATTGTAAAAGGTTCGCCTTCATGGTACCAGCCATCAATCATGGTCACCCAGATGAGCGGTATGAATGGAAGGTGTTGCCACAAGGCATGGCGAGTAGCCCTACTATGTGCCAATTGTTTGTACATAAGGCCCTGGCAGAAGTTAGAAAAAGGTTCCCTGAAGTGATTATCTATCATTATATGGATGATATTCTCTTATGTCATGAAAGGAACAGTGTAGTAGAAGAAGGCCTCTGCTTCTTGCAAGAACATTTTAAACAATGGGGCTTAGAACTAGCACCAGAAAAGGTACAGGTAACTTGTACCAAACAGTATTTAGGAATAATATTGGAAGATACTATTGTTAGACCATTAAAAGTGATCATAAGAACAGATCATCCAAGCACCCTCAATGATTTTCAAAAACTCCTTGGAGATATAAATTGGCTAAGGCCATTCCTAAAGCTTACAGATGAAGAGCTCAGTCCATTATATGAGACACAGAAGGGCGATTCTGATTTATCATCTCTGTGCTCTCTCAGTAAGCAAGCCAAGGAAGCCTTGAGCCTAGTCCAATCCCGCTTGCAGCTTGCCCAGGTAGATAGAATAGACTATGGCAAATTTCTATTCCTTATAGTGATACCCAGTAATAATCGCCCAACAGGGGTACTTTGGCAGGAAGGGCCAATTCTCTGGGTATATCTGGCCCACTCTCCAGGAAAAACATTAAGATGGTATCCTCAGAGTATAGCTGACTTGATTCTCAAAGGAATCAAAACAGCCATAAAAACATTTGGGATTCCTCCAAGCATTATAATAACACCTTATACTGCTGGTCAGATTGAATGTCTTACTGCATGCTGTGATGCATGGGCCATTGCTTATACCATAACCAATGCTTCCTTTGACAACCATTACCCACAACATCCTTGGTTACAATTCTGCCTGTCTAATCCCATAATTTTTCCTAAAATTACAAGATGCAACCCCATACCCAAGGCAAAGGTCATTTTCACTGATGGATCAAAGAGTGGCATCGGGACTGTGGTCACTGGTGACCAATCTTGGACATTCAGTTTTCCAACCACTTCAGCCCAACAAACAGAGCTGTTGGCTGTAGCACAAGCCTTTACACTTTTCTCACAGGAACCTTTTAACCTTTTAGCAGATAGTCAGTATGTAGTGAATGCTGTGTCCATCTTAGAGAATGTAAGTTATATTAGCCAGTCTTCCCCCGTTGCCAGTATTTTTAGAAAGCTACAACAACTGATCTGGGATCGATCAACACCTTTCTTTATTGGACATGTAAGAGCCCACACTTCCCTCCCAGGTCCCATTGCTGAGGGAAACAGACGTGCCGATGCCCTGACCCATGAGTCTAACATCTTAGCTCTCTTTGACCCTGTAGAACAAGCTGTTCAATTTCACAAACATTTCCACGTCAATGCACATACTCTTCACTTAAAATATAATATTACCAGAGACAAAGCAAGAGCCATAGTAGTCAGTTGCAAATGGTGTGTCACACTCCTACCCACCATCTCAGAAGGAGTCAATCCAAAGGGGCTACTACCCAATCACATTTGGCAAATGGATGTCACTCATATTCCAGAGTTTGGCAAGATGAAATATATTCATGTGTCTGTTGACACCTGCTCAGGCATCATTTTCGTCTCTTGCCATACAGGGGAAAAAACTAGAGATGTCATAACTCACTGCCTTCAGGCGTTTTCGGCATGGGGAAAGCCCAGGCATGTAAAAACTGATAATGGATGGCATATACATCCCAATCCTTTCTTAGATTTTTTAAGGGTAATGGATATCACCCATACCACAGGTATTCCCTACAACCCTCAAGGGCAAGGCGTGGTAGAGCGCACCAACCTGACCCTTAAAAATGCTCTCTATAAACATAACACCGTATTTTCAAAAATACGCACGTAACTCAGAATATAGACTAGTTTAAAGGAGGAAACAGAAGTCAGCTGTGATCTTTCCTGATATCTCTTTTTTAAAAATTGTGTGGTACTGTTTCTGCCCCAAAAATGCTCTTAAATTTAGGGCCAGTGGTCCTCAACTCTGGCTACACATAGAATCATCCAGGGAACTTGCAATGGGGTGAATGTTTCTGCCACCAGAATTTGTATGTCGAAACCTAATCCCCAGTCTTGGAGGTGGGTCCTCTGGAGAGTGGTTAGATCATGACAGTGAAACCTTCATGAATGGGATTCGTGCTCTTATAAAGAGGCCCAGAGAGCCACCTCTCCTCTTCTGCCATTTGAGGACCCAGCAAAAAGCTGGCCATGTATGAAGTGAGCTTACACCAGACACCAGAACTCCAGAACTGGGAAAGATAAATCCATTGTGCAAAAGCCACCCAGTCTACAATATTTTGTTACAGCAGCCTTAATAGACTAAGATAGGGTGCTTTTTAATAGGTCTAATGTCTGAATTTTAGCCTGGAGGTCCTAATTTAATTGGCCTGAGGTGGGGTCTGAGTGTCAACACTTTTCCTTTCAATCAACTTTTTGGAGTTGTAAATTACATACAGTGAAATACATCTCTTTTAAGTGTACAGTGTTATGAATTGTTTAACAAGTACACGTGTACTTTCCGTATAAACAAAACCACAATTAAGTATACAACATTCCTGTCATCCCCAAATACCCCCCATTCAGTTCCCGGGTAATGGAGGATCTGATTTGTCATCATGGTTGTGACACTGTAAGCACTAGAATTTCACATAAATGGAATTGAGCACATTGGCCTCTGTCATTCAGCAGTGTGTTTATGAGAGTCATCACATTGCTGCATGTTCCATAGTTTATTATTTTTTTACTGCTGATTAGTATTCTGTTGTATAGGAGGACACATTCTGTTTATCCTTTCACTAGCTGATGGACCTCTGGGCTGTTTCCTGTTATAGACAGTTAGGAATGATGCTTTTATGAACATTCATGTAAAAGGTTTTGTGTGGATATATGTTTTAATTTCTCTTGGGTGAACACCTAGGAGTAGAACTTCTGGGTCATATGGCACTTGTCTGTTTAACTTTACAAGAAACTTCCAAACTGTTTCCCAAAGTATAGTCGTATTATTTTGCATTCCCACTAGTATGAGTATTAGGCTGCTCTACATTTTGCCACAACACTATCATCAGTCTTAAATTTTAACCCTCCGAGGAGGCAGCCATTTTTAAAAGCTCCTCAAGACATATGTACTTTTCTGTATATAATACATCAAGAAAAAGTTAAGAAAAAACAACTCTCCCTAAAGGATTCTAATATGTTGCTGAGACTAAGAACCATTGAGCTAAATGGACAAATAAACTCCAAATATTTAAATAATCAGTTATTTTTATTTACACATTCATGGTTTGTTTGTTCTTATTTCCCTCAACCATTCATTTACTCAAAAAGAGCTCTTTACAAAATATTGGGACTATGGAAATAACACAACATTCCCACCCTCAAGAAGCTTGGGGTCAGTTTTATTGTGCTTTTTTTAAGCAAATCAAATTTCACAAGTATGACCACAGCCATTTCAAACAGTTTGTTTTTTTTAGGGATCCTTGGAATTTTGCCGCTTTGGCTTTCCTCCTGATAAGGAGAGAAGGTAATGGGGTCACGATGGTGATGGAGATGTTGCTTTTTCTTGGTCTAGTACTTTTTCTTCCCTGCTTCTTACCTTTCATGCTTTCTTTTCTACATAATGTAACTTGGGGAACCGTGTTTTTAAACGAGGTTTCAGGAAATTATACCGGTAATAAAATGGATGTATTTTGCCCCTGGTACCCTGGTATTTTAGCACTGGTGCCTACACACCACAGAGGCCACAGCTGCTTTCATATTTTTGTTTGTAGCTCCCCCTTGTTTGTTTTTTCTGATATAGAAAATCTTTGATAAACATAGTATTCCAATAAAAATAAGGCAAATTGGCAAAACATTATGAAAACCTCACCAAAAACCAGGTAAAGTAATAATAGAAGGATGAAAATAATTTGGCCTATAAACCAAACTCACGTGTAAAATTGTGACATTAAATAGTAAAATAGTCTCTTATTTGCTATTACATTTACACTGTAAAAAGACTTTGAAGTGGTACAACAATGCCTGTCCTTGGAACTAATAGAAAGTGGTATGAAATGAGCAGTGTCTATGCAGAAGTGTTTTTAATCTTCTCTCGTAGAAGTCAGTGTGAGGAATCTTAAAATTGGCTGACACGTGTAAAGCAGATTCTGCTCAGAACAACTGATAGAAAATGCATTCCATTTCCTTTTCCTTGGGGGCCTTACTAGTTCCAGAGACCTAAGAAAGCTTATGGAAAATGGCTAATGATGAAAGTCAGACAATGAGTAGAAAGTTATCAGTCTAGCTCTGGGTCTAGAGAAATATTACTTCCAACATGGATGAATTTTCATAAAAATATTTTCCAGATCAATCTCAAGCAAGTTTAATCCCTTGATTGATATTCTATACAATGGAATAGACCATTTTCATTATTTTCTGTGTTTATTTTTATTTCACTGAAATTATTCTTTTTCCTAATTTCATTTTTTTACACAAATTGGATTAACTGACTGGTTTTGTCCAGTTTTATTGAGGTATGACTAACAAATAAAACTGTATCTATCTATTTGGTTTGTACAATGTGATTTTTTAAAGTGTATAATGAGATATTACATGTATGATATGATTAATATTCATACACACTGAAATGATCACTACGATCACGTTAATTAACACATCTATCACCTCACACTGTTAGCTTTTTTTGTGGTCAGAATGCATAAATTCTACTCTTAGCAAATTTCAAATACACAATACGGTATTATTAACTATAATTCCTGTGCTGTACATTAGATCTCCAGAACTTATAACTGTAAGTTTATAACCTTTGATCAATGCCTCCCCATTTCTTCCATCCCCCAGCCCCTGCCAGTTACTAATTTACTTTCTGGTTCTACATGTTCAGCTTTTCTAGATCACCCATGTAAGGGAGGTCATGCAGGATTGGTCTTTCTTGTATCTGGCTCATTTCACTTAGCCTAATGCTTTCATGGTACATCCATGTTGTCCCAACTGGCAGGATTTCTTTCTTTCTATGGTTGAGTAATATCCATTGTGTATATTCCACATTTTTTTTATCCAGTGGGCACTTAGACTGTTTTCATGTCTTGGCTATTGTGTGTAATGCAGTGAACACGTATATCTCTGTAAGATACTGATTTCATTTACTTTGGATATATACCCAGAAGAGGGATTAGTGAATCACATAGTAGTTCTACTTTAAATTTTTTGAGGAACCCCCATACTGTTTTCCCTAATGGCTGCACCAATTTACATTCCCACCAACAGTGCACAAGGGTTCCCCTTTGGCCACACCATCACCAGCCTTTGTCATCTCTTGTATTTTTAACACTGACCATTTGTGATGTGAGGCAGCCTCTCATTGTAGCTGTGGCTTGCATTTCCCCGATGGTTAGTGACACTGAGAACTTTCTTTTTTTGAAATTTTGGTATCATTAATCTACAATTACAGAAAGAGCATTATGTTTACTAGGATCTCCCCTTCACCAAGTGCCCCCCACATACCCCTTCACAGTCACTGCCCATCTGCGTAGTAAGATGCTGTAAAATCACTACTTGTCTTCTCTGTGTTGCACAGCCCTTCCCGTGCACCCCCACACTATACATGCTAATCGTAAGGCCCCCTTTCTTTTTCCCCATCCTTATCCCTCCCTTCCCACCCATCCTCCCCAGTCCCTTTCCCTTTGGTAACAATTAGTCCATTCTTGGGTTCTGTGCTTCTGCTGCTGTTTTGTTTCTTCAGTTTTCCTTTGTTCTTATACTCCACATATGAGTGAAATCGTTTGTTACTTGTCCTTCTCTGCTTGGCTTATTTCACTGAGCATAATATCCTCTACCTCCATCCATGTTGTTGCGAATGGTAGGATCCGTTTTGTTCTTATGGCTGAGTAATATCCCATTGTGTATATGTACCACATCTTCTTTATCCATTCACCTACTGATGGACATTTAGGTTGCTTCCATATCTTGGCTATTGTAAACAGTGCAGCGATAAACAAAGGGGGGCATCTGTCTTTTTCAAACTGGACTTCTGCATTCTTAGGGTAAATTCCTGTAAGTGGAATTCCTGGGTCAAATGGTATTTCTATTTTGAGCATTCTGAGGATCCTCCACACTGCTTTCCACAATGGTTTAACTAGTTTACATTCCCACCAGCAGTGTAGGAGGATTCCTCTTTCTCTACAACCTCGCCAATATTTGTTGTTGTTTGTTTTTTCGATGATGGCGATCCTTACAGGTGTGAGGTGATATCTCATTGTGGTTTTAATTTGCATTTCTCTGATGATTAGCTATGTGGAGCATCTTTTCATGTGCCTACATCTGGATTTCTTCTTTAGAAAACTGTCTATTCAGCTCCTCTGATCATTTTTAAATTGGATTAATTGCTTTTTGTTTTTTGAGGCATGTGATCTCTTTATATATCTTGGATGTCAATCCTTTATTGGATCTGTCATTTATGAATATGTTCTCCCATACCGTAGTACACCTTTTTGTTCTATTGATGGCGTCCTTTGCTGTACAGAAACTTTTTATCTTGATATAGTCCCACTTGTTCATTTTTGCCTTTGTATCCCTTGCCTGGGGAGATATGTTCAGGAAGAGGTCACTCATGTTTATGTCCATGAGATTTTTGCCTATGTTTTTTTCTAAGAGTTTTATGGTTTCGTGACTTACATTCAGGTCTTTGATCCATTTGGAGTTTACTTTTGTGTATGATGTTAGACAGTGATACAGTTAAATTCTCTTACATGTAGCTGTCCAGTTTTGCCAGCACCATCTGTTGAAGAGACTGTCATTTCCCCATTATATATCCATTGATCTTTTATCATACATTAATTGACCACATTTGTTTGGGTTAATATCTGGAGTCCTTATTCTGTTCCACTATTCTGTGGCTCTGTTCTTGTGCCGGTACCAAACTGTCTTGATTACTGTGGCTTTGTAATAGAGCTTGATGTTGGGGAGCGAGAATCACCCCCACTTTATTCTTCCTTCTCAGGATTGTGTTGGCTATTCAGCATCTTTGACGGTTCCATATGAATTTTTGAACTATTTGTTCCAGTTCATTGAAGAATGCTGTTGGTAATTTGATAGGGATTGCATAGAACCTGTATATTGCTTTGTGAAGGATGGCCATTTTGATGATATTAATTCTTCCTAGCCAGGAGCATGGCATAAGTTTCCATTTGTTAGTGACCTCTTTAATTTGTCTTAAGACTGTCTTGTGGTTTTCAGGGTATAGGTCTTTCACTTCCTTGGTCAGGTTTCTTCCTAGGTGTTTTATTCTTTTTGATGCTATTGTGAGTGGAATTGTTTTCCTGATTTCTCTTTCTATTAGTTCATTGTTAGTGTATAGGAAAGCTACAGATTTCTGTGTGTTAATTTTGTATCCTGCAACTTTGCTGAATTCTGATATTAGCTCTAGTATTTTTGCAGTGGAGTCTTTAGGGTTTCTTATGTACAATTTCATGTCATCTGCCAATAGTGACAGTTTAACTTCTTTACCAATCTCAATTCCTTGTATTTCTTTGTTTTGTCTGATTGCCATGGCTAGGACCTCCATTATCACGTTGAATAACAGTGGGAAGAGTGGGCATCCCAGTCTTGTTCCCGATCTCAGAAGAAAATCTTTCAGCCTCTCGCTGTTCAGTATGTTGTTAGCTGTGGGTTTATCATATATGGCCTTTATTATGTTGAAGTACTTGCCCTCTATGCCCATTTTGTTGAGAGTTTTTATCATGAATGGATGTTGAATTTTGTCAAATGCTTTTTTCAGCATCTATGGAGATGATCATGTGGTTTTTGTCCTTTTTTTGTTGTGGTGGATGATGTTGATGGATTTTTGAATGTTGTACCATCCTTGCATCCCTGGGATGAATCCCACTTGGTCGTGGTGTATGATACCCTTGATGTATTTTTGAATTCAGTTTGCTAATATTTTGTTGAGTATTTTTGCATCTTCGTTCATCAAGGATATTGGGCTGTAGTTTTCTTTTATGGTGGGGTCTTTGCCTGGTTTTGGTATTAGGGTGATGTTGGCTTCATAGAATGAGTTTGGGAGTATTACCCTTCTCTTCTATTTACTGGAAAACTTTAAGGAGAATGGGTGTGTTATGTCTTCTCTGTATGTTTGATAAAATTCCGAGGAAAATCCATCTGGCCCGGAGGTTTTGTTCTGGGGTTGTTTTTTGATTACCAATTCAATTTCATTGCTGATTATTGGTCTGTTTAGATTTTCTGTTTCATTCTGGGTCAGACTTGGAAGCTTGTATTTTTCTAAGAAGTTGTCTATTTCTCCTAGGTTTTCCAGCTTGTTAGCATATAGGCTTTCATAGTATTCTCTAATAATTCTTTGTATTTCTGTGGGGTCTGTCGTGATTTTTCCTTTCTCGTTTCTAATTCTGTTGATGTGTGTTGACTCTCTTTTTCTCTTAATACGTCTGGCTAGGGGCTTATCTATTTTGTTCATTTTCTCAAAGAACCAGCTCTTGGTTTCATTGATTTTTGATATTGTTTTATTCTTCTCAATTTTATTTATTTCTTCTCTGATCTTAATTATGTCCCTCCTTCTGCTTTCCTTAGGCTTCATTTTGTTCTTCTTTTTCCAATTTTGATAATTGTGACTTTAGACTATTCGTTTGGGACTGTTCTTCCTTCTTTAAATATGCCTGGATTTCTATATACTTTCCTCTTGACTGTTTTTGCTATGTCCCACAGAAGTTGGGGCTTTGTGTTATTGTTGTTATTTGTTTCCATATGTTGCTGGATCTCCATTTTAATTTGTTTATTGATCCATTGATTATTTAGGAGCATGTTGTTAAGCCTCCATGTGTTTGTGAGCCTTTTTGTTTTCTTTGTAAAATTTATTTCTAGTTTTATACCTTTGTGGTCTGAAAAGTTGGTTGGTAGGATTTCAATCTTTTGGAATTTACTGAGTTCCTTTTTGAGGCCTAGTATGTGGTCTATTCTGGAGAATGTTTCATGTGCACTTGAGAAGAATGTGCATCCTGTTGCTTTTGGATGTAGAGTTCTCTAGATATCTATTAGATCCATCTGTTCTAGCATGTTGTTCAGTGCCTCTGTGTCCTTACTTATTTTCTGTCTGGTGGATCTGTCCTTAAGAGTGCTTGGTGTGTTAGTCTCCCAAAATGAATGCATTGCATTCTATTTCCTCCTTTAATTTAATTGGTGCTCCTGTATTGGGTGCATATATGTTTATAATGGTTATATCCTCTTGTTGGACTGAGCCCTTTATCATTATGTAATGTCCTTCTTTATCTCTTGTTAATTTCATTATTTTGAGGTCTATTTTATCTGATAGGATTGCAACACCTGCTTTTTTCTCTCTGTTGTTTGCATGAAATATCTTTCTCCAACCCTTAACTTTTAATCTGTGCATGTCTTTGGGTTTGAGGTGTGTCTCTTGTAAGCAGCATATAGATGACTCTTGCTTTTTTATCCATTCTGTTACGCTGTGTCTTTTGATTGGTGGGTTCAGTCCATTTACATTTAGGATGATTATTGAAAGATATGTACTTATTGCCATTGCAGGCTTTAGATTTGTGGGCACCAAAGGTTCAAGGTTAGCTTGTTTACTACCTTAGTGTCTGACCTCACTCGCTTATTGAGCTATTCTAAACAGTCTGATGTTTATTTCTTGCCCTTCTTTTCCTCCTCCTCCATTCTTCATATGTTGGGTGTTTTGTTGTGTGCTCTTTTTAGGAGTGCTCCCATCTAGAGCAGTCCCTGTAGGATGCCCTGTAGAGGTGGTTTGTGGGAGGCAAATTCCCTGAACTTTTGCTTGTCTGGAAATTGTTTAATCCCTCCTTCATATTTAAATGATAATCGTGCTGGATACAGTATCCTAGGTTCAAGGCCCTTCTGTTTCATTGCATTAAATATATCATGCCATTCTCTTCTGGCCTGTAAGGTTTCTTTTGAGACGTCTGATGATAGCCTGATGGGTTTTCCTTTGTAGGTGACCTTTTTACTCTCTCTGGCTGCCTTTAATACTCTGTCCCTGTCCTTGATCTTTACCATTTTAATTATTGTGTGTCTTGGTGTAGACCTCTTTGGATCCTGTCTCTCAGAAGTTCTGTGTGCCTCTGTAGTCTGAGCAACTATTTCCTCCCCCAGTTTGGAGAAGTTCACAGCAATTATTTCTTCAAAGACACTTTCTATCCATTTTTCTCTCTCTTCTTCCTCTGGTACCCCTCTAATGCAGATATTGTTCCTTTTAGATTGCTCACACAGTTCTCTTAATATTGTTTCATTCCTGGAGATCCTTTTATCTCTCTCTGCATCAGCATCTATGCGTTCCTGTTCTCTGGTTTCTATTCCATCAATGGCCTCTTGCATCTTATCCATTCTGCTTATAAATCCTTTCAGAGTTTGTTTCACTTCTGTAACCTCCCTCTGGACATCTGTGATCTCCCTCCAGACATCAGCAATCTCCCTCTGGACTTCATCCCTTAGCTCCTGCATATTTCTCTGCAGCTCTGTCAGCATGTTTATGATTTTTATTTTGAATTCCTTTTCAGGGAGACTGGTTAGGTCTGCCTCTGCAGATCCTTTCTCAGGTGTAACTGTCTTGGTCTGGACCAGACTTTTTTGCCTTTTCATGGTGATTGCAGTGGCTGTAGGCAGGTTGTGGGTGTGTCAGCTGGGAGAAGAAAGTCCTTTCCTGCTTGATGGATGCCTTCCCCTTCTCTGCTGCCTGTGATGGCTACCTGCACTCCTGGAGCCACCACCGAGTTAATCTCCTAAGCTGCTGTGGGCGGGGTGTCTGTCAGAGCAGCAAAGAGCCCTGTGGGGAGTGGCAGGCATGCCAGGTGTGCCCCTCTGTGCTAGTGGCAACCCTGCCCGGCAGCTGTGTGACAACAGCAGCCTTTGGGTCTGGCCCGGGCAGCTGTGTGTTGGGCTGGGACTCTGGTCGGCTCCTGGGAGCGTGTCTACTCCCTCTGGCTCCACTGCCGGTGCACGCGGGGCTTTTCCACGCAGGCTTCTACTGGGCTCTGGCTTCACTGCCGCTGGTGCACGCGAGCCGTGCCCGGGCTCTTCGGTTGTGCCTCTGTGGGCTTGTCCTGTGGCACACGGATCTGCTCTTGGTTCCTTCTAGTGCTTCTGCCCCCAGCATGCTCTCCCACTCTCCTGCTATTGGGCCTGTGTGTTGGGTCCACGCTAGTTGGAGGAACGACTGGCACACTGCCTTGTTCTGTGAGGGGCTTCAGAGCTGCACTGCCTCCATTTACGGTGCCTAAGTTTCCCTGTTCCCAGCTACCGGGACAACTTCATCCAGCTATGGGGTCTCTGTCTCCTTAATACTTGCAGAAAGCACTCACTTTTCTTTTGTCTCAGGGGCGCTGGTTGCAGGGACCTGGCCACAGGTTTTGCTTTTCTGTTTCTCTAATATCCAGCACCCCATGCACCTTGTGTCTGCGTCTGGGTGTGGATTTTTAGAGCTGGTTGTTTAGCAGCCCTGGGCTTTCACTCCCTCCCCATTCTGACTCCTTTCTTCCCACTGGGTTTTTGGGTGAGGGAACATTTGGGTCGCACCTTACTGCAGCTTGAATCTTACCCCCTTCGTGTGATGCTGAGACCTCGCAGATGTACATGTATCCTGGCTGTTGTACTACATCCACTGGTGTCTCTTTTAGTAATAGTTGTATTTATTGTATTTTCATGAATATATATGTTTTGGGGAGGAGATTTCCTCTGAACTACTCATGCCGCCATCTTCCCATGATCTGAGAACTTTCTTGTCTACCTGTTGGTCTTTTGTATGTCTTCTTTTTGAAAAATGCCTATTTAGGTCTTTTGCTCATTTAAAAGAATTGGTTATTATTGGTATTGTTATTGATTTGTTTGCATTCTTTATATGTTTTGGACATTAGCCCATTATCAGATATATAGATGTGATTCAATAAACTGATCTAGAAATCTATAATTCTATTGAACATATATGACCTTGTTCACCCAAAAAAATTGGCAGCAAGCTAAATGTATACCAATAGGAGAAAAATTCAATTAGGCTTTTTATGTGCATTTTATTTAACAAGTTGGCCACAAAGCAAAGGTTGTTAAACTCTTCAGTAAATGTAAAGATTGTAAATATTGCAGGCTTAATATAAAGATCAATTATAACATGAAAGCAGATTTAGACAATATTTAAAGTAATGGGCATGGTTGTGTTCCAGTAAAACTCTACAAGAACAAAACACCAAAAAAAAAGAAGAGATTTTGCTTTTGGGCCTTAATTTGCACACCCTTGAATGAAAGAGATGTATAGATTTGCATTTAGTAACATGTGTTCACATTATGTAGTATTGGATAAAAATAAAACCCCACTTTGGTATATAATGTGATGCCACTTATTTGAAATGAAGGTAGATGTGTGTATGTTTCACTGAGAAGTATCTAGAAGGGTGCTCAGCAAATGTTAATGGTAATATTATGTCTATGTTGATGGAGTTAAGACAATTTTTTTCTTTATCTTTTTGCACATTTTTATTATTAGAAAAATGTTTTTATTAATGATGTATACTCTGAGAAAGTAATCCCATGGCTTGTTTTAGGAATTGCAAATAGCCCTGAAGCCTGCACACTGCTCATTTCAGAAGACATCATTCACGTGGTAGGGTGAGGCTGCCCCCTGGGGTGTGCGATGGGCAGCCCTCCCCTCTCCCATATCTATGCAGCCTTGTCCAGTTAACAAACACTAATTTGGCATCTACCATGCTAAACAACGTTGTAGGCACTACAGAGTATCAGCAAAGCAGACAAAAACACCTGCTCTTGTAGAGCAGACATTCCAGTAGGAGAGAAAGGCAATAAGCAGAATAAGGAATGAAGTGTAGAGTATATGAGAAGGCAGAAATAGAACAGAGTGATAAGGCAGACCAGAATCTGCCACACGGATGGGGTTTCAGCTGTAAGTAAGATGATTAGAGCAGAACCTACCTAGAAAGCCGCAAGTGAGCAAAGGCTTGAAAGAGGCCAAGAGGGAATCCATGTTGGCATCTTGAGAAAGAACATTCTAGATAGAGGGGCTAGCCAGTGCAAAGGCTTGAGGGAAAATTGTGCCTGGTGAGTTTGAGAAACAATAAGGCCAGTGTGGTAGGTGGGGTGAGATAGGGAGGGAGCAGTAGGAGATGAGGACTGGTTGGTAATGGAGGGCCAGATCGCCCAAACCCCTGTAGGTCAGAGTCGCTTTACTGGTTTTGAACAGAGCAGGGACATGATTTGACTGATGAGTTTAAAGGGCTGCTGGGGATGCTGGGTTGAAAACAGACTGTTGGAGTACCAGGACACAGATATCTCTTGACACAGTGTTTTGTAATTTCCTGTTTCTATACCTCTGTTCCTCACTGGCCTGTAGAATCTGAAGGTAAAGGAGTGGACTATCATCCTCTGTTTCTAGTAGTTTTGGCAGAGGGCATAACTAGTGCACAGGCCCCAAGGCCCCTTTACTGAGCTTAAAAAGGCAGGCAGGACACATACATGCCACTCTCATTTTACAGAAGAGAAAAATTGAAATTTAGGGCAGTTTAAGTGATGGCCCTGAGTCAAAATAGGGTCAGCACTAGAACCAAGATCTTTTGATTCCAAGGTAAGGGTTCCCTCCACAGTCTGACAAAAGACAAATACTACATATAAGATAAGGTGGAGGTGAGTGAAGAGCAGTGGCTTGAGTTTGATTTTGCAGACCTTAGCATTTTGACTTCACATAGGGTTAATTATTATTGCTCACATCACATTAGAAAAAGATGACATATATGAACATGTCAGGAGGTGTAGTATACATCGCTCCTTAGAAAAGGAATGTATTATTCTCGTGTATTAATGCCTGAATGTGTAAGAGGAAGAATGTTCACCAATGGTAGTGATGCTTATTTTTTGATGGTAGCATTTCAATAGTTTTTATTTTCTTATTTATTCTTTCTGAATTATTCGAGTTTTCTGCAATAAGAATGTAAAAACAAAAGAAATAAAAATGTTTAATTTTGGAAAGATA
Source organism: Manis pentadactyla (assembly GCF_030020395.1). Classification (NCBI taxonomy): domain Eukaryota; kingdom Metazoa; phylum Chordata; class Mammalia; order Pholidota; family Manidae; genus Manis; species Manis pentadactyla. The sequence goes on along the minus strand of NC_080039.1, from coordinate 5,104,637 downwards.
ACACTAAGCTAACACTTTATGTACTTTATGGTTTCATGTGACCTGTAGTATCCAATTTCTTTATAAATTCTCCCAGCACAGGAACTGTGTTTTATTTGTTGCAGTATGTCCAGCATGCACAGACCACCACAAGTAGGAGTTCAGCTGAGCTTGTGGAATGAAGGCAAATTGCCTTTGTGAACTGTGATTCACATAATCTTCACTGGGCACCTAGGGGGCCGCAGGAATGACTGGGACACTGGTTTTGGTTGAAGGGAGTTTCATTTCTTTCTTGATTGGCATTGCCATGGAGCTGTGGAGACTAAGAATCCTGATACGGAAGTTTTAGGAAGCTGAAATGGCAAATTTACATATTTCTGATGCCTGGTCTCAGGTCCTACCTTAGCTCTCCACAAAAATTGGGCTTCCCAATTGAAGAGTCTTACTAAAGAACCAGTGATGTGGTGAACTTCACTCTGACAATAGTCAATTCAGCCATTTGGTTTTAATAACAGTTGCCATTGCTGTTGGGTTACATCATGTCAGGAAAATCTTTTAAAATCAAGACCTAGGGGTTCATTTGGTAGTGCAGTCAGCTTTTTTTTATTGAAGCATAGTTGATACGCAATATTATATTGGTTTCAGGCTTACAACACAGTGATTCAACAATTATATACCTCACTAAATGCAGTTAGTGACCATATTAGGTCAATTTCCTCATTATTTGAGCTCCTCAAAAAGTGCTGGGTTTTACTCACTAAAACATGTTTGGTTTTTAATCACTACAGAAAAATAATTAGAAGGGAAAAATGACCTTAAGCCATTTAATTAAAATTAATTGCTTTTAAATATTTCCATTCCTATTTTTTGCTAGTTATTACTTATTGAAAATAAGTTTTAGTAGTAAGAAGAAAGTTGTCATGCATGTTCCCATCACCCCAACATATAAACTCTTTTTTATTTTTCCATCTGTATTCCCAGTGCTTGACTCAAATGCACACACACATATTCATAGGGTTAGGCACCAATTTTCAGTCATTTTTATTCCTTTAGCAATGAACAATAAATATTTTCTACAGTAATTGTTACCCACTTGGCTCTGCTTATTCTCCAGCTACAAGCAAAATCTTATCTTGCCTTTCCTTCTTTCAGACTTTAATTACTGAGTTAATCTGACCTTATTTCCTATTTATGAATAATATAGTATGTACCCTTTTTTCTCTTCCTTTCATTCTGCATAATTATTTTGACATTTTCCATGTTTTATGTTCCTTTTTATTGTTGAATAGTATTTCATTGTATGAATATATCTAAATTTCTTTATCTGCTCACCTCTTGATGGACATTTGGGTTGTTTCCAGTGTTTGCATTTTGCAAACAAATAATTGTTTGCTCTACACACTTCTGTATAAGTCGTTGTATGAACGTATGTTTTCATTCCTCATGGGTAAATACCTCAGAGTGCAAGAGCTATATCATATAGTAAATGTGCTTGGCTCTTAGTAACTGACGAACTATTTTCCATTTTGAGTTCCCACCAGCAGTTCAGGAGAGCTCCAATCCCTCCACTTCCTTGCCAGTACTTGGTACGTTCAAGTTAGCTTTGTAAATACATGTGCAGTGGTTTTGATTAGAATTTTCTTGATGACTAATCATTTTCAACATCTTTTCATGATTTTATTTTTCATCCATGTATCTTCTTTATGGAAGAGTCTTCAAATCTTTTGTCCATTGTTTTATAGGGTCGCTTGTTTTATTATCACGGCATTTTGAGAGTTCTTTATTCTGGTTGCAAGTCTCTTATGAGGTATATTCTGTGCAAATATTTGCTCCCAGTCTCTAGCTTGTTTGCTCATCCTCTTGATAGTGTCACATGAAGAACATGTGTTAAAGTTTGATAAGATCCAGTTCATTAATTTGTTCTTTAATGGATTGTACTTCTGGTGTCATATCTATAGAAATCTTTGCCTAATCTAGGGTCATAAAGATTTTCTCCTATGTTTTACAGTAGTTTTATACTTTTATATTTTACGTTTAGGTCCATGATCCATTTGTATATATGGTGTGAAATACAGGTGGGGTGCTTTTGCCTTTGAATAACCAGTTGTCCCAGCACTACACCATTTGTTGAAAAGACCATTTTTTCTCCACTAATTGCATTTGCATCTTTGTGATAAAAGAAAAAATAATCAGTGTCCATATATGTGTGGATATTTTCTCGGCTCTCTATTCTGTTTCATTGATCTCTTTTGTCAACATTTGATGTCAATATCATGCTATTTTGGTTACATTAGCTTTGTAACAATTCTTGGAGTGACCACCACCACTGCTAACCCTCCACATTAGCTCTTCTTTTCCAAATTTGTTTCATCTGGTCTGGGTCCTATGCATTGCCGTCTTGATCTTAGAATCAGCTTGTCTATTTCCATAAAATGTCTGCTAGGATTTTGATTGGGATTGCATGGAATCTACAGATTAATTTAGAGATAACTAACATCTTAACAATATTGACTATTTACATATTGATATTTAATAAAATCAATTATTAGCTCTAAGATTTTTAGTGGATTTTATTGGATTTTCTAAATAGACAATCATGCCAGTATGTATAAAGACAGTTTTCTTTTTCACCTTGAATGCCTTTAGTTTCTGTCTCTAGTCTGGATGCATGCTCCAGAACCCCCGGGGTAATGTAAACCAAGTAGTGAGAGAAGACTTCCTTGTCTTGTTCCTGAGCAAAGTATTAACTACAGGATTTTTATACATGCTCCTTACTGTTTTAGGGAAATTCTCTGCAACACTTAGTTTGTCAAGAGCTTTTTATTAGCAATGAGTGTTAGATTTTTCCCAAATGCTCTCTGTCTATTGAGGTGATCATGCAGGTTTTTTTTTTGCCTTTTTATCAGAGAGAAATTTTATTTTCTAATTTCATACTTTGTTTTACAACTCCTATTTCCAGACTATTTAATGAAGTTACACTTTTCCAAACATGTTTTCATAGTGTTTGTTACAATAGAGCTCTGTCCAAGTCTGCCACGCGATAGTTCTTTAGAACTTCAGTTTCACCCTTTAGAGAAGGTGCTACCAGTTGTGTTTTGCAGTCTTCAATAGCATTTATTATGAGATAATTTGTGTGGCCCTCATAATCACTTTTTCCCAAAAGGCATCTTTGAAAACATGACAACCAAAGTCTAAACTTCTAGGCAAGCTGTACTATCCTCAAGATTTTCCCAAGCTTCTTAAACAAAGAAAGATCATGCAGTTTTTCTACATCACCCCCTCTCATTGACAGAGATGCCCCCCTTGCCACACTTGAGCTCTGACACCCTGTACCAGGACAAGGACAGCCTCTGTGGGAGTACCTTCCTCACCCTGCTTGGGGTCTGAGCCCACACTCTGGACCACCCTGCCCATATTGGAGACCCACCTCACCCCACTTGGACTTTAAAACCCTATATCCCACTGCTTTTCGGTGTGGATACACTTTACACAGCTCATGGTCCGTCACATTGTTGCAGGCCCCCTGACATGACACCCTGCTCACCCTCTCCAGCTCTGACCCCACACCAGGCACACTGCTTGCCCTGTTCAGGCGCTGAGCCCTGCTCTGGGCTCCAGCACCTCCTGGACTCTCCCTCCTTCCACTCTCAGTTGCTTTGCCTTTGAATAACCAGTTGTTCCAGCACTACACTGCCCACCTTGCTCTGTCCCAGCTGATCATTTTAGCAGAATGGTTTGTTAAGAGATGAGAAGAGAAAGAGAAAATAATATTTGCATTGTTATCAAGTTCCCCGAGTGATTTTTATGAGTTTCTTGTATTTAGTCAATAGACCTTACTTTGAAATACTCATTGAGAGCAATGGAACCCAAATCCTTTGACATTAAAAATGATTTTGGATAGTGATTAAGAATGCGCACTGACACTGGGTCAATGGGTAAGAAATTGCTCATTATTTCCTTTTCTACTTTTCCTGGATAAGAAAAATAGGTTATATGCAAGAGCCACCTCATGCCCAGCCTCTCCACGGTGATACCATCCAAGAAGCAAGAGTCCACTATCTGGAAAGCATCTAGAAATAATTCAAACCTCAATTTATGAAGAATGACTAATGGGAAACTACATTGCTTGACACAGTAAAAGCCTTGTATCAGTCAGCTATTGCTGTGTAACAATCCTCCCCAAAACTCAGTGGGGTAAAGCAATAACTGTTATTTGTTGCTTGCATGTCTGTGGGTCAGCTGCTTTATGGCTGACCTAGGAAGGGCTCAGTGGGGCTGGCTCTGCTGCATGTGTCACTCACCTCCTGCAACCTGTAGGCTGGCTGGGGTGTTCTTATGACAGTGGCAAATATGGAAAGCCTTGAAGGCCTCTGTGTCAGAACTGGTTCACTCTTCCTTCATTAATCTCAGTCTCTTGGCTAAAGCAAGTCACATACCAAACCCCAAACTCAGGGGTAGTAAAATACATTCTGCTGTTTTATTAGGAGTATCTGTAGAGTCACATGGCAAATGTAGTTAATAGAATATACCATCTGCTGTCAGCCTTAAAGAAACCCACCATCCACCTCCTCCTTCGAGGCTCCTCTCGTTAGGGCATCTGCTCTCCTCTAAGTCTTTCTTTGTCTGGAACTATTGAATGGCCCATTCCAACTGTCAGCCTTCTCCTTTGGCACCTTCTTACCACTATCCCAACTTGTTCTCTCGGATTTTCCATTTGCATTTACATCTCCACCCTTTCCCTCATTCCTCCAGCAGCTTCAAAGGATGCAGACCAGACCTGCAAACCTCAGGTATCTGGTAGGGAGGTGGCCGGTCACTGCTTGCACGTTGCCGATTTCTCCCTACACAGTCTATTCCTAACTTCCTATGTGTTTGGGGATTAGACGTTTGCCTATCCAGCTTGGAGTTATGTAGGAAATACTGACAGTGCTCCCATTGCTCTGTATTTGTGTCATACTAATCCTGACAAAGCTTAAATGTCATTTCAGACAAGGTCAAGTCCCCTTGAGGTTCACTGTGTTCTAAGCCACTGATAACTGGTATAACTAACTGCTGATTTGTGAAATTCCTAGCTGACTGCCTGTTCTGTTTTTGCACTAGGCCTTGTGCTCCCTGTGGGCAGGGAGTGTGTCTGTGCTACTTACCAGCCAGGCCCCATGTCCCCCACAACCTGTCTGTTCACAGATGCTGTCAGCCCTGTCCCAATGCCTGTGCCAGCCCAGCCACATTGCACCACTCCCTCACTAGCAGCCCCAGGCATCCTCCAGCCCCTGCCTGGATTCCCACCATGGCCTGCTAGGCTGGGTTTTCTGCTGCCACACCGTGGAAGAGCAGCCTTTGAAAAGTGGATAAAATAAATGGCAAATCATGTTTTGCTGTGCTCAGAATCCCTTGGAGCCCCTCACTCCGGGATCTGACCTCTACTTCCAGTGGGTGACAGTAAACATTTAATGTCAGTCCTCGGGAAGGACCCCAACCTATAGTTTACCAGTGTTAGTGGTGTTCATACTCTGCTCATAGCCAACTTGGTTGCAAGCTTCCTCCCCAGCTCCTTCCTGCCCCTTTCCTTCCTCCCTTTTCTGCGTCGGCCTCCTTCTCCAGAACCTACATTCCATGACAGGAAGACCCACATTTGTCTTAGTCGCTGCTCAGACATGCCAAGCACATAGCAGACGCCCATTAAATATTTGCTGAACCAACGATTCATATAACGAATGGATGGTCCCCTCTTAACGCTGCACTTCTGGCCCTTAAGAATTGTTCAAAGTAGGCAGCATAGTTCTGAAATAACCAAATTATGTTCTGCACCTTCTGGTTCACAAAGCACTGCCTCCTGCACCATCCTGAGCAGAAGCCAGGGATGGTGCTTGTCTCCCCACTTTCCAAACAGGGAAACAAAGACTCAGAGCGGTGGGGGTGTCTGCTTCAGGCCGCACTACGAGTGCTGGTCTCCATGGGTCTGATTCCCCGGCTAGCCCTCTTCCCCGCATCCACCAGTGACGGCCTGAGAGGCTTTCGGGGAAGGGAGGCGCAGCAGGGCAGCCTGGTGCTTCAGGGAGAGCTGTCCCAAGGAGCTGAAGAGCAGGAAGGGCAGCTGATGACGGCAGAGAGGCGCCCATCCCTGCCTCCAGTTTCACGCTGACCCTCCACCAGGCCCCGCAGCCTGCAGACAGCAGGCTCACTCCTAGCACCCTGTCTTCTTTCACTTCTAAGAAATGAACACAGAGACAGCCAGCTGGAGCCCCACAAGCTGAATTCAGCCCCCATGTATGAGTTAGTTTTCAGTCCCTATGGTGTTTAGTCTTTGGGGCACTTTACAAAGCAGGAGATCCCCCGTAGGTAGGTGGTTTCTTTTGTCAAGTGGGAAACTAGCCCTTGGCTGGGCTGATGGTGGCCGCCCCGACACCAGCCGAGTGGTGTCCGGTTCTCCAGTGCTCACAATCCCTTCGCCTCTCCAAGCTTGAGGGTAGCCATCACCTGCCATTTGTTTTTCTGTCACACCGTTATTTTTTACTGTTGAGAATCATACCTCTGAATCCGTATCTCTACCAAAAGGAGTAAAACACAATTCAACGTGTCTCACGGTGGTGCCAAATCGCCGCTGGCGGCCATCTGATCCTGAGAGTCTTCGTTTGCCTCCTGCTTTCAAATACACCCTCTCTCAGACCTCTCAGCAATCCCGCAAAAAGGCTTTGGGCACCTCCCTTGGATGAGGATCCTGGGGTCCAGAGAGGTTGAGGGGACCGTCTGAGGTTTCATAACTAATTAGAAGCATGCGTAGAATTGAAGACAACATCTCACCCAGCACGGAAATCCTTGTGAATCGCATTCCCAATCACCCTCATTGCCTTTGTGTTCTGGGTAGGACGGTGTGTGCAGCTGAAACAGCCCTAGTGTATCCACTCGTGCCCATTAGGTGGCGCCCTACACCAGCCAAGCTTTCCAGGACAACGTCTTTGTGGAAACTGGGTTTCTTCCGTTACAGGATTTTAAGTCAGAATGGTTTTTCCTTTCTCTCTTTCTTTTTAAAAAATGGTCTTCCCACACACAACATATTGTGGCTTTCATGCCAGACAAAGTGAAATTTGCCTAATCCATCACCTAGGGAGAAAGTGTTTATGTGCCACAATTGACATCTGTTAAATTTTAAATGAACTAAGGAAGGTCTGAAATACATTCTTTCTTCCAGAAGTCAGACACTGATCAGCTGCTCTGTACAAGTAGGAATAAAACGAGCACCTCTTCTTCCCCAACAAGTGCTACTAAAAGTCTAAGTGAGGAAAAGGTCAAGGGTGGACGGACTTCCACTCGGTGAGTTAACACTTCCGTTTCAAGTCCAGACAGTTGGCTGGTGCAGAAGGAACGGCTACCCTGACAGCTCCACTGTACCCAGCTCTGGCCACGCGTACCCCTCCTGACCTGCTACTTTCTTGGCGAATTGTGAGGGGCTTCATTCACCCGGATTGGCCAAATCAGTTTTAACCATCAGCATTAGTACTACGGTGAACCTGCCTTTAAAACAAAACACATTTGTTCTTTTGTATTTCACTCTAGCAAGCAATTTGGAACCCATCCGTACACTGTTAGCCCTTGCTGTCTGTAATTCAAGCTTCATTATTAAAAAGAGAATGAGAGTGCATATAATTCTCATATGCATCTCAGATAACAGCTAACAATTTGCTCATTATAAAGATCTACTAAGATTATAAATGAGGAAATGAAGTCTTGCCTATAAAATAAAATAATTGTGGAGTGGAGTATTTTGGGTACTGGAATTTTTTTATAAACGTGGGGAGAATCTAGAAAGCCCCTCAGTTTCAAAGTCTCGTCTCCTCTCCCCAATCCCCATGAGTCAGTAGGATGTCTACGGGAGCCACAGTGAGCGCTTCTTGAAGAGGCACACACATTCCCCGGCCCTCCCTCCAGCTGAGCTGAGCCACAGACATAAGCTCTGGAGAGAAGGAATGTGATCGGGCATGTCGGTTCTGAGGCACTTAAGAGCCATTGAGGCTCCTCAATCTTCTCTTCACCTCCATTGAAAACTTGGAGGCCACATTGTCCAAAGGGTGGAGATGATTCCAAGGCGGCGGAGACTCTGGGAAAGGAAGCCTTCTTCCCTGACCTGCCCTGGTCATGCAGCAAGAGAGCAACACCTTGATTGTGTTAAGCCACTGAGATCTGGGCTACCTTGTTCTTTCAGCAGAGCCTGGCCTCCAGGAGGGCAGGACTGTGTGTCTGCTTGCTGCAGGTCGAGCACTGTGCACACCCGACCCCTGGCCCTTGGTAAGGGCTCATTTGGACAATCTTCCCTCAATTATTTGAAGTACTTCAGTGTCCTTGAATCCTCCTTCCTGCTCAGCTAGCTTGAGTCAAGGGCTTGCCATTTCCAACTAAGACTTCTGCTTAACATAAGGCAGCCAAGCAATGTTAACACTTTTCCAAACTCTCTCCTGTCCCAGAATCTTTCCTTTTTTCCAGATAGATTATTCTTCTTTTGTTTTATGACATCAAGGTTTGTCAAAATGTACAAGTGAGGTAGATAGAAATATTTAGTTGCTGTTTCTTTTATTCAGGAAAACGTTTTAGTTCAATAATGACTTTCTTGTTTCAAAGGTATGGTCTATTTTAGTAAAGAATAAATACGAATTCCCTAAAACTCCTTGTAATCTTCTGTAACTATTGGATGACGCTTTCTCCAGCTTAGCCCTAGATAAACCACAGTTTTAAAAAAAAAGAAATACATATGGCTCAAAGGGAGAAAGATAAAAGTGCTCACAATCTCCAATGGCCAGAGAAAAACATAGTTCATAGATTATTGTGTGGTTTTGAAGATGGTGTGATTTTTACAAAATGGTATTATACATATCATTTTAAAAACAGGTTTCTTTTTCACTGAATACATCTACATCTTTCCATGCCAGAAACATATTTCTGTAACACTATTTCAGTGGCTACATAATACTCCATTCTGTGGCTTTTAAAAAATTTATACTTGTTAAACATCATAAAAAGCTACCAGATCTTTTTCCATCTCTGATTCTTTGTTATTTTCTTAAGGGAAATTCCCAAACATGGAATTTTTGGGTCAATACCCAGGCACATCTTGAACACTGTTGAAGCACAATGTGAAATTGTCTTCCAGAAAGTTCACGCCAAATGAGAGAACTTCAATGCCCATTTTCTTGCACTCTTGCTAAGTTGTTGTAACTTTAAAAATATTTCCATTTTGGAAAACTCGTTATAATTTGTATTTTTAATTATTAATACAATTATTATACAAAGCTTTTTTCATATTCTGATGATTTTCTGTTCATTTGCTTGTTATATTTTTCTGTTGAGATATTACATTCTTTTCTTACTGATTTATGAGAGCTGTTTTCATATATTGGAAACATTATTATTTATTTTGCAAATGTTTTCCTCAATTTTTCATTTACCTTTTAATTTTTTATATAGTTTTTTTTAACTCTTACATAGTCAAATGTATCTAGCAATCTTCCACTTTGTAATTTCTGCTCTTGGACTTATGTTTACCCAGACTTTCTTCACCATGATATGACATAAATATTTACTCATATTTTCTCCTAGTTCTATTGTGGTTTCATCTTTCCATTTAAACATTTAATCCTCTTGGAATTAATTTTGGTATATTCATTTTAGCCAATATTTTCTAGACTATTTAATTAGTCTTCTCACCTCTTGCAGTTGCTCACTTAGCATATGGTAAACTCGGTTTGCTGGAGTTCTGGACCAGTATTTATTTTTTGATTCCTAGGTTGGCAGCAAACTTCCTAAACTATGGTAGTTTGAAAATATGTTTTAGTAGCTAGTAGCCTGTTCCTTTAATTCTCAACATTTATCTTCCTTTCATGAATATATTCTTTCAGTAGAATTTAAAAATCAATTTGTCAGATTAAAGAAAGTAAAGTTGTATTCAATTTATCAGTTGATTTGGAAATAACTGGTATCTTGAGAGCCCTGAGCCTTCTCATTCAGATGCACGAAGTTTCCCTGTTTTATTCAACTCTTCATTCTGTCCTTGGGACAACGTTCATATTTCTGCTCTATTTGATCCAAAGTATTACATGATTTTTATTGCCTCTATGAATGGGACGTTTTCCTCATGATATTTTTTAAATGCTTTAGGGCTGGATATTATTCTGGTGTGGTATATACCATCATTTATTTTTCCATTCATCTACTGATGAACATTTGGGCTGATTTCACCTTTTGGCTACTGTGAATAGTGCTGCCATGAACATTTGTGTACATGTACTTGTTTGAGTTCCTGTCTTCAGTTCATTTTTTTTACCTTTTTAAAATGGAATAAAATTCTATTTGCTTCAGTTACATGATAATTATGCATATTACTGGATTCTTGCCACAGTAAGTATAGTTCCTGTTACCATACCAAGACATTACTGTATTATGGTTATATTCTATACATTATGCTTCCATTCCTGTGACTAACTTATTTTACAATTTGCAGTTTGTACCTCATTATCCACTTCACCTATTTCACCCATGCCCCCACTGCCCTCCTTGTGTTAACCAACAGTCTGTTGTTCATATTTATGGGTCTATTTCTCTGTTCTTTGTTTATTTTGCTTCTTAGATTACACAGATAAGTAAAACCATGTGGTATTTATCTTTCTCTCACTGACTTATTCACTTAGCATGATACCTTCTAGATCCATCCATGTTGTTGCAAATGACAGAGCTCCATCTTTTTAATGGCTGAGTATTATTCCATTGTATATATGTAGCACATCTTTATCCATTCATCTATTTAGATTGCTTTCATATCTTTGTAATTATAAATAATGGTGCAATGAACACAGGTGTACATGTATCTTTTCTTATTAGTGATTTTGTTCTCTTCAGGTAAATTCTCAGAAGTGTAATGATTGCTGGGTTGTATGGTATTTCTATTTTTAGTTTTTGGAAGAAGCTCCACATTATTTTCACTGTGGCTGGACCAATTTACATTCCCACCAACAGTGTAGGAGGGTTCCCTTTTTCCACATCCTCACCAACACTTGTTACTTCTTTTGGATAGTATCCATTCTGACTGCCGTGAGGTGATACCTCATTGTAATTTTGATCTGTGTTTCCCTGATGACTAGTGACATTAAAAATCATTGCATGTGTCTGTTGGCCATCTGTATGTCTCCTTCAGAAAAATGTCTATTCAGGTCCTCTGCCCATTTTTTTTTGAAACCTCTTTACACTGATTTTATTGTAACCAATTTTCCTAGATACAAGAAAAAATTTTTTTAGCTCTTGCTTTTTTTTGATATCATTAATCTACAATTACATGAAGAACATTGTTTACTAGGCTCCCCCCTTCACCAAGTCCCCACCAAATAGCCCTTCACAGTCAGTCACTGTCCATTTTAGGCTAGGAATTCTGGTACTTGGAATTCTAGTACTATATTGAATAAAAATGTTGAGAATGGACCTCCTTATCTTGTTCCTGATCTTAGAGGAAAAGCTTTCACTTTTTGCATTTGAGTATGATGTTGGCTGTGTATTTGTTGTATATGGCCTTTATTGTGTTGAGGTATGGTCCCTCTATATCTACTTTGTTGAAAGTTTTTATCACAATTGGATGTTGAATTTTGTCAAATTCTTTTTTCAGCATCTATTGAGGTGATCATATGGTTTTTGTCCTTCCTTTTGTTAATGAGGTGTATCACATTGATTAATTTATGGATATTACACATTCTTGCATTCCTGGAATAAATACCACTTGGTCATGATGATTGATTCTTTTCATGTATTTTTGAATTTGGTTTGCTACTATTTTGTTGAGGATTTTTGCATCTATGTTCATCAGGGATATTGCTTTTTTTCTTTTTTTGTAGTACTTTTGTCTGGTTTGGATATAAGAATGATACTGACTTCATAGAATGAGTTAGGAAGTATTCACCCCTCATTTTCTCTTTGTTTAATACTTTAAGAAATTAGCTCATCTGAATGTTTGCTAGAATTCACACATGAAGGAATCTGTTCTAGAACTTTCATTTTCTGGGAGTTTTCTTATTACCAGTTCAATTTTGTTACTAGTTATTGGTCTGTTCAGATTTTCTCTTTATTCCTGGATCAGTCTTGGAAGATTGTATGTTTGTATGAATTTGTCCATTTCTTCTAGGTTTTCCAATTTATTGGTTTATAATTTTTCATCAAATTCTCTTATAATTCTTTGAATTTTGGTGATGTTGGTTGTAACTTCTTTTTCATTTCTGATTTTGCTTATTTGTGTCATCTTTTTTTTTCCTAAAATGAGTGCATTGCATTCTATTTCCTCCTTTAATTCTGTTTAGTATTGTTTCACATATGCTGGTGCTCCTGTGTTGGCTGCATATATATTTACAACGGTTATATCCTCTTGTTGGACTGACCACTTTATTATTATGTAATGTCCTTCTTTATCTCTTGTTACTTTCTTTGTTTTGAAGTCTATTTTGTCTGATACAAGTACTGCAACACCTGTTTTTTTCTACCTGTTGTTTGCATGAAATACCTTTTTCCATCCCTTGACTTTTAGTCTGCACATGTCTTTGGGTTTGAGGTGAGTCTCTTGTAAACAGCATATTGATGGGTCTTGCTTTTTTATCCATTCTATTACTCTGTGTCTTTTGATTGGTGCATTTAATCCATTTACATTTACGGTGATTATTGAAAGATATGTACTTATTGCCATTGCAGGCTTTAGATTTGTGGTTACCAAAGATTCAAGGTTAGCCTATTTCTATCTTACTATCGAACTTAACTTGCTCATTGAGCTATTATGAACACTGTCTGTTGCTTCGTTATTTCTCTCCCTTCTCATTCCTCCCCCTCTGTTCTTTATACGTCAGGTGTTTTATTCTGTGCTCTTCTGTGTTTCCTTTGACTGCTTTTGTGAGTAGTTCATTTCATTTTTTGCCTTTAGTTAGTATTTGGTTTGGTCTGCTTTCTTTGCTGTGATTTTATTTTCTCTGCTGACATATGTTTAGCCTAAGGAGTGCTCCCATCTAGAGCAGTCCCTCTAAAATACCCTGTAGAGGTGATTTGTGGGAGGCAAATTCCCTCAACTTTCGCTTGTCTGGGAATTGTTTAATCCCTCCTTCATATTTAAATGGTAGTTGTGCTGGATACAGAATCCTTGATTCAGTGCCTTTCTGTTTCTTTGCATTGAATATATCATGCCATTCTCTTCTGGCCTGTAAGGTTTCTATCGAGAAGTCTAATGTTAGCCTGATGGGTTTTCCTTTGTCGGTGATCTTTTTCTCTCTAGCTGCCTTTAAAACTCTGTCCTTGTCCTTGATCTTCGCCATTTTAATTATTATGTGTCTTGGTGTTGTCCTCCTTGGGTCCCTTCTGTTGGGAGTTCTGTGTCCTTCTGTGGTCTTTGCGACTATTTCATTCACCACTTTGTGGAAATTTTCAGCAATTATTTCTTCAAAGACACTTTCTATCCCTTTTCCTCTCTCTTCTTCTCGTACCCCTTTAATGTGGACATTATTCCTTTTGCATTGGTCACACAGTTCTCTTAACATTGTTTCATTCCTGGAGATCCTTTTATCTCTCTCTGTGTCAGCTTCTATGCGTTCCTGTTCTCTGGTTTCTACTCCATCAATGGCCTCTTGCATCTCATCCGTTCTGCCTTTGAATACTTCCAGAGATTGTTTAATTTCTGTCCTCTCCCTCCCTACTTTGTTGGCTTGGTCTTCCATTTTTCTCTGCAGAGCCATCAGCATGTTTATGACCTTTATTTTGAATTCTTTTTTGGGAAGATTGGTTAGGTCAGGTCTATCTCCCCATGTTTCTTCTCAGGGGAGGATGTCTGTGTGATTCTGGTCTGGATCAAATTCTTCTGCCTTTTCATGGTGATAGAGGTAGTTGTGGGGAGTTGACACGTGTGTCGGCTGGGAGAACGTCCCTTCTTTCTAGTTTGTGGCCTTCCTCTCCTGGGAGAACAGCGAACCCTAACAGCTTGTGCTGGGCACCTACACACAGATGGGCTTTCTGATACTTGCCCGGCCGCTGTGCAGTAAGCTCTGTGCCATTGCTTTGGGTGTGTTCAGCCTCAGGCTGCTGCTCTGCTATTGCAGGGCCACTGGAGGGGGAATGGGCGGAAAAGGCTGTTTATCGCAATGAGGGGTCTCTGAGCTGTGCTGCCACACAGGGGGTTAGGGTGTCTGGAGTTCCCTGGGATTCCCAGCTGCTGGACAGTGTGCACCGGGACAGTTCTGTCCAGCTGTTAGGCCCCTGTCCCTTCAAGACTTTCAGAAATCACTCACTTTTCTTTTGTCCCAGGGGCACCAGTTGCGGGGACCCACTTGCAGGTTTTACTGTTCCGTTTCCCTAGTATCCAGCACACCATTCACATATGTCTGCACTCCTGGTGCAGATGGCTATGGCTAGATATTCAGCAGTCCTGGGATCCCCTCCCTCCCTGCTCTGACTCCTCTCCTCCCTCCAGGGAGCTGGGGTAGGGGTGTTGCTCAGGTCCCACTGGGCCGAGGATTGCATCTTACCCCCTTTGTGAGGTGCTGGGTTCTCACAGGTGTGGATGTAGTCTGTCTTCTGTACTGTATCTTCTGGTCTCTCTTTTAGGAATAGTTGTGTTTGTTGTATTTTCAAAAATACATATGGTTTTGGGAGGATATTTCCACTGCCCTACTCACGCCACCATCTTGGCTCCTCTCTATTCAATCTTGATCTCTTTAAGATATTATTAGGCTTAGTGTTAGGGCTTAGGTTTAAGGATAGATTTACTGGTAGGGTATGAGTTAGAGCTAGGATTACAGTGACGTGCGTAAGAGGGTAAGTGTAATGCTTTTGGGTAACTGTTAGGCTTAGCAATAGAATTAAGCATAGCTTTACAGTGAGGGGAATCAAATAATGTGGAAGACTATCTCCAAGCTAACTTATATGGTCCTCTCATTGAGATGAAATTTCAGCATGAACTTGCCGCAAACATAGAAAACTAAGTAAATTGGGAAATAATACACATTTGGTCTGCAAAATACTCAAGGACAAACTTTTATGTGAGAATTTAATTGCTGGGGAAATGAATTTTAATATTATTGGTTTTAAAAACAGATGTGCTTTTGCATTACAGTTGGTCCTAAGCCTACAATGAGTGACAAGCAGCTCATTATCAAGAAGTCTGCTAGAAAGGTTCATTCTCAGTCATCCAGGCAGTAATACAGTTGCTTATCATTCCCAATTCTAGGACCTAGCCACTTTACTTGAATCTAGGATCCCCTACAACTTCACAGCCAACAGGAGGATATGGTGTAATACCTCCCTAACAAAAGATCTATATTGGTCTATTTTGTCCATTGTTTCTATTTGGCTGGAGAATTGTGAGGACACTAGTCCCACCTTGAAAATTATGGCAATTCTTCTTAAATAAAATGATGAACCACTTAATACCACGTGCAATTTTGAACTCCATCTGGATTTTTGAGATGAGTTTGCAGTGGGCTTTCTCACCTCTGATACTGAATTTTGGGGCACAGTAGTTGATTCTGTTGCTTGCTACACTGTGCATTGTAGATATTGCACAGCAAGTATCTGACATTGCCAAATATCACCAGAGACAAAATCATCCATACTTGTGATCTGCAGCCCCAGAGTTTGAAAACAGGATGCATCATGGTATAACTGCAAACAATTCTGGGTTGTTACCCAGAGGAGAACTCTTCATGGACAAGTCCACTGTCCAGACCCATTTTTGACATAGAAAATGGGTTTCCTCAGAGTACCAATGTACAGAATTCACATTTCTATAAATTCAATCCCATAATCCAGATCACATGCCAAGATGATTTGGTAGTGTGTAAACATTTTAAAGTTGTGCCTCTTCAGGAAAAATCATTTGATGAAAGGGGACTAAAGGACAGCTCCCAACTGATATAAAACTGAAATGGCTTCTTGGGCAAAAGGAACATAAAGCCTAAGGAGTGTTATACCCCACCTTTTGAAGAAATCAACAGTTTTCCGCTTTGTTGACTACAGAAGAAGTAGGTTTCTGGGAGGACTCATGGTTTGTGTCTACCCTAAGTGAGTGTTTAGAGATTGCAAGAAGCCTAATGAACACAGGGTCCTCAGTCTGAGAAAACACTCACTCAGGATGCAGATCAGGTGTTGGCACTGAGACCTAGGCAAGGCAGGAGAAATGAGAGAAAGGAAGAAACAGAAACAAAACCCAAAATGACTCCATTCAGTCAGCTTAGAGCCTAGTCTACTAGAAACAGAGATTTGATCAGGAAAAACTACCTTTCCATTTTTACCAGGATCCCATAAGGAAAGCAGGTGTACGTAAGAGTGGGATAACTGATAGAGTCATTCACCTTAAGGACATATCCAAGGAACTAAATAAATTTATTGATACAGCCCCTCAGCATCTGCTACTGGGCTCTGAAGAGGACAAGGCGGTTTCTTTTGATTCCTAAGTCTCCAGGTGAGGGGCCTGGCTGAGAGCCAACAGTTAAGCTTCCAGGTAAGGGGTAGGGTTCACAAAAGGGTAAAGGGTGCCACTTAAATTTGAATGGTTCAGGTTCATTGTGAGGGGCCAAGGTTTGTGTTAGGGTTCGTGTTCATGAGTTAAGTTTGTGTTTGGGTTCAGAGTTTTTTGTTCAGGATCTCATTAATCTCTGGCATTCTGGTTCATAGGTCAGAGTTCGGGTTCATGTGTTTGGGGTTTCAGGATCCAGCATCCAGGTTAGTAAATGGTTAATGTTGGGCTTAGGGTTAGGTATATGATGAAGATACTGTTATGGCTAGAGTTAGGGTAATGGGATAGGTTTAGATTAGCGGTTCTGTTTAGCTTTGATCAACAGTGATGTGTGGGTGAGAGTGATGATGGGTACAGTGTAAGGGCTAGGTCTTACATTAGATTTGCTTTATGGTGCACTGTAGGTGATGTACATTTTTGGTTACGTTTAAAGTAAGGGATTAGGTTAATAGACCGTTTAAGTTTGTCTTTTGGTTAACAGTTAAATATCATTGAGAATGATGATAGCATTTAGGACTATGGTTTAGGTTAGGTTAAAGGTTTTGTGTACAGTGAAGTTATGGCTTCAGTTTGCATAAAGGGTAAGGGTCAGTGTTCATTTCAGCTCCTGCCTAACAGTGAAATTTGGGTGATGCTGAGGTTGTTGGGTGATGGGAGAAGATAAGGTTGAGGGTGAGGGTGAGGTTTTGGCTGCACATAGTGCATTCCAGTCCCAAAATTGTGAAGGGGAACACTTGGCTAAAGTGTTCCCTTGTGCCCCTGCCTTTCAAATGGACGTGGCTATAGGACAACCCACAAGCAAGACCCACACTCACTCGGATGGGCACAGAACTGAATGCCTTTCTCCTTGAGATATATATATATGCCTTGTGTCTGGGATCTGTTTTCTCCACAGTGGCTAGGGTTAACAACTTCCACCTCACTGAGTACCGCACCTTCTGCTGAGGCCCTAGGCCCTGGAGGTGGAATCTGCTCTCCTTACAAGCCAGCATCTCTTTACAGTCGATTCAGTTGCCACTGTGACATCATGGATCTGTGGGAACACTGGTGCTCATGCAAGTCCTACACACAGTAAGTGCTTTCCATTGGACACATCTACTGCAGAGCCCAGAAAAACTAAAACATCTGAGACAGCGAACATCAGGGGTTCAGTCACATGTGTGGAGAGCTCTGCCTTGGCACAACAAAATGCATGAGACAGAAGGACATGTTCCACAGCTACTGCATCCATGCAGCCACTTGGGGATCCATTAAGGTGGGTCAAGGTCAGGCGTCAAGGAGAGAGTCAAGGGTTAGCTCTCAGTGTTCCAGGTAGCTGGGTGTTCAGCTGTGAAGTTTGTTTCAGGGCTTAGGGTGGGGTCCATGTGTTGGTTACTAGCTTAGGTGTCAGAACTGGAGTTTGGTTAGGTTTTGAGTTTGTGTTCAGGGGTTTGGATTTCAGAATCAGTTTTCTTGTTCAGGGCTTAGGGTTGGGGTTTGTGCATTAGGGTCAGTGGTTAGTGTCAGGGTGCTGGTAAGAGTTAAGATTGGTTGATGTTTAGGGTTAGAGTTAGTATTCAGACTAAGGGTTAGGGTTAATGTTAGGCTTACTGTTAGAACTGAGATTTAGGATAAGATTAGGGTTCATTCTTGGGTTTGGGGTCAGGTTACAACTGCTGTTTGACTTAGGGTTATATTTATGGTTTTGGATAAGTTGTAGGCTTAGAGATAGATTTAGAGCAAAGAAAATCAGTTAATGGGGAAGACTATCTCCAGTCTAACTTACAGGAAATCTTCTCACCAAGATGGAATTTCAAAGTGATCATCCCTTAAGCATAGGAAACTAAATGTTTGAATTTGGAAACAGAATTTCCATATCTGAGAAAAATATTCCTGTTTATATCTCTGGGTGAGAAATCAGTGCTTGGGTAACCAATTTTTATCTTCCTGGTTTCAAAATTATGTATGCTCTTACAATTTAGTAGGTCCTAAGCCTACAAAGAGTGACCATGTCCTCACATCAAGATGTCTGCTAGGCTGGGTTCCTTCTCCATCATCCATGGAAGAATTCACTTGCTTTAACATTCCAGCTCTAGAACCAGGCTACATGACTTGAATCATAGATACAATATAATTACTGGCAGGAAAACATGATGGAATATCTCCCTAACTCCTGATCTATTTTTGTCTATTTTGTTCATTTTTTTTCCATTTGGGTGGGGAAATATGAGGATACTAGTCCCACCTAGAAAATTGTAACAAATATTTGTAAATCACACAATGAGCCATTTGACATCATCTGCCACAATGAAGCACACCCGGAAGCTTGAGCTGAGTTTGTTTGCAGTGTGTTTTCTGAAATTCTGACACTGAATTTTGAGGCTATGATAGCCCTTTTTGTTTCTTGTTGCTGTTTGCATTGTATATGCTGAGCAGCTTGTACTTAAACATTGAGAAATATCCTCAGAGGCAAAATAATCTGTGCTTGAGTTCCACTACCCGAGGGTTTGAGAACAACAGGTATCCTTTAATACCTCAAGCAATGCTCCATACCTTACACTGATGAGAACTCTTGATTGGCAAGTCTACATTCCAGACCCAACTCACAGTAGGCACTTTTCAAAATGTTCTATCCCATATTGCAGATCATATGCAAACATCTGTTGCTAGGATGTAACACATTTCAAAGCTTTACCTTGTCAGAAACAAAGATTTTATGAAGAGGGACTACAGGATAGCTCCCAACTGATATCCCATTGAAATGGCTGATTTGGTACAAAGGATTATTAATAGTAGGGAGTGTCATGCTCCCACCTTGGTATAAAGCAACGTGTTTTCCCTTTTGTTGATGATAGGAAAAGTAAGTAGTTTCTAGAGTGACTAGTGTTTGATTTGTCTGGCCTAAGTCATGTTTAAATATTGCAAGAATACTTATGATATTAGCTTTCTCAGTCTGAGAAAAGATTCACTCATGATGCATATCAGTTGCTGGCAATCGAGACCTATAGAAGGCAGGAAAAGCAAGAGAATAGAAGAAACATGAAAACAAAAGCGAAAATGGTTCCTTTCAACTGTCATAGAGCCAAGACTACTAGGAACAGAGATTCTCTGGAAACATTTCCTTCCTGTTTTTACCGGTATTCTGCAAAGAAATCATGTATGCATAAAGGCAGGACAACCAAGAGAGTCATTTACCTAAAGTGCAGATACAAAGAACTGAACAATGGTTATGCTGCAGGCTTTCAGCATATGCATCTGGGGTCTCAATTAGACACTGCTGTGTATTTCAGTTATTAATGCTCCACTTGAGGGTTGATGGTGAGAGTCAAAGGTTAGGCATCCAGGGTAAGGTTTAGGAGCTCCAGTTCAGTCTGAGGAGTGTGAGTTTACTGTGGGAGTAAGGAGTTACATTGTCGCTTGTGTTCAAGTTTTAGGTTTTGTGCTAGGTTTCTGATATGGGGCTCAGGTTTGGGTTGAACTCAGGCATGTTAGGGGTTAATGTTTGGGTTGGGTTAAGGGTTAAGTTTAAAGTGATTGTTTTTGTTAGAGTTAGGGTAATGGGTGAGTATTAGCATTAGGATCCAGTTTAGCTTTTGACCAACTTTGCGGTGTTTGTCAGTAAGAGAGAGGGTGAGAGTTAGGGTTAGTGCTACATCTAGAATTAAGATTAGGTTAAGTGTTACATTTATAGTGAAGTTATGGTTATGGTTAGAGTTAGAAGAAGGGATCAAGTTAGGAGAAGGGTTAAGTTAGTCTTTCAGTTAACAGTGAAGTTTGCATGAGAGTGAGGTTAGTGTTTATTGGAACAGTTAAGGTAATATTTGGATTAGGAGTAGGGTTAAGGTATGGCTTCAGTTAGAGTTAGAATATCAGGATAAGGTTTGGGTCAGGATTCAGCTTAGCTCCTGTTTAACAGTGAGGTGTAGGTGAGGCTGAGGGTGAGGGGTGAGCAGTGAAGTTTAGGGCAAGGGCAAGGTGAGGGTAAGGTGAGGTTTAGGCTACAGGTTGAACGTTATCATCTACATTTTGCCAAGGGGAATGCTGGCACCAGTTGGATTGCCTGGTGTTCATAGGAACCCTGCATTTTCTAAGAATGAGGCTTCAGGACAGCCCAGGAGTTGGATCCACCCTTGCTAGGGTCAGGGCAAAAAGAGAGTTGCTTTCTCTAGGAAGCATGTGGGTCACCGGTTTCCAAAGTACTAACAGGGCCCTTGGCTCTCTTTTCAATTTTTTCTAAAGCCAACAGGGTTTGCAGCCCTACCTTGCTGATGACCACACCTACAGCTGAGGCCCCAGGCCTGGAAGTGCTCTCCTGCTCTCCCCACTGGGCAGCCTCAGTCTCTAGGATCCCATCATCATAGTCACCACTGTGATGTCACAGAACTATGGTAATGCTGACACTCATGCAAATCCTCCCTACCAAGATTGCTACCCTGTGGATGCATCCTCTGCAGATCCCTGTGCAGCTGCATCATTTCCCACATTGAACTTCCGGTGTTCAATCACATGCATGGAGAGCTCTGCCATGGAACATTCCAGTGTGTTAATCCCCAACACAGTTCCACATCTCCTGCATTCATCCAGCCACACAGGCACTGATCTATCCAGTCCAGTAGGGATCAGGGTTAGAGTTAGGGGATAGCCTCTGGGTTCTGGGTTTGCAGGCTTAGGCTTCAGATTGGGATTCAGTGTTTTACTGATTGGTTCAGGTGTCAGTGTCATGCTTACATTTTGGATTGGGGTTTGGAATTGGTAGCAAAATTTCAGGGTTTCACAATGAGGGTTTCAATTTCTACCTGCATTTAAGGGTTAAGGTTTTGGGCTGAAGGTTAGAATTATGATTAGTGCTACACTTAGTGTTAGGACAGAGGTTTAAGGATTGCATTTGGTTTAGGTTTATGGGTTAGAGTCTGAGATACAGTGAGATGTGTGTCAGGATTAGGGTTATTGTTTAGGGCAAATGATAGACTTAGCCATGGAGTGAGGGATAGCTGTGGAGTGAGAGGAATCAGTAAATGGGAAAGACTATTTTGAAGCTAAATTAGAGATGACCTGAGATGTAATTTTAAGGTCCAATTCCTTTAACCATAGGAAGCCAAATGACTGGATTTGAAACATTATATATATATATATATATGTATATATATATTTGAACAAAGTATTCCAGGATAAATCTACTTGAGAGAATTCAGTTGCTGTGGTGACCAAATTTCATAGTCCTGGATTTCACACTCTATATATTGTTAGTTTAGTAAACCCTAAGCCTACAGTGAGCGACAATGGGCTCACATCAAGATTTCTTATAGGCTGGTTTCCTTCTCGATCATCCAGAAAAGAATTCAGTTTCTTTAACACTCAGAGATCTAGGACCAAGCTACATGACTTGAATCATGGACCCCTACACCTTCACAGCCAGCAGAAGAACATGATGGAATATCTCACTGATGGAATATCTCACTGACTGCAGATCTGTTTTGGTCTGTTTTGACCATTCTTTCCGCTTGGCAGGAGAATTTTGAGGACACCCGTACTTCCTTGAACAGCATGGCAAATCTTTAAACAAACAATGCACCAGCTGATACCGCCTGCTGCATTGAATCCCAATTGGATGTTTGAGCTCAGTTTGCCTACATTAGGTTCTCTCAACTTCTCACAGTGAATTTTGGTGGCAGGATAGTCTTTTCTGTTTCTTGCCCTGTGCTTTGTAGTTGGTGACCAGCATACATTTGGACATTGTCAAATATCAGCACATGCAAAATTATTTGTGCTGGAATTACACCACCCCAAAGTTGGAGAATAGGAGAAATCCTTATGTAACTTCAAGCTATGTCCCATCATTTACACAGATGAGATCTCTTGATGCAAAAGTCCCCACTGCACACCCCCTTTTGATATGGAAAATGGATTCCCCCACAGCAGCAACTCACAGAACGGACTTTCCTAAAAATTCAGTTCTGTACTCAAGATCAGGTATGAAGCTCTGTTGCTACTGTGAAACACGTTTTAAAGTTATCCCTTTTCAGGAACAAACATTTGATGAGGAGGGACTAAAGGACAGCTCCAAACTGATATCCCACTGAATTAGCTGTTTTTCTTAAAGGATCATGAATCCCGGTAGTGTCATTTTCCCGCTTTCAATACAAAGTAAGAAAGTTTTCCCATATATTGACAAGAGGAAATGTAGTTTTCTCTAGTGACCAGTTGCTTGTCTGCCCAAGTCAGTGTTTGATTATTGCAAGAAGCCTAATCAACACAAATTTATCACTCTGAGAAAATATTCACTTGGGATGCAAATCAGCTGCTGTCAGTTGAGAAGTATGCAAGATAGGAAATTCCGTTTGTTTACCAGTATTCTGCAAGGAAAACTTGTGGGCACAAAGGTGGGACAACCAAGAGAGACATGAACCAAAAGAGCAGATCCGAGGAAATAAATAATGGTTAGGTTGCAGTACCTCAGCATGCAAAACCATGCTCTGAAGTGGACATCGTTGTTTCTCATGATTCCAAAGGCCCCAGGGGGTAAGTGTGAAAGTGGATGGTTAGGATTTAGAGGTCAGGGTTAGGGTTTTGATAAATATCCAGAATTCCCTTTCAGGTTGGGGGTTTTGGATACAGAGGGAGTGTTCAGGATTCAGTTTGAGGTTTGATTTCAGGGGTGCGTCTTCATGTTTGTCTTCTCTGGGGTTCATTTTTTGGTTCCAATCTGGGGTTCTGGTTCACTGTTTAGAGTTTGAATTCTGGGGTTTGGGATTTCAGATCAGGAGTCCAGGTTGGAAGTAGGGATGGGTTAGATTTAGGGCTACTTTTACAATGAAGTTATCATTATGGTTTAATTCAGGGTAAGGCTTTCGTGTGGGAGTAAATGTTTGCTTTGGCTTTCAACCAAGAGCGATTCTTGGTCAGGGGGAGGGAAAGGATGAGTGTTAGCATTTGGGCTATGACTGTGATCAGGGTCAGTTTAAGGGTGAGCTTTAGGGGGAAGTCATGATTATAGTTAGGGTTAGGTTAAGTTTCTCAGTTAGGAAAGCTTAAGTTTGCTTTTAGGCTAACACTGAACTGTGGGTGACTGTAAGGTTAAGGTTTTGAATGTGAGTTACAGTTAAGTTTAGGGGTAGGTGTAAGGTGAAGTTATGGCTCACTTAGAGTTCACATGAGGGGTGAGTCTTAGGCTTAGGGTCAGCGTTCAGTTTAGCTCCAGGCTAACAGTGAGGTGTGGGTGAGGCTGAGGATGAGGGGAGAGGATTAGGTTGAGGGTAACTGAGGGGTTTCAGGTTCAGGATGAGAATTATCATTCCAAATTTGCTGATGGGGATGCTGGACTCTGTGTTGGGTCACCTGGCATTCCTCCTGCACCCCTGTGTTTCTAAGAATGTAGTTACAGAACAGCCCAGGAGCAAAACCCACACTTGCCAGTGATGAGCAGGAACTGAATGGCTCTCCCTGTGAACCATTTGGATCACCATGGCACAGAGCAAACCCAGGCGCCTTGGATATGGGTTCCATTTTCTCTATAGCCACCAATAGGATCAGCCTGCAGCTCACCAAGGACTGCATCCACACTTGAGGCCCCAGGGCCTAAAGAGGGAATTCCCTGTTCAACAAGAAACCTGTTTCTATGAAACCATCGTTACAGTCACCACTCTGATGTCATGGACCTATCATAACACTGCTGCTCATGCAAGTGTTCCATACCAGAAGTCCTTCTCCTTGGAGGCATCCACTGCTGAGCCCTGAGAACTGCATCATCTCAGATAGTGAACACCGGAGGGTCCTGCACATGTATGAAGATATTTTTGAAGGTACATCCAAATGCAAGAACCCCCAGCACATGTTCCTCACCTCCTGAATACATCCAGTCACACAGAGATACATACCCTTCAGTCCTTGTCAGGGATGATGGTGAGAGTCTAGTGGTAGCTGTAAGGGTTTGAGGACATGTAGAGTAAGAGTTTCCGCTTGGTTTCAGGAATATATGTTATATTTCATATGTCCTTTTCATGTTTCATAGTCAGACCTGGTGTTTGGGTTCTGTGGTAGCTGGTAAGTTTTGTGTTTGTGTTCAGGGATTCAGGGTACAGGTTTGTGGTTCTTCTTCAGGCCTTATGGTGGTGTTTGTGGCTTCAAGAGTTTGGAGTCATGTTGAGGGCAAGTTTTAAGGTTTAGGGTTGATGTTAGGGTTAGAGGTAGTGTTTAGGATTAAAGTTAGTATTATTATTATGTTTAAGTATGAGGTATATTGTTAGCTTTAGGGACAGGGTTACTGGGTAGGGTTATAGTTACTATGATGTCTGTGTGAGGATTTGTTTTTTGGTTAGTGTAGGTGTTAGGCTTAGGGATAGAATTAAGCATATCTTTAGAGCAAGTGGAATCATCTAATATGGAAATTTATCACCAAGTTAAATTATAGATGACCTCACTGAGATGATATTTCAAAGTGAACTTCCCTTAAATATAGGAAAATAAATTACAGAACTTGGAAATAAAATATCCATGACTTTGGAAAAATTTTCTTGGGGAAATTTTGATGTGAGAATTAATTTGCTAATAAACAATTTACATAGTTCTGGAATCAAAAGTATGTATGCTCTTAAAGTTTAGTATGTCCTAAGCCTACAAGTACTGACAGGTGACTAGCATCCAGGTGTCTGCTAGAATGTGTTCCTCCTTAATTATCCAGGCAATAATTAAATTGCTTTAACATTCCCATTTCTAGAACCAAGTACATGAATTGAGTTATGGACACTTCCAGTTTCACAGACAGCGGAGGAACATGGTGGAATATGTCAATCCTTCCAGATCTCATTTGATTTTTTTCACATTCTTTCCACTGAAATGGAGAACTGTGAGGACACTGGTCTTGCCTGGAAAATAATGGCAAATCTTCTGAATTCAAATGATGAGTCACTTCAGTGACTATAATGGGGTTTGTGGGGGAGACGTGGTGTAGAGGAGAGCCTAGTAAACATAATATTCTTCATGCAATTGTAGATTATTGATAACAAAAAAGGGGGGATTACTCCATGATAGGAGAAAATTAACTGCAAATCAACAAGTAATGCATGCTTTACATATCCTTAATTTGGATCTTTTAAAGGGTATCGGATGATCAGCTATGGAAGTAGATTTTACTGATAATATTTCTTTCTCTTAAAGAAAAGCAGTTCATGTGTGATGATCTCTAATAGGTTCTTCACAATGGTATAAAGGTCATACCAAAGTGTGGGTAAAGTGTTTGTTTTTGTTTATACAGAGGATCAAAGCCTAACTTGGCTACCCAGAAAATGAATTAAGATATGATATGAAGAAGAACTTCCAACATCAACGTCCTCTGGAAGAGTCATTCCAGAAGATGATCATCAAAAAACTTCAACAAAGATCCTGACGCTGTTGCAGTTGTAGCTGCATTCATCCCACCGTTCCCTGGACTTGCCATGGGAATGAAGAAGGAGATATCTAAGCTGGCCTGTGCATACAGTAAAACAACAAATTTGACTGGATGTATATTGTCAGAACTCAACCAAGAATTAGGGGAAGTTCAAGTTGCAGTTCTCCAAAATCGTGTGACTACAGACTATCTACTGTTCAAAGAACATATGGGATGTGAACAGTTCTCAGGAAGGTGTTGTTTTAATTTGATTTTTCTCAAACTATTAAAGTTCAGTTAGACAGTATCCATCATATCATTGATAAGTTTTCACAAATGCCTAGGATGCCTAACTGGTTGTCTTGGTTTCACTGGATATGGCTGGTAATTGTAGGTCTGCTTTTGTTATGTAGCTGTATTCCTATTATGTTAATGTCTGTACACAATTTAATTAGTAGTTTAAAACCTATACATGCTTATGTTACTCTACAAGAAGTTATGTCAAAGAAATAATCAATCTTCCCATGTCTTTTTCCACCTGCTACTTCTATAGTTTTTCTTCCTTCCTAATTACAACCATTTGGTAGAATTCATGCCTCTTATCGAAAACTACCAAGTATCATAATTCTTCCAAGCGGTAAAGATACCTCAAGACAAATGCTGGGCATAGAAGCAACAGGGCATAAATCTGCAAAGAAGTTAAAAGCTAACCTTTTCAAAGAATATTGATTCTCATTTACGAACGTTACATTTCCCTGTATGGCCACGGAAGATGACTGGTTAGCCAGAGACGGGTAAGTTTCCTCAAGGGAGGAACAACCTAAGACAGGCACAGTCGCAGTGGGGCCATCAGGTGAGAAATTGGGGACGAACAGAGGGGAGGCTTAGAACCTCACTCCCCCGTTTTGAGAGAAATCTTCTTCATCCGTGGATGTTTTGTTGCCCTTGTTTAGCTTGGATTGATACTTAGTCTATAGGCACAGACCTGATCATGTACATTTGCCCTCTTACAGCACTAAATTATGTTTTCTACCTTTATCTTGCATCTACCTACCTCTTCAGCATTTTATTTAAAAAATAATAGTACTATTAAGGGAGAAATATTGGATTCACATATACATAAAGTATGAAAATCAAACGAATAATCATATCTGACTTGATTGTTTATAGTTCATGATGCATAATCAAAACCAGACGTTTCTGTGATATGACTGCCCTTGCACCGTTCACCATGTAAGAACTCATTCACTATATAATAACTTGTTCACCATGTAAGAACTTGTTCGTTATGCTTCAGAAGATTCGAGACTGTTGAGAATTAGGCTTGGGGTTGATTAATGATTGTGCATTGAGAGTCCTGTACAGAATTTTATTGTTGTTAACAACCATTTGATCAATAAATACGAGATGCCCTCTCAAAAAAATGATGAGTCGCTTGATACTGCCTTGCCCAATAAACCCCACCTGTAAATTTCAGCTGTTTGTCTTCAGTTGGATTTGTAACATTCTGACACTGAATTGTGATGGCTGGACACTCTTTCTGTGGCGTATTGCTCTGTAGTGCAAATGGTGAACTAAATGCATTCCCTCATTGCAAAATATACCCAGAGGCAAAATAAACCATGCTTGAGTTAAACAACTCTGGAGCTGTAGAACAGAAGGCTTTCTGGCATAACTGGAAGCAATGCTCTGTCACTTACTCAGATGACAACTCTTGATGGACAAGTCCATCTTCTAGATCCCTTTCTTGCATGGAAATTGAGTATTTTAGAGCTGCAATTCAAAGAATGCACTTCTCTGTCAGTTAAATCCATAGTCCAGTTTGGATTTGAATATCTGTTGCTTCTGTGTAACACCTTTAAAGCTGTCCCTCATCAGAAACAAATGTTTGATGAGTAGTGACTACAAGAGAGTTCCCAAATTATATCCCACACAAAAAACGCTGTTTTGGCAAAAGGATCATGGATACTCAGGAGTGTCATGCCACCACACTGATAAAAATGCAGAAAACGTTGCCAGTTCTTTGATGACAGGAAAGCAGTTTTCTGAGACAACTGGTTGTTTGTGTCTCCTCCATCAATGTTTGAAGATTACAAGTAGCCTAATTAACACAGGTTTCTCAGTCTGAGAAAAGATTCACTCAAAATACAGATCAGGTCATGGCAATTGAGACCTATGCATGCAGGAGAAGCAAGAGAAAAGAATAAATACATAAACAAAACCAAAATACCTCAATTCAGTTACCTGGAGCCCAGTCTAATAAGAAGAGACATTTGACATAAAATATTTCCTTTCTGTTTTAACCACTATCATGTTGCATAAAGGTGGGACTACAAAGAAAACCATGTACTTCAAGGGTAGATCCATGGAACCTAATAATCATTCTTCTGCAATCATTCAGTATACAAAACTTGAGCCTGCAGAGGACATGTTTGTTTGTTTCTATTCCTAATGTCCAAGTGAGGGGTGATGGTGAGAGTTGACTGCTATGAGACTGGGGTAAGGTTTCATAATGGGTCCAGGGTTCCACTTTGGTTTGCGGTCTTTGGCTTCACTGGGAGGGATCAGAGATCATGATAAAAGTTAGCCTTAGTGTCGGTGTTCAGGGTTTGGGGGACAGGGTCTGGTGTATATCTAGAGTTCTCATTTAGGAGTTAGAGTTCAGGTTCTGGAGTTCAGTATTTTGGGAATTGGTCCCAGCTTTGAGTTAAGAACTAGGTTTGTGTTTGTTAGGTTTATGGTGAAGATATCATCATGATTAGCATTAGGGTAAGGGTTTAGTGTGATGATAGGGGTCCGCACAGCTTTTGATGAACAGTGATGTGTGGGTGAGGGTGAGGCTGAGGATGTGTGTTAGAGTTTGGGCTGTGTCTAGAATTAGAGTTATAATAAGAGCTAGTTGTAGGAGAAGTTATGTGTATGTTTAGTGTTAGGGTTAGGGAATAGGCTAGTAGAAGTGTTGTCTGTCTTTGAAAAGTGAATTGTAGGTGAGTGAGATTATGGTTTAGGGCCCAAGTAAAAGTTAGGCTTAATGTTAGTTGTATTGTGAAGAAATGGCTTCTTTTAAACAGCATAAGGGGATATGGTTACATTCAGCCTACAGGTTAGCTCCAGCCTAACAGTGAGGAATGGATGAAGGTGAGGAAGGAGGGTGAGGGATCGGGGTTAGTGAAGGGCCCCCACCAGTAAGATGGCAAACTTCCGGCTTCTCTTCTGGGTCCTCAGTTCCCGACAGCGCCACCTAAAGACCAATCACCCCTCACCCCCCTCCCAATCCCAGCACCTAGCCAATAGCCACCAGCCCCATAGAAGTAACACCACAATCACCCCATGCCCCTTCCTATATACTCAGCACCTTTCCGCAATAAAGCGGATTTCTCCGGTGAATTGCTGCTGTGTGTCGCTCCTTTCCTTTCATTGGTGCCAAAACCCGGGAGATGGGACACCCCAACTGGGCCCCTTCTTCCCCCCCGACACCAGCAGCAGCTTGCCCTCATCCTCTTTTTCCGGCGCTGGCTCCTCACACTCACCACTCCTCTTTGGCTTTTAGGTAAGTTTTCCCCTGGAGCGGGCCGCTCTTCCCCGAGCTATCGCAGTGCCATTGACTGTGATCGTCCGGCAAGGCCCTGATGCTCGGGGACGAGGAGGGAACTCTCCCCGCCTCCGGCCTTCATGGCTGCGGCGGACCCTCAGGCCCCCCTTCAACAGCCATAAACGAGGTGACTATTTGTGGATGAGAACGCTCCCTTTTCCCCCTCCTGTTCTGTCTGCCAAAATCCGTTCCGTCCGCCAAAAATTCCTAGTACTAGGTACCTCGGACTCCGACACTCTGCCTTCTTAGAGCAGTCTGGGTGATGACCCACACTTCCTAAGAAACCGACTCGTATACGAGTTTCCACAGACCCACAAGGATCATCGGGGACGCCCTTTGTCTCCTTGCCGTCTGCTCCCAGTCCGAGGGTCTCCGTTCGTCTTTCCCTGTTTGTCTCCTCTGTCCTTTGGCCATGGGAGCCTCCTCATCCCTCCCTGGAAGTTCACCTCTTGAATGCCTGCTCAAGCATCTAGCCACCCTCTCCCTGACGCCTGATATAAAACCAAAACTTCTCCGCAAATACTGCTCCCAAAATTGGCGACATACCCCCTAGAGAAAAACAACCAATGGCCCGCAGGGGGAGCTCTTGATCCTGACATCACTCGCGATCTCTTTAACTTCTGCCAGCGCCTGAAAAACGAAGGAGATTCCCTATACTGAAGCTTTCCGCCTCTCCCTCCCCCCACCCCCCAAGTTATCCTAGCCTGCAAGCCGTCTCCCCCGCTGAAGCCTCCCATTCACTCCCTTCCCCCTCCTCTCCTACAACAGCCCCTCCCCCTTCCTCCACCACCATCTCCTCCCCCACCTCACCCCCTGCACATCAAGCCTGAGCCTTTCAGCCCCCCTCTAAGTCCCAGGAGCCTCCTCTATCTTTGCCCCCATCACCTGTTTCTCCCCCACAGACTGAGCCAGAACCCTTCAGTACTCCTCAGACTCGGTCCCGAGGGCCTCCCAAAATTATTGCCCCCCTTCGAAAAGTAGCGAGATCTGAAGGCATCGTGCGCGTTCACGTCCCTTTCTCCTTAAGAGATTTAGCCCAACTTGAGAAACGCCTAAGTTCCTTTTCCACTGATCCCACAACATATATCAGAGAGTTTCAATAGACCCTCCAGTCATACAGCCTCACACGTCATGACATTTTCATGCTCTTAGCCAATACCCTCCTTCCTGAAGAGTGCAGACGAGTTTGGGACTTTGCCCAAACGCATGCCACTGAAACCCACAGGACTGACCCCACCTATCCCCCTGGCCCCACCGCTGTCCCCGAACAAGACCCACACTGGGATTATAACTCCGCCATGGGTCTCTGCTCTCCAGACATTTTTGCCTCCTGCTTAATGGCAGGTCTGAAAAAGGCAGCTCGTAAAGTAGTCAATTTTCAAAAGCTCCAAGACATAATTCAAAGGAGGGAGGAGACACCCTCTGAGTTCTTAGACAGACTCACCCAAGCCCTATTACAGTTACCAGCCTGGACCCAGAAACGCCTGACGGGAGACATGTCCTTATGACATACTTCCTGGCTCAAAGCTACCCCGACATTAAAGCTAAACTCAAAAAGTTAGAACAGGGCCCCGCTACCCCACAGACTGAGATCCTAACAGTGGCCTTTAAAGTCTTCCATAACCAGGAGGAGAAGAATGCCGTAAACAAAAGGCTGATCAGGCCAATTTCCAAATGTTGGCCCAGCTTATAAAACCACAACCTGGGCACTCTTCTACAAACAAGCCCACCCCCAGGAGCTTGTTTCAAGTGCGGACAAGAAGGACATTGGCCAAGGGTGTGCCCGTACCCCAGATCTCCTACCACCCAATGCCCAAGATGCCACAAAAAGGGCCACTAGAGGTCTGATTGCCCAGCCACCCGAAGGGTAGGCTGGACGAACAACCCCCATCCTAAGCCCGCCGTAGTGGGGCTGGCAGAAGAAGATTGACGGGACCTGGGGCTTCTCGCCCGACCATTTCCATCACCAAACAGGAGTCCAGGGTTACTTCAATAGTAGACAGTCACCCCATCTCCTTCCTCCTAGATACAAGATCCACCTTCTCAGTCTTGTGGGAATACCGGGGCCCTACCACGCCTGCCATTACTCCTATAGTCAGGGTAGGAGGTAAGCAGATTTTCCCATTAACCCCCCCGCATTTATGCACAATCCAAGACAATCCCATACCTGTCTCCCACTCCTTCCTGGTTATGCCCCAGTGTCCCATTACCTAAGATGGGACATCCTTTCTCTCCTCCATGTTTTCATAACTATATCCACGCCCACAGCCCCCAGTACTACCTTTCTGATGGTCCTCATAGCCGACGACCCCCCTCTACCCAATGAAAGCTCCAGTTCTGCCCTCATACACCCTGTAAATCCCAGAGTTTGGGACATTACAGGCCACTCTGTGGCTCTATGTCCTCCTGCCTCTATCAAATTACGTGACCCCTCTCAGTATATCTGTCAGGCCCAATACCCCCTAAACACTTCAGCCCTCATAGGCCTACAACCCATCATCCAAGATCTTTTAAACAAAATTACCTCAGACCCACACACTCCCTGTTTAATACCCCCATATTAGCTGTTAATAAAACCAACAGATCTTTCCGCCTCCTCCAAGACCTTCGCCTCATCAACATGGCCATCGTCCCTATCCATCCCTAAGTCCCAAATCCATACACCCTTTTGTCGCTGCCCTGCCTTGGCCTCCCGAGACCCCTCCTCCCAAGATTTTTTCGCCTTCACCTGGACAGACCCATACACAAGACATTCTGAACAACTCACTTGGACAGTTTTGCCACAATGCTTCCGAGTCCACCTTATTACAATACATGGACGATCTTCTACTCTGCAGTCCCTTCTGAGAACAGTCTCAACTTGACACTGCCTCCCTACTTAACCTTCCAGCTTCCAGAGGTTACCGGGTATCCCCTGTCAAAGCTCAAATCTCTTCCCCATCTGTCACTTACCTCCGATTTCTTCTATCTCAACAAAGAAAGTCCATTACCTTAGACAGAAAACGGCTCCTCTCTGACCTGCCCGTTTCCAAAACCAAGACAGAAATCCTTTCCTTTCTAGGCCTGGCTAAGTATTTTACAGTGTAGATCCCTAACTTCTCCCTGTTGGCAAGACCCCTATACGACCTGAGCAAGGGCACCCCTGAAGAACCATTATCCTTCTCACCCCGACAGTCCTTCATTAAGCTCCGTGGAGCCCTTGTGGAAGCCCCAGCTCTCCATCTTCCTGATTTGTCGAAGCCCTTCTCATTATACATTCATGAGAGGTCCAGTCAAGCTCTAGGAGTCCTAGGCCAGTATTATAGCCCATCCTTTGCCCCAGTAGTTTATCTTTCTGAGCAATTAGACCCCACAGTTCGGGGATGAGCCCCTGCCTATGGGCACTAGCCGCTGGACATCTCTTGCAGAAAGAAGCTCATAAACTGACATTCGGGGTGCCCCTTACCATTGTGTCCCCACATCACCTAAAAGATCTCTAAACCTACAAAAGTTTACAGACTCTCCCTCCCTCCAGACTCCTGACCTTACTGTCCTCTTTCCTCCAAAATCCTGTTCACCCCCTTTGCCATCCATACCCGAATCATGACTTTTTCCTCCTTAACGCTCTCTTGTTTTTTCTCCTCATTCCTATTGTCTTCCCCACCACCCCAGCCTCCTTTGTATGGTGATTCAAAGTAAGACAGACTTACACACAGCACCAAACAAAAGTTACTGCCCTCATTGCCACAGACTGAGCTCTGAGCCTTTATACCTCCACTTTCCTCCCTCCACCGAAGTGTTCACTAGCAGCTACCTTTATTCTCCCTACCTCTGCTTCCTCTATGACCAAAGACAA
The DNA here is from genome assembly GCF_030020395.1 of Manis pentadactyla. Classification (NCBI taxonomy): domain Eukaryota; kingdom Metazoa; phylum Chordata; class Mammalia; order Pholidota; family Manidae; genus Manis; species Manis pentadactyla. The sequence continues at coordinate 5,071,375 of NC_080039.1, read as the reverse complement.
GCCTATTACAGGCGATGGCCAGACACCTATGGGGAATGTCCCTACTGGTCTTGTGCCATTCACTACATGGGTAAATCCCGGTACCCACAGTATTACTCCTCCAACCGTTTCATAAAACATCCCAATAGCTCATTCTCCTTATGAATCCCAGATCCCTGGGACTCTCGATGGGCCGCTGGGGTCACAGCCTCAGTTTACTATGAGGAGTCCTCGACCCCCCACAGTACCCTTCATATCTCTCGAGCGTATGTTCCCTCTCACTCCCAGATCTCTCAAGTTGCATCAGATATCGGACATTCTGAAAAAGTCATTATCCAAACTCTTGACAGCACTTCTTCATCTTCTTATTCCTCCTACTCTTGGTTACAGCCTATTCAAGACACCACCATCTTTCTCAACCACACCCTCAACACCGCCAATTGTTTCTTGTGTGCATCACTACAGCGCCCATTGCTGGCCGCCGTGCCCCTTAGTATTTCCAACTACTCCTTCCATGCAGAAGGACAACCCCTCCGACCCCTGGCAGACATACCCCTATGAGAACCAGAATACACAGATAATCTCACCATCCACCACTGTGTAGGCCCAGCTCCACCCCCCTCCAGCACACTTCACTGCCTCTCTATCTACACCCCTACCTCTGGCTCTAAGACTTTCACTCAACCGGGACACTTCTTTTGGTGTAATGGCAGTCTTTTCAACTCACTGCCTCCCAAGTCCGATATACCCTGCATTCTTTTCACCCTAATCTCACAGCTTACACTTTACAACATGGCAGAATTCCTTGAGCTCCAAACTCCCTTGCCCTTGTGCACAAAAAGGGCTGCTTTCCTTCCCATCATGGTCGGTATCTCTTTGACCACCTCAGCCATTGGGGCAGGGTTTTCGAGAAGAGCCTTGGGTCACTCTCTATGGGCAATTAGAAATCTCAACGACAAATTTGAGAGAGCCCTGACATCCACCGCCGGTTACCTGGCCTCTCTCCAAAGACAGGTCACTTCACTAGCTAAGGTCACCCTTCAAATCCGATGGGCCTTAGATCTCCTTACAGCCGAGAAGGCGGCACCTGCATCTTCCTTCGAGAGGAGTGCTGCTATTACATCAATGAATCCGGCATTTTAGAAACTGACATTACCAAACTCACCGACCTTGCCTCCAGCCTCCACTCTGCTTCCAATTCCAACCCATTCTCTTCAATACTAACAAACCCCCTCCTTACCTGGCTCTGGCCCATTGCAGGCCCCATAATAATCATTCTTATCACCTGTCTCTTCTTACCCTGTATAATGAAGTTCATCAAATCCCAAGTCAGAAAAATCTCTAATCAAACTTTTACTCAGAAACTATCAGCTTCCGGCCACAGAAGATCCCTCACCCTCACGTGACCTCCCCACCACACGCTGAGATGGACCCCTCTCTCCGCTGGAAACTGTTCCTGGAAACAATGGCCGCAGACGCCTGGCTTCTGGCACCCGTAATCTCTTGGCACCATTACAATCAACAAGTCGTCGACCTATAGTTACAAAGAACCTTCACTGATTTCCAACCTGAAGAAGTCCACATCTACTCGTCCTTACTGTGGGGAGTCCTATCAACCCTTTCCGCCTACCATCCCCATTCATCAGGAAGCAGTCAGAAAGAAAGCAACGCCCACAACCCCACAGAGAAGAAAGGGGGGAATGAAGGGCCCCCACCAGTAAGATGGCAAACTTCCGGCTTCTCTTCCGGGTCCTCAGTTCCGACGGCGCCACCTAAAGACCTATCACCTCTCTCCCCACTCCCACTCCCAGCACCTAGCAAATAGCCACCAGCCCCATAGAAGTAACACCACAATCACCCCATGCCCCTTCCTATATACTCAGCACCTTTCCCCAATAAAGCGGAATTCTCCGGTGAATTGCTGCTGTGTGTCGCTCCCTTCCTTTCAGTTAGGATGAGTGTAAGGTACATGTTTAGGTTTCAGGTTGGGCATTCTCATCCTATTATGCAGTGAGGACCACTGGGCTCAGAGATGGGTCATTTGGAGTTCTTGTGCCCCTGTTTATCTAGCAATATATGTACAAGTCAGTCCAAGAGGAGAACAAACTCAGTATGTTCGGGTAATAACTGAGCTGCATCTCTATGGCCCATATAGGACACTAAGCAGGAGCCGGCTCCTTGGATTAGGGTTCCAGTTGCTCTACACTCAACAGCACTGTCACATACGCATTGCCAAGGACTGCACCCACAGGTGAGGCCCCAGGTCCTGAAGGCAGATCTAGTTATCCTCTCCAGCAACCTCAGTCTCTTAGGGCTCTGCAGTGGATGCTTACTTCTGGTATGGAGGACTTCCATGTGTAACAGTGTTGCCTTAAGTATAGGACATCAAAATGCCAGGTGTGACGACTGTTTCCTAGAGAGAAAGGCTGCCTGGTGAGTAGAGCATATTCCAACTTCCGAGCCTTCTACTTCAGTTGTAGGGAAGTCAGTGGTGAAGTGGGTGCTCCACACACTGGCAGCCATAGAGAAAATGTAAACCAGATCCAAGACATCTGTGTGTGCTTTGGGCTGTGGTGACCAATATGGCTCATAGAGAAAGCCATTCAGATCCTCCCCAGCCAACGTGAGTGCTGGTCTTTCTCCAGAACTGTCCTGAAGCCATGTTCCTGTTCCTACAAAAGGCAAGGTTGTGGGAGGAACAGCAGAAGACCCATCTGTGGGACCAGCATTCCCCCCAGCAAAATGGGGATAAGCATGCTCAGTTTGCACCCTCACACTCACAGTCACAATACACCTCACCCCTCACACTCACATTCACATCACTGTTAACGTTGTGGAAAACTGAATATTGACCCTAGCCCTAAACACTTAGGTTTTCTCTAACCAAAGCCGTAACATAACCCTACAACTAATCCTAAACTTAATAGTAACACTAGTGCAAAACCCTAACATCACGGTCACTCGCCCTTCTATGTTAACTGGCAGACAATCTTAGCCCTTTTCCTAACTTAACCCCTTACCTTAACTCTTAAGATAACCATAACTTCACCCTCAAGATAAATCTTAAGCTAACCCTAAACCGAGGCATGGTGGTAACCAAACACTTACCCTCACCTTCACACAAATCCACACCTCAATGGTGGTTGATACTTAAGTGGAAGCCCTGTGTTAACGTTCCCCCCTACCATAACTGCATTCATAATTACATCTTCACCATAAACCAAACCAAAATCCAAACCTACCCCTTTCCCCTAACATGGACACCAGATGCAATATCCCAAACTCAGAACATGAAATCTGACAGTAGAAACAGACCCCAGAGTTGAACCTAAACCTCCACCTCACAGTCTAACGCTTGAACATGAACCACAACCTGAACTGTGGCACCTCCCACTGAACCCAAAGCTTTAAAACTGAACTGGAATCCATGACACTTATCAAAAACCTAACCATTGTCTATGAAACCTAACCTTTGACTCTCACCCTGACCCCTCACCTGGAGCCTTAGGAATGGAAAGAAACAACCACGGCCATTAAGGCTGTATCAGAAACACTATTTTGTTGCTTGGATATGGCCTATAGGTACATGGCTGTCTTGGTAGTCTCTCATTTATGCACACATGATTTCTTTCTTAGTATGTTTCTTGATACAGGTAAAAACCAAAAGAAAAGGTTTCCCACTGAATACTTGTTCCTAGTATTTGGGGCTCAAACCAGTTTCAAGGAGTCATTTTTGGTTTTATTTTTGAGTGTCTTTATTTTCTCTTGCTTCTGTTGCCTTGCAAAGTTCACATATGCCAGCATCTGACACGCATCCTGGGTGAATTTTTCCTCAGATTGGAAACCTCTGTTGATTTGGCTTCTTTCCATCACAAAACATTGACTTGGCATAGGAAAAAAAACCGTTTGTTCCAGAAAACTACATTTCCTGTCATCAAGGAAAGGGAAGAAATTTGTTGCTTTGTACTGAAAGTGGGGCATGACACTTCTTAGACCTCATGATTAGACAAAAGAGCTATTTTAGTGGGATATCAGTTGGGGTTGTCCTTTAACCTCCTTATCAAAAGCTTTTACCTGACAAGGGACATCTTTAAAATATGTTACACACTAGCAACAGATCTTCACATCATGTCTGGATTGTGACATTGAATATTTAGGAAAGGGCATTCTGTGAGTTACTTTTTTGGAGAAACCCAATTTTTTTGGCAAAAAGGGGGTCTCAAATGGTGGACTTGTCCATCCATAATTCTCATCGAGGTAAGGGTTGTGGTATTGCTTGCAGTTATGCCAGAATGCCCCCTTTCTCCAAATCCTTGTTGGCGGAACTCATCCATGGATGACTTTGTCTCTGGGGATATTCGGCAATGTCAGAATGGATTCAGCTCAGCATGAACAATGCAGAGGGCAACAAGCAACATAAAGGCAATCCTACCTCCAAAATTCAGTGTCACAAGGCGAGAAAACCCGTTGCAGACAAATACAGCTCTAATTCCAAGTGAGGTTCATGTGGCAGAAAGTAACAGGTGGATCGTCATTTGATTTAGAAAATTTGCCCTGATTTTCCAGGCATGACTAGCATCCTCACAATTCACCAGCCAAATGGGAAGAATAAGGAAAATAGATTTAAATATATCTGGAGTTAGGTAGATATTCCACCATGTTTTCCTTCTGCTTGTGAAGGTGTAGGAGGGTCTATGGTTTGAGTCATAGAGCTTGGTCCTAGAACTCTGAATGTTAAAGCACTATATTTTTGCCTGAATTATTGAGAAGAACCCTATATTTTAAACATATTGATGTGGGCCCATTGCTACTCACCCTAGGTTCAGGTCTTACTAATCTGTAAGAGCATATATAGGTTTGAAGTCAAACTATGGATATTGATTACCCCATCAATTGAATTATCGCATAGAGATTTACCCTGGAATGTTTTGTTCAAAGGTATGGGTATCCTGTTTTCCAATTCAGTCACTTATCTTTGTCTGGGTAAGGGAAGTTTGAAATTTCACCTCTGTGAGAAGATCACTTTAACTTCAACAGTAACACTAACCCTAACACTCTAAACTATGCCTTAACCCTTACCAGAACCGACATCAAAACCTGGAACACACAACCACATACCCTGATACATGAGAAAGATACTTGATCCTGAACGACTAAGCTCCAAACACACAACAGGAACCTAACCACTGCAATGAACCCAAAGAGAATATCTTACTCCTAAGGATGAAACCATCACCTGAAAACCACACAAAACTCCTGAACCCAAATCTATATCTGAACCTTGAACCCTCCAGAAACATGACAGATAACAACTGACTCTCACTGTAATCCCTGACATGGTCCATGGGGATTGGATGCCTGTGTGGTTGCACTGATGCAAGAGGTGAGGAACATGTTCGCAAGGTTCAGACATTTGGAAGTGAAATTTTAGAGCTCTCTATATATGATACTGGACCCATGATGTTTTCTGTATGAGATGATGCAGTTTTCAGGGCTCTGCAGTGGATGCCTCCATTGGAAGGTTTTCTAGGATGGAGGACATTCATGAGGACCAGTGGTGCCCTGAATATATGATGTCACAGTGGCAAGCTTAATGACTATTTTCTAGAGAAAAATACTGCCTGGTGAGTACAGCATGATCCCCCTTCAGGGCTCGGAGCCTCAGCTGCAGAGTAGGCTCCTGGTGAGGTGGGGACTGAGCACGCTTGCAGCTGTATAGAAATGGGACCCAGATCCAAGTGCATGTTTGTGCTTTGGACTGTGGTGACCCATATGACTCACAAACAAAGCCATTAGGATTCTCTTCAGCCAAAGTGAGTGTTAGTAGTTATCCAGGGCAGTCCTATATCCATGGTCTTACAAGATACAGAGGCATGTGGAGGAACACCAGGTGACCCATTTCGCAGACCAGCATTCCTCTTGATTAAATTGGGATGAGTAGCTCAACCTGCAGCATAAACCAAACCTTCCCCTCACACTCAAAATAAACCTCACCCCACACCTCACTCTCACCCACACATCACTGTTAGCCTGGAGATAAACTGAAAGTAACCCAAACCCATTATGTTAACTTTCAGTGAAGTCATAACTCCACCCTAAATTTACCTCTAAACCTAGAACAAAGCTCTAAACTAAGGTCACCCACACTTTACATTAACTGACAGACACACTTAACCCTGCTGTCTTAATTCCTTAACCTAACTCAAACCAAAGCCATAGCTTCACCTTAAAGTTAAACCTTAACCTACCCTAATCCTAGACATAGCTGAACACTGACATATCCTCACCATCACCTTAGCCCACTCCTCAGTGAATCTGTAAAATTATCCTAATCCAGACTGATTACCCTAAATCAAACAATAACCGTATCTTCACTGTAAACCTAGCCCAACCCTACCCTAAACCTTACCACTAACTTGGACACAGGATCCAAAATCCCAAACCCCAGAACTTGAAATGTAACCCCTGAACCAGAACTCCAGAGTTGAACATGGACCTAAACCACAAACCCTGTACCATAACACAAAGCCTAACAGTTGAACACAAACCTAAATCCAAACACAGACCCCTCCCACTGAACCCAAAGCCCTCACAATGAACTGGAACCATGAACCCTTACCCAAACCCTAACCCTTACCTGTGAAGCCTAACTGTCGACTTTCTCCCTGACATCTCACCGGGAGCCTAGGGAAAGGAAAGGAACAACCATGTCCTCTTCAGACTCCATTTGCATATGCTCAAAAACTGCAGCAGAACCATTGTTTAGGTCATTGGGTCTTCCCTTTAGGTGCATGGCTTCCTTGGTAGTCACACCTTTATGTACACAAGATTTCCTTGCAGCATACTGGCAAAAACAGAAAGGAAATGTTTCCTGCTGAATCTCTGTTTCTTGTAGACTGGGCCTAAGCTCATTGAATGGAGTCCTTTGGATTGTATTGTTTTTGGTCTTTCTTCACTTGCCTTGCATAGGTCTCAAATACAAGCACCTGATCTTCTTCCTGTGAATCTTTCCTCAGACTGAGAAACCTGTGTTGTTTAGGTTTCTTGCAACCTTCAAACACTCACTTGGGGTGGACACACAACTAGTGGTCATTCCAGAATGCTACTTTTCCTATAAGCAATGACGTTGAAAAATTTGTTGCTTTGATTTGAAAGCAGAGGTCTAAGACTCCTTAGACTTCATGTTCCTTTTGTCGCAAGAGCCATTTCCATATGATATCAGTTGGGAAATGTCCTTAAGTTCTTCTTCATCAAATGTTTGTTTCTGAGAAGACACAGCTTTTTCAGATTGGTGCTGGCAATTGAAAACTATTAAAGGCAGGAGAAGCAAGAGAAAATAAGAAACATGAAAACGAATACCAAAATGCCTCCATTCAGCTGGCTTAGAGCACATTATATGAGTAAGAGAACTGTAGGAAACATTTCCTTTCTGATTTTACTAGAATTGCAGAAGAAAATCATGTGTGCATAAAAGTGGGACGACCAAGAGAGCCATGCACCGAAAGGGAAGATCCAAGGAACTAAACAATGGTTCCGCTGCAGTCCTTCAGCATATGCAACCAAAGTCTGAAGAGAACATGTTTGTTTGTTTCATTGCCTAAGGCTCCAGGTGAGGGGTGAAGGTGAGAGTCAACAGTAATGCTTCAGCAGGAAGTGTTAGGATTTGGATAAGTTTCCAGTGCAGCTTGACAGTTTCAGTCTCAGTTGGAGTGGTCAGGGTTCAAGTTTTAGTTCATCTTCAAGGCTAAGGCTTTGTGTTAGGGTTCAGGATTTCGAGTTTAGGTTAGGGTTCACCTCTGGGTTCTGTTCCACTGGTTAATGTTTAGCTTCATGGGTTTGGTATTTCACGCTCAGGTTAGGGTTAATGATTAGGAATGGCTTTAAGATTAGTATTACAAAAATATATCATTATTTTAGAGTTATGGTAGGTAGGTTTTTAGGTTAGGATAATAGTTCAACTTTGCTTTTGAGAACACTGAGGTGCAATTGAGGGAGCAGGTGAGGATTTGTGATAGCCTTAGGCCTACATCTAGGGTTAGGGTTACATTAAGGGCTAGTTTAAAGGTAAAATTATGGATATGGGTAGGCTTAGCGTGAGGGGATATGTTAGGAGAAATGTTTAGTTTGTCTTTAGGTTAAGAGTGAAGTGTGGGTGTGTTGTCAGGTCAGGGGTCCTGGATACTGAGGATGGCGATGCCCCCCAAAAGCAGGCCTCATAGACAAGGCTCGTGGCACAGGTCTAATTTATTGAGGTGGGGTTGCAGCTTATATAGTGGGCTCCTTCCTTGTTCTTGGGACTACAACACCCAGGCAGCCTCCAATCACAGCGGTGCTAGTTAACCACACTATGGGGGAGTAGGGTAGGAGAGGGCAGGCCTCCATGCTCAGAGCCTGCTTTCTGGGTACACTGTGTGTTGTGACCTATTCTGATGATGTGGGTTTTCCCAACCTGTGTCCATAGGGCCAGGAGCTCAATAGTCCTGGTCTCTACCCATGCCAGGTCCCACTGGTACCTTCACTGTTTTGGTCCTGGCATTGCTCTGTTCTCAGGCATCGCCGAGGAAGGCTTTGAAGGCAGCTACTGCTGTTGTCTGCTCACATGGGTGAGGATGAGGTTAGGGTTTAGTACCACATTAAGGTTAGGGTTAGTATTAGGTGAAGGGTGAAGTTATGGCTTCAGTAGGAGTTAGCTTAAGTGGTTAGGGTTACTGTAGGGTTTCAGGTGACCTCCAGTCTTAACAGTGAGGTGTGGGTGAGGCTGAGCATGAAGGGTGAAGTTTAAGATGATGGTAAGGGTGAAATTTAGGATCCAAGTTGAGCATACTCATCCACAATTTGCAGAGAGGAGTGCTGGGCTCACAGTTGGTTCACCTGGTGTTTCTCTTGTGCACCTGCCTTTTCTAGGAACATGGCTACAGAACAGCCCAGGAGCAGGATCCACACTCACTAACATTAGGCAGGAATCAAGTGGCATTTCTATGATCCATATAGGTCAAAATGGCACCAAATATAAACATGGACCTTGGATTTGCACCCTGTTTTCTCTACAGCCACCTGGCCAATCAGCCCCAAACTTGCCGAGGACTGCTCCCAAATTTGAGGCCACAGGGACTGAAATGGGAATATTCCTAGGACAGAGTCATCACAGTTGCCACTGTCATGTCATATATCTATTGCAACACTGGTGCTCATGCAAGTGCTCCATACCAGTAGTTCTACCCATAGGTACATTCCCTTTTGAGCCCTGAGAAGCTGGACCATCTCAGACAGTGAGCATCAGGTGTTAATCACATGTATGGAGAGCTCTGCCAAGGCACTTCCTAATGCATGAACTGCCAGCACACGTTCCATAACTCCTGCATCCGTCCGTCTACACTGGCATCCATTCTCCTTGATCTGGGTCAAGCTTCAGGATGAGAATCAAGAGATAGCTGTCAGGGTTCTGAGGAGCACAGGGTTAGTCTTTAGATTTGGATATAAGGATTGAGGCTGGAGATCAGATGTCAGTTTCATGCTTAGGAATCAGACCTGGAGTTTGGGGTTGCTTGCATTGCTTAGGATGTGGGATTGTTGTTCAGTCCTTAGGGTGGCGGTTTGTGTTTTCAGAAGTTTGGTATCAGGATGCAGATAAGGGTTAAGTTTTAGAGTTGATGGTTAGGATTTGAGTCAGTGATGAAATTTAGGGTTAAGGTTTGTGTTAGGCTTAGGTTTAAGGCTGCCACTTAGGATTATGATTAGTAGTTAGGGTTAGGGTTTTACACGGGGGTAGGAGATGGTTAAGGTAAGTGTTCAGTTTAGGCATAGAGTTACTCATAACTTGAGGGCACAGGGAATTGGCTTATTATAAGATTATCTTCAAGCTAACTTAAAGATGATCTCACTGAGATGAAATTTCCTAGTGAAATTCTATTAACCACAGGAATCTAAATGAATGAATTGGAAACAGAATATCCATAGCTTTGAACTAAATATTCCATGGTAAATATCTATTTGAATTAAATTTTTGGGGTAAAGAATTTTCAGTCCTACCTTGAAAATTATATATGCTCTTACAGTTTGTAGGTCAAATTCTCACAATGAGAGACAATGGGCTCACCTCAAGATGTTGGCTAGACTGGGTTCCTTCTTGACCATCCAGGCAAGAATTCAATTATTTAAACATTACAAAATCAAGGACAAAGATACATGACTCAAATCATGGACCCCCTACATCTTCACAGCCAGCTGGAAAACATGGAACAATATATCCCTACTTCCAGATCTATTCAGTCCATTTTCTCACTCTTTCCATTTGGAGAATTGTGATTAAACTATTTTTACCTGGAAAATCATGACATATTGCTTTTAATCAAAATATGAGCCATTTGG